>NC_086318.1:277975323-278589490 GCF_036172605.1 Pelobates fuscus | reverse complement strand
ACCTTTGGGAATGCTGGGGGGGTGTCTCTTCCCCTGGCTGCTGGAGGGGGGGGGGGTGTCTCTTCCCCTGGCTGCTGGAGGGGGGGGGGGTGTCTCTTCCCCTGGCTGCTGGAGGGGGGGGGGGTGTCTCTTCCCCTGGCTGCTGGAGGGGGGGGGGGTGTCTCTTCCCCTGGCTGCTGGAGGGGGGGGGGGGTGTCTCTTCCCCTGGCTGCTGGGCGGTCGGGGTGTCTCTTCCCCTGGCTGGAGGGGGGGGGGTGTCTCTTCCCCTGGCTGCTGGGCGGTCGGGGTGTCTCTTCCCCTGGCTGCTGGGCGGTCGGGGTGTCTCTTCCCCTGGCTGCTGGGCGGTCGGGGTGTCTCTTCCCCTGGCTGCTGGGCGGTCGGGGTGTCTCTTCCCCTGGCTGCTCGGCGGTCGGGGTGTCTCTTCCCCTGGCTGCTGGGCGGTCGGGCGGCACTGACTGGTGGGCGGCTGGCGAGGGAGGACTTCCTCTGCGCTGTCTGCTCAGCACCCTCGCGCGCCTCAGAGTGAGGCTGGGAGCCGGAATATGACGTCATATTACGGCTCCCAGCCTCACTCTGCGGCGCGCGAGGGAGCGCTCCCTCGCCAGCCGCCTGCCAGTCAGTGCCGCCCGACCGCCCAGCATTTTCTGCAGATATGTGCCAATATCGGCCGAAATGGATTAGGTCCATTTTCGGCTGATACTTTCGGCCGCCGGAATTTCGGTGCACCCCTAGTTGTAACACAAAAGGAATAATCACCCTTTCTCCCTAGACTAAGCAGCCATCTCGAATTGATAAGTCATTCCAAACAAGAGCTCAGGAGTTAAGTATTGGAGTCTTTAGTGGTCAACCTTTGTGTACAAAAACAAGTATTTCCCTCATCAAAGAGTCCTTGGTTGTCTCCTGTGCAATTTCTCTGGCTAACATCTCACTAAAATATATTGTAGATCTTTCTGTGGTAGTTAATTGTGAATCCATTTTCAATGGAAGTCTAGAGAATGCATCCGCATTAGAATGCAGAGCGTTTGGACGATATTGTATCTGATACTGATAAGCCCCCAGAGTTAAGGCATAGCTCTGAAGTCTTGCTGCTGTTGTGATTGAAATACCTTTCTGTGGGTTAAAAATTGTCAATAAAAGTTTATGGTCCGTAAGCAGTGTGAAGGGTCGAATATATATACATACATATACATATACATATACATACACACATATATATATATATATTTTTTGTGTTCCTGAGAAATTCTTCAAGCCGAAGTAGGAGGGTGGTGCTACCATAACAGCACACAAGCCTTAATACGGAGCCAGTGTTTTCTATATACAGGCTCCTTGAAATGTGAGTGTAATATTCAGCACGATATCATTATAATCACTGTGAAGCCATTTTTCAGTACCATCTACACTATATTGTATTTTCTGTATTTTACTTTGACATGTACCCCATATTTTACCATTGAATGAGACTACGTTTTGGTAAGATTTATCTGTGTTTGAGCGCTCCACTTATAGGTGTAGGTCCTTGTCACTTACACCGCACCAATATCTACTAAATGTATTCAGTGGAATAGAGGATATTTCCACACCAGTGTATTGAGCTGCCTGTAAATCACTTTCTGACTTTTTTGAGCACTTTTGTTATACACACTCCTCTGTAAAAAGAGGCAACCTTTGATTGGTATTCATATATATATATATATATATATATATATATATATATATATATATACACACACACATATACATACACATATACATACACATATATATATACATACACATATATATATACATATACATACACATATACATACATACATACATACATACATACATACATACATACATATATATATATATATATATATATATATATATATAAAAAAATATACACACACATACACACACACACACATATATATGGAATTTCTTTACTGCCCATACTATTGCCAGAGCCTCTTTATTTGAGACTTTTTTTTTCTGCAGCTGTGAGCGATCTAGAGGCAAAAGCCACTGGCCTGTCTGTCCCATCAGCCATGGAATGAGACAGGACTGCTCCCAGTCCGTAAGGCGACGCATCACAAACAATGGAAACAGGGGGGGGGGGGAGAACACGTGGCCTGAGCTATGGCCGAGATGGAAGCATAGAGTGTGAGGTCCGCTCCACCGGCGCACAATACAGCCTCTAAATTAGCTTTTTCCCCAGACCCCGAGGGGTTCCCAGACGGGGCACACTCACGGACCAATGGACGGCTTCCTCCAAACTCAGACTGAAATGAGCGGGGAGGCGAGCGGATCCAAACATGGCGCCGACGTCCCCTAGAGAACCTCGTGGCACTACACTGGAGGGGATCGGGAAAGAGATACGCACAATAGCTGCAGCCATGGCAACAAAAGCGGACCTCTTAATCCACACCACCTCCATACAAGATGCCTTACGTGCTGAAATAGCAGGCATCAGAACTGAAGTTACAGCCCAAGCAGGCCGCATTCAAGGCATGGAGCGCGCTCAGGAGGCCAAGACCACAATGCTGCTGGCGACCGACACAGCCCTTGCACGCCAGGGGGAAATGCTTTTACACATTGAGGACCGTGGAGGACTTGGACAACAGGGGGCGAAGATGCAATATCAGGGTCCGCGGAGTCCCTGAAATTGAAGGAGAAGAAAACATAGAAAACACCCTGAACGACCTCTTCCATATGATTATGGGTGAGAACGCCCTTCCAATACGACCGCGCACGCAGGGCACTGTGTCCCAGGTCACTAGATGACAGCCCGAGAGACATATGCTGCCTCAGCTCCTTTCGTGATAAAGACGCCATCATGAAGGCGGCCCGAGCTTAGCCTACCTGGAACCACCGAGGGGCATTGATCTCCATATTTAATGATCTTTCACCCATCACATTAGAGGCCAGGAGGGCACTAAAACCTATCACGGCGGCCTTACAAGAACGGAATATCACATACAGATGGGGCTTCCCCTTTGCCATGATGGCCCGTCACCAGAATGGCTGGGCCTCCGTCTGATGGCCCGAAGAGATCCCACGATTCCTAGAAGAACTGGACCTACCACATATCTCGGTCCCGGACTGGGTCCTGGGCCCATTGGGAAGAAGACCCCAACCACGGGGAGCACCACGGAGGCGAGGAAGTGGATCACCCCGAGGCCAAGCGCGGCGCAGACGCAACAACACAGAGGCGCCAGAGTAGTGGGTATGTCCGCTGCCCCCTGGATACACTCCAAATTCCCCCAACCCACCTGGGGGGCCCCCCACCATATACCACTCCATCAATAGCAACCATGATGCATAACCCAACTGCAGGTCCAAGAGCCATAGGGGACTACCCCACTTATTGAAGGACCATAACACCCCTTCCTCATGCCAAGACACTGGATCTGGACAGAAAATCGCTCTGCATCCACACACACGCAGACACTGGGGTAGAGACGATAAGTAAAGTAACTCATGCCTGGAAAGCAGGACCCTCCGAACAAAGACGTTATAGACACTGACACGCATTTTGGATGATACACCGGAGCAGCTCTTGGAAGGTGGGCATAGCTAGGGAGGGGTCCCCTCTCCACGAGAACGTATACCCACCTAAGGAACAGAGCAACACCGAAGGGGACATACAACTTTACATCGACCAAGAAACTGAACTCCCCACACTGCACCGTCTCCTTGGGAGCAGCTCATGGTGGACTAACGGTAAAGGGTATTGCCCTGGAACACATGACATAACATTTATAATAAAAAAAAACAAAAACACACACCACAATATATACACACAAATGGATGTGATGCAAGTGATTGTAATAATTATGCAGTACCTGGTATTCATTAACTAACGCTTAAATGCAGGGGATGGCTCTAGAACAGGGGAGGTGGGGAGGGCAATGGACAGACTGGGTTCTAACAACTGACTACCACTGTTACAATGTTGAATTGTTCCTATGTTATTTATGCTTTTCCGTTTTATGACTTCCCATGTACTTTACACGGCACTGGGCTGTGGTGCTGGGGGGGAGGAGTTGAATGTTGCTGAACGACTACCACACTCACACTTTGGGTCCGTGCCGGACCAGGACGGGGCCGCTAACCCCTACCACAGGTCGTTTATAGAATAAAACGGCGGAGTTCCTCATAGGCCTACATCCCAGTCTGGTTACTGGGGTGAGCATGGGCAACCCCTGCCGTCACACGACTATATCCTCCTTCCCTCGGAGAGGGACCGAGGTGAACACTTTCCCTTCCCCTTCTCGGGGTCACCTCTATTTGGGGATATCCAATACTCCCCACTTTTTTACTCTATACACTTTATCTATCCTACACTCCACCCTTGACATACCAGTGGCAACCACTCCCCTGGCCTGGGGTGCGTCCCACGTACAGGCGAACTCGCCAACCCCGACACCCTGCTCACTCAACAGACTCTCCCCAGACAACATAAAGATCCACAAACACACACGCCTAACGGACTGACACAACATAGGCTAGGGATCTCTGTGTACCTAAGGGTGTAACTCAGCTTAGCCCGCCGCTTCCGCGACCGCGCAGTGCGTTGATAACTGGGAGACCACACGGGGACGCGATAAGACCCGCTGATAATTATAGCTGAGGGACAAGTGCTGGGATCTCCGCGTGACCTGGCCCAACTGGTGGAGTGACCATGGCGTACCTCAGTGCACCACTAAACGTCATGACCCTCAACTGTCAGGGTCTGAACGTACCGGAACGTCGCACTCACCTATTCCGAGAACTACGTAAAAAAACGGATATCTGTGGCATTGCTTCAGGAGACCCACTTCCTCGAGGGTTCCGCACCTAAACTACGAAATCGCCAACATCCCAACAATTCCTTTAGCAATCACGCCACAGCCCGTAGAGCTGGCGTTGCAATTATACTTGCGTCTGAACTAGACTTTAAAGAACTGGACAAGATGACCGTCACGCAAGGGAGATTTCTCTTCCTAAAAGGCACAATAGCAGACAAAATATACACCTTAGCGTCCGTGTATGTGCCCAACACGAATCAGGCACGTTTCATCCGGGGAACACTGAATAAGTTGTGGGGATTCTCGGAAGGCACACTCATTCGGGGGGGGGGGGGACCTCAACACCCCCCTAGATCTTCAGATGGACACGTAAACGAGGCACAGCTATATACCTCAATCTAGCCTCCACTCAATACGCAAGTCAATGGGCGATATGGGGCTAGTGGACTGCTGGAGAGCGCTCAATCCGGATACCAAAGACTACACTCACTACTCTGCACTTCACAACCGCTACTCGCGGATAGATTACATACTACTTCAACAGGAAGGTCTGTCGCGATTACGGAAGGCCACAATAGACCCCACCACGTGGTCGGACCACGGACCGGTAACGGTGGAATTAGAATCACCACTTTTCAAACCGGCACAATGGACCTGGCGCCTGAATGAGTCCTTACTCCAGGACCCAGAGGTGAAGGGGGAACTCACACAAGCCCTCAATCTTTACTTCAAGGAAAACGACGTGTCGGACACCTCTCCAATCACACTATGGGAAGCTCACAAGAGCACCATCCGTGGCACACTCATAAAAATAGCCTCCTGCAGAAAGAAGGCAACTATGCGGGAAATGACGGACCTATATGGAACCATCTCGAGGCTAGAACTCCAGCACAAAGAAACCCAACTTGCCAGCCTACAGAAGGACCTGACAGATGCACAGCACCGATTGAGAGACCGTATCACGAGACGATACCACCGATCTCTACAACACTCTAAAAACTTCTTCTATATCCACGCAAACAAGGGTGGCAAATACTTGGCCCGCATTCTGAAAGGCGATACCCCTCGCACACGGGTACAGAAAATACGCCTACCGGCAGGGAACACATCCCAATTTCCAGAGGACATCGCAAATGAATTCCGACGATACTATCACGCCCTCTACAACCTATCTGACCCTAGAGACGCATCGCCAGGGCACCGGGACACCACACCTACTCAAGACTACCTACGTAACAGTGTAGGCAGGCAAGTAACAATAGAAGCGGCAAACGCGGCGTGGCTTGACCGGGAACCAAGCTGGACACATCTGTCTAGCGCTCCTCACTAACCCCGTTACAGAAAGCTCATAACGGCAGAAAACAGCACGAATTTGGGTACAACACCTTACACACCCTACTCCCCAAACACCATGGACAAACGCACGCCTCGCAAACAAACCAAAAAACAAGCAGGCGGGATGGCCACGGTGAGAGATCTTTTCGCGGCAAACCCGCCAAGATGGCGGCCGGACCAGCCCGAGGGCCTCAGCCTTACCAACGGACAGCGTACCCCAACATCGGAAACGGCCCACATTATAGCCGAGATGGCTGCAATGAAAACCTTCCTTGCCCGAGAAATCGAACGCAGCTCTAAAGCGGTAATGGCCGAGATCCACACACTAGGGGCCCGAACCGCTGAACTTGAGCAACGGGTCGAATCCACTGTGGTAGCTCACAACTTGGCCACAGACCACATCAACCGTCTTACCACACGGCTGGAGGCTTCAGAAGCAGCGCTAGACGATCTAGCAAACCGCTCACGCCGCAACAATGTGCGCATACGTGGCCTCCCCGAACAAGCAGATGAAGGCCCACTGTCAGCCACCATCCTCGCAATTCTCCGACCTCTGTTGCCAGACATCCCGGACGAGCACTGGCACATCGATAGGGCGCATAGGGCCCTACGCGCCCGAAGAGAGGATAACACGAGGCCCAGGGATGTCGTCGTGCGCTTCCTCCATTACCAAACGAAGGAGGCGGTGCTGCGACGGGCCCGGGAGATCCCGGTGAAACACAACAATGCGGAACTGGCTTTCTATCAAGACCTAACTCCGCTCACCCTCCAACGCAGGAGAGACTGGCGGCCGGTCACAGATTTATTAAGGGCTAACGCAGTGAGGTACGCGTGGGGTCATCCCTTCAAATTGCAAGTATTCAAACAGGGCAGACACCACGTCCTCTTACCAGGGGCAAATCCAACCCCCTTTCTACGAAGCCTGGGCATTATACCACCCGACAACATCACTCTACCCACCTCTGCGCTCCCGGCCCTGCAAGCACTACCTCGAGATTGGTATGACGCGGCCGAGTAAGACCTCTCCGCCCGCAATCCTGTGACCTCCCCATACCTCAGACCTACCTCCAAACTAGTCGTGCACTCACCCCTGCATTGGACTCCATACACGCAGACTCTCTCATAGACACTTTGCGACTCAGCGTGACACTCTTTTCCATACCTCACAGACGACCGGCAACGAGAGAAAGAGCAGCCCTGATTAACACTTGCTCCGACGCTTCAACTACCCGCCTCCCCCGAGATCCTTTTCGGGACACCTACTGTAAAATCCCCCGATTCTCCAACCCACCATGCGAATACCACAGCGGTCCACTGCAGCACCCTCTCAGTGCGAGGGGAGTTGGGGGGCTAACCAACGGACAGTGCAGCAGCACAGCTCAACAGCTCAGCGGACATTGATGGACCTTCACTGCCCAGTTGATGGATCAAGAAGATGTTGTCACCCATCAGGACCGGACTGATTGGCCTCTCACCGGAACTGTAATGTATAAGGTTACATGATGCACCAGATACCAGACACCACTGACCACACACCTAGCTAAAACCGCTAGGCACACTCAGCACTTCGAACATACGTGCTTCTACCAACGTTAACTCAGCTAAGCGTGAGCGAGCTTTTGGTAAAGGCCTCGTACACTACTTTACTATTCCATATTCGACCACAGACAGAGAGCACCTATGAAACACCCTCAGACAAAACATCCTGACATTACAATGGGGACACCCATCAATACAAAAAAAAAAAAAAAAAAAAAAAAAAAAAAAACTATATACAATACTAAAACTGCATGTCTCAGGCAATGGGAAAAAAAAATAAAAAAAAAATAAAAAAATAAAAAATAAGCACATAAAAAACACATGCAAAAGACCTAACGGATCATATAGCAACATAACTACAAAAGACCCGACCCTCTAGCTTGACAACATGACCGAGTGCAAAGAGGCAGGAGATTGGAGGCCCGGACACTTATCCCTACAACAGTTCCACCTGGACAATACCGCAGTATTCTGCGGAATGCGGTTTTATATAACCAAATATATATTGTTCAAATGTGTCTTGTATTAATACATGCTTACGCTACCAAACTACACCTCTACCTGTATCACGCTGACCACCGCTCACACTCAATGAACCGACCCTTCCCCCACCCACCCCACCGCCACCTCCCCCCCCAAAAAAAAAAAAAAAAAAAAAAAACTAAATAAACAATACAAAATTAATACAAATTACTCTTCTTAGCATTAAAAAAAAAAAAAAAACTAGAGTCGAGAACGCTGTCTCCCAAACCGGCATCTCTTTAGCGGACATAGTGGCTTATCTGCTCTGTTTAGACATATGGGTCCATGATGGGATCCTTTCGTTGCTACCCCGTCCTATCCAATCCTCACATTCCCACAAAAAAACAAAACAAAACAAAAAAAAACCCTGCACGACTAGGTCACAAAGACCTCCCCCTCCCTAACCCCCTACCCACGATTCGTGAACAACCACCCCAAGCGGCACAATATTGCTAACCTGAGCTTCGCCATAGCAGATCCTGGCCGCATTAAACTCAAGACCAAATGAAGTATCAATGGTAACGGAGATATATCCTTAGTGACGAGGTTCATGTCCCTAACCCCACGACGGCAGAATCCCGACCGGAGATCAGGGCTCAAGTACCCCCCAGTAGCCTGACAAGAACTAAGACCTCTTCCTCTCTACCCATACACACATGCCAAGATTGATCATCCCAACCCCACCTACCCAGCATCCTGGTCAACCATCGACCTAACAACCTTTTACCGATCACCTATGTTAACACCAGCTCAGAACAAGGGAGCAGAGGTGGGAACAGATCTAGCCTAAGACCCTTCCCTGCCACTAACACCACACCAGAAGACAGCCTCACACCACTAACATGGCCATGAAGATATCCTCCCTCAACGTCAAGGGCCTCAACGCGCCTCGCAAGAGACGTACGCTGTTTAGGGAATTAAAAAGACTAAGCCCGGATGTCGCATTCATCCAAGAAACACACCTACCCAGATCCACGCAGGTCTCTCTCAGGGACCACGTATACCAGGTAGCCGCTGAGGCTCGTGCCTTTCAAAAACGAAATGGAGTGGCGATTCTAGTCCACAAAAGGTGCCCAATACAGCACACACACACACACACACACACACACAACTATAGACCCAGAGGGTAGGTTCATCATTGCAACGGGGCACATACACGCACAACCCATCCACTTAATCAATGTATATGCTCCCAACAGCCCATCGCTGCAATTTTGGAATAATCTATCAGACGCGGTTCTGTCCTTGCCAACAGGAATCCTAATCTTAGGGGGCGACCTGAACGCCACACCAGCACCAGCCATTGACCGAAGCACACGCCCGGGACTCCTGAGATCCCACGGTATGGGTACACAAGACAAACACCTGCACCACTTCCTCCAGAAAACCAAACTCATTGACGCATGGAGAGCGCAACACCCTAGCTGTAAAGACTACACATACTACTCACCTCCCCAGGACACTTACTCCCGTATTGACCTGTTCCTCACCAACCACACCGGATTCGCAAAGACCCAAAAAACCGAGATCGGATCCATAGCATGGTCAGACCATGCAGATATTGCCTTATATCTGGCAGACCTTCGCGGCCCCACACCATGGACGTGGAGACTTAACACTTCCCTTTTAAAAGACCAACAAGTCGTAGACGACATTAAACAACAGATAAATACATATTTCACAGATAACCTGACTCCAGATGTCCCAATCGCAACGGTGTGGGCCGCCCACAAAGCCGTAATTCGCGGCCATCTCATCAAAATTGCGACACACAAAAAGAAACTAAAAACCCAACGACTTACACAATTACTAGACGCCCTACGCACAGCAGAACAACGACATAAAACAGACCCAGACCCGCAAACGCTGCAACACCTGCTAGACACTCGCAGGACCATCAGACAACTATTACTGGACTAAACAGCCCGCGCACTGACCTGGACCAAAAGGACATACTATGACAAATCCAATAAGATGGACACACTTCTCGCCCGCACACTGAGACCCAGATCACATCGCACCCACATCACATCCATACGAGCCCCAGACGGAAAGCTACAAACCTCACCATCAGAGATAGCGCAAACCTTCACATCCTTTTACAAAGCACTATACAACCAGCCCACAACAAGGGACCGTACTGACATAGGCCCCCATCAGGATACCTCAAACTTCCTCACAAAGCTAAACCTCCCTAAGCTTCATACGACTGCTATTGCAGAACTCTCGACACCGATCACCATAGACGAAATTAACTTAGCCATATCCTCTCTAAAAAGCAATAAAGCCCCGGGCCCAGACGGCTATGAGGGAAGCTACTACAAAACTTTTAGAGAGGAACTACTCCCTCACATGGAAACCCTATTCCGGGACCTCATGAACGGAGCAGCCCCCACCGAAGACATGACACAAGCCAACATCATACTCCTACCCAAACCAGACAAGGACCACACCCAACCAGAGGTATATAGACCAATATCACTCATAAATCACGACAGCAAAATACTAGCCAAAATTCTGGCCACACGGCTCAATCCACACCTGACACACTTAATCCACGCAGACCAGGTAGGGTTCATCCCCAACAGGCAACTATTCGAAAACACCAGGCGAAACAGACACTATCTGGACGCTCACCGCAGCCAAAACACTGTCCCTAGTCCTCTCCTTAGACACCGAAAAAGCGTTTGACCGCGTGAACTGGCGCTACATGTTCACCCTCTTGGACCACCTACACATTCCCCCTTCATACATAACAGCAGTTCGTGCACTATATACAAACGTCACGGCACAAATAATGATAACAGGGGCACACAGCCCTCACTTTGACATAAGCAATGGCACCCGACAAGGTTGCCCACTTTCCCCTTTACTATTTGCGCTCACCCTCGAACCCCTCCTCCAAGCAATCAGAGAACACCCAGAAATAACAGGAGCCACGATAGGAAGCCAGGAATTTCTGGTCTCAGGGTACGCGGACGATGTACTCCTCACCTTAACCAACCCTATCCCCTCCATGCAAGCTCTACTGCCCCTCCTCCAGACGTATGGGGAGCTATCTGGATACAAAGTCAACATGGGGAAATCCAGCTCCCTCCCATTACATCTTACACAATCGGCCATACACCAAATCGCATCAGAGTACCACATTCACATATCGACCACCTCACTCACATACCTCGGTATAAAGCTACCGGCAGACCCTACAATGCTATACAGCCTAAACTACACACCGCTCATAGCCAAACTCATTAAGGACATGGAGTCATGGACGGACAAGCCAATATCGTGGATAGGGAGGATCCACTCGATCAAGATGAATGTCCTACCCCGCATCCTATTCCTATTTCAAGCCCTGCCCATACCAGTCACTAAACAAGACCTAATACCACTCCAGCGGACAATAGACCGCTTCATATGGCAAAACAAAAGGCACAGAGTAGCCCGCAACATACTTTACCGCCCCAAACCGAGAGGAGGCTTGGGACTCCCCCACCTCTACTTCTACTACTTAGCAGCCCAACTATCCCAAATAGCGATGTGGCACACCCCCCCCAGATACCAGAAGGTGGGTGGACCTCGAATCAGCACTCATGCAATCAGATCTCCCGCAATTCTACATTTGGACACCCAGGGAAAGCAGGGCACTCCCCAGAACAACATGCCCAGCCATCACTAACTCCATTCACTTGTGGGACAAAACGGCCATAAAATACGGTTTGACAACCACCACCTCCCCCCTCACCCCAATATTAAGAAACAGGGCCTTCACCCCGGGTATGCGACCCAGGGACTTTAAAGGCCTTGAAAGAGCGGGCCTCCAAAGGGTCCACCACCTATACGTAGGAGACACAATAGTCCCCTTTGCAGACCTACAAACCAGAACTACCCTAACTCCAGCCGACTTTTTCGGTATATCCAACTGCGTCACTACGCCACCCTAGAGACCGTGAAAAGAGCCGCTAAAACCAAACAGACCTTCTTTGAAAAGATCTGTCACGCAGAACGATACCAACAGGGCATGATCTCACAGTTGTACTCCCACCTCTGCGCCTCCACCCAAGAATGGGGAACTCTCCACTACACTGATAGGTGGGAATCTGACTTAGGGGAGACCTTAGAAGGCACTGACTGGCAGGATATATGGGAGGCAAATACTAAAACCTCAATATGTGTTACAATGCAGGAACATTCCTATAAAACAATGCTCCGGTGGTACACCACCCCGGTGCAACTCTACCACATGAAAAAGACACCCAATGACCTCTGCTGGCGCAATTGCGGTGAAAAAGGGACGTATGTCCACATGTGGTGGACTTGCCCCAAGCTAAAACCCTATTGGACGGCAATCCAAGCATTGATCTCTCAAGTCATAGACAGACATATTGCATTAAACCCTTGGACCTTTCTCCTAGCCAGGCCTGTAGATGACTGGCCCAGGTCGGTCCAACGCCTGCTCAACAAAATTACCCTAGCAGCCAGAAGGGCCCTGGCCCAAACATGGTTAAAGCCAGACCCTCCCCCAATATCCACGGTTATATCCAAAATCAAAGACTGTCATCTCATGGATGACCTTACGGCCAGATTACGTGGCTCCACAAAAGCATTTGCCAAGACATGGGA
This sequence comes from Pelobates fuscus, assembly GCF_036172605.1. Taxonomy (NCBI): domain Eukaryota; kingdom Metazoa; phylum Chordata; class Amphibia; order Anura; family Pelobatidae; genus Pelobates; species Pelobates fuscus. The sequence goes on along the minus strand of NC_086318.1, from coordinate 278,576,696 downwards.
ACTATGGGAAGACTACCTAAATAGATAGGTTCCACAACCAGACTGATCTACTGCCATGATCGGACTGGTGACCAGGATGCACCCCATCCCCCATCCCACTCGACCACCATGGGTCCGGGATACCGGTACCCCGGCCCAGGTCTTTTACAAAGTTATGTTCTGTTTTCACATGTTTTGTTTTGCTTTATTTTTATGTTACTAAAACGATAATACTTGGTACAGGACACAGGCACGCAATTGAGAGCTGCCCTACTTTGGGCTCATGTATTAATGTATCAGCAAACTGTGTAACCATAACCCAACGGTATATGGGGCTCTTGCATGAGCCAAATCATACAAGCCTTACTTTGTGTCATTGCAAAATATCACGTGTTTTGTCTTGTTTTGTTTTACTTTGTTACCAAAACGATGACACTTGGAACGGGACACAGGCGCGCAATTGAGAGCTGCCCTACCTGGGGCTCATGTATTAATGTTTCAGCAAGCTGCGTAATCATGTCCCAACGGTACATGGGACCCCTGCATGAGCCAGGTCATGCAGGTCTGGCTTTGTGTCATTGCAAAATAACACGTGTTCTGTTTTTATGTTACTAAAACGATGATACTTGGTACAGGACGCATGTACGCAAATGAGAGCTGCCCTTCTTTGGGCTCATGTATTAATGTTTCAGCAAACGGTGTAACCATAACCCAACGAAATGTGGAGCTCTTGCATGAGCCAAACTGTGCTAGTCTTGTCTTGTCTTGTGTCATCGCAAAATAAAGAATTAAAAAAAAAAAAAAAAAAAGAAGCGGCAAACGCACTGGACGAACCGATTAGTATCGAGGAGATGGCCGCGGCTCTGAAGAGCACCAAAATGGGCAAAGCGCCGGGACCAGACGGTTTTTCCACAGGATATTACAAACGCTTCTCCTCAATCCTCCTACCTAGGCTGACGACAGCGGTTAACTCCATCACTGGGGGGGACGATTTGGAACGGAATCTCTAGCTACCACCATCACAATTCTACTCAAACCCGGGAAGGACCCCAAACAGTGCAGCAGCTACCGGACAATATCCCTGCTGAACATGAATACAAAATTGCTTACGAAGGTGTTAGCAACTAGGATACAATGCGTGCTGCCGAGTCTGATCCATGCGGATCAAACGGGGTTTACACCGGGGAGAGGGGCCCGGGACAGTACCCCACGCCTCTTTTCCGTACAACACAGAGCTCAGGAGACACGGGATAAAATCTTATTACTTTCCACAAACGCTGAAAAAGCTTTTGACCGTGTCAACTGGTCATACATGAACACACTACGGGCCATGGGAATAGGACTGTGACAAACTGCCATTTGCCACTGGGCATTGGAGAGGACTTATTGCTAGCCTCCTGCGACTATGGCCCTACAGTTCAAACCTGTTATTTTCCCTGCTGAAAGGTTTATTTGTGCCTTTCTGAGGACTGTTAAAGCCATGCTACCCCAGATAGCTATGCCATGGAGCCCAGCCGTATACTGAAAGACTGTATGAAAGACTTTGGCTCCATGGCGATTGAACTGTATGTATTTTTATGTCTTGTTTTGTCCTTTGTCTGCCATGTGGCTAATGGAGTTTTGCCTCTGTCCTTGGAGATAATTGGATTACTTCTCAATTTTCTCCAGGATAGAAGACTCTGAAACTGGTTTGGGCTGGAAATCCATGCTGGCAGTGGGTTTTTAAAAATACTTTTGCTAACTTTTGAATCCCTGGTCTGATTCGTGCCATTTTTTAAAGGGACACTATAGTCACCTGAACAACTTCAGCTTAGTGAGGTTGTTCAGGTGAGTGCTACAGCTCCCTGCAGCCTTTTTCTTGTAAGCACTGCATTTTCTGAGAAAATGCAGTGTTTACATTGGAAGCTAGGAACACCTCTTGTTGCAGTCAATCAGACGGCAACCAGAGGGACTTCCTAGTTCAGAGGCCCTAAAAAGGCCTCACGTCGGACGTATTCACGCATGGGTGAACACTTCAGACGGGCTATCAGCACACAAAGCACTGTGAACGCGCTTTGTGTGCTGAGGCTGTCAGCACTGCTGTGGGAGTGGCTTCAGCTGACAGCTGAAGACCGAACCCACAGGGACTCTTTCTGGCCACAATAGTGGTTGAAGCGGGGGAGGGGGGGGGGGGGAGGGGAAGACCTACTCCCCTTTCCCCCCTCCCCCCCTGTGCGGCAGGTGGGGGCCCTAAAATTAACAATAAGGGGGGGACCTACTGCCCCCCCGGCCCCCACCCCTGAGCGGTGGGTGGGGGACCTACTGTCCCCCCCCAGCCCCCACCCCTGAGCGGTGGGTGGGGGCCCTAGTTAACCCCCCCCCCCCCCAAAAAAAATTGTATCTCCCTACCTACCCCCCTCACCCTAAAAATAATGAGGGGGGGGGACCTTTAACTAAAAACCTGTTTAAAAAAAAAAAAAAAAAGAGAAAAACAACTTACCATTCGATGTTTTCTTTCTTCTAAAATCTTTTCTTCAGCCCCAAAAAAGGCCAAATAAAAAGCCATAATAACCGACGCAATAAAAAAAAATAAAAAAAACGAGCGCAAAAAAAAAAAAACACAATCCATGTTCACCCATGGAGGGCTCCGCGCAGACTGAGCTTTGCAGGGCGGGGGAAGGCTTATAAAGCCTTGCCACGCCCTGCAGTTAGGCTAACACTCTGATTGGCTGGTTTAAGCCAATCAGAGTGCTCTGTCATTTTACACAGCGTGGGAAAACTCTTTGGAAAGCGCTGAGTTTCTTCATAGGGCGGCTGTCAATGCCGCTTTATGAATAACGCTTCTCTGTGATAAGCGTCCTATTGGGCCCCGCGATTTCGTCATTTTGACAAAAAAGGGGGCGCGGCATGGCTGGGAGCTCAGCGCTGGAACGGAGGTAAGTTTTTAATATAAAAAAGCATCGAAAATGATTTTTTATATTTGAAAGTTCATATACAAGCAAGAAGGAAGGCTGGGGGACCTGTCTTTCTTGCTTTTATATGTTGACTATAGAGTCCCTTTAATATGTTGTTCCCCTGAATGGATTGATTATGAAAATGTATTTGTGACATGTATATTTTAGAAGTTATAGAAATGTATAAGTTCTAGCTTGGAGATAACTGAGTATATACAGTAGGAAACTCAATTATCTCCCAAGCAGAGGGGAGGGAATATGTGGGATGTAACCGATATGTGATTGGTTAATGCCCAATTGCCTGTGGGCGCCTCCCTTGCAGGGGAGCACTGCATAAAAGCAGAGTACCTGTCAGTAAACCAGATCTTCTTGACCCTCAATACGTAGCCTTGTCTCGTTATTGGAGGGAACTGCTATATCACACTGGGGACTGCTATGCTCTGCATACTCCCTTGAGCTTTTATCACTTTTAAGAACTTGTTCCTGTTACGCTCTCCTGGAGGAGAAGTATTTCCCACACTGTCCTGAATGCTGGAGGTTCATTCAGGGCGGAAGGAAGACGTCGGCGGTTAAGCTACGGCGGTTTTGGAGTCTACGGTGCTTGTGGTCCTCGGTGCAAGCTAGGAAGCGTCCATCAACGGAAGGCGTCCGTTACAAGGACACAATATGATGACGTGGATATCGGCCTTGTACGATACACCTCACGCAGCGGTCCGAGTGAACGGGGCCCTAACGCCAAGCTTTGAGATCAACAACAGAACAAGACAGGGGTGCCCCCTGTCACCACTACTGTTCGCAATGACACTGGAACCGTTGCTGCAAACGAGCTGACAGAACCCAGATATTACGGGGTACACATGGAAGGACACGGAACACAAAGTGGCCGCTTATGCGGACGACCTTCTCTTCTTTATCTCTAATCCACGGATCATGATACCATGCCTGCTCCTAGAATTTGAAAAATTTGGAAAAATCTTGGGATTCAAACTTAATCTATCGAAATGTGAAGTGGTTAATATAACCTTCCAGATGGAAGAATACACGGAATTGGGAGCCACCTTCCCGTTTCAATGGTGCGTGGGGAAGATGAAATATCTAGGCATATGGATAACTACGAATCCGCAAGAGCTCTACCGACATAACTTTGCAATCATCCTCCAGCAGATAACCCTAGACCTTGACAAATGGAGATACCCGCACATTACATGGCAATATCACTGGTGCCGCCGACAACCCTGAAAATCGGCAATCATACGATACGTCTGGAGAGTAGAAAGGTCCAGATTGCGACACAAAATACTTTGCCTAACTAGACTTGGGGAGGCCTGGCACTCCAAGACTTCAAGCGGTACCATCAAGCCACCACGATGCAACGAATTCTGGAGTGGCACGCAGCTGACTCCCCAAAGCAATGGGTGACTCTGGACAGAGGAGACTCACAGGCCAAACTTAAAGCGGCGGTGTGGCAAGGGGGATCGGGACGTCGCAAAGGCGGAGGAACCGGGAACCTGGTGACACAGACACTGATGACATGGGAAAAATACACATGTCTCGCCGATCCCTAGCCCCCTGCTCCCTATCACTTCCAACCTGGACATGGGGGGGGGGGGGGGGGGGGAGGCATCCCGGCCTGGATATTCCTGGAGGAGAGGGAATAAATCCCGATTCACACAGCTCTCAATGAAGGAACAATACGACCCCTACGCGAATTAATGGCCGATAGACCTAGTAGGCCAATGGCGTCCCTCTGACATATGAACTATTATGAATCGCTCCCGTACAAAGAACAACTACATAGAGACCTGGTTCGAGGACCTATCCAATCGAGGAACCACACTCGAAAAGGCAGTATCACAACTCTACCAGCACCTACTGGTGGGAGCCACCACGAATAATCACACCTTCAAAAGACAATGGGAAGACCAACTAGGAGAACCAATATCGCCATCAAAGTGGGACACCGCGCTCCTGTGGCAACACTAGAGTTCCTCCAGTTCCCACTACCAAGAAGTCAATTATAAACTAATTTCCATGTGGTACAGAACGCCAGTCGCCTTACACAGGATATTTCTGACGGCATCCCCAACATGTTGGAGATGTCAAGAAGAAAGAGGGACGGTATTACACCTGTGGTGGGACTGCAGAATCATTACCCCATACTGGGGACGAATTCGATCAGAAATCAAGACAATTCTGGGGGATGACACCGAATGGTCCGAGGAACTGGCCCTCCTCTATATCACCTCTCAGTCCATATCTGGATACAAGCAGTCTATACAACGCCACCTATTGAACGCAGCCAAGGCCCTTATCCCTGTGTACTGGAAACAGAGACCCCCACAGTTGAGGAATGGCACCATAGGGTCGGAGACATACAATTGGCGGAAGCACTGCAGGCATCTCTAATGGGTCGAGAGGCCAGGCACGCGGAGATGTGGCAGCCGTGGTTCGTGTATAAGGCTAGAGGACAATAAACAACCCGTGTGCAGCGCAAGGGCGTGGGGCAGGGGGTTGGGAATCGACACATAACACCTCACGTTAGCACTTCCGGAAATATGATCATCCTAATACTAGGGGGATAGCCCCGAGGATAGCAATCTCAACATCAGAGACCCAAGCGGGACACACCGTTTCTCACATGGCCCTAGAATCTACTTGCCTCGAGTGGCGCACGAGGGGAGATACTGATACAAACAATACTCCAACCTTCTATATCGCTTGACACCATTCTGATTCCTCTCACCAACTAACAGATATCTAACACAGGCATTGTCACGCATATTCTAACCAGAGGAAAACAGGCACCCATGTATAAGATGACATACCCTAACCGTGGGATCACGGTATTTATACTCACCCATACACACTGCAGTGGACAGACGTTTCGACACAATACTATATCTTATGCATGACGATGGTATGAAAATGAAAGATATGTCAAAATACTGGTAGCCTATTTACAGATAATCATAAGGTGTGAACATGTACTGAAGCTACGTTTGTTCCTACTAAAGGCCTGCGAGCCTAACTTTCCTGTTATATTTTCCATACATGTATTATTTATAAAAAATAAAAAAACACATAATGCAACAAAGTAATTGAGCACTGCTACACGGAATGATGTTTTATTATCAACATGTTTGACACTGAACTTGAATTGTATCTCCTCAATTGTTTTCCATGACGGCCAGCGAGCCGAACTTTCATGTTATCTTACAACCAAAAAAAAAAAAAAAAAAAAAAAAAAAAGCTATGGAAACAGGCTTTTCCAAGTCGTAGTTTACTAAAAGACGTGAACTACGCACTAGTTCTTTTGACTTATGGAAAGCTGAAGCACATTCTACTGTCGTTTACTCTCTAGAAGACTATGTAAAGGGTACAGGACATGAGCTAAATTTGGCAAAAAACGGTTGTAATAATTTAACAGACCAAGATAGGACCTTAGTTGTGTCACATTTTGTGGAGTTGGAGCGTCCTGTAATGCCTTGACACCTTCTCATCTGTTGTATGCAGCCCATGTTTGTCAATTACATGAGCCCAAAATTCAAGACGATCCTGCATGAATTGGCATTTATCCAAATTCACTTTCAATCCATATTCCATAAGTCTTTGCAAAACTGCCTCTACATTCTGTTTATGTTCCTCCTCTGATTTGCCCCTCACCAGCAGGTCATCTAACAGGCACTGTGTCCCAGGAATTCCAGCTAACAGCTTGTCCATTGTTCGCTGCCAGACAGCTGGCGCAGGTGAAATGACAAAAACCCATATGGTTATACCTGAATAGCCCCCGATGGGTATTAATCGTAAGTAGTGGTCGAGAATCTGGATGTACAGATCACTGTAGGTATGCATTTTTCAAGTCAATTTTGGTGAATTGCTGTCCACCTGCCAATGATGCAAAAATATCATCTACCCTAGGAAGGGGATACTTATCTATTTTAAGCAGTGTGTTAAGAGCCATGCGGAAATCCCCACAAATCCGTATCTCCCCATTTCGTTTTCTCACAGGAACAATGGGCGAAGCCCACTGACTATTGTGAACCCGGGAGATGATATTCAGTTCCTCTAATCTCCTCAATTCTGCCTCCACTCCAGCCCTTCGAGCAAAAGGCACACTTCTTGCATTAAAAAAATTTCGGTGTTGGTACAGACAGCCTGAAAAACGGCACCAAAAACGCTTTTTACCGCACCCGAAAGCCTGATCCACTTACCAGACGTTGACAACAACGATATGGGACGAAAGAAAAAGAATCTTAAGCCGGAAAAGCAGAGACTGGGCATGAACATTGGTGACTTGTGGCGCCAGGCCCAGAGCGGCATGGATCCTAAAATGGCCGACTTCTCGGACAATGACACAGATCTCTGACGACCTCTCCCTAGGAATGGCAGCGGGATTCCCGCAGGAGCAGAGGCCCCTAGGGCACTCCACCTCTCACCCAACCTCGGCCCCTGCAACAACAGCGATCATGAAAGATCTGCTCGCAGACCTCCAGCGCACACTCCAGGCAGATATGGCCCACCTCCGAAAGGACTTACTAGGCCTCACCACCCGCATGGGTGCACTTGAAACAGACACGCGCCAAAATGCCCGACAGACGGCTCAATTCCAGACAGTCCAAGAACTGCAGCAACAGCAGGCAAACACAGACCTGCGTTTTGCAGTGATGGAGGACCAGAGGCGAAGATCAAACATCAAAATCAGAGGAATAACAGAAAACACGCCGGAGACAGAGCTGCCTCACCTGGTCCGGCGACTTCTCACGGCACTACTGCCACCTAAGCAGGCTAAACTGGTGGGTCTGGAGGGGATATTCCGCCTACGAAAAGCGGCAAACGCACCAATCTCAGCACCGAGAGACCTCCTGGTCAAGTTCCAAAGCGGCAAGGACAAAGCAGCCGTCATGGCCGCAGTAAGGAACCACTCACCATACACATTTGAAGGCCTGTCGCTCACGTTTTACGCCGACATATCTGGCGGTACCATGGCATGGAGAAGATCGTTCCAACCCTTTACCACGCTTCTCCGGTCCAAAGGCATAACGTACAGGTGGAAAATACAGCGTGCGCTGGAGATACTACATGGCACTACAACTCATTCAGTCCGGGACTATCAAGAAGTACGGGCCCTTCTCCCCACTCTGGGTCTACCTGAGGACGCTCTGACCGCGGCACAAGCATGCCCACAAACAACGACAACCCACACCTGGAACCCGGCAACAGTAACCCCGTTCAAGCCTCGGGGAGAGACTTCCGCAACATACGCCGAGACCACTACCTGAACCTCCCCAGAAGGACAGCAGAACGAGCACACACTTAATCCGGCAACGGATCTTACGAACTTACCAGTCGCACCCCCCTATATAATATTTACCGTATATAATGCTTTACATTGCATTTCTTGATCTTTGTATAAGGTTGTTTTTGTTTTCCTTCCACGTTTTAAATTGTTCTCCTGCTCATGTGTTTGCCTGGGCGTTGGGGTGGCCCCCGCTGCCCCTGTGTGTGGGGCCTGCGGCAGGCTTGTCCCGGGCCCTGCACACAGGGGCTGCGGAGTGGTGAGCATCCACGTACAAGAAGGGCAACGGACTATCAGCAGTATCCTCTAAGGGACCTAACTTGTCTTCAGCCAACCTATTACTTATTGTCTATTTCCTGGCTTGCATCCCTATACAGCACTGCAGCCTTGTATGACAGCATGAAAGCGTGGACTCCCCTACTATATCCAGGGGACAGTACTCCACACACCTAGCAGGTACCCCCCCCCAACCTGATGACTTAGATGCCATATACCACCCTAGACAGCTGTACCCTGTGCCATAGTATACATAACCTTACAACACCTAGCGTGCAACATCAAGATCAGTTAGCGCTGTTATGCCTAGGGATGCACATTAGATTGCGCTCTTTTTTTTCTTTTTCTTTTCCAATCAACCCAACAACTAGGGCACACCTCAGATGTTCAAGCGGGTGACACTAGCACCTCACAAAACGTCAGTCTGTTCACCAGCGTCCACACTTCGTTTGCCATACCTTATAACTAACATGTTTGACTTAACTATTGTTGAAACTACGTTAAAATATAAAAAGTGCTATGTTTCGATAAGCCACACAACTGTTTATAACTGTAGACCTAACAACTGGCAATAGCTGTTGTGGCATTGCTGGTAGCGTTGTATTTATCATGCACAACAAAATAAAGAATAAAAAAAAAAAAAAAAAAAATATTTCGGTGTTGCTCCTTCCTTTAATTCTAAGGAAACTTGTTGTCCCTTTACAGTCCCTAATTGGCCATCAAACACTGGTGCATACTTTTCATGTAATTCCCTAATCCAGTCAAGTCTGGTCTGATTTTCATTCAACACATGACATGGATACTTATGCACTTGAGGCATCCCGAGAGCCATTATCCACTCCCTACCAAAAAGTGGAGGTCCTCCATTCTCTAAGATATAGAGAGGTAGTTTCTTCTTACACTTGTTGAATGTAACTGTGACTGTCACACAACCCATTGGTGTGAACTGCTCTTTAGAATATGTCTGCAGTCTCACTGTTGTCTGAATTATTGGCCTATGTATTTTAAGGCGTTTCCAATCTGTCAAAGAAATCACTGCTGCACCTGTGTCCAAATCAATAGTCAGTTCCTTTCCATTTACAACAACCTGGACTGTGAATGCAGCCAGATTAGAACCCATTTTATATATTTTTCAATTTCGGACAGGAAATTGTTCATCCGAATCCTCAGAAGACTCCTGCATTTGTACTCTATAGGCATTCTTTGCTCTCCCTCAAGCGATTACTGCCTCTCTGCGCTGTGGAATTACACTCTTTGTAGGTGGCCCATTTTACCACAAGCATGACACTTGGCATCCTTGAATCTGCATGTAGTTGCAACATGTGTAGCAGCTCCGCAGCAATAACATTTGTAATGTGAATGTTCCTGTTTTGAATGTCTCTATCCCTGTGGTATACTCCGTGCTCTAGCATCTAATTTTAAAACGTCTACCTCTGCCTCCTGTGTGTTGTCCAGTCTGCTGCGTAATAGATTAGCATCCTTAGAGGCTTGTTCTATAATGCTTGCCATTTTCATTACCTTTTTAAATGTTAAATCTTCTTCTGTAAGCAGTCTCCTTAGAACTGCATCACTTGCAAGGCCCATTACAAACTGGTATCGCAGAGCAGTGGGCAGGTAGTCCCCAAAACAGCAGGTGCTGGCAAGTTTCCGTAACGCAATGGCATATGCTGAAACTGATTCACCAGGCTCTTGTCTTCTTTTATAGAATTTAAATCTCTCTGCTATCTCTAGTGGTTTTGGTTGGAAATGGCTAGTTAACAGAGTAATCAAGCTTGCCAATGGCTTGCTGGCAGGTTTCTCTGGGTGCAAGAGGCTCCTTAGCGTATCATACGTTCTGGCTCCTATAACTGTTAGGAAAACAGCGACCTGTTTATTGTCAGGAATATCATTAGCTGTGAAATATTGTTCAAGCCTTTCAACCCAAGAGGCCCATAAATTTGAGTCAGGATCAAAGTCCTTTATAGTGCCAATGGCTGCCATGTCAGTTAGCGTTCGACAGCCCCGTCACCACTGTGATGTTTTGTACAAATGAGCCAATAATTGCTGTATAACGAAGTACTCACTTTATTGATACATATATAACAGGATCTTCATATTGCAGCCTTGTTACACAGGGTTTCTGCAGCCGCCATTTCAAATCCCTGGAACATTCCACCAACAGGAAGTAAAGAACCAAAAGAAAGTAAGTGTATCATTCAAAGCCAACAACAGCCCAACGCCCATACAACACACACACACACACACACACACACGGAAGTAACAGGAGAACTTGACTGACTGAAAACCAGTGGGTGTATGTAACCATGTTAGTTTAGGTATATGGAGTATCGCTTTAATGTAAGGCTTGGGATGTAAGAAGAACTAGCAGCAGATTGAGGAGGGTAAAGTAAGCAGTAAAAAGGAAAAATCAAAGACGCAAGAACATGTGTATTCAGCATTCCCCTCCAAAGGACAGTACACCTAATAAGAGTCAAGTACAACTATATCATAATAATCCAACACTACAACATACCAGTCAGATTAGTTGCCATTTCCTCAGCAGTCTGGCTCAGACGCAATCCTTGCTTGAGGGACCCTTCCACATCTATGTAGTGTCGACGCTTTAGATAGCAAGTTAATGCCAACTGAATCTGCTCTGTGCGCACTCGCTTCATGGTCTGCAGTGAGAACAAAATTAAGTCATGTTTAACAAGGACCTCAATGTAATATTTTTGGTTCAAGTAAATCAACGTTTAAAATAATTTCCCAAAAATATGAAAGATTAAGGCAATGGTTTCTAAACATTTACAAAAAACCCACCCCCCCAAAAAAAACCTGCAGTTTTACTCACCGTAAATCCCATGGGACAAACATCTAAATTTAAAAATTAACATAAAAGTTCCTCCCCTAACAGGTATAAGACACCAACCTGCCATGGAACCTCAGTACGTCCCAATAAAACCTCAGACTTATTACTGCCCCATTGTTTGGGCATGAATCTCATGGAACTGAAATCGGATACAGAAACTCCCTAACACAGGTGGACTTCCATCATCGCCTGTGTTCGGTTCTATTCAATTGAGAAGGGCACTGTTCAGTGGGATCATTCATCTAGATGAAGGGAACAAGCTCCAGGTTAAGACTATTGACTGTTCAGTAGTTTGTTAGTTTTCAAACTACCTAACTATACCGACCACAACCCATGATTCTTTGGAACGGTTTTGGGTATGGGACCATGCCTGCGGTCGGTAAAATAAATGACTTCCAGGAAATTCCTGAACCTATCTGTGTGATTTTTGGATATGTTGGTTACCCAGATCAAGGCTATCAGGGGATATGTGTTTTGGGGTACTTTTTAGAACTGTATGGTTTTTCTGTGCTTGGAGATAATTGGATTAGAATTAGTACAGTTACTAATCTAATTATCTCCCAAGCAGAGGGGAAGGATTGTGTGTCATGTGTGGGAGTGCCTTACATTGTAAATTTGTTATTATTGGTTTGTAAGTTTGTGTCCCTATCCCAAGCAAAGTCCATGTGGGCATACCCACTTGCATAAAATACCAGTGTGGCTACCATTAAACAAGTTTTACTTCACCCTCAATACAGAGTTCTGTCACTTATTGTAGGAAACGGCTATAAAGCCATCACTACTAGCTCTTGTAAGAGCTTCACCGCTATACTCTCTTGGAGAAGAGGTTCACCCACTGGAAGCTGGATCCTGGTCTTGGGTCCAGGGTGGGTGGAGGATGGCGAGACCACAACCAAGCTGAGGCGGTTTGTGAGGTCTACAGTGCTTATGGTGTCTGGTGCGGTGCTTATGGTCCTCAGAGTCAGCTAGGAAGCATTGATTGACAGAGGTATCCAGTCAGTCCGTCACATGGATAAACTAAGAACTTTTTAAAGCCAGTATTGAAGAAAATGCAAGATTGTATCAGTAGAAGATCTTATGCAATGATGAGATATGCACCAATGAAGAAATGTCATTGTAACGGACCGTTTCACTCACAAGAGGATAAAAATCGTTTAGGCGATAATCGCCTTTTCCATAGACCAGCAATCACCAATCTCCCGAACTCCAAACTGTACGAATTCACCAACTCCCGAACTGGAAACACACAAACCCTGGAATCAGCCGAACAGGAAAAGCATACAATCCGCTTACACTCCTGGCAGTCAGCATACAATCCAATTCCCCCAATAACAAGACGACACTTCGTTTTGAGGGTCAAGCAGAGTCTGTTTTACTGAGGGCTACCTGCCCAGTATTTATGCAGGTCTCCCACCTGGTGGACACTCCCCTAAGGGACCAAATGGGAGACTGAAACAGCAGACAGACATGTATCATTTTAGTACATACAGCCACAATACTATCCCACAATGCATCCTGGCTTCCTCCCCTCTGTCCTGGGGATAATTAGAGAAGTAATTCAATTATCTCCCAGGACAGAGGCAGACTCCATTATGCACGTGGTGATACAAATACAGTATATCACTTTAAAATATACAATGGGACAAATGGTACAGAGAATATACATATTTAACATATCCCCAGATAGCTCAGGTCTGAGTGCACATTATTAGGTGAATGGCACTCAGACCACACGAATACAGCTTAATTGCCATGGAGCCAAAGTCTTTCCCATAGTCTTTCGCTACACGAATAGGCTCCATTTCATGGCTATCTGGGTTAAAACATTCACATAAAATAAACTACCGAATTAAAATGCATTCGCTCAATCCATACGAATTAGAACCAGGGGCTGGAGGTTCAGCGGTGCCTGCACGTAAAAGTGTCCGGGTTTGGTGCATGAAAGCCGGGCAGACAAGTGCTGGCTGCCTGGGGAGCTCCAGAACACCGCCATCGTGTGGCGGCTAAGTGTAACCGCGACCACCCAGTCACAATCAATTAGGCTGCGGTTAACCGCAGCTACTTGGTGGTCAATTGCTGGCACACGCTCGTTAGGCCGCGGCTTCAGGGAGGTTAACGGAGGGCACACTCCAGCTTCTGGGTGGCCCATTAACAGCGCCGGCTGGCTTCCCACGGCTCTGGGGAGGCTGAGAAACGGCTGTTTGTTCGGTAGATAGAATCTACCCAACGGCTGTGCAGAGAGGGAGAAATAAATCCTTCTGCACAGCAAAATTAACCCTTTAGCTGCCAGTCCATAATCCAAAGGCAGCAGGCGGGAAACCAGGCTCCTCCAGTTCACAGTTGCAAGGTTGGCTTCGCCACAGTCATCCAAATTTTCAAGTAGATAGAGAAGGTAGAGCTTCTGGTAGAATTTAGCAGCAACTTGTACCGCTCTTTCTTAATGCCCTTATTTTGCAGGATTAGCCGTGCAGCAGCAGCAGCAAAGCTGTCAATTTGAACATTTGCAACACCTCTACTGGAACCCCTTCGTTCTCCAAGAGATCTGTTGACACCGGAATTTCCCAATACTTCAAAACCAGCTTCGATTTGGCCAGTATGGGATTATGGCCAGCACCATTGCTGGTTCTATTTTCACCTTTTGCAGGATCACCGGGGGAAATATGTATGCAAGGCTGAAGTCCCACATGATTGACAGCTCATCCATGGGCATGTCTGCCTTGAAGAGGGAGGCAAATGTCATCACCTTTGCATTTGACCTTCTTGCCATTAGGTCAATTACAGGTAGACAGAATCTTTTCACTATTTGAGAAAAAAAATGACCGGATTCAGAGACCTTTCGTTCTGGGACCATTTTCATCTGCTCAAATAGTCTGCTATAATGTTGTCTATCCTCTGAATGTGAGTAGGGGACAGGTTGACTAGATGACTGATCCCAGGACACCTCATACCTCGTTTGTTCAGGTAAACCACTGTGTCATCTGAATAAAAACCATAATACCCATCGAACTTTTAAAAATCTAAAAATAAAAACCTGAGCGCCCCCAAAAAAATCCAATAAAAAATAAAAAACCCGGAGCTAAAAAATAAATCCATATTCACCCGGAGAGGGCACAGTGCAGACTGAGCTCCGCAGTGCAGTGAAAGGCTTATAAAGCCTTGCCCTACCCTGCAATTAGGCTCAGAACACTCTGGTTGACTTGGAATTCAATCAGAGTGTTGCCGTGGGTTACCACAGAAACGCTCTGACTTCTTGAGATCCCGAGAATCAGAGGAGCTGCAGACCTGATAGGAAGCCCACCGGTTAACCAAATTATCAATAAGGGGGGGGGGGGACCTACTGTCCCCCCCCCGGCCCCCACCCCTGAGCGGCGGGTGGGGGCCCTAAAATTATCAATAAGGGGGGGACCTATTGTCCCCCCCGGCCCCCACCCCTGAGCGGTGGGTGGGGGCCCTAAATACAAAGGGGGGGGGGACCCTAGTTAACCCTCCCCCCCCCCCCAAAAAAAATATCTCCCTACCTACCCCCCTCACCCTAAAAATAATGAGGGGGGACCATTAACTAAAAACCTGTAAAAAAAGAAAAAAATGAGATAAAATCAACTTACCATTCGATGTTTTCTTTCTTCTAAAATCTTCTTTCTTCAGCCCCAAAAAAGGCCAAATAAAAATCCATAATAACCGACGCAATTAAAAAAAAAAAAAAACGAGCGCAAAAAAAAATAATCCATCTTCACCCATGGAGGGCTCCGCGCAGACTGAGCTCCGCAGGGCGGGGGAAGGCTTATAAAGCCTTGCCAGGCCCTGCAATTATGCTAAGAACACTCTGATTGGTGGGTTTAAGCCAATCAGAGTGCTCTTTGTCATTTTACAAGCGTGGGAAAGTTCTTTGGAATTTTCCCACGCTTGTAAAATGACACAGAGCACTGTGATTGGATGGATTTAAAGCCATCCAATGACAGTGCTCTTTGTCATTTTACAAGCGTGGGAAAGTTCTTTGGAATTTTCCCACGCTTGTAAAATGACACAGAGCACTGTGATTGGATGGATTTCAAGCCATCCAATGACAGTGCTCTTTGTCATTTTACAAGCGTGGGAAAGTTCTTTGGAATTTTCCCACGCTTGTAAAATGACACAGAGCACTGTGATTGGATGGCTTGAAATCCATCCAATCACAGTGCTCTGTGTCATTTTACAAGCGTGGGAAAATTCCAAAGAACTTTCCCACGCTTGTAAAATGACAAAGAGCACTGTGATTGGATGGATTTCAAGCCATCCAATCACAGTGCTCTTTGTCATTTTACAAGCGTGGGAAAGTTCTTTGGAATTTTCCCACGCTTGTAAAATGACAAAGAGCACTCTGATTGGCTTAAACCCACCAATCAGAGTGTTCTTAGCCTAATTGCAGGGCGGGGCAAGGCTTTATAAGCCTTCCCCCGCCCTGCGGAGCTCAGTCTGCGCGGAGCCCTCCATGGGTGAAGATGGATTATTTTTTTTGCGCTCGGGTTTTTTTTTTTGTTTTATTCCGTCGGTTATTATGGATTTTTATTTGGCCTTTTTTGGGGCTGAAGAAAGAAGATTTTAGAAGAAAGAAAACATCGAATGGTAAGTTGTTTTTATCTTATTTTTTTTTTCTTTACAGGTTTTTAGTTAAAGGGTCCCCCCTCATTATTTTTAGGGTGAGGGGGGTAGGTAGGGAGATAAGTTTTTTTTTGGGGAGGGGGGGTGGGGGGGAGAGGGTTAACTAGGGTCCCCACCCCCTTTGTATTTAGGGCCCCCACCCACCGCTCTGGGGTGGGGGCCAGGCAATAGGTCCCCCCCTATTGATAATTTTAGGGCCCCCACCCACCGCTCAGGGGTGGGGGCCGGGGGGGGGGGCAGTAGGTCCCCCCCCTTATTGTGAATTTTAGGGCCCCCACCCGCCGCACAGGGGTGGGGGCCGGGGGGGGGGACAGTAGGTCCCCTCCCTATTGTGAATTTTAGGGCCCCCACCCACCGCTCAGGGGTGGGGGCCGGGGGGGGGGACAGTAGGTCCCCCCCCTTATTTTTTATTTTAGGGCCCCCACCCGCCGCACAGGGGTGGGGGCCGGGGGGGGGGGGACAGTAGCCCCCCCCCCTTATTGTGAATTTTAGGGCCCCCACCCGCCGCACAGGGGTGGGGGCCGGGGGGGGGGACAGTAGGTCCCCTCCCTATTGTGAATTTTAGGGCCCCCACCCGCCGCACAGGGGTGGGGGCCGGGGGGGGGCAGTATGTCCCCCCCTTATTTTTTATTTTAAGGCCCCCACCCACCGCACAGGGGTGGGGGCCGGGGGGGGACAATAGGTCCCCCCTTATTGATTATTTTAGGGCCCCCACCCGCCGCACAGGGGTGGGGGCCGGGGGGGCAGTATGTGCCCCCCTTATTTTTAGGGCCCCCACCCACCGCTCAGGGGTGGGGGCCGGGGGGGGGAGGAGAGTAGGTCCCCCCCCCCTTCAACCACTATTGTGGCCGGACAGCATCCCTGTGGGTTCGGGCTTCAGCTGTAGCCACGCCCACAGCAGTGCTGACAGGCTGTCAGCACACAAAGCGCGTTCACAGTGCTTTGTGTGCTGATAGCCCGTCTGATGCATTCACCCAGAATGCATCGGACGAGAGGCCTTTTTAGGGCCTCTGAACTCGGAAGTCCCTCTGGTGGCCGTCTGATTGACTGCAACAAGAGGTGTTCCAAGCTTCTAATGTAAACACTGCATTTTCTCAGAAAATACAGTGCTTACAAGAAAAAGGCTCCGGGTAGCTGTAGCACTCACCTAAACAACCTCATTAAGCTGAAGTTGTTCAGGTGACTATAGTGTCCCTTTAAATGCCTCCAGCGTCGCAGATGCGCTTCTAGTGGCTGTCCAGAAGACCCACTTCATTGAGCTGAAGTGGTCTGAGTGACTATAGTGTTAATTTTGTTTCAAATAATCCCTTTACACTGACACTTATCTATACACGACTGCCAGGCTATACAACCATATCCAACAACATTGCAGAACTAAGGGGAACAGGCACACTACACCCAGACCACTTCAATGAGAAGTGGTCTGGGCGCCTATAGTGTTTCTTGTCAGAAGTAGGTAGGCATCCTTCAGCACCGATGGTAATCTGTATATATCTGTAAAGAGTACCGTCATAATATTACGTTTATTTTATATCTATATAGTCTTACACATAAAGCTGTTTTCTGCTCAAGTGCACATCGAAAACTATACATATTATATACCGTTACGATTTACCAAGCGAAATATGTAACCACAAAAACGGCATTGTGGGACAAGACAAAATTACACACGCTACAGTGAAGTGCGTGTGTTTAATTCGCTTGGCAATGCTCCAACATGGCAGACCGCACTGCCGCTTGACTCACCAAACATCTCAGAGATCTCACCCTCACGTACATGGGAGTTTTTGGGTGCGACCAAACCGTGTCTTGGGTTGTTCTAAAACTTCACCGCCTTCTAACAGCCTGTCGTGTGAGCGCTGCTGATAGGATGCCTAATTCCCGAGACATAACGATGGCCACCACAGGGCTCCACATCAGCGCCACAATTACCAAAGAACGACGGAAAAAGTCATGCGCCTCTTTACTAGCTAACAGGCGCATAGCGAATGACCGCGCAAGTGACGGCTTCCTTTACGGCTTAGCCAATGAGCACGCTGATTATTTTTTTACACGTCATAGATATGCGTTTTTTACCCGACTGTTCGTTGCTGGGAAAGGGTGATGGTTCCACGTGTTGTCACTGCTATTAATTATATGCTATTATAAAGGTATGTTTACATTTAGAATACTTGTATTATTTTTTAAAATAGTTTGTGCGAACTTGCTGTTCTTTTAACCCTTTACTTCAAAGCTAAAATATTGCCTTTTATATAGTATAAAAGCAGCGAAATTCCACAGCGCCGAGAAATAAATCTATAATGGTGCTACAAAGAGAGCAAAAATAATTACGCCAATAACAAATAAAATATGAAAAACAAAACCATCTAGAAATCTAGAGCTACACTGGCTGACGAAGTGGCTCCATAACATTTCATCCAATCAAATTGGAATGTCTTATTTTACCATATTGTATTTGGAACATCGGCCCAATGTACTATTTTAGAGTATTTTATTATTTTTCAAATAATTTTTATTAATGAGTATTTTATTCTAAGTGGTGGTATTCACTATTTACAAATACAGTGTTTCCTATTTGAATACAGTGTTGCAAGTAACTAGGCAGTAGCAACTGAACCACTTACAAAGAGCACATTTCTGCTAAAACACCACTTTATTTTCCTAGTTATGTCCCCCGTAGTTAACCCATTCATGGCATCAGGTTTGTTTTAAATTGTTAACTCGTTTCTTACTTTGAATATGTTTCAAGTGAATATGTTGTAATAGCATGCATAAACGAAAACAAAATAATTAAAACATTACGTTTCCTTAGTCCTATTTTCATTTGGATTATGCATGTTTTGCAGTTTTCCTTACCTTGTTTATCGCAAATTCAGCACTATTCAGATGGAATTTAATTTACTGAGGTGTTTTAAAGTCTATGGCCCTGTTAGTTTACTTTACTTGTTCTTCGTGGGAAAGGGGCCCTGATTGGTAGGGCCACACTGCAATTTGCTTGTTTTATAAATATATTATGCATGTACATATATTAATCCTCTTTTATTAAGTGTTCTTGCACAGCAAGACCACTTAATGTTATCTCACATATATATTATTATTCTTATTATAGCCAAATTTACCACCCTAACTCCTCCCACAGTTTTTACACTACATAGACAAAAATATACCAAAACGTGCGGATTGTTCCCGATTGGTGTGCTATTACTTTGTGGAACGTTTCGCCGAATGGTTCACGGAATATTGTCGTTCTCGAGGCAAAATTGGTCCCATAGGAATGAATGGCAAAATGTTCAAAGCGTGGGAGCTGGCAAAAGCTGAAAAATCAGGACATGATTTCTAAACTGCCACCACTCCCTCATTTTCAGGCCCACCTACACAAATCTTATATCAAAATGTTCAGCTATCCCTGCTGCCACTACAAATGTCCACAGCTAAGCCATAGTCCTGATAGTTTTCACAATATGCAATATTTGTTTGCAACTCACACCGTCCATTGACATTCATTGAAACTCCACTCTGCAAAGCTCACATTTGAAGGGCAATTTCTAAACTGCGACTGTGCCTTAATTGTTAATATTGCAGAGACATACTATGCATCAAAATGTAGGTCTGGGTCTTGTGATTCTCACAATATAAAGCTCTTCACTGTAGGATGTATAGTTTTTAAAATACGACCGTTTGAAGATGGCAACCGCAAAAATACTCTGACCTGTGCAAGGCTGCAGCAGCAAGTGATGTCATAGACAGGGCCTTTTGTACACTGGCTAATGTTTTTTATAAATGTATGGTTTACTGTGCAACAACGTTGCAATTAAATGTACTATATAAAGGATAACAGGATTATTATTATTATTATAGCCAAATTTGCCACCCTAACTCCTCCCACGGTTTTTACACTACATAGACAAAAATTTACCAAAACGTGCAGATTGTTCCCGATCGATTGCTATTACTTTTTTTTTGTGTAATATATTTTATTGGGTTTTTCAATCCATACACAATTTACACATGTTTCGAACATAAGTGAACAATTTGAAACAATTATCATAGGATAATATTTCATAGGATAATATTAGCTTGGTACAAAGAGCGTTCACACAATTTCAAGTGAGAATTACTAAAATTTACTAACATAAGAGGGTATATCGCATTCCCTGCGGTAGCTGACGTTTACAGGGTGCTATGTAGGTGATTGAACAGAAGGTCAATTATTTAGAGACACATTTTCCGGTTATGACATCTTCCTCTTACACCCTTGTGCGAACATTATGTCAATCTCTATTAATGTTCCTTAATCTAGTGTGAAAATGAACTGGGGAATAACAATAATGAGGGGGGGGGGGGCGAGTGGGCCAGGGTGTCAAGGGGAAGTAGGCAATTCCCTATCAGGGATACACTTCTTATTGGAACCACCTAGTAATCTACTCCTTTGGATGCTTGTCTCCAGGCATCCCATTTCTTCCACGCTGCCTGCCAGAACTTATTCCCTTTCTTCAACTGCATTGCGGCTATTTCATAGGATTTGGTGATTTCCACCATGTCTAAGCACTTACTAACATCTGGAGTATTTGCCTTTAGCCACATTTTACTTATGGATGTGAGAGCTGCGATAATTATATGGTAGATGAGATATAGGTCTGCTTTTTGTAGGTCTTGAGGTAGCGCTAATAACAGGAAGGTTTCTGGGGAGAGTTGTATGTCATTACTTATAGATTTCTTAATGGTATGTGAGATGCCATTCCAGAAGGGTTGTAACTTTGGACATGTCCACCATATGTGGAGCATCGTGCCGGGCTCTCTGAGACACCTCCAGCAATTCCCCGACTTCCGTTTATCATATTTGTGTAGTGTTTTTGGTACCAAATACCAGCGATATAGTACCTTTCTACTCGTCTCTACATGTGACGTGTTTAGTGTGAGATGCTTGTGAGCCTGCAGAATTGTTGACCAGGCTTCATTGGACATGTCCATGTTTAGTTCTTGCTCCCAAGCTCGCACAAAGGGTAGAGTTTTAGGTAGTGTTTGGGTTCTAGATAGTTTATATAAGAAAGATAGTAGCTTTTGCGGTTGCTGATTGGTTACACATATTTTCTCTAGTGGTGACAGAGGGGTTCCCTGTTTGTGTGTATTGTCTGCAATGTCATGTTTCCGCACCCACGAGTGCAGTTGTAAATAGGTAAAGTAGGCTCTTTGGGGTAGACCAAATGTTTTAGAGAGCGAGTCATAGGTTAGTAGACGGCCTTCTGGCATAATCTGGGATAGGCATTTGATCCCGTGGTCATACCACAGGCCCTTATCGTAACCAGGGATAAGTACATGGAGTGCTTGTGTTTGCAATGCTGGGGATATATAAGACACCGGGTAGTGCTTTGTTACATATTTATCCCATGCCACGAGAGTAGCCATGGTTGTAGGGCAAGCGTTTATGTATTTTGGCCTTTGATGTTTGGGGATCCAGGCCAGGGTGGGCAGTGTCAGTCCACCGGTGTTTACCCTTTCAATCTGGTGCCATGGTGGCATCGTGATGTGGTGGAACGTCCCTATGAGGGTACTCATGAGGGCCGCCGTGTAGTAACTCATGATTTCTGGTACTCCCATCCCCCCTTCTTTAAAGGGTTTATACATGGTGGTCGCTGCCACTCTAGATCGTTTACCTCCCCAAATAAAGCTATTTAGCAAGCGTTGGGTTCCAGTGAAAAAATCCTTTGGTAGGCAAATTTGGAGCGTCCTGAACAGGTTTTGTAACTTGGGTAGTATCATCATTTTTACTGCCGCTATCCTGCCTGTCCAGGAAACATATTTACCCTTCCAACCGTGTAGCTGTTGTTTAATATTATGGAGTAGCGGAAGATAGTTTGCTTTATACAGCTTCTTAGTTGTTGGTGTAAGGTGAATTCCTAGGAATGTCAAGTGATCCCTTCTCCAGTCATATGTGTATTTATTTTGTAGGTTAATGAGTTGGTCCACCGTGAGGTTAAGGCCCATGGCTTGCGTCTTACTAACATTAAGCTTATAATAGGAGCATTGACCAAATTTTGTCAGTATGTGTTGAAGATGTGTCAGGGAGGCGTCAGGGTGTGATATGGTAAGCATCACGTCGTCGGCAAACAATGTGATTTTGTGCGTTTTCCCCCCTATTGTTATCCCCGCAATGTCCGGAGAGTCCCTTATACGCTGTGCTAGGGGGTTCTAGTGCTAGTATGTATAAGAGTGGGGAGAGCGGGCAACCTTGCCGAGACCCGTTGGAGACCTGAAATGTTTTGGAGACGAAGCCACCATTGGCTATTTTCGCTGTGGGGTTATCATATAAAGCTGATATCAGTGCTACCAGAGTCTCCGGGAAGGCAAACTTCCTCAATACAGCCGTCAGGTATCCCCAGTGTAGCCTGTCGAACGCTTTCTCCGCGTCTAACGACAAAGCCACACTGGGTTCTCCCGATATTTGGATGTTGTGAAGGATGTTAATCAATTTTCTAGTCCCGTCTGAACCTAATCAGCCTCGTACAAACCCCACTTGGTCATCCCGAACTAGTTTGGGGAGAAGTGTACCTAATCTATTGGCATAAATCTTGGCTAGTATCTTTAGATCTGTATTTAGAAGCGAGATGGGTCTTAAATTTTGGCATTTGTGTGGCGGCTTTCCAGGTTTGGGGAGTGTGGTTATGTGAGCTAATAACATCTCTTGCGGTAGTTTGCCTGTTTGAATGATGTCATTGTAGAGTTTTTCTAGTAAGGGGGTTATGACGTGAGAGAAGGTTTTATAATAGGCGTTGGTAAAGCCATCTGGGCCTGGGGATTTCCCTTTCGGAAGGGTCTTGATAACTCCCGCTATTTCAGTCTGAGTAATGGGTTTCTCTAAGAAGGACCGGTCTATTTGTGAGAGTTGTCGTGTGTTTGCGTCCGCTAAAAATTCGTCAATGTCCGAGGGAAGTGGTTGATATGTATGATCATCTTTTTTGAGGTTGTATAACGCATCATAATAGTCTGCTAACATATCGTTAATGTCTCGGGGGTTGTATACCTTATTTCCCATTGGGTTGATGAGAAACGGTATTTTTGAGTTCAGTCTTTTCTGCCACAGGAGGGTTGCGAGGGCCTTCCCCGCCCTATTCCCCTGTGTGTATGTTCGGAGTTGTAATCTGTGGGATATAGTGGCTGACGTGTTGGCGTGAATATCATTTAACTGTTTTTTAATTTGGTCTATGCTCTGCTGAGTAGGTGTTGACGGATTTGTTATGTTCGTGGATGTTTCATCCCTGAGGCGTCTCATAAGTGTTATATAGTTTGCCTTTGCTTGCCTATGTAAATAGGATGCCTGGCTGATCAGAAGACCGCGGATGAAGGCTTTATGCGTCAGCCACGTCTTGGCTAGAGAGACGTCTGGAGTGTGGTTTATAGCGAAGAACGATTTAAGTTCCTCAGTAAGTTTAGTAACAAAATCAGGGTTGTGCAAAAGAGCATTATTCAAGCGCCACGGCGAGGCTATGCGGGATTGGAATTGGTCTGGTAGGGTCAGTATCACAGGTGCATGATCAGACCAAACTATATTACCTATTTCACTGCTTAGGGCAGTCGGCAGTAGATCGCCAGAGACAAATATTAAATCGATTCTAGAGTATGTTTTGTGTACTGAGGAATAAAAAGTGAATTCCCGATCATTCGGGTGTTGTGCTCTCCACACATCATATAAGTTATGCTCCATAAGGATTTTTACTAATGTCGCGGCCTGTTTGCTTAGTGTTTTGCATCTTGAGGACTCAGCTGTTTGCGTGGTGTCCAACCTAGGTTGTAAGGTGTGATTTAAATCACCGCACAGAATTGTGAAGGAGGGGTGTGTCTGGGGGATTTTATGTAAGACTTTCTGGAGAAAATTCCTCTGGTCAGTATTAGGGCTGTATATCCCCACTAACGTGTATAAAGCATTATTAATTTTACAGTGCACAATTAAGTAACGACCTTGTGTATCTTTTTTAAGATGTAGGAGTTCAAATGTGATAGTTGCGTGAATTAGGAATGATACACCTCTTGATTTGGATTAATTGGTAGAGTGATATTGTATTGGATACTCTTTGCTCGCAAATGTGGGTACCCTATTGTGTACAAAATGGGTCTCCTGCACGCACAGTATATCTGATTTAGTGCGTTTTGCGTCTTCAAGAAGGAGCCTCCTTTTGTGTGGTGTATTCATGCCTCGAGTGCTAATAGTCATTACCTTCAACATTTGTAGTTAGGTACAGAGCAATGCAGTAATTATAATGTGGCATTAGACCGATTTTCCCTCCATATGAAGGGAGGGACCTTTGCAATAATTGTCTCAACGAATGAGCTAGACACGGCTCCAGCCCAGTTAATTTTAGCAGTATGGACATAGGGAAGTGGTGGCATTGGGCAAGTTTCGGATTTGTCCCTGTGAGATTGTATGTCTGATCCCTGGTGACTTGGGGTGGGGGGTATGAACTAGGGAAAGAACTTATAACTATATACAGAGTGTCTCGTGTGGAGACAGTATGTGGGTATACCACATCTGGGGAATGGAAGAGAGAACTCTCTACCATAGCGTGGCCATTGGGCACCTATGTATACCATATTGGGGTGCAACCTATAAAGCAACCTATAAAGCATAGTGTCCTGCAGTTTCCCCGTCCCGGCAGTAACCCACGTGCATGTGACAGTGTACTCATTAAAGTTCGATTACAACTCCTATCACTAGCATCCTCCTCCCTCCATCAAACTCTCTACATAACATTCCTGCAGTACATCATAGTGCATACAGCTAGGGGGCCTGGGTCACAGGTCCCCTTTACCTTGTGGGCATACACAATCCCGTAGGGTCATAAGCAGCGGGCACCGTTCTTTAACGCTGATCATAAGTTCAGTTCGTGACGCGGGTGTCCTGCCCCGCAGATTTGTACTCTCATCCTCAGATGCGAGTGGTATTCCAGGTGTCTTGTTCTCCAAGGCTGAGGGTCGGAGAGATGGTCTTGAATGGTCGAGCATAGGGGCTCATCTTTTCGGGCAACAGTCCAGACCGGGCCCTCCCGCAATTTGCCACTGCTCTGCGCACGCTTCGTCACAGTGATGGCGGAAGGACTCAATCCGATACCTCAGGGTCACACAAAAAGACAAGGTAAAAAAGGGAGGTTAAACTCTGCACAGAGTTGCTGTTTACATGGGTCGTCCAGATAACTCTTGTTCGAAGCTGGTGGATATCCATAATGTTCATTTATTACGTTGTTTCTCAAGGTCCATGCTCAGAAAGGGATGAGTGGTCTTAGACCAGTAGTTGTCTGGTTTAATGCTTGTCATGAGGTTTTTCCCAGTCCCGTTTTAATTTGCCTGCTTGGCGTGTGGAAGTGGTTACCGGCTCCACAGGCAGGTCCCAGGCCAGCAGTTTCGTCACTCCCTCTGCGGGGGTGTTCAACACCGTCGTGTTACCATCTTTTGTGATTATCAATTTTGTGGGGAATCCCCACCGATATCGAATGCCATGCGACCGCAGTGTGTTGGTCACTTGGGAGAATTCCCTCCTTTTCTTGAGGGTAGCAGCCGACAAGTCTGCATAGATTCTGACTGTGGGGTAATCTGTCGGGGGTTTTGCCCACGTTCTGCTGCTTCTTAATATATGTTCCTTGATATGGAAATAATGAGCCCGGAGTAGTATATCCCTGGGTACAGTCTGTGGAAGGTGCCGGGGTTTGGGGATGTGGTGCACCCTGTCCACAAGCAGCATGTCTGCCGGTATTTCTGGAGCATGAGCGTGTAGCAGATTTCTCTCATAGGCCTGTAAGTCTTCATTGGAGACGTCTTCGGGCACTCCCCGCAGACGGAGATTGTTCCGACGTGAACGATCCTCCATGTCTGCTAGCTTGTCCTCCAGTTTATTGATTTCTGCAGCCATTCGTTCCACGTTTGTGGCCAGGTCATTGTGGGCCGTGGCGAATTCGTCGCACTTGTCTTCCATGTGCGACGTCCGCTTACCCAGTTCTTGTAGGTCCTTGCGTAGTGAATCCGCCGTGTGCTGCCATGTGGTGATAAGCTTGTTGGAGAGAGTCTCCAGGGCCGCAGTGAGATCGGCTTTCGTGATTTGTGATGTGTCTTGAGCCGTTGTCCGGGTATTAGCTTGTGCAGTATCATCCATTTCAGGATTCATAGGTTCCGTTAAGGCCTGCGCCGCCAGAGACGCAGGAGATGGTTTCTGGCTGAAAAAATTGAGCTTGTCCGGTTTCGCCGAGCTCCTCTTGCTCTTGTGCTGAGACATTGCTAAATAATAGTGGTGGATGCTGTTTGTTGTTCTAGGATTGCATTATATTAGGTGTCCTGATGCCGGAGCAAAGTTTCATGCGGCCATCTTGCTCCGCGGTTAGCCACTCCCCCCGGATTGCTATTACTTTGTGGAACGTTTCGCCGAATGGTTCACGGAATATCGTCGTTCTTGTGGCGAAATTTGTCCCATAGGAATGAATGGCAAAGCTAGAGTGGGAGCTGGCAAAAGCTAAAAAATCAGGACATGATTTCTAAACTGCCACCACTACCTCATTTTCAGGCCCACCTACACAAATCTTATATCAAAACGTTCATCTATCCCTGCTGCCACTAGAAATGTCCACAGCTAAGCCATAGTCCTTATAGTTTTCACAATATGACCATTTGTTTGCAACTCACGCAGTCCATTGACATTCATTGAAACTCCACTCTGCAAAGCTCACATTTGAAGGGCAATTTCTAAACTGCGACTGTGCCTTCATTGTTAATATCTCAGAGACATACTATACATCAAAATGTAGGTCTGGGTCTTGTGATTCTCACAATATAAAGCTCTTCACTGTAGGATTTATATTTTTTAAAATGCGACCGTTTGAAGATGGCAACCGCATAAATACTCTGACCTGTGCCAGGCTGCAGCAGCAAGTGATGTCATAGACAAAGCCTTTTGTACACCTGCTAATGTTTTTATAAATGTATGTTTTAATGTAACTGTGCAACAACGTTGCAATTAAATGTGCTATATAAATGATAACAGTTACTCCGCCCACTCCAGTTGTAGACTACTGGTGGAGTCAAGAACACTTTACACAATTTCCACAGAAATTGTAGCTTTTCGAGTTATTAAGTGTTCTTGCATAGCAAGACCACTTACTGTTATCTCACATATATATTTAAAGCGGCACTGTCATGCCGAACTTACCTTTCCTCAATCTCTTCCTCTCCTCCCCCTCTCTCGGGATCTGTTATTCTTTTCTTCCTGTCTTCTTTAGTTTTCTTTAAAATCGTAAGACAAAGTAGGGACTCTGTCTTATGGAGGATTCCTCCGCTTGACCAGCTCTGACCAGCGGAGGAGCAAAGTGTGCTTCATTTCCGCTGGTCAGAGCAATTTTCCCATGATCCCTAGCTTTCCTCCCTGTTCCCACAATGCTTCCTGTCAGTATTGCCGAACGTCCTGTCACTTAGACAGAACGCCGGCAAAACTGCCGAATTGCATCCTAACAGAATGAGCACTGTTTCTCCATTGGTGTTAGGATGCAATTCGGTACTTTGTTCGGATCGGAATTTCATTCAAATGAATGAAACTCCGATCCTATTCATTGCTGTGGCTGCATCTTACAGCCGCTTAGTAGATAACTCCCTAATTCCCACGGTATCAGGGAGCTATCTACTAAAAGGCTGAAAGACCTAAATTGGTCTTTCAGCCAAATTTACTAACACCAAGTAAAAATGACTTGGTATTAGTAAATAATATGCCCCTACTCGCTATACCGCGAGTAGGGGCATGTCTAGTAAGCAGTGAGCAGCCTGTGGCTGCTCACTGTAGAAAAAAAAAAAATATTGCCCCCCACCCCTAAATGACGGGTGGGGGCCGTAAAGTAAAATAAGGGAGGGAGACCTATTGTCCCCCCGGCCCCCACCCCTGAGCGGTGGGTGGGGGCCATAAAGATAATGAGGGGGGGGGGACCTACTGTCCTCCCCCCCGGCCCCCACCCCCTGGGCGGCGGCCATAATGGTAATAAAGGGGGGGGGACCTACTGTCCTCCCCCCCGGCCCCCACCCCTGGGCGGCGGGTGGGGGCCATAATGGTAATAAAGGGGGGGACCTACTGTCCTCCCCCCCGGCCCCCACCCCTGGGCGGCGGGTGGGGGCCATAATAGTAGTGGGGGGGGGACCTACTGTCCTCCCCCCGGCCCCCACCCCTGGCCGGCGGGTGTGGGCCATAATGGTAATAAGAGGGGGGGGGGACCTACTGTCCTCCCCCCCCGGCCCCCATCCCTGGGCGGCGGGTGGGGGCCATAATAGTAGTAGGGGGGGACCTACTGTCCTCCCCCCCTGCCCCCACCCCTGGCCGGCGGGTGGGGGCCATAATAGTAATGGGGGGGACCTACTGTCCTCCCCCCCCAGGCCCCCACCCCTGGGCGGCGGGTGGGGGCCATAATAGTAGTAGGGGGGGGGACCTACTGTGCTCTGTGTCATTGGGGAGATTTTAATCTCCCTTGTGCTATTATGGGGGTCATATTGACCCCCATAGAGTGAGGAGGGGACCTGGGGGGCTTATGAAGTGGTGGGGAGCACTGCTCCCTGCCGCTTCTGTCTTTACATATTGCAAGGAGGGAGCTGCACGCCGGTAGCTCCCTCCTTGTAATAAACCGAACAAACAAACGAACACTGATACACAGTGTTAGTTTGTTCGTCTGATTTTTTTCTATTCATTCATTCGTCTGTCTGATGAATGAATGAATAGGTGAAATTCCCGTTCGCATGTCCAGATGTTTCACTGGGCATGTGCGGGAATCTCACAGTCTGTGTAGTGTGGGTAGATGACGTGTCCCACAGGGACTTCACCTACCCACACAAAGATGGCGGCGCCCTGAATATAGATCGGGGCAGAAAATAAAGAATAAAAAATAGGTAATGTGGGGGGCATAGGGGCATTTGGGGATGACTAGGGGGTCGATTGGATGTAGTTGAGGCGGGAGGGGGGTTAAAAAAAAAACGGAATTCGGCATGACAGTGCCGCTTTAAGTGTTCTTGCATAGCAAGACCACTTAACCCCTTAAGACCGCAGGACGTACTATGCCGTCCTTATTTTGGTGGCTCTAAAAGCCGCAGGACGGCATAGTACGTCCTGCGATCTTATGTACTTACCCGGTCGCCGGCGATCCCACGCCGGCGATCGCGGTATGGGGGACTTACCTGGGAGCCCAGGGAGTCCCCCTGCGTCCTCTTCAGCCGCCCAGGGCCATGTGATCGCGAGGTCCTTGCGAGGACCCCGCGATCACATGGACGGCATAGCCGTCCAAGGCATTGCCAGCAGGGGGAGTGCCTGTAATGACAGGTACTCCCCCTGCTGTCTGAAAAAAAAATAAAAAATGTTAAAACAGTGTAAAAATAAATTTTATATACTTAGATCATATATATATTTATTATATATATGATCTAAGTATATATATACACACATATACACACATACACATAAATATGCATACACTGTCTACGTGTATTTTAATATTAATATATACATAATTATATATATATATTAATATCAAAATACACGTACAATGATATTGATTAAATATATATAATTTTCATTATATATATATTTATATATAATAAAAAATAAATAAATATATAAATACGTTAAAAAAATAAATAAAAAAATAATAAAAAAAAATAGATAAAAAATATATAAACATGCGTAATTTCGTTCTAACTGTATTTTAAAATTAATATATATATATTGATATCAAAATACATGTAGAACGAAATAATATATATATCTATATACATAAGTATATACGTATATATCACTATGTATATACCTATATATAAATAAAAATAATTAAAAAAATTATATACATATATATACACACATATATATATATATATATATATACACACATATATATATATATAATAATTCTACGCATATATTTATGTAATAATTTTACATAATTAGGTCATTTTATTAATTACAATTTGCAGGACCTGCCTGCCAACCCAGGCCAAAAGTTCAGGGAATTACATTGTCTAGCACTATATTTAACTCTGTAACTTTCCAAGACACCATGAAACCTGTACATGGGGGGTACTGTTTTACTCGGAAGACTTCGCTGAACACAAATATTAGTGTTTCAAAACAGTAAAATATATTACAACGACGATATCGTCAGTGACAGTGACATTTTTTGCATTTTTCACACACAAATGGCACTTACACTGACGATATAATTGTTGTGATACGTTTTACTGTTTTGAAACACTAATATTTGTGTTCAGCGAAGTCTCCTGAGTATAACAGTACCCCTCATGTACAGGTTTTATGGTGTTTTCAAAAGTTACAGAGTCAAATATAAGGTTTGCGTTTCAGTTTTTTCACATTAAAATTCGCCAGGTTGCCTTTGAGACCGTATGGTAGCCCAGGAATGAAAATTATCCCCATGATGGCATACCATTTGCAATAGTAGACAACCCAGGGTATTGCAAATAGGGTATGTTCAGTTTTTTTAGTAGCCACTTAGTCACAAACACTGGCCAAAATTTGCGTTCAAATTAGTTTTTTGCATTTTCAAATATTAACACTAACTTTGGCCAGTGTTTGTGACCAAGTGGCTACTAAAAAAGACTGGACATACTCAATTTGCAATACCTTAGGTTGTCTACTTTTGCAAATGGTATGCCATCATGGGGGTAATTCTTATTTCTGGGCTACCATATGGTCTCAAAGGCAACGTAACCAATCTGGCGAATTTCAATGTAAAAAAACTGAAATATGTAACACGCTATATTTGACCCTGTAACTTCCCAAAACACCATAAAACCTGTACATAGGGGGTACTGTTTTACACGCGAGACATCGCTGAATACAAATATGTGTATTGTATTGCAGTAAAAGCAAACAGTATTATGACATTCACAGTTAGAATGTCACGTAGAACTAAAAATTTTTTAAAAATTCTTATTTTCTCCCATTTTTTTAATATTTTTTTCATATTAAATTATGTTCCATACCTAAATATTTGATGTTAAACGAAAGCCCCGTTTCCCCTGAATAAAATGATATATAATAATGGGGGGTGCATTTAATATGAAAGAGGTGAATTACGGTTGGACAGACATATAGCGCAAATGCCAGGTTTTGTTTACGTTTTTTTGGATCACAACTTGTACATTTGGCTGCGGTCTTAAGGGGTTAATGTTATCTCACATATATATTATTATTATTAAGTGTTCTTGCAAAGCAAGACCACTTACTGTTATCTCACATATATTATTATTATTATTAAGTGTTCTTGCATAGCAAGACCACTTAATGTTATCTCACATATATATTATTATTATTATTAAGTGTTCTTGCATAGCAAGACCACTTAATGTTATCTCACATATATATTATTATTATTCTTATTATAGCCAAATTTGCCACCCTAACTCCTCCCACAGTTTTTACATTATTAAGTGTTCTTGCATAGCAAGACCACTTAATGTTATCTCACATATATATTATTATTAAGTGTTCTTGCATAGCAAGACCACTTAATGTTATCTCACATATATATTATTAAGTGTTCTTGCATAGCAAGACCACTTAATGTTATCTCACATATATATTATTCTTATTCTTATTATAGCCAAATTTGCCACCCTAACTCCTCCCACAGTTTTTACACTACATAGACAAAAATATACCAAAACGTGCAGATTGTTCCCGATCGGATTGCTATTACTTTGTGGAACGTTTCGCCGAATGATTCTCGGAATATCGTCATTCTTGTGGCGAAATTTGTCCCATAGGAATGAATGGCAAAGCTAGAGTGGGAGCTGGCAAAAGCTGAAAAATCAGGACATGATTTCTAAACTGCCACCACTCCCTCATTTTCAGGCCCACCTACACAAATCTTATATCAAAACGTTCAACTATCCCTGCTGCCACTAAAAATGTCCACAGCTAAGCCATAGTCCTTATAGTTTTCACAATATGACCATTTGTTTGCAACTCACGCAGTCCATTGACATTCATTGAAACTCCACTCTGCAAAGCTCACATTTGAAGGGCAATTTCTAAACTGCGACTGTGCCTTCATTGTTAATATGTCAGATACATACTATACATCAAAATGTACGTCTGGGTCTTGTGATTCTCACAATATAAAGCTCTTCATTGTAGGATATATAGTTTTAAAAATATGACCGTTTGAAGATGGCAACCGCAAAAATACTCTGACCTGTGCAAGGCTGCAGCAGCAAGTGATGTCATAGACAAAGCCTTTTACACCTGCTAATGTTTTTATAACTGTATGTTTTAATGTAACTGTGAAGCACTTTGGGCAACAACATTGCAATTAAATGTGCTATATAAATAAATAATAAGTTACTCCGCCCACTCCAGTTGTAGACTACTGGTGGAGGCAAGAACACTTCACAATTTCCCCAGAAATTGTAGCTTTTCTAGTTATTATTCTTATTCTTATTATAGCCAAATTTACCACCCTAACTCCTCCCACAGTTTTTACACTACATAGACCAAAATTTACCAAAACGTGCAGATTGTTCCCGATCGTGTTGCTATTACTTTGTGGAACGATTCGCCGAATGGTTCACGGAATATCGTTGTTCTTGTGGTGAAATTTGTCCCATAGGAATGAATGGCAAAGCTAGAGTGGGAGCTGGCAAAAGCTGAAAAATCAGGACATGATTTCTAAACTGCCACCACTCCCTCATTTTCAGGCCCACCTACACAAATCTTATATCAAAACGTTCAGCTATCTCTGCTGCCACTAAAAACGTCCACAGCTAAGCCATAGTCATTATAGTTTTCAAGATATGACCATTTGTTTGAAACTCACGCCGTCCATTGACATTCATTGAAACTCCACTCTGCAAAGCTCACATTTGAAGGGCAATTTCTAAACTGCGACTGTGCCTTCATTATTAATATCTCAGAGACATACTATGCATCCAAATGTAGGTCTGGGTCTTGTGATTCTCACACTATAAAGCTCTTCGCTGTAGAATTTATAGTTTTTAAAATACAACTGTTTGAAGATGGCAACCGCGAAAAAACTCTGGCCTGTGCAAGGCTGCAGCAGCAAGTGATGTCATAGACAGGGCCTGCTAATGTTTTTATAAATGTATGTTTTAATGTAACTGTGAAGCACTTTGGGCAACAACATTGCAATTAAATGTGCTATATAAATAAATAATAACAGTTACTCCGCCCACTCCCGTTGTAGACTACTGGTGGAGGCAAGAACACTTCACACAATTTCCCCAGAAATTGTAGCTTTTCTAGTTATTATTATTAAGTGTTCTTGCATAGCAAGACCACTTAATGTTATCTCACATATATATTATTATTATTATTCTTATTATAGCCAAATTTGCCACCCTAACTCCTCCCACAGTTTTTACACTACATAGCCGAAAATTTACCAAAACGTGCAGATTGTTCCCGATCGGATTGCTATTACTCTGTAGAACATTTCGCCGAATGGTTCACGGAATATCGTCGTTCTTGTGGCAAAATTTGTCCCATAGGAATGAATGGCAAAGCTAGAGTGGGAGCTGGCAAAAGCTGAAAAATCAGGACATGATTTCTAAACTGCCACCACTCCCTCATTTTCAGGCCCACCTACACAAATCTTATATCAAAACGTTCAGCTATCCCTGCTGCCACAAAAAATATCCACAGCTAAGCCATAGTCCTTATAGTTTTCACAATATGACCATTTGTTTGCAACTCACGCAGTCCATTGACATTCATTGAAACTCCACTCTGCAAAGCTCACATTTGAAGGGCAATTTCTAAACTGCGACTGTGCCTTCATTGTTAATATCTCAGAGACATACTATACATCAAAATGTAGGTCTGGGTCTTGTGATTCTCACAATATAAAGCTCTTCACTGTAGGATTTATAGTTTTTAAAATACGGCCGTTTGAAGATGGCAACCTCAAAAATACTCTGACCTGTGCAAGGCTGCAGCAGCAAGTGATGTCATAGACAGGGCCTTTTGCACCTGCTAATGGTTTCTATAACTGTATGTTTTAATGTAACTGTGAAGCACTTTGGGCAACAACGTTGCAATTAAATGTGCTATATAAATAAATACTAACAGTTACTCCGCCCACTCCAGTTGTAGACTACTGATGGAGGCAAGAACACTTCACAATATCCCCAGAAATTGTAGCGTTTCTAGTTATTCTTATTATTCTTATTATAGCCAAATTTGCCACCCTAACTCCTCCCACAGTTTTTACACTACATAGACAAAAATATACCAAAACGTGCAGATTGTTCCCGATCGGATTGCTATTACTTTGTGGAACGTTTCGCCGAATGGTTCACGGAATATCGTCGTTCTTGTGGCGAAATTTGTCCCATAGGAATGAATGGCAAAGCTAGAGTGGGAGCTGGCAAAAGCTGAAAAATCAGGACATGATTTCTAAACTGCCACCACTCCCTCATTTTCAGGCCCACCTACACAAATCTTATATCAAAACGTTCAGCTATCCCTGCTGCCACTAGAAATGTCCACGGCTAAGCCATAGTCCTGATAGTTTTCACAATATGACCATTTTTTTGCAACTCACGCCTTCCATTGACATTCATTGAAACTCCACTCTGCAAAGCTCACATTTGAAGGGCAATTTCTAAATTGCGACTGTGCCTTCATTGTTAATATCTCAGAGACATACTATACATCAAAATGTAGGTCTGGGTCTTGTGATTCTCACAATATAAAGCTCTTCACTGTAGGATTTATAGTTTTTAAAATACGACCGTTTGAAGATGGCAACCGCCAAAATACTCTGACCTGTGCAAGGCTGCAACAGCAAGTGATGTCATAGACAAAGCCTTTTACACCTGCTAATTTTTTATAACTGTATGTTTTAATGTAACTGTGAAGCACTTTGGGCAACAACATTGCAATTAAATGTGCTATATAAATAAATAATAACAGTTACTCTGCCCATTCTAGTTGTAGACTACTGGTGGAGGCAAGAACATTTCACAATTTCCCCAGAAATTGTAGCTTTTCTAGTTATTCTTGTTCTTATTATAGCCAAATTTGCCATCCTCCCACAGTTTTTACACTACATAGACAAAAATATACCAAAACGTGCAGATTGTTCCCGATCGGATTGCTATTACTTTGTGGAACGTTTCGCCGAATGGTTCTCGGAATATCGTCGTTCTTGTGGCGAAATTTGTCCCATAGGAATGAATGGCAAAGCTAGAGTGGGAGCTGGCAAAAGCTGAAAAATCAGGACATGATTTCTTTTTTTTAAATTCTTTATTTTTGCAGTGAATATAAAGACCATAACAGCAGGTGTGTGGTGCCCCAACAGCATTCCGCACGCTGAGTATCAACATTTTAACATTGGGGTTAACATAAATCCGTGCACCTTTTTTTAAATAAGTATATTGAGGTTATTCACGTTCAAACTTTACGCTGGATATACAATTAAATGGTTTAGTTTTAAGCTAGGCAAAGCATCAACAGTAATAGGGAGTTCGCTGTGCGCATAGACCTAGACAGGTATGTTGAGAGGACTACATGATGCATAGTTAAGTAAACAAACATGTTAGTAACATGCTGAATGTCTGCAATTAGTTACTGCATCGCTATGAGTTAAACGTTAAGGCTATACTGAAATTAAAACGAAAACAAAAATCTGTTGCATGAACTGACCCTGACTTTTGTAGGCTTATTCACCTGTAGACATTAGGGGAGTGTAAAACTGCGGATAAAAAAGCATAGCGCAGGGATTGGCTACGTATACCTGTACGGGAGATCAGTTATAACGATTACCTCATCTTTTCTAAGTGTCGCTTGTCTCAGAATATTATTAATTTAGCATATTTAGGGGGCAGCATTGGTTTAGAATAAGCATGCAGCTAGACAATTATGCAGTATGTGTGAAATCAATAAGGCTCAACTAAGCTAATGTGGGGCCAATAACAGAACATTGTTAACTTGCTGTCATCTTCCTTGGCGTTGGGAGGGTTGTCAGTCAGAGTCCAGTAATGTGCTGTACCGTGGTATACCAGGGGTGCATTCCAGACATACTCAGATCCGCGGTATGTTCATCCGACACCGTGGATGTGCTTCAGGAGAAAGTCTGTGAGGTGTCTCAGTATGGTGTCTCCATTCTTCCTCTGGCTGTTCTGCACCCGGTGCCGATCCTCATGATGGGCTCCCCCGCCTGGCGTGTGTGTGCGGTTCCGTGATGTGCGGACGCTTGCTGCACTTGTCCGGTGGTGGTGTACATCGTTCCAGACGGTGTGGGTCCATTTATGTGGGGAAGTCTGCTGCTGGCCCAGTGGATTTGGTGCCTCCGGGTGGCCTTCTGGCTGGTTTTGTTTGCAGCTCTCTCCCTGGCTTGTGTGGAAGCGAGTGCCGGTGTCCGAGGGGCTTGGCGTTGATTCCCGCCTTATGAAGTGCCGGTGTTGCCCCCTAATCGCCCCTCTGGAGGCCCGAGGAGGATTCCACCTCATACTTCTTCTTGTCATCGGGCGGATCCAAGCCGCTGCTTTCCTCCTCGCCCGCCTTAATGCCTGAGAGGTGATCAATGAGTCTGCCGCAGAACTCTGCTATATTCCCAGGAGGCTTGTATAGTGAGCGCTTTGTCCCAGGCTGCCTGGTTGCCGCCATCTTGTTTGGACCTCGTGGGTCCCGTTTGGTAGTAGCTTGGTCTCGCACAGGGGTTGTCATCCCCAGAGTGGACCGGGATAACCGGTCCAAAGGGGGGGTAGCAGGGCTTTGCTCCTTCCGCGCTTGTGAGCGGGCTGTGAGCCGGGGGATCGGCCGCCTCCTCCATGCTCCAGACCCCGCTTAGGCCGCGTGGCCGGTGCGGGCTTTCCTGTGGTGGTTTGGTACTGGACTGGTACCATTCTGCTCCGCGTGTGGTCCCGGTTCGATAGCTGGGTAGCTTGTGTTGTGGATTTAATTAAATCAGGCAGATTGTGCATTTGTGTGCCCTCTGGTGCAGGAGCCCTCAGAGGACACGTCCGGCCATCTTGGCTGTCAGGCCCCGCCCCCAGGACATGATTTCTAAACTGCCACCACTCCCTCATTTTCAGGCCCACCTACACAAATCTTATATCAAAAGTTCAGCTATCCCTGCTGCCACTAAAGATGTCCACGGCTAAGCCATAGTCCTGATAGTTTTCACAATATGACAATTTGTTTGCAACTCACGCCGTCCATTGACATTCATTGAAACTTCACTCTAGCCAGCTCAAACTTAAAGGGCAATTTCTAAACTGCGACTGTGCCTTCATTGTTAATATCTCAGAGACATACTATACATCAAAATGTAGGTCTGGGTCTTGTGATTCTCACAATATAAAGCTCTTCGCTGTAGTATTTATAGTTTTTAAAATACCGCCGTTTGAAGATGGCAACCGCAAAAATACTCTGTCCGGTGCCATGCTGGAGCAGCAAGTGATGTCATAGACAGGGCCTTTTGTACACCTGATAATCTTTTTATAAATGTATGTTTTAATGTAACTATGAAGCACTTTGGGCAACAACGTTGCAATTAAATGTGCTATATAAATGATAACAGTTACTCCGCCCACTCCAGTTGTAGACGGCAAGAACACTTCACACAATTTCCTCAGAAATTGTAGCTTTTCTAGTTATAGCATGTAATGCAAAACTACAGTTTTATCAATAATACTTTATACATCATTAGTGCAGCTAAATAAAAGTAATTTAGAGAGTACATCACATGTCTGGATTTCAGTTTCTTTTTGGCACTTACATGTCATAAAATACATAGAGTAAAATATTATTTCATTGTGTAACAATTTTAGAATTTGGTATGTTTGTATTGTTATTTTAAAAGCCATCTGTAACGGCTACCCAGGTAGTGAGAGGGTATCAGCCGTTGGAGACGTCCTTTTCCTTGGCAAGTTGCTGTATAAAAGTAAAGCTGGTATAATCCCATTCACGAGATCCAGAGAGAGAGTCAGGTTCAGCTGTAAAAAGAGCAGAGTAATAATCCAATATAATTCCCTTTCAAGAACGAGATGAGGCTACGTTTTGAAGGGTCAAGTAGAACTGAGGTGCTGGCACACCCACCCTGTTTTTTATTACAGTTGTGCACATACAGAACACACCCAGGGGGAGGCATAAAATAACCAATCAAATAACAGTACAACCCACACATCCCCTCCCCTCAGATAAACAGTTAACATATTTATAATGCACACATTTTTACCCGAGTTTTGGATGTACCCCAAATACTTGGGGTACATCCCTAAATTCAGTATCCCCAGATAGCTATAGTTTAGGGGAACCACATATTTAAAAATCAGTCCATTCGGATAAACGGTTCGGGAGTTATGGGGTTCCAAAGTTTTGACCGACCGCACAGACCTACTAGCTGAAAATAGTTCCATAAGTTTTGGCCTTGCAGTCGGTCCTCGTTCGTGTGGTAAAAAGGCACAAAAATCTTGCCATCCATTCGAATCTTGGTGGTCGCTAGAATCCTCATAGTCTATTAAGTCTCTCTGCCGAACAGCAGGGTGTTCGGTAGGTTTGGCACGAATCCCCGGTGCTATGGAGGTCTCAGCGGTGTTCGCCTGTTTGCGTATCCGTTTTTAGTTCCAGACGATTGCTGGCAAACACTGCTGTTCGTGCGTAAGATGGCCGCGAACACGTGCAAAGTCCCGAAATGGCGGCCACCTATACTTAACACAAATTATTCGTGCTGACCCATACGAATGGCTGAAATAGAACTGGGAGGTAAAATATCCCTTAATTACCAGCAGGGTGGTCCAGTGTTCGGTAGTCTGATTAGTTTATTTATAGGTTGGATTACTACCGAACAGATGGCATAAAGTACAATTCCCCTGCTTATTCCACATGCACCAGGGAACTGTAAGGTTCTGTTACACCATCACAGAAAATAAAAATACAACATAAAAGTATATTTGGAAAAAAAAAAAAAAACGTAAATTGTTTTAAAGTGTCTCTATCAAAGTAGGGACTACTTAGTGGAAATTTATTTCCCTATGCTTTACAAACAAAATAGGACATTTTGTCATTTCCCCAACCCAGGAAAAAGGCATTGTCTATGAGGGCTCCTATAGTCTCATGGGATTCTCCATAGACACCTGTGTAATGCTGGGGCGCATTTAAAAAAAAACAAGATAAACTTCAAAGATGTGCCCTCTTAGCTGCATCTCAATAGGCTCCAAGTATTTTTTGATTCTGGGTGATGCACATCTTGTTTCTGCAGAGCTAAAGAATCCAGATTCCAATCCTGATGGTCATTCGTTAGTTGAGTGGACTATAAAGAATATGAACAGAATTGCATTAGCCAGCCTGAAACTCTGGTTCCTGGCTGAGGAATGATGCCACAGAAAATTGAGTTAGACCTTTGATGGTGTCATGCCAAAAGCATGAGTTTGTGTTTGCTGTATTGATATATGTTAAGAGTTGTTTTTTTGTAAACCTTGGGATGACATTTATTGTGGTCTTTGATCTGGCACCAGGCCTAGACCATAAAACATCTAGATAGCCATCACCAGAGCTGGGCACAAGGAATTGCATAGAGATGGCAACTGAAACTGCCACACCAACCCCCTCTGATTCACCCCCCCCCCCTTACCTCCTCCAGGGGTCTGCCCACTGAGCAACAACTACCGTATATACTCGAGTATAAGCCGAGTTTTTCAGCCCATTTTTTGGGCTGAAAAACCCCAACTCGGCTTATACTCGAGTCAATAGTCTGTATTATGGCAATTTACATTGCCATAATACAGACTGGGGGGAGAGGGGGGCTGGCAGGAAGCTGTAACTTACCTTCACCGCAGCTCCTGTCAGCTCCCTTCTCTCTCCTCCGTCCGTGCAGCTCCCAGGTCGGCTTCCTCTGCAACTCTCGCGAGAGCCGCTGGGTCAGAGCGTTGCCACGGGTTACCGTGGCAACGCTCCGCGCGGCCGCGAGAGTTGCAGAGGAAGCTGACCTGGGAGCTGCACGGACGGAGGAGAGAGAAGGGAGCTGACAGGAGCTGCGGTGAAGGTAAGTTACAACTTCCTGCCAGCCCCCCTCCTACAGCCCATCCACTGGACCACCAGGGAGTGAGAGCCCCCCTCCCTGGCCAGCTAACAGGCAGGGAGGGGGGACGAAAAAAAAAAAATATGAATAAAACAAATAATAAGAAAAAAAAATATTACAATAATAATAACAAAAAAATTAATACAATTAATAATAAAATAAAAAAATAATTACCTTAAAAAAAATAACAAAAAAAAAATATTAAGATAATAATTAAATAATAATTAATAAAATGCCCAACCCCCACCAATGCTCTGCACACACACACACACACACACACACACACACACACACACACACACACACACACACACACACACACACACACTGCACTCACACATACACACACTGCATTCATACACACACTGCACTGCATTCATTATATACACACTGCATTCATACACACACTGCACTGCATTCATTATACACACACTGCACTCATACACACACACTGCACTCACACATGCACACTGCATTCATCATTCATTATATACACACTGCACTCATATACACACACTGCACTGCATTCATTATACACACTCCTATACACTGCACTCATATACACACACTACACTCATACACACACTGCATACACACTGCACTCATACACACACTGCACTCATTATATACACACTGCATTCATACACACACACACTGCACTCATACACACACTGCACTGCATTCATTATATACACACTGCATTCATACACACTGCACTCATATACACACACTGCACTCATATACACACACTGCACTCATATACACACACTGCACTCATACACACACACTGCACTCATACACACACACTGCACTCATACACACACACTGCACTCATACACACACACTGCACTCATACACACACTGCACTCATACACACACTGCACTCATACACACACTGCACTCATACACACACTGCACTCATACACACACTGCACTCATACACACACTGCACTCTTACACACACTGCACTGCATTCATTATACACACACTGCACTCCATTCATTATATACACACTGCACTCATACACACTGCATACACACACACTGCATTCATATACACACTGCATTCATTATATACACACGCTGTAAATAAATATTCAGTTAATATAATTTTTTTAGGATCTAATTTTATTTAGAAATTTACCAGTAGCTGCTTCATTTCCCACCCTAGTCTTATACTCGAGTCAATACGTTTTCCCAATTTTTGGGGGTAAAATTAGGGGCCTCGGCTTATATTCGGGTCGGCTTATACTCGAGTATATACGGTAGTTTAGATATATTAATGAGGGTACTGGACTATCCATTTTTTCTTTGGTCAGCAACTTCTAGGTGACCTATACCATCTAAGACTCCCCCAAGAATTCTATATGGGGTAAATACATGTTAGGAATTTCTTGTTTTTTCTCCTATTTTATTTTATGAACTATTTTGCAATTTGTTATCTGTATGCCATTTATTTCTGTATTTTGTACTCAGCACTGTGAATCTTTTTTGTCAGA
The DNA here is from genome assembly GCF_036172605.1 of Pelobates fuscus. Lineage (NCBI taxonomy): Eukaryota > Metazoa > Chordata > Amphibia > Anura > Pelobatidae > Pelobates > Pelobates fuscus. The sequence continues at coordinate 278,535,169 of NC_086318.1, read as the reverse complement.
TTAAAATGTTTACTTAATCAGTTTGTGTCTCTGTTCTCTATGAGCTTCACTCTCCAGAGGAAAGCTCAGGTAAACACGTTACCAAAAAGGGTTAATTATATGTGTTTGATCAGTAAAAGTAGAACTGTGATTCTATAATTCTCCTGTGTGTGGGGTAACCTAAGACGCCCGGGTTTAAAGTCTTGGTGGTGGCAGTAAAGTGTGTACTAGGAGGTTAGTGTAGAAGGGATTGCAGGGGTTAATTGAGTGGTTGCTGAGACTAGCAACAGGTAACCAGGGGTCTGGTGTCATTAACCCTGTCACTTCCACACTCTCCCCACTGTCTCGGCTGGGAGTATAGCCCACGCTCGTGACAGATGGCAATATAAAATATCTCATGCTGAAAAGCTGTACTTCGAGACTTAAAGCGCCATGACCATTTCAAATTCGTGATGTGTGAAGTAACCTTTTCAGTTAAAGCAGCACTGTCGTGGCAGCATATATTTTTGTTTATTTTTAACTCCTCTCCACATTTTATAGTTCCCCCTAGCCACACCCAAATGCTTCTCGGTCCCCCATTTCACCTTTTTTTTTTTTTTTACTGCTTAATTTCTTCTCTTGATGCATGTCCTAGGCACCGCCATCTTAATGTTGCCATACAACATGTACCGCAGGACGTGTACTAGGACAGCCGCTACCCTATAGTTTTTAAATGTCTTGTTTTCTTCTTATGGCCATAGTTAGTGTGACGGTCTGAGAATGTCTTGCATACCCTTTTCCCATAAAATAATACGCCAATAATCCACAGGTTCCAACACAGCTGGTGTCGCATAATAACCCACACATGAGCCAAAGCTTCACGTTGGGACAAGACTGGTTTAATAGGAACACAGGCATTCAATTTATACAGTGCATAACTCCTCCTCTGAGCCAGCGAGATAATTAAGTTTAGAGAACATACTAAACTCAATTATCCTCTGTTCAGAAAAAGTAAAATTTTTCACAATACCCCCAAAATACATAGGAGCCCCACAAAAAGTCGATCCCTGGGTAGCCTGTCTCCGTGGGAGCAACATATTAAGAAATCAGCCAAATCCTTTTGGTAGTTACGGAACGGCACCGCAGGGAGAGTTGACCGGTCTGCCACGAGGTTGTAGCCGAGAAACAGTTCCAGGAGAAAGGTAGCAAGATCCGGTCTCTGTTCGTGGGGTTTTATATGAAAACCACAATAGATAGTCAATCTGGTTCTGTCAGGATCGGGTCAGGGATCCAACACGCAGAGTACAAAGAGTAGCTGATACGTATACCGGTCCTTAGAATGGCCGGACTAACGTAGAACTACAATAGAATGGTCAGAGACAAGCCGAGGTCGAGGATAACAGAAGACAGGTAAGCGAGAGACAAGCCGGGTCAAGGAATACAGAAAGGCAGGAGAGTAAATAACAAAGCCGGGTCAGAACCAAAAGACAAGAGAATCACAAAGCACTGTGTGACTAGAAGGACTAGAACCACGACAGGGCAATGAGTGAATGAGAGAACCCCCGTTAAGTATCCTGGCTAGGGAGAGGAGACACGCCTCCGGCGAGTCCTGATTCGTCTCCCGAGATTTGAGTGGCAGGATGTTTCGGGTTAGCGTCATGACGTCTACCTCCGGTCCTTCTGTTATAAAAGGAAGTGACTCCCTCGCGGCCGGCGTTAGCAAGGCCGAGTGAACCGCGGGAGACCGAGGAGACATGGCGTCCGGACGGATAACCTTCTAAGTCTCTACCTCTCTCAACGGTAGAGACTCCAGGTACCCTGACAGTACCCCCCCCCTCAGATACGCCCACCGGGCGGAAGGAGCCGGGGCGAGATGGAAAGCGGGAGTGAAATGCCCTGCGAAGACGAGGAGCATGAACATCCTCTTGTGGTACCCAACTCCTCTCCTCAGGACCATATCCCCTCCAGTCAACTAAATATTGTACTCGTCCCCGGGAGACACGAGAATCAATAATGGAGTTAACCTCATACTCCTCCTGACCCTCCACCTGAACAGGGCGCGGAGGGGCGATTGTGGAGGAGAATCTGTTACAGATTAGAGGTTTCAACAATGACACGTGAAAGGAGTTCGGGATGCGTAAAGTAGCTGGAAGAGCTAGACGATATGCCACTGGGTTAATTCGAGTCAAGATCCTGTAAGGACCAATATAACGAGGAGCGAACTTCATGGAAGGAACTTTAAGACGAATATTCCTAGTGCTCAACCACACTCTATCGCCTGGAACAAAATTCGGAGCCGCCCTTCTACGTTTGTCAGCATGTTTCTTTACCAGTACAGAATTGTGTAGAAGAATCTGTCGAGTCTGATCCCACAACTTCCTCAAGTTGGCCACATGGACATCAACCGACGGTACTCCTTGGGAAGGAGAAACCGGGGGAAGAATAGATGGATGAAAGCCATAGTTCATGAAGAAGGGACTTGAATGCGTGGAGTCACAAACAAGATTGTTGTGCGCAAACTCTGCCCAAGGAATCAAACCGACCCAATCGTCCTGGTGTTCGGAAACAAAACAACGTAAGTATTGCTCAATCTTCTGGTTAGTTCGTTCAGCAGCTCCGTTAGACTGAGGGTGATAGGCGGACGAAAAATTCAATTTGATGCCTAATTGAGAACAGAACGACCTCCAAAAACGTGAAACAAATTGGGAGCCTCTATCAGAAGTGATCTCAGAAGGAATCCCATGTAAACGAAAAATCTCTTTAGCAAAGACCTCTGCCAATTCAGGAGAAGTCGGGAGTTTAGGCAAAGGTACGAAATGTGCCATCTTGGTAAACCTATCGACTACGGTGAGGATAACAGTGTGTTTTTTAGAAACCGGCAGATCCACAATAAAGTCCATAGCCACACAGGACCAAGGTTTGTCAGGAATCTCCAGCGGTTGTAGAAGGCCACAAGGAAGCGAATGCGGTAGTTTGGTTTTAGTACAGACCACACAAACCCCGATAAAATCCTTAATATCCTTCCGTAACGACGGCCACCAGAAATCCTTGGAGATCAAAGAATACGTCTTGCGGACACCCGGATGACCAGCCACCTTACTCTCGTGAAGACACTGTAAGAGCTCCAATTGAAGTTCAGGGGGAACGAAAAGTCTGGAAACCGGAGTCAGTCTAGGTGCCAGATGCTGCAAGTTCCTTATCTGATCAAGTAGCGGGGAATGAACTTTGAGAGTAGTGTTAGCGATAATGTTACACTTGGGTACTATAGAGGACAAAACCGGCTCAGATACGGCAGCAGGTTCATATTGGCGAGATAAGGCGTCGGCTTTAGAATTCTTAGAACCTGGCCTATATGTGAGTACGTAGTTGAAGTGAGTGAGAAATATGGACCAACGAACCTGTCTAGATGATAGTCGTTTAGCCTCCCCAATATAGGATAAGTTCTTATGATCCGTCAAAATAGTAACAGGATGCAAGGTACCCTCCAATAAATGTCTCCACTCCTTCAAGGCCATTATAACCGCTAGTAGTTCCCTGTCACCAATGTCATATCTGCTTTCAGTACCGGACAATTTTTTGGAAAAGTATCCACAAGGATGTAGTGGTTTATCTACACCCAACCTTTGGGACAGAACAGCACCTATACCTGTCTCAGAAGCGTCTACTTCGAGTAGGAAAGGTAGAGTAGTATCAGGGTGAACTAAAATTGGTGCGGAAGCAAACAGCTCTTTGAGTGTCTCAAAAGCCCGAAGAGCTTCAGTAGACCAATTCTTAGTCTCAGCCCCTTGTTTGGTCATGTTAGTGATGGGAGCAATGATAGAGGAGTATCCCTTAATGAAACGTCTGTAGTAATTAGAGAAACCAATGAATCTCTGGATAGCCTTGAGACCCTGAGGTAAAGGCCAGTCTAGTATGGATTGGAGCTTCTCCGGATCCATTTCAAACCCTTCCCCAGAAATCACATAACCAAGAAATGTAGTTTGGGATTGGTCAAAGCTGCATTTCTCTAGTTTGCAGTATAAGCCATGCTGAAGAAGTTTGTGTAAAACCCTCCTGACTTGCCTGTGGTGAGTCTCAATATCCCTGGAATGTATAAGAATATCATCAAGGTATACAATTACACAGTCATCTTGAAACTCCCTAAGAACCTCATTAATAAGGTCCTGAAATACTGCCGGAGCATTGCAGAGACCAAAAGGCATTACCGTATACTCATAGTGCCCATATCGAGTATTGAATGCAGTTTTCCACTCGTCACCGTCGTGGATTCTCACTAAATTATAAGCACCTCTAAGGTCTAACTTAGTGAAAATTTTAGAACTTTTTAATCGGTCAAAAAGCTCGGTGATCAAGGGAATCGGATAAACATTTCTGATGGTTATCTTGTTAAGGCCTCGGTAGTCAATGCAAGGTCTTAAAGAGCCATCCTTCTTTTTAACAAAAAAAAATCCAGCCCCAGCAGGGGAGGAGGATCTTCTAATGAACCCCTTGTCTAGGTTTTCACGAATATACTCCTCTAGAACTAAGTTCTCATTCGTGGACAAAGGATATACATGACCCCTGGGGGGCATGGTACCAGAAAGTAAATTAATTTTGCAATCAAAAGGCCTATGTGGTGGTAAGGTATCAGCCTTTCTTTTGTCAAATACTGCCTTTAAATCTTGATACAAGGACGGTATCTGTACTTTGGTAGAGTCAGTAGCGTTATTAATTGGGTTGACACTACAAAGAGGTGACACTTTCTTTAAACAACTCTCTTGACAATTCTGGCCCCAAGAAACTATTTCCCCTGATCTCCAATCTATAACGGGGTTATGTTTCTTAAGCCAGGAATATCCCAGGACTATGGGAACAGAAGGGGATGAAATGAGTAGTAGGGATATTTCCTCCTTGTGTAGAATACCAATAGTTAAGTAAAGAGGTGTGGTCTCCCGGGAAATCACAGGCTCAACTAAAGGTCTACCATCAATGGCTTCAACAGCCAAGGGTATCTTCCTTAACTGGGATGGGATAGTGTGTTTAGTGAGAAACTTTTGGTCGATAAAACTCTCAGCAGCGCCGGAGTCTATCAATGCCATAGTTTCTAAAGTTCCCTTCTCCCAAGTTAACGAGACCGGTAAAAGGAGTCTATGTTCTTTGTAGTTATGAGTAGAGGACAAAATCGAAACACCCAAGGTCTGTCCTCTAGAGAAACTTAGGTGCGAGCGTTTCCCGGACGGCTGGGACAGCTCAAACGTACATGACCTCTGAACCCACAATACATACACAGTCCCTCTCTTCTCCTGTACTGTCTCTCCTCCTCTGAGAGACGAGTAAGGCCTAACTGCATAGGTTCTGAAACCTGTGGATCTTTGGTTTCAGCAACTTGAAATGATGGTACTAGTCTAGAGAAAGATTTAGCGGTTCTATCTCGAGTATTCTGTCTCTCCCTTAGGCGTTCGTCAATACGGGAGACAAAGGAAATTAAGTCCTCCAGATTCTCGGGAAGTTCTCTAGTAGCTACCTCATCAAGTATTACATCAGATAATCCATTTAAGAATACGTCTATATAGGCCTGTTCATTCCATTTTACCTCTGCCGCCAAAGACCTGAACTCTAGTGCATAATCCACAAGGGTTTGGTTGTCTTGTCTAAGGCGCAACAGTAATCTGGCTGCATTGGCCTTCCTGCCAGGAGGGTCAAAAGTTCTTTTAAAAGCAGCTACAAAGGAATTATAGTTATAGACTAATGGATTATCATTCTCCCACAACGGATTCGCCCATCTCAGAGCTCTCTCAATGAGTAAGGTAATAATAAATCCCACCTTTGCCCTATCAGTAGGGTATGAACGGGGCTGTAGCTCGAAGTGAATACTGATCTGGTTCAAAAAGCCACGACACCTCTCAGGGGAACCAGCATAACGTACAGGTGGGGTAACTCGGGAAGAAGCACCTACAGTAGCTACCTCTAACCCTGAACCCACAGAAGAAGCAGAAGTGTTACGCCTCTCCTCAGGTGGATTAATAGGGCGAGACAGCAGCGCCTGTAGTGCCAGAGCCATCTGATCCATCCTATGATCCATGGCGTCAAACCTAGGATCAGGAGAACCAAGCTGACAATTTGTACCTGCAGGATCCATGGCCCTGTCGTAATGTCAGGATCGGGTCAGGGATCCAACACGCAGAGTACAAAGAGTAGCTGATACGTATACCGGTCCTTAGAATGGCCGGACTAACGTAGAACTACAATAGAATGGTCAGAGACAAGCCGAGGTCGAGGATAACAGAAGACAGGTAAGCGAGAGACAAGCCGGGTCAAGGAATACAGAAAGGCAGGAGAGTAAATAACAAAGCCGGGTCAGAACCAAAAGACAAGAGAATCACAAAGCACTGTGTGACTAGAAGGACTAGAACCACGACAGGGCAATGAGTGAATGAGAGAACCCCCGTTAAGTATCCTGGCTAGGGAGAGGAGACACGCCTCCGGCGAGTCCTGATTCGTCTCCCGAGATTTGAGTGGCAGGATGTTTCGGGTTAGCGTCATGACGTCTACCTCCGGTCCTTCTGTTATAAAAGGAAGTGACTCCCTCGCGGCCGGCGTTAGCAAGGCCGAGTGAACCGCGGGAGACCGAGGAGACATGGCGTCCGGACGGATAACCTTCTAAGTCTCTACCTCTCTCAACGGTAGAGACTCCAGGTACCCTGACAGGTTCATAGAGAATGCTCTGTGTGTTCGGTATTTTGAAACTCACGAACGCCATTCGTCTGAGTTGGTGGGAAAGGGAACGTAGCAGAGCTCCATAAAGACCGGTGTTCGTGCAAGTGCGTTGCCGAAATCAGTTCCAGGCACTCGACGACCAAGTCCCGCAGGCAGCGTTCGGGAGACAAAATGGCCGCCCTCCATTGTTCTCACCACGTGTATTCGTATGCATGAAATGGCGGCCACCTAGGAGCATTCAATTAGTCTGCGTTTTTCATATAGATACATAATGTTCTAATCAGTCTCTGGGGTGGTCTCGGTTCGGGAACCAAACAAACTAACAACTGGAACATAGCAAAATAACGATTAACTGGGGAAGGCTGATAGAAGGGAGTACAATTAGCCGAACGGTGATGGGGTATCCCCTCACACTGCCCCCCCTTTAACTCCCTGCTCCGGCAGTCACTGTTGGATCTTTTTCGGGTCAATTAGGGACTGTCTGGATTCCACAGTACTGATCAAGGTAGTAAATCAGTCTGGTGGGAAAGCCCATTCACATTCCCGTTTTGTTTGCCCGGTCGATAATGAATGGTGAAGTCATAAGACAGTAGGGCATGTAACTGACCTCCCTAGGCAGGAGTTTCTGACTCAGGCCACCGGATGCTCCCCACCGTCTTCTCCGATTTGACTCAGAACTACCCCTAGTCCAAACATGGAAGCGTCTGTATGGACGATAAAGCGTTTGTTAGGATCTGGGGCAGCTAAGACAGGTGCGTTAACAAGAGCTTGTTTCAGAGCTTGGAAAGCCACCTCACACTCCGGGGACCACAGGACTTGTTGGGGTAACTTTTTCTTAGTCAGGTCCATCAGGGGTTTGGCCATGGCGCTATAGTCGGGTACAAACTGCCTGTAATAACCAGCTGTCCCAAAGAAGGCCATGACTTGCGTCTTGGTACGTGGAGTGGGTCAGTTAGCAACAGCTTAAATCATAGCCGGCTCTGGCCATTGCCTAACACATCCTACACGGTGGCCCACATATTGTACCTCCGCCATACCAATGTGACACTTGTCAGGCTTCAAGTTTAAGCCAGCTCCCCTAATTCTGTCCAACACTGTCCCTATGTGCTCTAGGTGAGCCTCCCAGGTGTTGCAATGTCGTCCAGGTATGCACAGGCATAGTCCTGGAGACCATCTAAGAGGCGGTCCACCATCCGTTGGAAGGTGCCTGGGGCTTTCTTCATCCCGAACGGCATAACTCGAAACTGGTATAGGCCGAACGGAGTGATGAAGGCTGACTTAGGAATGGCTTCTTCGGCTAAGGGGATCTGACAGTATCCCTTACAGAGGTCGATAGTGGTCAGATATTGTCCCTTAGATATACAGTCAAGCAATACGTCTACCCGGGGCATTGGGTAGGTGTCTGTTACTGTTTTATTGTTGAGCCACCTGTAGTCGACACAGAAACGGGTCGTGCCGTCCAGTTTTGGCACCAAGACTACAGGTGACGCCCGAGGACTCTCGGAGTGTTCTATTACCCCTAAGGGAAGCATCTCATCTATGTCTTTCCGCTTCCCTTCCTTGACAGCTTTGGGAATGCGGTATGAGAGTTGTCTCAAGGGAGCCTGGCCTGGGGTTTCTACCTTTATAAACGGTTAATGGGGTATACCCTGGTTCCTGGGTAAACGTGGCTTGTTTAGCTTCCAACAGGTGGGTTGCTTGGGCCTGTTCGTGGGGTCCCAGCTGTTCCCCCAATTGGACCAACTCTGTGTTCCTTGTTCCCAGGTCAACTCGTACATGTCTGCTAAGGGCAGGGCTTCAGTTTCCTCCCCTGCTGGGGCACATATGGCCGTCACTTCTTCGGCCCTTTCCTTATATTCTTTGAGCATGTTGATGTGAAATGTCCATCTCACAGCCTCATCCTCGCAACTAGCCACTATATACGTGGTATCACACACTTTCCCAATGATCTTGTATGGACCTTGCCAGGCAGCCTGAAGCTTGTTTTGTCGGACTGGCTTGAGAACCTTTTGTCCGATTTGGAAGCTATGGTGTCTCTCGTACTGCCTGAGCCAATTCCTCCATGCGGTCCCTCAGCTCCAGCAAATAGGGTACAATCGGGGTCCCCTCGGTCTCTGTCTCACCTTCCCATGTTCCCTAAGAAGGTCTAGAGGTCCCCTCAAGCGCCTCCCGTACAACAGCTCAAAGGGTGAAAATCATGTGGATTCCTGTGGCACCTCCTGGTATGCAAAGAGAAGATGCAGCAGGAATTGTTCCCAGTCTCTGTAGGCACCCGTGAACATCTTCAGCATTTGCTTCAGAGTCCCGTCAATGCGCTCACAGAGTTAGTCTGATGATGGTACGGGGAGCTCGTCAGGGGTTTAATCCCGCAGACTTTCTATAGTTGTTGGGTCACCTCTGCAGTGAACTGCGTACCCCTGTTGGATAAAATCTCATTGGAAAATCCCACTCAAGAGAAAATCTTGACGAGGGCATCAGGCTCTGTCTCAGCCTGGATATTGGAGACAGCTACTGCCTCCTGGTATCAGGTGGCATAGTCCACTACGGTTAGGATATATCGCTTACCTGAGCGTCTGGGCTAAGGGTCCTATGAGATCTATGGCCACCCGTGTAAAGGGTTCCTCAATTATGGGCATTGAGATCATCTTGGCTTTAGGGTGGTCCCCTTTCTTGCCTACTCGCTGACATACCTAACAGGTTTGGCAATACCTCCGGACATCATCGGATACCCAGGCCAGAAGACGTTCTGGGTTACCCGGTGTAATGTCCTGCTGATTCCCAAATGCCCTGATAATGGTACGTCATGTATTCGCAATAACTCCCCCTGGTTTTTCTTGGGAATCACCAGCTGGCGTTTCTGCTGGGGTCCAGGTGCGTTGACCCGGGACTCCGTAAGCCTGTACAACAGACTACCCTCCCAGACTAACTGTCTCCCCCCCCCCCCCCCCCAGCACCCTTTGGCTTACTCTAGCCTTTTCTCTGTATTTCCTCGGTGATTGGTCCCCCACTACTTTCCTCCAAAAGTCTTCTGGGGTACAAAGGCTTGGGCACCTTGGGTTGGTGTGGGTACAAAGGAGGAGTTTAACGGGTCGATGTCATTGCCCAATTATACTTCAGCAGGTAAGTCTTTTATGACTCCCACATTAATGTTGCCTGCTCCGGTGCCCCAATCTAGGTGGACCTGGGTGGTGGAAATTCGGTAGATAGCTCCCCCGGCCACCCGGACAGCAATGGATTTTCCAGGATGTTCGGAGTTATCAATCAAATGCTTCTGGACCAATGTGATGGTGGCACCAGTGTCTCTGAGGCCTCATGCAGTTTTCCCATTCACCATCACCAGCTGACAATAATGCTGTTGGGTGTCAGTGATGGTTGACTGGACAAGGTGTACTTCATGTAGTGTTCCCAGAGGCTCCTCATGGCTCAATTCTCTGGCATCCCAAGCTGTTGGCGCAGGGTAGTCTACGCAGTGTGCGGCGGCCCAGGGGTTGGAAAAACTAAGCCGAGTCCAGTTGGATCTGGGGGTTTCCAGGGGACAATTATTGCGAAGGTGCCCCAGTTGCTTGCAGCGATAACAGCGTGGTTAGTTGTTAACTGAGCGCCCAGGGTTGATCGGCGTGTGCCGGGTTGGGAGCTGGTATCTACCCACTGCTGGCTGGGCTGGTGGATCGGTCCTTGGGGGCATCGGTATATTCATCTGCAAGTAAGGCTGCCTCGGGAATGGAGAGTGGTCTGCGGTCCCTTACCCACTCTTTAACATCCATCTGTATAATATTATAAAATTGTTCCAATAGAATGAGCTGCAGGAAGTCATCTACAGTGGTCGATTGGCAACTTGTAATCCAGTTGGATGCTGACAGCTGTAACCTGCATGCCCACTCAGTGTAGGAGTCTTTGTCCACTTTGCGGGAATCTCTAAACTTTCTGCGGTACTCCTCACGGGTTACTGCATACCTGGCTAAGAGCGCCTCTTTTACCTGATCATAACTGTGAATTTTTTGGTTTGGATCTTCCCAAAAGGCATCTGCTGCTTTGCCCGATAGGTTTCCTGCTAATATAGGGACCTATTCATTTGCAGCCACTTTGTGTATATAGTGCACACTGGCATTTAAAATATGCCAGATAGCCATCAATTTCACTTTCCGTTTTATTAAAACTTTTAAATGTGCTAAAGGGAATCTTCCGCGATTTGATTGTGTTGCTGCCTCCGTTCTGCGATATTGCTGCCGTTCGTTGGATTTCAGCTAAACGTAATTGCAGCTCTCGCTGTTCCCTGGTGTTCACATTTCCAGTTACATTATTAATCACCTGCATGATGATTTCGGGAGGTGGGTTTGGCCCAAACAGCGCCAGTCGCTCCCTAATCTCTTTGTTGATCTCCGTTTCGTTTTACATAGAAACATAGAAACATAGAATGTGACGGCAGATAAGAACCATTCGGCCCATCTAGTCTGCCCAGTTTTCTAAATACTTTCATTAGTCCCTGGCCTTATCTTATAGTTAGGATAGCCTTATGCCTATCCCACGCATGCTTAAACTCCTTTACTGTGTTAACCTCTACCACTTCAGCTGGAAGGCTATTCCATGCATCCACTACCCTCTCAGTAAAGTAATACTTCCTGATATTATTTTTAAACCTTTGTCCCTCTAATTTAAGACTATGTCCTCTTGTTGTGGTAGTTTTTCTTCTTTTAAATATAGTCTCCTCCTTTACTGTGTTGATTCCCTTTATGTATTTAAATGTTTCTATCATATCCCCCCTGTCTCGTCTTTCCTCCAAGCTATACATGTTAAGATCCTTTAACCTTTCCTGGTAAGTTTTATCCTGCAATCCATGAACCAGTTTAGTAGCCCTTCTTTGAACTCTCTCTAAGGTATCAATATCCTTCTGAAGATAGGGTCTCCAGTACTGTGTACAGTACTCCAAGTGAGGTCTCACCAGTGTTCTGTACAATGGCATGAGCACTTCCCTCTTTCTACTGCTAATACCTCTCCTTATACAACCAAGCATTCTGCTAGCATTTCCTGCTGCTCTATTACATTGTCTGCCTACCTTTAAGTCCTCAGAAATAATCACCCCTAAATCCCTTTCCTCAGATGTTGAGGTTAGGACTCTATCAAATATTTTGTTCCTGGCCGGTCGGGGTTGCTGCAGCCAAGTTCTCTCGGTCTAGCTCCATCAGTTCACTGATTATGACCCGCTTGTCTTTGTTGCTGGCAGTACCTCCACGAACTCCTAATAGTTCCTTCAATGTGCTGCGTTTAAAGGGACACTCCAGGCACCCGGACCATTTCTGCTCATTGGAGTGGTCTGGGTGCCAACTCCCACTACTCCTAACCCTGCAAGTGTAATTATTGCAGTTTTTTTATAAACTGCAATAATTACCTTGCAGGGTTAACTCCACCTCTAGTGGCTGTCTATTAGACAGCCACTAGAGGGAACTTCCTGCTCTATAGCACAGGAAACTTTATCTCCAGTCAGCATTATATTCACAGTTTGTGAATTTTTGGTTCTTTGCCTTCCTGGTGCATGGGAACAGTGTGGACCACTTCTGCTCATGCGCATTACGTCTCCCCATAGGAAAGCATTGAAAACAAATTTCAATGCTTTCCTATGGGGATTTGAGCGACGCTGGAGGTCCTCACACAGCGTGAGGACGTCCAGCGACGCTCTAGCACAGGTTTCCTGTGCAATGGACCAGGAAGTGACCTCTAGTGGCTGTCTAGTAGACAGCCACTAGAGGTGGAGTTAACCCTGCAAGGTAATTATTGCAGTTTATGAAAAACTGCAATAATTACACTTGCAGGGTTAAGAGTAGTGGGAGTTGGCACCCAGACCACTCCAATGAGCAGAAGTGGTCTGGGTGCCTGGAGTGCCCCTTTAAGAATAGGAATTTATATTGTGCTATATCTAGATGACTGAGTGCTCATCGCAAAAAAGCTAAAAAAGAAGTAAAGCCAGTTTCTTTCTTTCCTTATTATAGGACATAGTTGGCTAAATTTGAGAGAATTTTAATTTTGGGACTTCAAATAAATTCCGTCCTAATTGAGATCTTTCTTCCATAAGAGAAAGGATGAAGACACAGATTCAACTGTTATGCAAGAAAAAGATCTGCAACATCAGAAAAGATATGAGTATTTTGGGCCTTCTCACCTCAGCTATGCCTGCAGAGAAATATTTTTTTGAGTATGAAACCAGTCCTTCCTGTCATTATATGGTCTGATGAACATTTGACACAACACAATAATTAAGCTTCAGTGATGGCTCAAAAGACCGTACCTCCACAAAGAGGTCTCTTTCAACCCTATTCAATTGAATGTAGTGACCACAGATGGTTCAGGTTTGGGATGGGGAACCCGTCTACAGAATATACAACTGAAAGGTTCTTGAACAGAAGCAAAAGTCTCCAGTCATCATGGAGCTTAAAGCGGTCTTAAAATACCTTCAATATTTTCTTCCTCTGTGCAAGAAACCAATGAATCAAAGTAAGGTCAGATAATTACAACAGTGTCATACTTGTAATCCTTTCCCAACTGACACAAAAAAATACAGTTGCAAGAAAAAGTGTGAACCCTTTGGAATGATATGGATTTCTGCACAAATTGGTCATGAAATGTGATCTGATCATCATCTAAGTCACAACAATAGACAATCACAGTCTGCTTAAACTAATAACACACAAAGAATGAAATGTTGCCATGTTTTTATTGAACACACCATGTAAACATTCACAGTGCAGGTGGAAAAAGTCTGTGAACCCTTGGATTTAATAACTGGTTGAACCTCCTTTGGCAGCAATTTCTTCAACCAAACGTTTCCTGTAGTTGCAGATCAGACATGCACAACGGTCAGCAGTAATTCTTGACCATTCCTCTTTACAGAACTGTTTCAGTTCAGCAATATTCTTGGGATGTCTGGTGTGAATCGCTTTCTTGAGGTCATGCCACAGCATCTCAATCGGATTGAGTTCAGGACTCTGACTGGGCCACTTCAGAAGGCGTATTTTCTTATGTTTAAGCCATTCTGTTGTTGGTTTACTTCTATGCTTTGGGTCATTGTCCTGTTGCAACACCCATCTTCTGTTGAGCTTCAGCTGGTAGAAATAGAAAAATGAATCCAGGCACTCCAAATGAATTCCAAGAAAAAGGCAATTTATTGGAACCAGCAGCTACAAAGCGACGTTTCAACCCCTAAGGGTCTTTATCAAGCTTGATAAAGACCCTTAGGGGTTGAAAAGTCGCTTTGTAGCTGCTGGTTCCAATAAATTGCCCTTTTCTTGGAATTCATTTGCAGTGCTTGGGTTCATTTTTCTATTTCTACTATTATATTTGGTCCATTTGGGTACTGGGACATATCCAGTGAAGCACCCTGGATTCCGTGGCAAGGGGTGGAGTGCACTTCCATCAATTTTCTACATTTATCTGAGCTTCAGCTGGTAGACAGATGGCCTTAAGTACTCCTGCAAAATGTCTTGATAAACTTGGGAATTCATTTTTCCTTCGATGATAGCAATCCGTCCAGGCCCTGACGCAGCAAAGCAGCCCCAACCATGATGCCCCCACCACCATACTTCACAGTTGGGATGAGGTTTTGATGTTGGTGTGCTGTGCCTCTTTTTCGACACACATAGTGTTGTGTGTTTCTTCCAAACAACTCAACTTTGGTTTCATCTGTCCACAGAATATTTTGCCAGTACTGCTGTGGAACATCCAGGTGCTCTTGTGCAAACTGTAAACGTGCAGCAATGTTTTGTTTGGACAGCAGTGGCTTCCTCTGTGGTATCCTCCCATTAAATCCATTCTTGTTTAGTGTTTAGTGTTCACTCAGCCATTAGGTTTAACAAGGAAAAAGATATACAGAAATAGACCCCACAGAGATCTATTTTTCCTAATCCCTTAAATTAAATTCAAGATGGATCTGTGTGGCCCACCCTTTTTCTAATCATAACTGTTATGTTAAGCCTGAACCCTAACCCTAAAAATTAATACTAACTACCGTATATACTCGAGTATAAGCCGAGTATTTCAGCACATTATTTGTGCTGAAAAACCCCAACTCAGCTTATACTCGAGTCAATTGTCTGTATTATGGCAATTTACATTGCCATAATACAGACTGGGGGCTGTGGGGGCTGCAGAGCATTTACTTACCTCTCCTGCAGCTCCTGTCAGCTCCCTCCTCCTCCGCGCCGGTCTGGTCAGCACCTCTGTCAGCTCCCAGTGTAAGTCTCGTGAGAGCCGCGGGGTCATAGTGCGGCTCTCGCGAGACTTGCAGAGGGAGCTGCACGGACCGGAGCGGAGGAGAAGGGAGCTGACAGGAGCTGCAGGAGAGGTAAGTGCTCTCTGCCAGCCCCCCTCCTCCCCACTGAACTGCCAATGCCACTGGACCACCAGGGAAGGAGAGCCCCCCTCCCTGCCATGTATCAAGCAGGGAGGGGGGACGAAAAAAATAGATAATAAATAAAATAATATTAAATAATAATAATAATAATAAAAAATAATAATATTATAACAAATTTTTTTTTAAAATAATTAAAAAAAAAAAAAAAAATGCCCACCCCCCACCAAGGCTCTGCAACACACACACACACTGCATCACACACACACTGCATCACACACACACTGCCTCACACACACACACTGCCTCACACACACACACTGCATCACACACACACACTGCATCACACACACACACTGCATCACACACACACACACACTGCATTCATACACACACTCACACTGCACTCATACACTCACACTGCATTCATACACTCACACTGCACTCATACACACACACTGCATTCATACACACACACTGCATCACACACACACTGCACTCATACACACACTCACTGCATCACACACACTGCACTCTTACACACACACTGCATTCATTATATACACACACTGTAAATAAATATTCAATTAATATAATTTTTTTAGGATCTAATTTTATTTAGAAATTTACCAGTAGCTGCTGCATTTCCAACCCTAGTCTTATACTCGAGTCAATAAGTTTTCCCAGTTTTTTTGGGTAAAATTAGGAGCCTCAGCTTATATTCGGGTTGGCTTATACTTGAGTATATACGGTAATCCTATCTTTATACATTAGCTATAACCGTAAGCACAAACTAAAACTCTAACCCTTAAAGGGACACTATAGTGTCAGGAAAACCGCTTGGTTTTCCTGACACTATAGTACCCTGAGGGTGCCCCCACCCTCAGTATCCCCCTCCTGCGGCGCTTAAAACCCCTTCAGCTACTCACCCTTTTCCCCTGCCGGGCTCCCTTACCTCTCTTCCCCTGCCGACGTCAGCATCCTTGTCTGACGTCACCGGTGCTGAATGCGCATGCCGTCCGCGCATTTAAAGTGTCTGTAGGAAAGCATTTTTCAATGCTTTCCTATGGACGCTCTGCGTGACTGAGGCATAATATGCCTCAATCATTGCCGATGCGCCTCTAGTGGCTGTCCAAAAGACAGCCACTAGAGGCTGGCTTAACCCCAGATGTAAACATAGCAGTTTCTTGGAAACTGCTATGTTTACATCAGGCAGGGTTAACCCTAGAGGGACCTGACACCCAGACCACTTCATTGAGCTGAAGTGGTCTGGGTGACTATAGTGTCCCTTTAACAATACCCTGACCTAAACCCTAACCCTGGATTAGTGTTACAGAGATTGGTTCTGCTGATGTCAACAAAAGTAATCCCTTATAGTGGAAAGCAACAGAGCAACACTAATATCACACTCTTTGTGTGCTCTGGGCTGTACACTTAAAGTATGAGAGGGACTATTTCCCTCTCTGCTGCTAAATCATTTTGTGACCAGCTGTAATCTCAATGCGGGGGCTTTGCAGGGAGACCCGTTTTTGGGTCTTCTCAGATTCCGTGGTTGTCCCTCTGATGGAGGTAATGACTTTACCAGGACTGTAGCTGAACATGGAATATCAGCTTCTGTAGTTTTAAGGGCTGTGTGCTGCGCTCACTTTGAGTGCTGCATACAGCATATAGGTTATTGTCTGTTATCTGTTTTAGATTATGTGTACTAGATCTAGATTTCAGACTAACCTTTAAAGCACATAATTATACATGTATTTATTTAGTGAACATGTTTAAATAGGTGATATTAGTGTTTTGCTGTTGCTTTAATAAATTGATTAGGTATTTTCCCTTGATATTTACAGAATACTAGAGTTATGGCTGCCATTTATTCAGGGATCCACCTGAAGCTAAAGAATTCCAAGACATCTTGGGAAGATAAGCTAAAATTAGCTCACTTTGCATGGATTTCTCACCAGTGTGTCCTTCCTAATAAGGAACAGGTAAATACAAATGCCAAGATGTTTTGATGCTATAGAATAATTCATTGTATGTGTAAATATTGGAAAGTAAAAATGTGTGATCTAAATGTTAATAGTTTGATTGTGCTCCAAGACACTCAAGAAATGCACAATTTTCATACATGGTCAGATATAACATGTCAACACTATCCTAGCAACGTACTTTTCTACTCTACTCTTACCTTTTGTTTCATTATACCCTACACCCTCTAGCATGTAAGCTCATTCAGCATGGCCCTCACTCCTTCTGTTCCTGTGTGTCCAACTCGTCTGATTACAAATACGTGTCTGTTAGTCCACCCATTGTACAGCGCTGCTGAACTTGTTGGCGCTTTAGAAAATATAAATAATAATCTAGGTAAAAAAGTGACACTATGCATGATTATCTTTTTGTAAAGGTTTTACTTGACTGGGTGAGTCATACTTTGTCTGGATGTCGTATAAATAAACGAAATCTGGAGAGGGATATTGAGCAGAAGCTATGGAGCTTTTTAGACAACATTCTACACAGCAAGGCCCTGCATATTTTGCTGAAAGAGAAGAAGACTGTAAGCCTTCGATTTACTATTGCACAGGTAATTAGTAATGCTACACTTATTGTCATTATTTTAAAGATCTTTTAAAATTACCATCCATATAACACCAATAGAAAAGTTAATCAAATTTACCACTTATCAATCTAAATAATTACATCAATGGCTTGTCTGTAAGGATAGAGCCCTGCGGGGCTAGAGTTCACTCTCGCGAGATCCGAAGTGTTGCCGTGTGTTAGGCTGTAAAATTATACAGAGTCTGTAACCCTTAAGCTGCCATGCACTTATGCAGTTAACACATCTTGCTTTCTTTGTACGTTCACTGCAGAGAACAATTAATGCAGACCAGTCATGATGAAGTTTAAGAAAGTGTCTTTTTAATGCGTGTGCATTGTATATATGAAGCACACCTTTTTTAGGGGTGTATGCAACAAAGGACAAAATCAACCAATCATAAACGTTCAGTGCAAAAAGAACAATTATCTCAACATTACGTATTACAGAAAATCTACTGCGCATGTCTAGCACGTCTTCTCTAAACTATGTGATGGTTAGTTTCTCTGTCAGCTTGCGCTGTGAAAAAACAGGGAGTACCGATTGCAGCCAAGAGAGAAAATTCTTGCTTTTAACCCCTGCAGATGTGGAAAGACTTAACTGAAAGGCAATAACTGATGCACATGACAGTCTTTGATTTAGGAACTGTTGTGGATCAAACCAAGTGTTTGTTTATTTGAGTATCTGCTTCCTTCCAAATTGTTAAAATAAATGCGTGTGCACTTCTAAAGTAAATCACACTGAGACACAGGTATCGAGTTAATGAAAAACTTCGGAATGTTTAATCAGGGGGCTGGCAAGGCAAAAATACATAATATGCAAAAATGTAGATAACAGAATACATCTTCAATTGGTTAGATGTTAAGTGTCTTATCTAATGCATATCCTACGAGGCGTGATGTCACCATCATCCCGGTATTTTACTCCGGATGTAGACGCCATCTTGTTGATATAGATTATTTTAAGCAAACAAATATGTTTGAATGACTATCTGTTCCTGTCCAAATCTGAGATGATTAAATTGCGTATACGCAGAAGTAAATTCACACTGACACACGGAGTTCAGGTTAAAAGAACTTCGAGAAAATTTAATGGCATCTGGTTAAAAGTGGGCGCGCAGACCCTTATCAAGGCAAAATTACATCACTACAGAATTCAAGATAACATAGAATTATAAATCAGTAATTGGTTAAGTGTTAAGTGGTTAGTTCAAATGCCCTCCCTACTGGGCGTGCCATCTTATGTCATTACTGTCGTCATAAAGTTCTCCTCCAGATTTCAGCGCCATCTTGCTAGCACGAGGAGCTCTCTCGATGGGAGGGGGAATCTGGCAGCCAGCCATTTTGAGTAGTTAGTGATGTTAGATTCGAGGTCAGGCTCAAGGCCTTTTTAGTGAATGGACATTTCATTAGTGCAGTTTCTCATGATCTAACTAGGGCATACATTGTTACATATTACAGGAACTTGACAATTCCGGTGTTAGTCATATCCTTCTAGAAAATACATTCTCATTCTAATATTCTAAATGCTGTTAGGAAAATCTGTCATATCATGAAGACAATGGAGTTAATGAGAAATTTAATAAAGGTTTTAATAATTCTACAACATTGTTACGAGGTAGTTAGTCGGTGGGAGGGGGTGTCCTAGCAGCCATTTTGAGTAAATATTGAATACAGGTATACACAGTAAATAGACATTTTACTATCACTAATTTACATCCATAACAGGAACCAATAAAAATTTTCAGGTGGAGAGAATGTTATGTTTTCTAACAGCAGGATGTTTATACACGATAGTGTATGTTAAACACATACTATTTATTAAAGAATACACCCTGGGGTAATTCAAAAGACGTATTTTGAACCGTAGCGTGGGATAATCTTTTCTCTAGTATGTTCCAAGTGTAGTGGTAATGAGCATTTTTAAATGTATTTTCTTTTACTTTTTTAAAACTAGTTTTGAAACAATTCTTTTGCTTATTAATTTTTTTAAACTTTCTTAAAACTTTTTTTACAGATTTAACTTTTTTTTTTTTTACCGTTAACCCCTAACTAGCAGTAAGCAGCACTAACAGTAAATTCCCCAATTTCCTAGAACTCCCCACCCACCCCAGCCAGCAAAATACAGTCAGGTCCATAAATATTGGGACATCGACAAAATTCTAATCTTCTTGGTGCTATACACCACCACAATGGATTTGAAATGAAATGAACAAGATGCGCTTTAACTGCAGACTTTCAGCTTTAATTTGAGGGTATTTACATCCAAATCAGGTGAACTGTGTAGGAATTACAACAGTTTGTAAATGTGCCTCCCACTTTTCAAGGGACCAAAAGTAATGGGACAATTGGCTACTCAGCTGTTCCATGGCCAGGTGTGTGTTATTACCTAATTATCCCATTTACAAGGAGCAGACAAAAGGTCCAGAGTTAATTTCAAGTGTGCTATTTGCATTTGGAATCTGTTGCTGTCAACTCTCAATATGAGATCCAAAGAGCTGTCACTATCAGTGAAGCAAGCCATCATTAGGCTGAAAAAACAAAACAAACCCATCAGAGAGATAGCAAAAATATTAGGTGTGGCCAAATCAACTGTTTGGAACATCCTTAACCCCTTAAGGACACAACTTCTGGATAAATGGGAGTCATGACGGAATATTTCTGTCATGTGTCCTTAAGGGGTTAAAAAGAAAGAACGCACCGGTGAGCTCAGCAACACAAAAAGACCCGTAAGACCACGGAAAACAACTGTGGTGGATGACCGAAGAATTCTTTCCCTGGTGAAGAAAACGCCCTTCACAACAGTTGGCCAGATCAAGAACACGCTCCAAGAGGTAGGTGTATGTGTGTCAAAGTCAACAATCAAGAGAAGACTTCACCAGAGTGAATACAGAGGGTTCACCACAAGATGAAAACCATTGGTGAGCCTCAAAAACAGGAAGGCCAGATTAGAGTTTGCCAAACAACATCTAAAAAAGCCTTCACAGTTCTGGAACAACATCCTATGGACAGATGAGACCAAGATCAACTTGTACCAGAGTGATGGGAAGAGAAGAGTATGGAGAAGGAAAGGAACTGCTCATGATCCAAAGCATACCACCTCATCAGTGAAGCATGGTGGTGGTAGTGTCATGGCGTGGGCATGTATTGCTGCCAATGGAACTGGTTCTCTTGTATTTATTGATGATGTGACTGCTGACAAAAGCAGCAGGATGAATTCTGAAGTGTTTCGGGCAATATTATCTGCTCATATTCAGCCAAATGCTTCAGAACTCATTGGACAGCGCTTCACAGTGCAGATGGACAGTGACCCAAAGCATACTGCAAAAGCAACCAAAGAGTTTTTTAAAGGACCACTCTAGGCACCCAGACCACTTCAGCTTAATGAAGTGGTCTGGGTGCCAGGTCCAGCTAGGGTTAACCCATTTTTTTAATAAACATAGCAGTTTCAGAGAAACTGCTATGTTTATAAATAGGTGAAGCTTTCCCCCAAATCCTCTAGTGGCTGTCTCATTGACAGCCGCTAGAGGCGCTTGCATGATTCTCAATGTGAAAATCACAGTGAGAGCACGCAAGCGTCCATAGGAAAGCATTGATAATGCTTTCCTATGCGACCGGCTGAATGCGCGCGCAGCTCTTGCCGCGCGTGCGCATTCAGCCGACGGGGTGGAACGGAGGAGGATCGGAGGCAGAGAGCTCCCCGCCCAAAGCTGGAAAAAGGTAAGTTTTACCCCTTTTCCCCTTTCCAGAGCCGGGCGGGAGGGGGACCCTGAGGGTGAGGGCACCCTCAGGGCACTATAGTGCCAGGAAAACGAGTATGTTTTCCTGGCACTATAGTGGTCCTTTAAGGGAAAGAAGTGGGATGTTATGCAATGGCCAAGTAAATCACCTGACCTGAATACGATTGAGCATGCATTTCACTTGATGAAGACAAAACTGAAGGGAAAATGCCCCAAGAACAAGCAGGAACTGAAGACCGTTGCAGTAGAGGCCTGGCAGAGCATCACCAGGGATGAAACCCAGCGTCTGGTGATGTCTATGCATTCCAGACTTCAAGCTGTAATTGACTGCAAAGGATTTGCAACCATGTATTAAAAAGTGAAAGTTTGATTTATGACTGTTAATGTGTCCCATTACTTTTGGTCCCTTAAAAAGTGGGAGGCACATATACAAACTGTTGTAATTCCTACACCGTTCACCTGATTTGGATGTAAATACCCTCAAATTAAAGCTGAAAGTCTGCAGTTAAAGCACAAATCCATTGTGGTGGTGTATAGAGCCAAAAAGATTAGAATTGTGTCGATGTCCCAATATTTATGGACCTGACTGTAAATCATTTTAAAATATTTAAATTAATGAATTAAATAAATTGAACCCCTATGGGTAAAACCCTCCTCCCCTCCCCCCCCCAAAACCCCCCCCCCCCCCCAAAAAACGGATCACTGTATAATACTGTGATCTGTATTTTGATCACTGTAGGTAGTGATCAACTGGCAGCAAAGGGGTTAATTTGTATTAGGACTAGGTAAAGGAGGGTGGGATTATTTTTTTTTTACTTTTGAAAAAAAAAATGTTATTAAAATATATATTTTTTACTTTTTTAAAACTTTTTTTAATGTTAACCCCTAGCTAGCCTAGCATCAAATTCCCCAATTCCCCACTAACTTCCACCCACCCCAGCTAGCTACATATACCATTTTAATATTTTTAAATTAATTAATAAAATTAACCCCTGAGGGTTACAAAAAATAAAAGTGAACCCTCAGGGGTTAAAAAAAAAAATCTGATCACCGTAAAATGTATACCCTGCCAATTGATCACTGTAGTCAGTGATCAATTGGCAGGGAAGGGGTTAATTTTTTATTAAAATGGGTAAAGGGGATGGGATTTTAATTACAGAGAAGATCGGCTCTGATCCGTCTCCCTGCACTTCACAGAACCCGGAAGTGCAGGGAGGTGGATTGTGAGTCCCTGCAGCACATGTGCTTGCTCTGACAGCTTTTTTTAGAGTGATCACTGCTGCAGAGACAGACCGGAGCACTGTTAACCCCACGATCGCGGCGATCTAGGTTTAATTTTAACGCATGACAGACTGGGTCCGTCACCCGACGTTAAGGGTCTCCCCTGGATGACGGACCCAGTCCGTCACCCGTCATTAAGGGTTTAAAGAATGCAAGTTTAACTCTTTATTTACCTGTATCTATGACAAGTCCCCTTTTCTCTGGTACTGCAGGTGAGTTAGGCAAGGTATCTCCAGATGTACTAATTATACCTGTGGGCCTTTAGTGCTTTACCTCTATTCCCTTTGCCCCCCTCCCTCCACAAACCATCGAGGCAGACCTGTCCAGGTATTTGTAGATACAGGATAATATATATTATTAAATCCACATCTCAGTATGCAATACATCTACAAGTTAATGCATATATTTATAGCTCCGTATGTCTATGGAAATATTCACTAAGCATTGCTTATGCATTGCGTAAAACCATTAATTTCCCATCACCGTGGCAATGCAAGATAGAGCTCCTCCGGGTCCTCTCTGTTCTCTCTCCCCCGCCGACGGCCACATTTCACTGCCTGTGGACCAGTGAGGGAGATCTTTGATCTCCCCATCGGCCTGTCATGGAATACAACAAGGCCGGTGCTCGGATAGAGCGAGCCCTGCATGGACTGGCTGGGGAGATCCTGTGACCTCCACTGCCGGCCTCGGCCCATGGCCAAAGCGGCATTTGCCTGGTGTGCCCGATTGCCAGTCCGGGACAGCTAGAAAAATATACACTAAAAGTAGAGAAGAAATACCCAAACATATGAACCCCTTCCCAGAAATGAATTACACTACACAGTTCGACACATAGAAAAAATAAATAAAATTTTAAGTTGTGGATAATTTTCCAGGCAGCTCTAGAATAACAATCATAATCTGTATCTAAAACAGACTTTATTTGCTTAATGTCAAATAGCACACATATTGTAGCAATTTGTGTTGCTTCTGCCTGGACAAGGCGAGTTCAGGATTTGTAGCCTAGTATTATAAAGAGGTATTCTACGTAGTCATCACATTAAACCTAAATAAATGATTGTAACAGAACTATGCTTTATGCCTGGACTTATAATGTAACAGAACACAGTTGGATTTATCCGAATACCTTTTTCATGAGAAATGCCATTACCGGAGAATGCAGCCCAAACTACCGAAAATCGGGCCACCCAGGGGAACAGTTAAGTGATATTTTACCTCCCAGCGTTGTTGCAGCCGTTAGTATGATTTCACACTAATTCTTTGTGCTCTGAATAGATGGCCGCCATTCTGGGACTTTACACGTGTTCGCGGCCATCTTACGCACGAACAGCGGTGTGCCCGTGAACGCATGGAACTAAAAACGGATACGCAAACAGGCGAACACCGCTGAGACCTCCATGAGCCCATAACTTCGTGCTGGAACTACCGAACAACTGTCCGTTCGGTAGTTATACTTAAACTTGCATAGGGATTCCAGCGAACACCAGGAATACTATGGATGGCAAGGAGTTCGTGGGGTTTTAATACACGAACAGGGACCGACCGCAGGGCCAAAACCTATGGAACTCTTTTCGGCTAGAGAATCTGTGCGGTCGGTCAAAACTTCAAAGACTCATAACTCCCGAACCCCTCAACCGAATGAGCTGGAATTTGGATATGTTGTTTCCCTGAATGAGAGCTATCAAGCTTTAAAGGTGTACCCCCTGTTTTCGGGGTACATCCAGAACTTGAGTAAAATTGTGTATGTTTTAATTATGTTAACTGTTTATCTGAGGGGAGGAGATGTGTGGGTTGTACTGTTATTTGATTGGTGATTTTATGCCTCCCCCTGGGTGTGTTCTGTATGTGCACAACTGTAATAAAAACCAGGCTGGGTGTGCTAGCACCTCAGTTCTACTTGACCCTTCAAAACGTAGCCTCGTCTCGTTCTTGAAAGGGAATTATATTGGATTATTACCTTGCTCTTTTTACAGCTGAACCTGACTCTCTCTCTGGATCTTGTGGATGGGATTATACCAGCTCTACTTTTATACAGCAACTTGTCAGGGCAAAGGACGTCTCCAACGGCTGATACCCTCTCACTACCTGGGTAGCCGTTACATTGGTGGCAGCGGCGGGATGGTCCTTTTTTTCTGTCATATGGTGGCAGTAACCTATGGGTTTTGCTCCTCCCTGTGGACAAGACCTTTAACAAGCTATTTTAAAAGGATCCTCCCCCTTTAGGTATAAATGCTGAGCCCGCAAAACCTACCCCAGTCTTCTTTCTTGTCCCGATAGGGATGGACAGGACTTTCGTCGTCTGGTGAGGCACACGGGATGTTGTCTGGGGGATTCGGTCCGAGAGCTGCCCGGGTGGTAAGCGGAGTGGCCCATGCTCCGTTATCTTGCCGTTACGGAGTGAACAAGGTCTGTTGAATTTATGCCGAGAAGGTTTCCGGCAAAATGCTTCCAGGAGGCGGAGCTCGCTCTGAGCAAGCGCACAACAGTGGAACGCACGCCCTGGTGGTGTTTGCGTTCCACCTAAGCTTCCGGGTGCGCAAAGACGCATGCGCAAACGGAAGCTTAAAGAAATAAACACCAAAAAAAAAAAACGTGAAAATTTAAATTTAAAAGCTGTGCTGGTACCCACTGACAGCATGGATGCAGGTCAGAAGAGGTACGACGTGTCACCTGCCCCCCCACACGGCTCAGAGGTATTTTGAGGTAAGATTAATAAAAAAATCTTTACTTTGAAATACTTTCTGAAGAAGAATCTATATTCTAAGAGCCTCCATTTATTTTTACAGATATGTCTAGTCCGCCTGAGATGGATAAGGAGAAGCTAACCCCTACGCCTAGAAAGGCTACGGTGAAGTCCAAACATATTGTTTGCAGCGAATGTGCAACTCCTCTCCCAGACGGGTCTAGGAAGAAAATATGCAGTCAGTGTACTGCAAACTCTTTGGAAAGAGATAAGCAAAAGGATATGCAATCTTTCCTATCCTGGTTCCAGGAGAATTTGTCCCAGACCTTGGACACGATAAAGGAATCTAAAAGGGTAGAAGCCCCCATTCAACAAAAGATTAATAAAAGAAAAAGAATTCCTTCATCTGAATCATCTTCAGGAGAATGTTCTTCTTCTTTCGAATCAGAGGATTCAGGTTCCTCGTCGAGTGAACCAGTGGGGTTTCCCTCAGAGGCAATCCGTAAATTTATTAAAGAAGTAAATCTGACAATCCTACCTCAGGGATCAGAAAATCCTAAGAAAGGCTTTTCTGTGCAACAGAGCCTAGTTGATTTTATATTCAGGGAATGGAAAAACCCGGAAAAACGTGCCTTTATTTCCAGACACTTCAAGGATATCTTCAGGCTGGCTGGCGACGTTATGTGGGAAGATCTCCCAAAAGTTGATGTTCAGGTGGCACAAATTGCCAAGAGAACCACTATCCCTATAGGGGAAACTGCAGCATTAAAAAATCCTATGGATAAGAGAGCCGAAACCTCGTGTAGGCGTGCTTATCAGACAGCCGGTTTCCAATGCAAAGCCTTACTGGCAGGAGCAGCAGTAGCCAGAGCAAATGAAGTTTGGCTAAATTTAGTACAGGAAAATTTATCGTCTGGTCATGTTGATGATCTTAGTCACATGTTTCAGAACATGCATTTTGCGAATGAATTCCTTTTGGAAATGTCAGTAGAAGTGATGAAATTGGCCTCCAGGATCATGGGTTTGTCTTCTGTGGCAAGACGTGCCCTATGGTTGAGGTCTTGGTCGGCAGATACAGCATCTAAGGCAGTCCTTTGTGAACTTCCTCTGGAAAAATCTAAATTATTCGGCGCTCCCTTAGAGGAAATCATAAGACAGATGTCAGAAACCAAGAAGGCACTTCCGCAAGATAGAAAATTCTCCTGGAGACCAGGGCACAGAAATTACCAATTCAAGGGTAGATCATCCTTTCAAGAGAGACACCATTTTTTTCAAAGAAAGGATAAAAGCCGAAAATTTGAACAAAGTAATGAGGTCAAAAGAACCTTCAGAGACAAGGGGAGACGTTTTTGACGCCAGAGGTGTGGGAGGACGGCTCCAATATTTTTTTCCGGTGTGGGAACAGACCACAAAGGATCCTTGGGTTCTAAAGATTATCCGAAAGGGACACAAGATTATTTTTCTGGAAAAAACAAGATCAAGGTTTCTACTATCAACTTACCAGTCTGCAAAAAAATCTCGAGCTCTAGACTATCAGACCAGGCTGCTTCTACACAAAGGGGTTATACAAAGAGTTCCACAAACTCAGGAATTTCGGGGAGTCTATTCGAGACTGTTTCTGGTTCCAAAACCGGACAACTCGTTTCGGCCCATTCTGGATTTGAAGAAGATAAATCAGTTTATCCCCTATCACAGATTCCGTATGGAATCAATCGCATCAATTTTTCCTCTATTACAAAGAGGCGACGTTATGGTAAAGATAGACTTAAAGGATGCGTATCTACATGTTCCGATAGCCACCGCTTCAAGGAAATATTTAAGATTTGCAATAAGAAGAAAAAGTCACACCGTTCATTTCCAGTTCAAGGCCTGTCGTCCGCTCCAAGGATCTTTTCAAAGATCCTGTCTCCTCTAACTGCTCATTTGAGGGAAAGGGGTATTTCAATTATCCCATATTTAGACGACTGGCTTCTAGTGGCACATACCGAAGATCAACTGCACGAGGATCTGCAGGTCACTATAAAGTTTCTTCAGGACCATGGCTGGATCTTGAATCTAAAGAAATCAGTGTGCGTCCCAACAAGAGTAATAGAGTTTCTCGGTTTCGAGATCAATTCAGACTCCATGTCAATATTCCTCCCCAAACGAAAGAGGAAAAAGATCCGAAAAACGATTTCCAACCTCCAAAGGATGAAAAGTTGTTCCTTCAGAGAGGCCATGAGTGTGTTAGGTCTTCTTACGGCCACCTTCCCGGCGGTCAAATGGGCAAGATCAAAGGTCAGACCTTTACAGTGGAACATCCTGACTTCCTGGTCAAAAAAGGAGGAAGATCTGGACGAAATATTCCTGCTGTCCCCTCAGGTGAAAACGCAACTAGATTGGTGGAAAACCTCAGAGTGCCTTTTAAAAGGTTTATCCTTTCTACCAAAGGTCTGGCTGATAGTCACCACAGACGCTTCAAACTCAGGTTGGGGAGCCCACTTAGGCTCCACCATGTTCCAAGGAAAATGGTCTTCCAGGGAAGCAGAGGAATCTACAAATTTCAAAGAATTATTGGCGGTTCTGTATGCTCTTCATCACCTCAGACCTTGGTTACTTCAAAGAGCGGTCAAGATACAGTCAGACAATCGCACGGTAGTCTCTTATATCAATCGACAGGGAGGAACCAGAGCAAGAAGGCTTTACAGTCTTTGTACAGAAGTTCTGGAATGGGCGCAGAGAAATCTGGAAGACATCGCGGCGGTTTACATAAGAGGCAGCGACAATGTAATAGCCAACGATTTGAGCAGGCGGAAGTGGGACCAAAAGGAATGGTCTCTAAACCCAGACGTATTCAGAATCTTGACTGGGAAATTCGGAGTACCAGAAGTAGATTTGATGGCAAGAGAATCAAACAGGAAGGTTTACCACTTCGCCTCCCTATTCAGAACGGATCAACCCAATTGGATAGACGCTCTATCAATAAGGTGGGATTTTCAGCTGGCTTACATCTTCCCACCTCTGCCCCTGATCCCAAAGGTCCTCCTCAAGATACGAACGGACAAGGCGAGGATATTGGCGATAATCCCTTATTGGCCAAACAGAGTCTGGTTTGCGGCCCTAAAGAAGATGACTATCAACTGTTGGGAGCTTCCCATTTCAGTTCATCTCATTGTGAACAGGAACCTACCCTTGAAAGTACTGGAAATGTTCAGGTTGACGGCTTGGCTACTGCAAGGCTGATACTTCGAAACAAGGGCTTGCAAGATGAGAGAATAACAGTCTTACTCCACGCCACTAGAAGATCAACTTCTAGGATATACTTTAGAATTTGGTCCAAGTTTCTTCACTGGTGTAGGGATCACCGGTTCCCGATATTACAACCATCAATAGATAACATTCTTCAGTTTTTGCAAGACGGCTTTGACGCTGGCCTGGGAGTCTCAACTCTCAAGGTTCAAATCTCAGCTTTGAATTTTTTTCTTCTTAAAGATTTGGCAGCCAATGTTTTCGTCAGAAGATTTTTTAGGTCCATCAGCCTCAAGAGACCTCCTAAACGATCGGTGTTTCCAACATGGGACTTAGCCCTAGTCCTTCAGGCCCTTAGTACTAACCCGTTTGAACCTTTGGAGGAAGTTCCTTTAAAATTTTTATCTCTTAAGGTATTGTTTTTGGTAGCCATCACGTCAGCCAAACGAGTGGGCGAACTTCACGCCCTATCCTCCTCAGATGAAGTCACCGTTTTTCATGAGGACAAGGTGGTTCTTTACCCGAGACCATCTTTTCTTCCTAAAGTTTTATCTTCAAAAAATGTGAATCAACCTATTATTTTACCTTCCTTTTTTAGTGTGCCCTCATCCCTTCAAGAACACAGATGGCAAAAGTTGGACGTCAGAAGAGCGTTATGTATATATTTAAACAGAACAAAGGAATTCAGAGTCTCGGATCACCTGTTTGTTAATTTTCAGGGTCACCTAAAGGGCAAGGTAGCTTCCCGTGGGACCTTATCTCGTTGGCTTATTCAGGCTATCGATTTGGCATATTCTTCCTCAGGTCTTCAGTCTCCTGCTACAATCAAGGCCCATTCTACTCGAGCCATGGCTACCTCATGGGCAGAAAGAGCACTTGCATCTCCGGAAGTCATTTGCAAGGCGGCATGCTGGTCGTCTTTCAACACCTTTATCAAGCACTACCGGCTAGACATATTCTCTGCCTCTGAAGCTGCTTTTGGGCGTAAGGTGTTACAAGCCGTCGTGGCATAGGTCCCGCCCAGAGGGATTCTTGCTATATCCCATAGGTTACTGCCACCATATGACAGAAAAAACTGAAATTTTTACTTACCGTAAATTCTTTTTTTCTTAATATGGTGGCAGTATTATTACCCTCCCTCTTTATTAAAATATTTTTTGCATTGGATGTTGGCTTGGTCTGGTTTCTTTACTTGTTACGTACTGGGGTAGGTCCTTTTAAAATAGCTTGTTAAAGGTCTTGTCCACAGGGAGGAGCAAAACCCATAGGTTACTGCCACCATATTAAGAAAAAAAGAATTTACGGTAAGTAAAAATTTCTGTTTTCATCCACAAGGCAAGTGCTGAATGGAGTCCCAGTACGCTAAACTGAAGAGGCCCACACTAAAGGATCTGTTAGAAAACAGAGGAAGGAGTGCCAGTAACCGACCACGGAGAGAGCTGATAGCGGACCTACTGGAGCTTGACGAGATGGATAGATCCGTGGAGGTCGCTGACCAACCTATCCCTGCCAGCGAGGAGGATGTAATTACTGATATGGTAAAGCGGAGATTATCCATGTATCCAGCAACGTCCGTGGAACTAATAAATCAGCTGTTCCGGGAAGCAAGGGAGGAGGTACAAATTAAGAGGGGACACGAACTTGAACTGGTAAGAGCTAGACAGCCCATTACACATACAGTTCCTACTCCCCCACCGGCTGCTACAGGGAAGAAAATACCGTTCACTGCGTTTAAAGCTTTTGTGGAAAGTGAGGAAGAAATTGACGGATATTTGGCTGATTTTGAGAGTCAGTGCTCACTACACCAGGTACCACCAGACCAATGGGTCACTATCCTGGCTGGAAAATTATCAGGAAAAGCAAATGCGGCTTTTCGGGCGCTTACTGCGGAGGATATAGCGCAGTATCAACGGGTGAAAGCCGCACTGCTCATCCGATACGCCGTCACCCCAGAAATGTACCGCCGTAGCTTCCGGAAGTCCAAAAAGAAGGCGATAGACTCCCACATGGAATGGGCAAACAGGATACAAAGGGTGGCATCACATTGGGTGCGAGGATGCAATGCCAACACCGGAGAGGAAGTGTTACAGTTGTTCTTGATGGAACATTTCTTCCAAGATCTGGCTGCGGATATACAGGACTGGGTGACAGATCGCCGCCCTGCCAGCTTAACCGAGGCAGCGCGGCTAGCGGATGAGTACGCAGAGACAAGGAAGGTGAGCCAAGGTACCACACGACCAGCACCTAGAGCAGAGGCACGCACCCCAACCTAAGCTGCGCGCACAGAATTTCGGGCTCCAGTACCCCCAGGACCTCCACCTCCTCAGGGGTCTAACAACCAACCCCGGGAATCTTACAAAGTGACGTGTCATCGCTGCGGCAACACAGGGCATATTGCTCGTTATTGCCCTTTGGGATCAGCCAATAATAACTAGAGGCGCACAACACCTAACACAGAGACCCCACCATCACGCCCCTCTGCTGCTCACTGCCTGGAAACTGAAGGGAGCCCTGAGGAGTGTTTGGGAATCCTGTATGAGGCCAACCCCATACAAGCTGCCTCCCCAGATAACCGCCAGCATCACTGCTAGGAGGTGCGTGTGAATGGACAGATAGCACAAGGCCTAAGGGACACTGGCGCTACCATTACTTTGGTGCAGAAACACCTTGTAAAACCAGAACATGTATCTAATCGTACCGTTGCTGTTCGTGTCGCCGGGGGGGCTGTTTTTCGCTTACCCACCGCACGGGTACACTTGGATTGGGGAGTCGGGTCGGGAAAAACCACAGTAGGCATCATGGACAATTTACCTGCTGAGGTCGTGTTGGGCAACGACATTGGCCCTCTTGCCTCAGCTTATTTACCCGCGACTGCTGCTGGCCGGGGATCTCGACGGATGTGCGACGTTACTGCAGCACTTGTGACGTATGCCAACGGGTAGGGAAGAGAGGGGATCATCCTAAAGCTCAACTGTCACCTATGCCTGTGATCGAGGAACCATTTAGCAGGGTGGCAGTCGAGCTAGTAGGACCCCTACCTAACCCCAGCCCCTCGGGTAAGAAGTACATTCTTACAGTAGTAGACTATGCTACCTGCTACCCAGAAGCCGTCGCTCTGACGAATATCCAGGCTGACACTGTCGCCAGTGCTCTAGTCGGGATATTCACCAGAGTGGGATTTCCTCTCTGACCGAGGTACCCAGTTCACCGCAGACCTAACTCAGCAGTTATGGAAGGTCTGCGGTGTCAAGACCCTGCTTAGTTCACCGTACCACCCTCAAACTAACGGTCTCTGTGAACACTTTAATGGTACCCTAAAGCAATTGCTGCGGACCTTTACGGCGGAATACAAAGACTGGGAGCGATTACTACCGCACCCTCGACCTCATCCGAGAGCACTGGGAGGGAGAGAGAGAGCATGAGGGTGTTCCCATTGTACCATATGTGCTGGAAATGCGGGACTGCATGGGGCACCTAGCCAGGATGGCCCGAGAACACCTCCAGGCGGCCCAGGGCCGTCAAACATTGGTACAATCGGGACGCTCGGCTGAGAACGTTCCAGGTAGGTCAGAAAGTCCTAGTGCTTAGACCGGTTAATGGAAATAAATTATAGACCTCCTGACAAGGTAGTGGCCCAGATCTGTGACACTACCTATGTAATTGCCAGTAGCAAGGACGAAAGGATACAGAAGTCCTTTCATGTAAACTTATTAAAAGAGTACCAGGAAAGGCCCGAAGATATAGCAGCCATATGTATCCCGGCCACTGAAGACCCTGACAGCCTCCCCATCCCAGATCTGTTAGCCGACTCCGAGCCGAAAACTCTGCTCAATACAGTGCAGCTAGGGGAGCGGTTAATTTCCACAGAAAGGGAGCAACTCCAACAATTACTAGCTGAGAAAGGATTGACGTTTTCCCAGGAGCCCGGTTACACACCCTTAGCGACACATTATGTGAAAACCCCAGGACAAACCCCTCTCAGACAAACTCCCTATAGAATCCCCGAAGCCGTAAAAGAAGAGATGAGAAAGGAGATTCAGGAGATGTTATAGAGCCATCCGACAGCCCCTGGGCATCCCCAGTTGTCCTAGTTCCCAAAAAGGACGTAACGACCCGGTTCTGTGTCGGTTATCGGCGCCTCAATGACCGAACCGTGACAGACGCATACCCCATGCCCCGAGTGGACGAACTATTGGATCGTATTGCCAGGGGACGCTATCTGACCACCATCGATCTGTGCAAAGGGTACTGGCAGATTCCCCTGGCCAAGGACGCTATTCCTAAGTCGGCGTTTGTCACCCCGTTTGGCTTATACCAGTTTAAGGTCATGCCATTCGGGATGAAAAACGCCCCAGCTACATTTCAGCGCTTAGTGGATCGTCTCCTTGATGGCTTCCAGGATTTCGCTTGCGCGTACCTGGATGACATTGCAATCTATAGTGAGACTTGGGGGGAGCACCTGAGACATGTAGAGGCTGTGTTGGATCAGATTAGGGCCGCCGGCCTAACCCTGACACCAGAGAAATGTAATTTCGGAATGGCCGAATTCCAGTACTTGGGACACAGAGTGGGGTGTGGGAAACAGCGACCAGAACCCGCTAAGGTAGAGGCCGTAGTCAATTGGCCCACACCCCACACTAAGACTCAAGTATTAGCATTCTTAGGGACAGCAGGGTACTACAGGAAATTTGTCCCTGACTACAGCGCCATCGCCAAACCCCTGACAGATTTAACAAAGAAAAATTGGCCTAGTTTAGTCCTGTGGTCTCCCACCTGTGAAGCAGCATTCCAAACCCTGAAACAAGCCTTGATCAACGCGCCTGTTTTGTCTGCCCCTGTCCTTAACAAAAAATTTGTCGTCCACACAGATGCATCCATGTACGGACTGGGGGCAGTTCTAAGCCAGGTCGGAGAAGATGGGGGGGAACACCCTGTCGCATACCTGAGTAGAAAACTATTGCCCAGAGAAGTGAGCTATGCGGCAGTGGAAAAAGAGTGTCTAGCCCTGGTCTGGGCTCCAAAGAAGCTCACACCATACCTGTACGGTCAGGAATTCACCATGATCACAGACCATAACCCCCTAGTATGGCTGAACCGAGTGGCTGGGGACAATGAACGATTGCTGAGATGGAGCTTGGCCTTGCAACTGTACAACTTTTCCATTCAATATCGCCCTTGCCGGTTCAATGGGAACGCAGATGGACTGTCCAGGCAAACTGAACTTTTACCTTAACAGCAGACCGGACAGTCCCAAGTTGACCCGAAAAGGATCAATCTGGGTCTGCCAGAGTGTTCCACAAAAGGGGAGCAGTGTGCTTTATGCCTGGACTTATAATGTAACAGAACACAGTTGGATTTATCCGAATACCTATTTCATGAGAAATGCCATTACCAGAGAATGCAGCCCAAACTACCGAACAGCGGGCCACCCAGGGGAACAGTTAAGTGATATTTTACCTCCCAGCGTTGGTGCAGCCGGTCGTTTGATTTCACACAAATTCTTTGTGCTCTGGCCGCCATTTTGGGACTTTACACGTGTTCGCGGCCATCTTACGCACGAACAGCGGTGTTTGCACGTGAACGCATGGAACTAAAAACGGATACGCAAACAGGCGAACACCGCTGAGACCTCCATGAGCCCATAACTTCGTGCTGGAACTACCGAACAACCGTCCGTTCAGTAGTTATACTTAAGCTTACATAGGGATTCCAGCGAACACCAGGAATACTATGGATGGCAAGGAGTTCGTGGGGTTTTAATACACGAACAGGGACCGACCGCAGGGCCAAAACCTATGGAACTCTTTTCGGCTAGAGAATCTGTGCGGTCGGTCAAAACTTCAAAGACTCATAACTCCCGAACCCCTCAACCGAATGAGCTGGAATTTGGATATGTTGTTTCCCTGAATGAGAGCTATCAAGCTTTAAAGGTGTACCCCCTGTTTTCGGGGTACATCCAGAACTTGAGTAAAATTGTGTATGTTTTAATTATGTTAACTGTTTATCTGAGGGGAGGAGATGTGTGGGTTGTACTGTTATTTGATTGGTGATTTTATGCCTCCCCCTGGGTGTGTTCTGTATGTGCACAACTGTAATAAAAACCAGGCTGGGTGTGCTAGCACCTCAGTTCTACTTGACCCTTCAAAACGTAGCCTCGTCTCATTCTTGAAAGGGAATTATATTGGATTATTACCTTGCTCTCTTTACAGCTGAACCTGACTCTCTCTCTGGATCTTGTGGATGGGATTATACCAGCTCTACTTTTATACAGCAACTTGTCAGGGAAAAGGACGTCTCCAACGGCTGATACCCTCTCACTACCTGGGTAGCCGTTACAATGATGTTCCTATCCCTGCCATCAAACTCTGCATATTAATGAATTGGACAGGAAAACCAACTGGGTTCATTCTCAAAGGGATGTCCCATTCTCATCCTATATAAACCTGAAGTCCTCTACCTCTTAAATTGAAGGATAGAGATCATCCCCACTAAAAAACAGTGTCCTCATATTAGAACAGATACAGGGTGCAGCTATAATTATATAATAAGTCTGTCTCAATACAATGAGTCCTATTACCTCAGTTGCCTCACAGCGGTAACTTGCCAGTACCAGACGTTTCCACCTCTCCCGAGTAAAACAGTACCCTCCATGTACAGGTTTTATGGTGTCTTGGAAAGTTACAGGGTTAAATATAGTGCTTGCAAATTAAATTCTCTGCACTTTCTACCTGGTTTTGATATAGCAATCTTTTAAGCAAACAAATAAGTTTGAATGACCATCTGTTCCTGGCCAAATTAGAGATGATTAAAGCTGCGTATACGCAGAAGTAAATTCACACTGACACAAGGTTCAGGTTAGATGAAAGAACTTCAGGAAATTTAAAGGCATCTGTTAAAAAGTGGGTGTGCAGACCCTTATAAAGGCATTATTACATCACTACAGAATTCAAGATAACATAGAATTATAAATCAGTAATTGGTTAAGTGTTAAGTGGTTAGTTCAAATGCCCTCCCTACTGGGTGTGCCATCTTATGTCATTACTGTCGTCATAAAGTTCTCCTCCAGATTTCAGCGCCATCTTGCTAGCACGAGGAGTTCTCTCGATGGGAGGGGGGGTAGTTTGAGTAGTTTGGCACTGTTAGTTTTCAAGGTTAGTTTCTCAAGGCTTTTAGTAACTTTCACATTTTATTAAGACTAGCTGCTACAATGTTTCACTCAGCAGGAACCTAACATTTCCTGCTGACACACAATTTCTATGGACAAAGCATTCTTATAAGACTATGAGAGCATGAGAAAGAAATATAAGGGTATAGATTTAAAGGGGCCTAATAATTCTACAACAGTCCCCCCTTAAAATGTTAATTACTAAAAGACAAAACTTTATTTGTTAATATCAGAAGACTTGTTAGCCCAAAGACACAGAAGCCCCATGACCGCTAGCTTGGTGTTAATGCAAAGTGCAGTTGGATGTAATAAATATAGTACAAAATATCATTAGCAGTGATGGTTGTGGACTCAACCCTCGTCTTTTACTGTGAAATCATCTGGTACCCCCCTTGGCACACCTATGGCATCAATATATATAAATATGTACAGGTCAACCTGTCTTTTACAGGGGTGCTCCTTTTTGTTCTGAAGCATGAATGTGGTGTGTCAAGAGTACCTTGTCATGTATTATGTGTATGGACATAATAACCTTGGCTAGGGCACATTTACTTATTTATCATAGCATGAAACTTGTCCCATGCTATGTCAGTGTAGGTGGACTTAAATCATTTAGTCAATATTGATATCACCACAAACTCAAGATGGGCAGATAATCCTGAAAAAGCTTGGCGTCTGAATCTCTTTAGCTTCACGAGGTCTCCTTTTTGGGGTCCTCGGCTTTCCATCGATGGCAGGTGGTCAGGCGCTATTATGGCCATCAAAACACCTACTCGTTGATATCATTTTAAGCAACTTTTCCTTTAGAATCAAAGGTTTGTCAAGATCAACAAATGTTACTTCCCATGTTGCAGAGATAGTCTTGAGTCTGGAATGGTGAATCCACTGAGTGATCTCTGCAACTTTCACGATGCATTACTGAGTATATGTCTTGGTTGTCACATTGATGACCGGCTAGGCCTCTGGTCATCCTGACAAAATGTCTATTATAAATATAGCATATTTGAACCGGCAACTCTCTGGCACCTGGATATAGTCACTTGGATTCTTGAAAGGAATAGTGAGAGTTAGCTAGATGCTTAGGATTCTCCTCCTCTTCTGCCTGAGCTGTCCTTGGCACAAATGACACAAGATCGGCAGTAACTGTTGATTAGAGGAGTAATTCTAGGTGCTTCAGAGTATTTAGAGATCAAGAGTTCATGAGGGTCTTGGATAGGTATAAAACTCCATGGGCCCACTGCCCAGTACATGTTTTGGGTAAACAAAACTTGAGAGTGTTGGAGTACAGCCCGTCTTCAAGGGTTGCCCTTTTCTGTTGTCCAGCTTTGCATTTCTTCAGGGGCAGCAGCTGCTTGTTATTCTTTCAGGAGCTTGAAATCTGTAGATAGGATCTTCATGGTGAGTATAGAAGTTTCTTCAGCGGACACCCTTCTGTCCACTTCCCTTGGTGCACTTGCGGCTTGCTTGACAGTTTGGTCGGCTGAGTAGTGCTTCTTCTAAATTCAGTTTTACGTGGGCCTTCACTTTCATGGCCACTTCTTCAGAAGGAGTAGGGCATCCATCAACTTCTTAATAGCCGTGCTATGCTTAACTGGCGTGGTCGCTGTGTGAAACCTTCTTGTCTTCCAGATTGATCCAAAATCATGTGCCACACCCAGGGCATATCTTGAGTCAGTGTAGGTATTAGCACGTCTTCCTTCAGACATTTTGCATGCCACTGAGAAGGCTGTCAAATCTTGGTTCCAGAGTGTGTTTTCGTGCAAATTTCTTGACTAGGACCCAATCACCAGGAAGCAGACTGTGGTTGCTTGTGTCAGAATCAGGATCTGGAATTGAAGAGAAAACTTGGGCATGCATTTTGTTTAAGGCACCTGCAAGTTCAGTCACATAATCTACTAAAACATCAGTTTGAAGTTGCAGTTGTTGGGGAAAATAACAACCTAGTCTGGTTGCAGTCCCAAATAGAATCTCATAAGGGGACAATGAGGGCTTTCCTCTGGGTGTATGTCTGACACTGAACAGGGCTATTGACAAGCTTTCTGGCCAAGGCATTTTTGTTTCTTGTGACATTTTTAACATTCTAGTTTTCAAGGTACCATTCATACGCTCCACCTTACCACTACTCTTTGGGTGGTAAGGGGTATGAAAAGCAAGAGTCACTCCTAGAGCAGTCCAAATTTCTTTGGTAACTGATGCTGTGAAGGCCGGACCTTGGTCGCTTTCAATAACTTCCGGCAATCCAAATCTACATACAATTTCTGTGAGTAGACGTCGTGCTGTTGTTTTGGCGGTAATGTTAACCACTGGGTAGGCTTCTGGCCAGCCTGAGAACATGTCCACTATTACTAGTGCATATTCAT
Source organism: Pelobates fuscus (assembly GCF_036172605.1). Taxonomy (NCBI): domain Eukaryota; kingdom Metazoa; phylum Chordata; class Amphibia; order Anura; family Pelobatidae; genus Pelobates; species Pelobates fuscus. The sequence continues at coordinate 278,497,134 of NC_086318.1, read as the reverse complement.
AGTTGCCACTCTTTGGCATCTAGATATGGTCTATCTGGATTCTTTGGAATGGATACATGGGTTTAGCCAGGTGTTTTAAAGGGACTTTGGCTGTTTTCCCAGGATTGCATTTAGCACAGATGGCACACGCCTTGCAGTAATTATTGATTAGTGTGGTAATTCCAGGAGCTTCATAGTACTTCTGTCCAAGGGCATTCATCAGATCTTTTGATAAGTGTGCAGGACCATGTGCCCATTGAACAACTGCTGGGTACAAACTCTTAGGGAGACAGAATCTGAGGTTGTTGTAATACACTCCATCTTTTAGAACAGCCCCTTTCTGTTTCCATTTTTGTATTTCCTCGGGGGCTACTGTAGCCTGTTGTTCTCGTAAGATCTTTAGATCGGTTGGAAGAGTCTGCAAAGTGAATATTGGAGTTTCTTCATTTCCGGACACTCTTCTTTCCACTTCCTGTGGTCTTCTTGCAGCTTGCTTTGCAGCTTGATCAGCTAGATGGTTGCCCTTTGCTTCATCCGAGTCCAACTTCCCATGTGCTTTTATCTTCAAAACAGCCACTTCTTCTGGAGGGCATCCATCAGCTCCTTGATTGCAAAACTGTGCTTTTTTTTTTTTTTTTTTTAATTCTTTATTTTGGTTGTGCACTGATTGAACAAACAGCCGGCGTGTGCCACAACAGCGACAGCCGGTAGAGTAGGTAAACATTGGTATGACATGTTATGGCATTAGGTATACAGACACATTTTTTATATTATTTGAATACAGTAGTACAGGAACACGTTTGATTTCAACTATGGTAGCATATTACACCTGTCAACAGGTACAGAAGAAACATACGCTGGGAGCACTACTTGTGCATGAGAGTGTACATAGAGTGTTAAAAAATAATAAGAGGAAGTGAACTGGATAACGATATTCCTGGCTAGCGTTTATGTGTCAATGATTAGGGGAACTGCATTTTGGATCGCTAGAGTCAGGCACAGTTTTAAGAGGACCTACAGACAGGTCTAACTACAGGCTGGTTAGAGCCTTTTGAGACATACTGAGCTAGCAGCAGTGTGGTTCAGTTTAATACAAGTCGTCCATAGAACATTCTACAGTGTAACACAATATAAATGCTGCTACAAACAAGAAATTGCTCTATTATTACAAGTTTACCTCGCTGGTTATATGAGCAGACTAGAACATGTTCTAGAATAATATACAAGGCAAGATATATCTCCTCAAAGACATAGGGACATGGTCGATCTAACTGTGTTAGCGGAAGGAGGAGCAGGTCCCAGTCGCTGAATAGCTAGTGCATTACAAAATAAATTTTCTGATATTGGTAGATATTGGTCGCTTATTTTTAATCTATGTTTGGCTTATCTGTGCTAATGATATGGAGAACAGGTTATACTCGCCTAATGGTTAGCTCGTTGCGTAACATAAGGTATGAGACTGTTAGTGAGTGGTCTCACCTTCTAGTAACATGTGGTTTGTTATATAGCACATTGATATGATTTGGAACATGAAAATAGTAAGATGTAGGCGGTTGCAGAGAAATACAAAGCGTGGGAACATTGCAATTTGAGATGTGATATACTCTGAGTTATCATTTCTAAGGCAGTATGGCATGATAGAGTTACAGGCTTGCTTTGGTAGGCATATGTGCCCCAGCAAGATATGTGGGTGTACGCTGTCTCAACTATGAGGCAGAAAAGTATCTAGGTTGCTTGACTAGTTAAAGCGGGTTACAGAAGTGGGGTGGTGGAGCTAATGTAACCTGCTGGATGTGCTTTGCTTGTGGTAAATAGGCAGGTATGTTAGCAGGGAGGTACGCACTCGACAGTAACATCGTCAATACTAACAGGTTGAACAGAACTGATCGTTGGTGTTAGGATATGCTTGACGTCAAGTTTTAGATTACAGCATGTCAGGCTATACGTATATAAAACATTGCTAGCTGGGCTTAGGTAGGGCTAGCTAGTAACACAATACGGTTATATGTTGTCAAAAGCATTAAAAACTATGAAACAACAGTTGGGCAATAGTTCAACGGTATAATAAGCTGCCCTCCGGGCGGTTCATGGAAACGTACTGGTAGGTGAAAGTGCATGTATTCTCCATTCATGTGGCGATCGAGGCGTAGGCGTTTGGCGTGTTGTTTTTAGGTACAAATGCTGTAATTCGCGCCGGATCCCAGTTGTGAGTTGGGGAGGCATGGTCTTGGGGTCCCTCTTGGGATTGTAGGCCCAAAGATCGTAGGAGATTCGCCGTGTCTCGAATGTCGTGGATCTGGAACATTTTTCCCCCTTTTTGTACGAGGAGCGTTTGGGAGGGTCGCCAGCGGTAAGATATGTCGTGTCGTTGGAGTAAGGTTGTGAGGGGTCGCAGCGATCTGCGCCAGGCTAGGGTGCCTCCAGATAGGTCAGCGTAAAAGGTCAGGTGCATGTTCTCCAACTGCAGAGGGGTTTTGTCGCGGAGGGCAGCGAGGATCGCCACTTTTTCCTTCCCATTCCTGAAGGTAATTATGGTATCTCTTGTGGCCGTGGCTGGGGCCTTGGGGGGTTTGGGGACCCGGAAAAAGTCAGTGGGTGTGACGGGTTTAGCTTGGGTGGGGGGTAGTATGGCTGACAATACCCGTTTTATCGTCCGCGGCAACTCCGCCTCTGATATCTCGTCTGGGATCCCTCTAACCTTAAGATTATGCCTCCTCCTGGAGTCCTCAAGGGCAGCATAGCGCCGTTCATGGAGTAGGCTCTGGCGTTATAGATCTTGTACAGCAGCCTGTAGTGAGGATATGTGCTGTTGGTTATCCTGGGAGGATATCTCCAGTGTCGATATGCGGCCTGTCAGGCCCTGCAGCTTGCCCCTCATAGCGGTAACGTCTGTGAGGATGTTCTTCTGCAGGTCTGCCAGCAGAGCTTTTAGTACTCCAGTGGTTACCAGATCAGCATCCATATCAGCCTTTGGTTTGGCAGGATTAACCTTCTGCTTTGGGGCTGGAGCTAGGGGGTAATCGTCCTCTGCGTCCCCAGAGCAGTCATCTGAGTAGAAATCCTGAGTAGAAAGCCTCCGTGGAGAGCCGCCATGTTGGATTCGCCTGTGCAGCGTGCTTGCCGCCACATTCACCAATCGTTAGTCCCGGAGCAGGTTTGTCCGCCGTCGGTCTTTTATTTTTTCGCCCCATAACGCTGGGAGTATTCCCCCGTTTGTGTAGTCGTCTTTGGGGGTGATAGGAGTGGTATTTCTGCTGTTTTACCGTGTGTTTCTCGCTTTTCGCTCGGAGCTGCAGGAAAGCAGATGCTTATTCCTCGGCAGTCAGGCTCCCGCAAAACTGTGCTTGACTGGTGTACCGGCAGTAGTAAGAAATCCTCTTGTTTTCCAAATCAGTCCGAAGTCATGAGCCACGCCCAGTGCATATCTTGAGTCTGTAAAGATATTGGCGCGCTTTCCTTCAGAAATCTTGCATGCTGAAGTTAGGGCTTGTAATTCAGCTTCCTGTGCAGACTTTGTTGATGGTAGAGATGATGACTCCATAATTTCATCTGTTGTGGTGAGTGGTGATGGCATATCCTGTATGATATTTTCCTTCTTCATCAGCATACCTGGAGCCGTCCACAAACAGGGTGATGTCAGGATCTGTTAGTGGATCCTCATGCACGGTTGGTGTGTTGTTTCCATTTTCATCTGTTCAAAGCAGTCATGGGGGGTTTCTGGATCATAGTCATGCTGTATGACTAGGTCTTCAAATTCTTCTTCCAGAAGGTAACGTGGCCATGCTCTTATATGTTCACGTTCAGTTGATGGATACCTGGCAACGCCTATTTCTTGAAGCTGTGAAGCATCCATGGTGGCCCATAATTTCGCCATAGGCCCAAGATCACCCCATGACTTGGTCTTTGACTTGGTTACAGGGACATGTGGAATGGCTGTGTCCCAATGATGGTACAGATGTTCAAGTCCATGTGGCAGTTGGACCAAAGCCATGCTGTTACCTTCAGTATCATAGTAGAAATCTTGTAGGGTGAATGTTACCTCAACCAATTGAAAAAGTTCATCTTCATAATGAGGGTCAGGGTTGATGGTTGGTTTGTACCACATGGTGCAGAAGGCATATTCAGGCCCGTCACAGGGAGGCAAATTGGGGAGCAGTTTTGCAAGGGTGTGTGTAAGTAGTAGGACATATCCTTCATCCATGATGAATCCATAATAACTACCCCCCTCAGGGAGTGGCAGAAGAGTGGTCGGGTTTAAAACCTGGCATCTTTGGAGGGTGAGTGGCCGGAGCAACTTTTCTTCAAAATATGATGTCAGGTAGAGGCAGAGTTGTCTGTGGGCGGAAATGTCTTAGAGAAGTAAGGTGCTTTGGCTGGATACAATAGAGAATAGAATTAATATCATGAGGAGCAAGAATTATTAGGACTGGCACTAGAGGTGCCACACCACTGGGGGCTGCCATATTGGATGTGGGCACGACTTGAGCAGGTTGAGGCAGGGTAGGCGTGATCGGGGTAGGGGGTGTGGCAATGGAAGGTACATGGGAAGTGGCAAGTGGCTGAATAGGGCGGAGTTGCGTGGTAAGGGTAGGAGAATGGCCAGGCCATTTGGGCAGATGCCAGGGTGGGGCACGGGTAGGGCGGAGGAGATGGGTAGGGATTAAGAAGAGAGGAAGCATATAAAGGATATAGATATGGTGGTGGGGAGATGTAGGAATGAGTAGCGGGTGGAGTAGGAGGGACGGGAGGAGTAGGAAGAGGAGAAGGTGGAGTGGGAAGGACAGGAGATAAGAGAGGAGGAGAAGAAGGAGCAGTAGGAGGGGAGACAGACGAAGGGGAGGGATCAGTGGAAGGAGTAAGAGGAGGTGGGCAGGTAAGGGAGCAGACAGGTGATGTAGCAGTGGAGGTGGGCAGGGTGGTGGATGGGCGGAAGGGAGGAAGAGCGGATGGGAGAAATGGATTGGAGGGGGAGGGTGGTAAAGGAGAGGATGAGGGTGAGGAGATCTATAGGACTGATGGGGGGGGGGGGGGGATAAGGATCCATCAGCATTCAATACCAGGTAGAAATGAGGAGGCAGGTAGGATTCTCTTCCGCTATGGAGGCTGCAAATAGCCCATTTACAACAACTATTAACTGACCCTATGCTTTCCCTATAGAAAAATAATAAAAGGCTAACATGCTCATCTGTCTGAACAGGCCTCGAACGCTTCACTCCGTGGGTATCCCGCAGTGGCTAACCCACTACATCTCCCACACCAGACTTGTGCCCGTGGAGACAGACGCTATCCCTGACTCTCTCCGTTCTTTATTTTATTTATTTATTTCTAACATATCTCAAAATATAATTCTTACATACATCACAAATATACATTACCACAATTTTATGTCTCGCAAAAGGGATAAAACTTATTCTACTCTTCACTGATAATGTATTAAAACATACAAAATAGACAAATAACATTGTTTTCTGCGAAATAAATGAAAAAGATAATGGAGATTTTGTTGAGCTTTATAAATACTTTTAATTTACCTTTCTTGTTTTCCAGTTTCTGGCTGTTAATGACAATGTACAATGTAATAGAGCAGCAGGAAATGCTAGCAGAATGCTTGGTTGTATAGGGAGAGGTATTAGCAGTAGAAAGAGGGAAGTGCTCATGCCATTGTACAGAACACTGGTGAGACCTCACTTGGAGTACTGTACACAGTACTGGAGACCATATCTTCAGAAGGATATTGATACCTTAGAGAGAGCTCAAAGAAGGGCTACTAAACTGGTTCATGGATTGCAGGATAAAACTTACCAGGAAAGGTTAAAGGATCTTAACATGTATAGCTTGGTGGAAAGACGAGACAGGGGGGATATGATAGAAACATTTAAATACATAAAGGGAATCAACACAGTAAAGGCGGAGACTATATTTAAAAGAAGAAAAACTACCACAACAAGAGGACATAGTCTTAAATTAGAGGGACAAAGTTTCAAAAAATAAAATCCGGAAGTATTACTTTACTGAGAGGGTAGTGGATGCATGGAATAGCCTTCCAGCTGAAGTGGTAGAGGTTAACACAGTAAAGGAGTTTAAGCATGCGTGGGATAGGCATAAGGCTATCCTGACTATAAGATAATGCCAGGGACTAATGAAAGTATTTAGAATACTGGGCAGACTAGATGGGCCGAATGGTTCCTATCTGCCGTCACATTCTATGTTTCTATGTAATGCACTTGCTGCTAGTAACAGATCTGGAATCAATACACTATAATGCCTAATAAAATAAGTCAGAGAAGCAACATTCTGTTCTTCAAAAATGGAATACTAAACTATAAACAAACCTGGCAGGTTAACCCCTTAAGGACACAGCTTCAGAAGCTTGACTTACGCTTAATGACACAAGCAATTTTTGCATTTTCTTGCTGTTTGCGTTCAACTGCAATTTGCATCTCTCTCATTTATTGCACCGACACATATTATATACTGTTTTTTAAAGGACAGAAAGGGCTTTAATTTGATATAACATATATGTATATAAATGCTTACTTATTATAAAAAAAAAATACAGAAAAATGCAAAAAAAAATGAAAAATGTTTTTTTTTACAGTTTTTGCAATCATAATGTGTGCATAATTAGTGCAGGTTAAGGAAAGTAATTAAAAATAAATTCATTTATTTGTTCTGATTTACAGAATATATAATGTGTCTGGGATTTTAAGTTTTTTTTGGTAGTTACAGGTCACAAAGCACAAGGAGTAAAATAAAATTTTAATGTGGTTTGATTTTAGAATTTGGTATGTTTGTCTTGTAAGCCTAATAGCCATAAAATAAAACAAAATTGCCACACAAAAGTATATATTTATATAAAGTAGGCATCACAGGCTATTTACCTAAGGTTGTTTTGACACTTTCTACGTAGCCATTTTACATCCAACCTCTGCTAAATATTGAAGTAAAATTGTGTTTTTGGGGGGTTTTCGCACACAAACGTATAACAAAGAACTTCTCATGTGTATTTTGTAAAGTTGGTGTGTGCTATTCCTGTACAAAGTTTTATTATGTGTTCAGTTACTTCTGCTGAGTACAACGGTACCCCCATTGTATGTCTTTGGCACTATTTTGTGAAGCTACAGTGCCATATAGGAGACCTGTCCTTTTCAGTATTCACAATAGAATTTTGAGAGACGGATTTAATGAGCCTATGCTTCCATTTGGGGTATTATAACAGTTTGACTGTTCAAAAACCCGCACAAAGGCCTACCATTTGTAAAAGTAGACACTCCAGGGTATCTCATAAGGTGCATATTGTGCCTTAGCATGCCCCCATTTTTTCACCAATATATGCCAAAGTATGTGGTAAAAAATAATTTTGTGCATTTTTTGACATACGGATTGCATTTTTGCTGGGCATTTTGTATATTTCATATGTGCCACTAAGTTCAAAACCTCCAAATTATGCTCAGCTAAGTCTTCTGAGTAAAAAGACATCCCCAATGAATGTCTTTGGCACTATTTTGTGAAGCTACAGTGGCATATTGGAGACCAAGCCATATCAGTTTTTACAGAACTTTGAATTTTGACGATGGGCCTATGTGCAATTTCCAAGCATCTTCGCAGGTTTTAAATTCAAACTACCCCACAAAGGCCTACCATTTCTTAAAGTAGACACCCCATGGTATTTCAAAAGGCATATTTTGAACCTTAGCGTGGGATCATTTTTCCGCTAGCTTGTACCAGGTGTAGTGGTCATAAGCGTTTTTTCTGCCTTTTTGACACACAAAGTGAGTTTGCACAGTATATTTTGCAAACCTTATGTGTGCTACGACTGTATAATACTTTATATGTTGCTCAGCTATGTCGGCTGAGTACAAAAATACCCCCGTATGTACCTTTGCCAGGTATATGTGGACATCAGAGGGGCACATTTTGGACATAGTCATTCCAGTTTTTTTCAAACTTTAAATTTTTACGCTGTGCCCATGTCCCATTTTAGAGTATTTTACCAGGCTATATAATTCAAACTACCCCACAAAGGCATACCATTTCTTAAAGAAGACATCCCAGGGTATTTCAAAAGGCATATTTTGAACCTTAGTGTGGGATCATTTTTCCGCTAGCTTGTACCAGGTGTAGTGGTAATAAGCGATTTTTCTGCCTTTTTGACACACAAAGTGAGTTTGCACAGTATATTTTGCAAACCTTATGTGTACCACCACTCTATAATACTTTATATGTTGCTCAGCTATGTCGGCTGAGTACAAAAATACCCCCGTATGTACCTTTGCCAGTTATATGTGGACATCGGAGGGGCACATTTGGGACACAGCCATTCCATTTTTTTTCAAACTTTACATTTTTACGCTGTGCCCATGTCCCATTTTAGAGTATTTTACCAGGCTATATAATCCAAATACCCCATAAAGCCATACCATTTCTTAAAGAAGACATCCCAGGGTATTTTAAAAGGCATATTTTGAACCTTAGCGTGGGATCATTTTTCCGCTAGCTTGTACCAGGTGTAGTGGTAATGAGCGTTATTAAATTAATTTTTTAACTTTTTAAAACTTTTTTTACTTTTTAAAACTATTTTTTAAACTTTTGTTTTGCTTATTAATTTTTTTTACAGATGTAACATTTTTCTAAGCTTTTTCTTTTACCGTTAACCCCTAACTAGCAGTAAGCAGCACTAACAGTAAATTCCCCATTTTCCCATAACTCCCACCCACCCCAGCTAGCAAAATATTTAATTATACAATATTTAAATTAGTTAATTAAATAAATTTAACCCCTGAGGGTTAACAAATAAATAAAAGTTAATCGTCAGGGGTTAAAAAAAATTAGATCACAGTATAATACTGTGATCTGTATTTTGATCACTGTAGGCAGTGATAGACTGGCAGGGAAGGGGTTAACTTTTATTTGGACTGGGTAAAGGGTTTATTTTTTTTATTTTTTTACTTAAACGTTATTAAAACTTTTTTTTAACTTAATTTTTTAACTTTTTAAAAGCTTATTTTAAAACTTTTTTTAACGTTAACCCCTAGTTAGCCTAACACTAATTCCCCCAATTCCCCACTAACTTCCACCCTCCCCAGCTAGCTAAATTTATAATTTAAAAATATTTAAATTAATTAATTAATAAAATAAATTTAACCCCTGAGGGTTAAAAAAAAAAGAATTAACCCTCAGGGGTTAAAAAAAAATCAGATCATATTAAAATGTAATCCCTGCCAATTGATCACTGTAGTCAGTGATCAATTGGCAGGGAAGGGGTTAATTTTTTATTAATATGGGTAAAGGGGGGTGGGATTTTAATTTAACTTTTTTTTTTACACACCAGGGGGCAGGATCACTGAAGATCCGTCTCCCTGCACTTCACACTGAACCCGGAAGTGCAGGGAGGCGGAGGTGAGTATACAGAGCACATGTGCCCGCTCTGACATGCTGTCAGAGCGGGCACATGTACTGGGGCAGCCCGATCCGGTGCTCCAGGTCTGCCTCTAATGCAGAGGCAGACCGGAGCACCATTAACCCCACGATCGCCGCGATTGCTGCGATCTGGGGTTAATTTTACCGCGTGACGGACGAGGTCCGTCATCCGTCGTTAAGGGTTTCCCCTGGATGACGGACCTCGTCCGTCACCCGTCCTGAAGGGGTTAAATAAGACAGTTGAAAACAACATGCATCTAACAGCCCGTAAAGCTGTCTCTAGAAACATATACTTTAAAATAACATGATGCAAAATAAACTCACGGAATGCAACCAATCTCCCCCATCATTCACCAGCCATTAATCACTTCACATACTAACTTAACAACTTCTATTGAAATAACAAAATACACAATTAGAATATTTTCTAGCAAAAATTCCATTGCTAACTCTTATCAGTAGCTATGAATAACTCTACGGAACACAAATCTGAATCGCAAGCATGTCACCCCTCCCTCCTCCCCCCTTGCGTCTCACAGAAGGCAAGGAGGGAGGGGTGGGGGGGAAGAGAGGGAGAGGAACAAGAGAGAGACTGCAAGCATGAATTTGTAACCATGTCAGCGCTGGAAGGACAGTTACGTTACAGTTATTGCAAGCAAAGAGACACAAAAACACAACATTTACCCATACTATAGCAGAAAGTAATATGGCCATGTACACATTAGAATAATGCGCATATAAACAGTAAAACACAGCAAATAACTCCTGATCCAGTCAGGTCAATCATAATATAGTAATAATCTCAGTGAAACTCAATACAAAACCCCAACCCTCTACTAGGGTGGTCCTCTGCCATCTAATGGCTAACACAAAATACAAAAACCCCACAGCATTTAAGATTGGGGTAGGGTGGGGACCAGGGATTGTGACCGAGGTCAGGTACATTTCGGTCATTACTGACGGGATGATGGGAGTGGTCACCTCCTGGACACCATGACAGGGCGCTGGCTGGGAGAACTTCCAAGTAACACAATTATTATGATAAACATACAATCTTAAACCTTGTGATCAACCTCTTCCTCAATCCATCCTTCATGCTGAATAGCTTTTGCTGTACGGTCTAAATCATGGTCCAACAGCTTCCCTTTCTTTCCTGTCAGTAACTTACGCCAGCTCTCTGGCTGCAATCTACCGCATGGAGGTACGGTAATTCCACACACTTTAGCAATTTATCAACCTTTTTAACCATCTCTTCTCCTTCTCTATCTTCTACCAAATCACATGCTAACCACCCCTTATTGGGTTTATCTAACTTCTGTCCCATCTTCCCTATATAAGGCGTCCCAGATATAGAGAAAGAAAGAGGAACAGAATGTCTACAGTGCTCGACTGCTACGTAAGAATGAGTTCCTACGTACGTCTTCCCAAAACGTAGACTAGTCACTGATTCCGCCTACCCAAGGCAGCCGCGGATTGGAGCGTGGCAAGATGTGTGTGACCAATCACTTCTCTCATCAGAAAAAGAGAAATAGGAGGGTGTAACGGATCGCCTGGCACCCGACTGGGTACCTCCGTTAATGGATGCTCCTAGCGTTTCCTGAGGACTCCAAGCACTGCAGCAGACACCACAACCACCGAATCAGAGAAGCGTATAAATCCTCTCAAGCATATGAATGCTGTAGACAGTTGAATAGGAAACCATACGAATAGGTTTACACTCCTAGCAGTCAAACTGGAACAGCATACCATAAATCCTCCCCCAATAATGAGACGACACTTCACTTTGAGGGTTAAGCAGGAACTGAGGCTGGCACTCCCAGCCTGGTTTTTCATTACAGTTGTTGAGAATACAGGTCCGCCCACAGGGAGGGACAAAACAACCAATCAATTGGTACAATACACACAGACACTCCCACACAAAATCCTCCCCTCTGCCTGTAATAGGATTACTGAACACAATGGGTAATCTCATTATCACAGGCAGAGGAATACAGTTTTATAAAAAATATCAAAGGGACCCCAAAACATGCAATAACCCCATATAAAGTATATCCTCAGAACCAGGGGATCTGGGTGAACCACATATCCAAAATTCACCCAGATCCATTCAGTAGTTTGGAAGATACAGTTTAATGCAGATTCCACAGAACATATATAGATTATATAAAAAATAATTACTGTATAATGTGTCCCCTGTTGTATAGTTTAAAACTACTGCACGATGTCTTTGTGTGCCAAATACCGGCGAGATGGCACCGTGTAGAAAAGTCACAACAATGTCTGTGAGTTAAAATGGCCGCCATCCATTGTTCTCACCATGTGCTTCATCCATTGTTCTCACCATGTGCCTCTGATACATGAAATGGTGGCCACTCAGTAACTCCACAGTCTGTCCCCAGATGGTTTTTAAAGGGCCAGCAGCAGCACCATACAAATCCAATATGCCCAAATATTGTACTTGAAGGGCCAAATAACCCAGGGGCCATAGTCAGCAGGTAGGAGGCGAGCAAGCAGTCCCCTCCAGGAAACTGGGGCAGACTCTGGTGCAGGGTCCAGTCCGCTACAGAGGGGAAAGTGCAAATAGTACAGAGAGTAAGATAAAAGTAAACACAGGAATCTGTGTGACAGTCAATTAAGACAACATTTCAGTGTAAATACAGTGCATGCATCACAGTTCAAATAAGTTCAACAGTAATCCCTTTCCTTTACTCGTGTGGCCAAAGCCACCTACTTCAATCCCGTAGTACACCTGCAGACCCACCCGCAAGTCCCACTACCACGTGGTGATGGAGACAGCAATACCTGCCTGAATCCACCCGCCACAAAAGTTAAACTGGAACACCCAGCGTCAGCGCTCGAGGCTGCAGTTTTCCACCTCTCTGCAAACAACAAGCAGAGTAAAGTGGTGTCCAATGAGGCTAGCAGTCAAAGCGACACTTATGGGAAACCCCCAGGAGGCAATGAGTCTACACCCCTCCACAGATTCCCCCCCTCTTTTTCCTTCCTGCCGTAGCTACTCGGCACCTAAAAGAGGAAAACAGGCAAACAGAAGATCCCCAGGAAAACTTCCACAGATCCACCCCCCTTTTTCCTTACTACCACAGCCACATGGTACCTAAAAGGAGTAAACAGGCAATCACTCAACCCGGGCACATAAGCTAAAGACAAAACAATGCAAACACACCCAGGCAACATGCAGGTAAAATAGGTATTAACAAATAAGGTATAGGTTCTCTGGGCAAGATATTACCTGTCTTTGATGTCCTCTCGGCAGCCAATCTCAGACGCTGGGGCAGGTTAATCACAGGTGCTGCAGCAAACTCTACCGTGTATTCAGAGGTGATCAATCTCCTCCCTTCCCCCAGGATTCATCCACCCAGCGTCTTCTTGGACGGCTGCCAGATAGGTCATAACCCAGAGCCCCACGTTGATGCGCCAGCTGATATAGCAATCTTTTAAGCAAACAAATAAGTTTGAATGACTATCTGTTCCTGGCCAAATTAGAGATGATTAAAATTGCGTATACGCAGAAGTAAATTCACACTGACACAAGGTTCAGGTTAGATGAAAGAACTTCAGGAAATTTAATGGCATCTGTTAAAAAGTGGGTGCGCAGACCCTTATAAAGGCATTATTACATCACTACAGAATTCAAGATAACATAGAATTATAAATCAGTAATTGGTTAAGTGTTAAGTGGTTAGTTCAAATGCCCTCCCTACTGGGTGTGCCATCTTATGTCATTACTGTCGTCATAAAGTTCTCCTCCAGATTTCAGCGCCATCTTGCTAGCACGAGGAGTTCTCTCGATGGGAGGGGGGGTAGTTTGAGTAGTTTGGCACTGTTAGTTTTCAAGGTTAGTTTCTCAAGGCTTTTAGTAACTTTCACATTTTATTAAGACTAGCTGCTACAATGTTTCACTCAGCAGGAACCTAACATTTCCTGCTGACACACAATTTCTATGGACAAAGCATTCTTATAAGACTATGAGAGCATGAGAAAGAAATATAAGGGTATAGATTTAAAGGGGCCTAATAATTCTACAACAGTTTGTCAGGCACGTCAATCAAATTTTAATTAATTAAATCACATAATTTTGTTAAGATTACTTAAATATACACCTAGAATTTTAATATATATACATATATATGCATTTAAATTCTGCATGTATATTTATGTAGTTATTTATGTAATTATATTTATATATATATATATATATATATATATATATATTATATAAATATTTGCAGTTATTTGTATTTTATATATATATATAGAATGTTATTCTAAGTGTATTTTGTTATATATACAATAAACAATTGGACTGCACTCACAGTCTTTCCAAGTAAGGTTTTCTTTATTCCATCATATTAAAAGCAGATCAACGTTTCAGTCCGCTCAGGGACCTTCCTCATGATCAAATAACATAATCCTAATGTGTGTAAAAACAGAATATATAGCAAATGTAAATTACAAAAGTGACTTACCACTGGGGGGTTAAGAGTTAGTACCGGCGTCCCTGTATATTCACCGCGCATGCTCGTGAAGCTACTTCCCCAACGTAAGCAAGCGGGCCTCACGTGATGACGTCACATTACGCCGTTGTTATGGCGATGCGGCAAACATCACTGTCATGAGTGTGGGCTGTAGGCCCAGCCGAGACAGTGGGGAGAGTGTGGAAGTGACAGGGTTAATGACACCAGATCCCTGGTTACCTGTTGCTAGTCCCAGCAACCACTCAATTAACCCCTTCAATCCCTTCTACACTAACCTCCTAGTACACACTTTACTGCCACCACCAAGACTTTAAACTCGGGCGTCTTAGGTTACCCCACACACAGGAGAATTATAGAATCACAGTTCTACTTTTACTGATCAAACACATATAATTAACCCTTTTTGGTAACGTGTTTACCTGAGCTTTCCTCTGGAGAGTGAAGCTCATAGAGAACAGAGACACAAGCTGATTAAGTAAACATTTTAATCTGACAAAAAAGATTCACAGTGCTGAGCACAAAATACAGAAATAAATGACATACATATAACAAATTGCAAAACAGTTCATAAAATAAAATAGGAGAAAACACAATAAATTCCTTACATATATTTACCCCATATAGAATTCTTGTGGGAGTCTTAGATGGAATAGGTCTCCTAGAAGTTGCTGACCAAAGAAAAAAATGAAGAACTCTCTGGATAGTCCAGCACCCTCATTATATATCTAATATAAAATCACTATGGTGACCGCCTACGGAGAATAACACAGCATAGCAGAATAGAGAAGCCCGGTTACAGACAGATCGTGTATGTGTTGGCTAAACCAAAAAAAGAGTGATATAGAGAATGAGTGATTTAAAAACATTAATATATAGTAACAGTGGAAGCTAGCTATGCAAATGGGTTAAAAAACCATATCAGCTATAATACTGTATTCTCAAACCAAATAACACAGTATATGTGTTTCAACGTGCTTAAGAATGGTTTTATTATGTAAGATACTTCTTGAAATTTAAAGTCCAACTATTCTGATAAAGTGCATTTTAATTGATAAAGTGCTGAGAATTATATAAAGTGCTAAGGAAAAACATAGAGTGCTTAAAGGGACTCTCCAGGCAGCCCTTTTTACTCACCTGGTTCCAGCGCAGGGAGCCTCGTGAAGCCGCGCCCCGAAATAGGCAGACGCGAGCAGGGAGCAATCAGACGCTTCCATTTGGAAGCGTCATTGCTCCCTTGTGCGCATTCATGCCGCCCTATGAAGTCCTAAGCGCACTACTGCGCATGTGCGCGGCCTCGAGCTGAGCTGACTGACAGCTCAGCTCGCGGTCTTTACCCACCCCCTCTCCTCTGCTGACAGGCAGGAGAGAGAAGGCGCGCACACAGTGCTTTCTCTCTCCTGCACACGTCAGACGTATTTTAATACGTCTGACGTGTACATGGCCTTTTTAGGGCCATACATGATAGGAAGTCCCTCTGGTGGCCGTCTGAGTGACGGCCACTGGAGGTATTCCTATCAATCAATGTAAACACTGTATTTTCTCTGAAAATACAGTGTTTACATTAGTTTGCCTGCAGGGAGCTATAGATCTCACCTGAACAACTACATTAAGCTGTAGTTGTTCTGGTGACTATAGTGTCCCTTTGCTGAAAGTGCTAGAAAAAAAATCTATAGAGCATACATAAAGTGCAAAATAGCTAATATTTTACATAATGCATTTTCAAAATCGAACTAATCATTAGTCTGATGCTAGTACTGATTACCTATATACAAAATATAATTATAGAATTATAGTAGTAGAGCGATGACCTGATATGCTTATACTTGTCATTTATATCGATTGATATTATAATAGAGTTAAGTCTCTCTTAAATTTTGAACAATTACATTTACCTATTACAATAGATTTTCAATGTTCTACATGTTGGAAGAAAATAACATTCCTATCCAATGTTTCGCTTACATTGTAGATAACTTTATAATGAGTGACGTATGCTTACAAGCCCATCTAACTACAAGAAAAAAAAAACATTAAAAAACAAATGTAAAACAAGCAGGATATCTTTCAAAGAAAAGAATGATAGGATATCATTTAATTTAAGTTCTTTTGGGGAGACTGTATCCAATTGGAAAAACCAATAGGTTCACCTCTTCGTAGTTCCGGTATGTGGTCAATAGCTATAAACTTTAATGATGCTAATGGGTGTCCTTTGTCCAAAAAATGCTTGCCAACAGGTTTGTCACTGGATCCATCCCTATAAGCTATTCTAATATTTGAGCGATGTCCACGTATACGTTCACATGGTGGTGTCTCGGTTTTTCCTATGTACCATAGACCGCAAGCACAGGTTAGTTTATAAATTACAAACAATGTTTTACAAGTAATAGTGTGATTTATTAGGTACGTCTTACTGGTATAAGGATGATTGAATGTACATGCTGGCATCATGTGGCTGCATGTCACGCAGCCTATACATCTGACACTTCCACGTCTTTGTTTCTTCTCAACCGGCTCATAACTTTGGGCTGGGTCAGTTTTCACCAATAGAGCACACAAATTCTTGTTGCGCTTGTAACTGTTTGAAAATAATAGGAAGTTCGAGACAACACTATGTGAATGTATACATGGACATCGCTCAAATATTAGAATAGCTTATAGGGATGGATCCAGTGAAAAACCTGTTGCCAAGCATTTTTTGGACAAAGGACACCCGTTAGCATCATTATAGTTTATAGCTATTGACCACATACCGGAACTACGAAGAGATATCCTGCTTGTTTTACATTTATTTTTAACGTTTTTTCTTGTTGTTAGATGGGCTCGTAAGCATACATGTGACTCATTATAAAGTTATCTACAATGTAAGCGAAACATCGGATAGGAATGTTATTTTCTTCCAACACGTAGAACATTGAAAATCAATTGTTATAGGTAAATGTAATAATTCAAAATTTATGAGACTTAACTCTATTATAATATCAATCGATATAAATGACAAGTATAAGCATATCGGGCCATCTCTCTACTACTATAATTCTATAATTATATTTTGTATATACCGTATATACTCGAGTATAAGCCGACCCAAATATAAGCCGAGGCCCGTAATTTTACCCCAAAAAACTGGGAAAACTTATTGACTCGAGTATAAGACTAGGGTGGGAAATGCAGCAGCTACTGGTAAATTTCTAAATAAAATTAGATCCTAAAAAAAATATATTAATTGAATATTTATTTACAGTGTGTGTATAATGAATGCAGTGTGTGTATAATAAAAGCAGTGTGTATAATGAATGCAGTGTGTGTATGAATGCAGTGTGTGTATGAATGCAGTGTGAGTGTATGAATGCAGCGTGTGTGTATGAATGCAGCGTGTGTATGAATGCAGTGTGTGTGTATGAATGCAGTGTGTGTGTACGAATGCAGTGTGTGTGTACGAGTGCAGTGTGTGTATGAGTGCAGTGTGTGTATGAGTGCAGTGTGTGTATGAGTGCAGTGTGTGTATGAGTGCAGTGTGTGTATGAGTGCAGTGTGTGTATGAGTGCAGTGTGTGTGTATGAGTGCAGTGTGTGTATGAGTGCAGTGTGTGTGTATGAATGCAGTGTGTGTGTATGAGTGCAGTGTGTGTGTGTGTGTGTGTTGCAGAGCCTTGGTGGGGGGTGGGCAATTTTTTGGTAATTTTTTTAATTTTTTTTAATTTTAATTTTTCTTATTATTATTTATTATTATTATTTTTTATTTAGTTTAATTATTATTATTTTTTATCATTATTTATTATTTCATTTAATTTTTTTTTTTATTTTTATTATTACTATATATTTTTTTCGTCCCCCCTCCCTGCTTGATATATGGCAGGGAGGGGGGCTCTCCTTCCCTGGTGGTCCAGCATTGGTAGTTCAGTGGGGGGGAAGGGGGGCTGGCAGAGCTGTAACTTACCTGTCCTGCAGCTCCTGTCAGCTCCCTCCTCCTCCGCGCCGTCCGTTCAGCTCTTCTGTCGGCTCACACTGTAAGTCTCGCTAGAGCCGCGGCTCTCGCGAGACTTACAGTGGGAGCTGACCGAGGTGCTGAACGGACG
Organism: Pelobates fuscus; assembly: GCF_036172605.1. NCBI lineage: Eukaryota > Metazoa > Chordata > Amphibia > Anura > Pelobatidae > Pelobates > Pelobates fuscus. The sequence continues at coordinate 278,479,164 of NC_086318.1, read as the reverse complement.
GCGCGGAGGAGGAGGGAGCTGACAGGAGCTGCAGGACAGGTAAGTAAACTCTCTGCCAGCCCCTAGTCTGTATTATGGCAATGCAAATTGCCATAATACAGACTATTGACTCGAGTATAAGCAGAGTTGGGGTTTTTCAGCACAAAAAATGTGCTGAAAAACTCGGCTTATACTCGAGTATATACAGTTAGTAAATCAGTACTAGCATCAGACTAATGATTACCGTATATACTCGAGTATAAGCCAACCCAAATATAAGCTGAGGCCCCTAATTTTACCCCAAAAAACTGGGAAAACTTATTGACTCGAGTATAAGACTAGGGTGGGAAATGCAGCAGCTACTGGTAAATTTCTGAATAAAATTAGATCCTAAAAAATGATATTAATTGAATATTTATTTACAGTGTGTGTATATAATGAATGCAGTGTGTGTTTAAATGCAGTGTGTGTATGAGTAGTGTGTGTATGAGTGCAGTCTGTGTGTTTGTGTGTGTGATGCAGAGCCTTGGTGGGGGGTGGGCATTTTTCTTTTTTATATATCATTATTATTATTTTAATATTATTATTAATATTGAATTTTATTATTATTTAAATTTTTATTTACTTTTCGTCCCCTCTCCCTGCTTGTTAGCTGGCCAGGGAGGGAGGGGGGGGGGGCTCTCACTCCCTGGTGGTCCAGTGGATGGGCTGTGTAGTAGGGGGGCTGGCAGCGAGCATTTACTTACCTCTCCTGCAGCTCCCTCCTCCTCCGCGCCGGTCCGGTCAGCTCCCTCTGCAAGTCCCAGTGTAAGTCTTGCGGCCGCGCGGAGCGTTGCCACGGTAACCCATGGCAACGCTTTGACCCCGCGGCTCTCGCGAGACTTACACTGGGACTTGCAGAGGGAGCTGACCGGACCGGCGCGGAGGAGGAGGGAGCTGACAGGAGCTGCAGGAGAGGTAAGTAAACGCTTCCTGACAGCCCCCTGTCTGTATAATGGCAATGTAAGTTGCCATAATACAGACAGTGACTCGAGTATAAGTCGAGTTGGGGTTTTTCAGCACAAAAAATGTGCCGAAAAACTCTACTTATGCTCGAGTATATACGGTAGTTCGATTTTGAAAATGCAATATGTAAAATATTAGCTATTTTGCACTTTATGTATGCTGTAAGCACTTTATAGATTTTTTTTTTCAAGCACTTTCTATATTATGAGCACTTTTGGCACGTTTAAGCACTCTATATTTTTCCTTAGCACTTTATATAACATTCAGCACTTTATCAATTAAAATGCACTTTATCAGATTAGTTGCACTTTAAATTTCAAGAAGTATCTTACATAATAAAACCATTCTTAAGCACGTTGAAACACATATACTGTGTTATTTGGTTTTAGAATACAGTTCAAACACTTAAATAAGTGATGAATACAGTATTATAGCTGATATGGTTTTTAACCCATTTGCATAGCTAGGTTCAGCTCTTACTATATATTAATAGGAACATGTTTTTAAATCACTCATTCTCTATATCACTCTTTTTTGGTTAAGCTAACACATACACAATCTGTCTGTAACCGGGCTTCTCTATTCTGCTATGCTGTGTCATTCTCCGTAGGAGGTAAACATAGTGATGTTTGCCGCTTGTTTACGGAGGGGGAGAAGCTTCACGAGCATGCGCGTGAATATACAGGGACGCCGGTACCAACTCTTAACCCCCCAGTGGTAAGTCACTTTTGTAATTTACATTTGCTATATATTCTGTTTTTACACACATTGAAATTATGTTATTTGATCCTGAGGAAGGTCCCTGAGCGGACTGAAACGTTGATCTGCTTTTAATATGATGGAATAAAGAAAACCTTACTTGGAAAGACCGTGAGTGCAGCCCAATTGTTTATTGTTTTGAATATTCATACCCCAGGACTGGCACCTGGCATTTTAGTCTTCAAGCCTGAGTGCAAGGACTATTTAATATCTTGTGTGTGTGTGTGTGTATGTATATATATATCTTGTATATATGTAATGCCATTCTAAGTGTATTTTAATACTAATATATGTACTTATATTAACATTAAAATACACTACATATGACGTTACATATATATTTATATATATATATATATATATATATATATATATATCTCCACACATTTATTTTAAACATGTTTAATAAATTTTTTTGTATACTTCCCACTAGCAGGGGGACTGTCTGACAGTCCAGACAGTCTCCGTGCTGGCAGATCCACAGCCAGATATAGGGGGCCATGTGATTGCTCTCTGATTTGCTGTGGGAGGGCTGCCTGGGCTGTCAGGCAGTCCTCCCGAAGAGGATCGCGGTGAAGGTAAGTACAGCGGACCTCCTGGGGCTGCAAGCCGTTACGGCATTCTATGCCACTGCAACGGCTTTAAAACCCATTTAATGCGGGAAGGCATAGAACGCCGTAACGGCGTTAAGAGGTTAACCAATAATTTAGGTAAATATGCCTTCTACAGCAGATAAATGTATTATCACTTTTGCACATACCTAAGCTAGCTTGATCTTAGATAGGAGAGTGTTTCTTTAATGGTTTGCAGCAGTTTAAAATGAATTTGTTTGTACTCATGTGTTATTTTTTTTTTTTTTTTTTTTTTATGTATTTTAGGCCATAAATGACTGTATTGCAGCATCTTGTACTCACCAAGGACTGAGGGACGGTATCAGCACTGTGCTAAGCTGTTGTCAAGGCATTCTATCTACACCTTCACTCTCCTATGTATATACAGCAAAATTTGAGTTGATAGTAGACCTGCTAAGTAAATTATCTATTTTAGCTTGTCAGTATTTGACTTCAGAAAAGCCAATCACCCCATTAGTATTTGATCTACTTCAAATATCCTTCACACAGTACATTCAGATACAAAGACAGCAGACTAATCCAAACAGAGTGTTTTCACATGTACTATCACAGTTATTTCAGCCATGCCTACTTTTGAGACATGCTTTGAACACCCGATCATGGAACAAAGAAGATGATAATCGTGTGCGCCATCAGCTAAGCAAGGATCTTCGAGTTAAAGCAGAGGCTGTTCTTCAGATGGGACTTTTCCAGTTTGAGCTTCTGCCGTCTTACATAGAAGAGCTGCTCCCTGAAAAGGATCAGACTGAAAAGAAAAAAGGGTCACTCAAAACACTTTTAACACCGATAGGTTCCATGTTGGTTAAACTAAGGGATTGCAGCTTCTTTGACACCAAAATATACACTTCAGTTGTAAACAATTCAATCCCTCTTCTGTACAAGCTTTTTTTGGAGTCCTATTGTAAAGATGACAACCAACTTACCTGTTTCTATATGTTAGTCAGACTTTATGAGTGCCTTCAATCCACTGTTATTCCTGAGCAAGAAGACTTCTCTGTTTCATCCAATGGGAGCGTGCCTTTTTTTGCTCTTGAACAAATGCTAAATCTTGTCCTCAATCATGATGTTTACAGTGTTGCTGTAGATCGCATAAGGCACAAGGAAATTCAGTACAATTTCTACAGAAAATTATCAGAGATGCTTGTGTGCAACCCATGCACCTCTACACCTGCTTGGTTTAGGTGCCTGAAAACGTTAATCTTGTTAAACCATATGATTGTTGAACCGGATCTTGATGATCTGGTGTCATGTGCTTGGATTGATGCTAACATTTCAGACATGAAAGTTAGGAAAGCACAGGAAATATTGATTGGAATCCTCTTGCAGACATATGCAAAGCTTCGCCAGTTCTCCAAACTTTTCAAAGAAGTTCTGATTATTATATGTCGACCAGCAATTGATGAACTTAGAGAGCCAGTTTTCTCTCCTCAAATAACTAAGAAGCTTTCTGAACTCATGCTAGAGCTTCCTCCAAGCCAAATTTTAGATATCTGGGACATGATATTGGAAAAATGCCATACTTTTATTCTTCATGGCATTAAAGGTGATTCTGATCTATCCCTAAAATTATACTCTCTTGCATCTATGTTGTATTGTTTTATTTTTAACATGAAGACCATGGACAATATTACCCCTTTACCCGTTCTAGTTTGTTTCCAAACTCTCATTAAAAAAATGAAGGACAAATTGATAAACCCTTTACTTAAAATTATTAAAGATCATTGTGCAGACACTGATTCAGCAGATTGTCTCCAGAAACTATGTGACTCTACTCTTCTGTTATGTTACACTTGGTTAGAAGTGAATACTGTTACCTCATTGAATTGCAGCAAATATTGTTCCCAGCTTGAGAAACTGACGACTCCCACAGACTGTCCTACTGAAGGTTGGGACTATTCATTATTCCTTGAAGATAAAGACTGTTGGCAGAAGGTAGTCAGGTTGTCTGTGCGATCTGTTGGTAGATACTGTTTACTGCTGCTGTGTGTTCAGAAAATGAAATACATATTAATACAAAATAAATCTCTAAGTGAGAATGAACTGTTAACTCTACATGCATCTGCATATTTCATTCTTCATCATGAAGGTAATCTCCAAGTAACCAGTGCCAATGAGCCTTGGAGTGGCAATGCTTGCACAGTGAATGCAGATTGCTTTGCAGCTGCTCAATGGCACCTTATAATGTCAAACTTTGTAATAATTCATCCATACTTGTCTGCAGAAGACACCTATAGTGTAGCTGAAATACTTGTGGAAACCCTACTTTCTGGACCTCATGCACAAGCAAATCAAGATACAGAAATTACACTCAAAACAGTCTCTGCAAGCCTACTCCAAAGTGATTCTTTTCCAGAAATGCATCTCACGCAAAGTGCATTCATAACCAGCCTCATTGAAAAGTGTGCCATGAGCAAGCACAAAGATTTGAGTGTGACACTAAATTTTTTTTGTTCGAAAAACCTACCATGGCATGAAAATGCTCTTTATTTTAACAAAACAGCACCCCAAGAATTCATAAGTGCTGCAGTTAACAAAGTAAATCATGACTTTTCCTTGTGCTGGGCTAAAATGGAAAATGCATCACAAAACATCTTGTTAGCTAGCCGATCACGCAATTGTGAAAATCTGAGTGAAAGGGATAAAGACTATCTTATATGTGTGATAGAATGCATTTCTTTATTGAAGCCTGACGCTCTATCAAGCTCTGATCAAAGTCGCTGTTTTCTTTTACTACTTAGTTTGGCTAAGATAGGCTGTTCACCCAGTACCCTTGGCCTGAAGTCTGCCTGTTATAAACTCTTGACATATTTGATAACCGGAAAGCATTCTAAATCAGTGCTCAGGCTGCTGTATGCTAGTGACATTTTCGAACTTGTTTTTAGTTCACTTTTGGCCACAAAATGGGAATTAAGTGATATAATAGTGCTGCAGAAGGAATGGCCACATTTTATTGAGACTTTACGGTCATTTCTGGAAAGCTTGATTTGTTTAATAGCAAAAAGAAAGAGCTTTCTTCTTAACGTGGAAAAAATGTTGGCCTTTGTGGTACGTTCCATCCCAGATCCAGAAAGTACAGATTGGAACTTCTACGTGGGGCATTTGATTCTTGTAGCTTTCACAACATTGTGTACAATCATGACGCAGTGCCTCCAGAAACAATGCTCCCATGAGCAGCATACTGAAACTTTGTCCACACTGCTGAATCAAGCTGTAATGAATATGGGTACAGTAATCCACCTATGTCTAAAAGTCAGTGATTCATCTCAAATACTGCCCTCTTTTTTTGTATCGTGCATCACAACACTTCTTAAAGCTGAGTTAGTTATTTTGCCATTAATGGATGTTGCCTGTGACAAAGTCGAACTTAAGCACATTGAGCTGTACAAACGTGTCTGCTCACAAATTCTGAAAGAGATTTACTATGCAGAGAGTCAAACTGTTTTCCTGAAATCTGCCTCACGCTATTTGGCAATCTGTGTTGGAGTAAAGGAAATTTGCATGTCCCAAGAAAGTCTGATAAAGTTTCTGAAAAAGCTTTTTATGGGTAAGTGTGACGCTTTTTTTTTTCTATCTGAATGCAGTTTGCTCATTACTTTTTTTTGAATTTTCAAATGTTTGTGTTAACAGTCTGTAGGTGCCGCGGGCAGCGAGAAGTTGATTTAACATACAATAAGCAAGTCTGACATTATGCACCTTGTGTCATGAAAAAAGTTTGAATGTCAATGTAATGTCAATGTCAAAGGACCACTATAGTCACCCAGACCACTTCAGCTCAATGAAGTGGTCTGGGTGCCAGGTCCCCCAGGTTTTAACCCTGCAGCTGTAAACATAGCAGTTTCAGAAAAACTGCTTGTGTTTTCATTGCAGGGTTAATCCAGCCTCTAAAATCGCATTGAGCATGGAGAATGTCCATAGGAAAGCATTGACCACTATGGGCGGTTTGAATGCGTGCTGCTCCACTCGGGAGCTGACGTCGAAGGGGTAGGAAAGGTAAGTGGCTGAAGGGGTTTTAATCTGAGGGTGAAGGTAACTGAATGTTGACAAATATACAAGTCGATACACATTTGTTTGTAAAGGAAGATATTTAGTCATGGAAGCAGTCCATACAATCACACTCACTGTCAAGATGCCCGTTTCTTGCATCCATCCATTCCATTCACTCCTCTTACACTTCCTTAAAGGACCACTATAGTACGTGGAAAACAAACTTGTTTTCCTGGCACTATATAGTCCTTAGGTCCCCCCGACCTACTCCAGTCTGATAATGACTCCTTTACACATATTCTAATTTTAGAAAAATGTGAATATCGTGCAAAAGTTCATTTATTTCAGTAATGCAACGTAAAAGGGGAAACTAATATATGAGATAGACGCATTACGTGCAAAGCAAGATAGTTCAAGCCGTGATTTGTAATAAGTGCGATGATTATGGTTTACAGCTCATAAAAAAAAACAAATCTCCGTAAATTAGAATATTACATGCAATCAATAAAACAAGGAGTGTACATAGAACAATATCGGACCTCTGAAAAGTATAAGCATGCATATGGACTCAGTACTTGGTTTGGGCCCCTTTTGCAGCAATTACTGCTTCAGTGCGGCGTTTCATGGAAGATATCAGCCTGTAGCACTGCTGAGGTGTTATGGAAGACCTGGATGCTTCAATAGTGGCCTTCAGCTCTTCTGCAATGTTCGGTCTCATGTCTCTCATCTTTCTCTTGGCAATGCCACATAGATTCTCTATGGGGTTCTGGTCAGGCGATTTTGCTGGACAATCAAGCACAGTAATCCCACGGTCACCCACTACTTCACTTCTGTCTCGTTTTATGTGTAAGGTCATAGCGTGCATTTGATAGGGGTACAGTATGTGATATTTATATATATATGGACGGTTGCTTACTTGTGGGATAGTAATTTTGGGCAAGGGTAGTGCACCTAACCCGTTTCATTTTTAAGCTGTCCTAGGTTGTGATTGGCCATTCGTAAAATCTCAGTGTCCAGTCTGCACATCCTGATGGCCATGGTTTTGGGCTAAGTCTTAGCAGGCGAATGAGTGCGTGCTGTTGCCTCCTCAGAGGTATGGTGTTGCCGTTTGGGTGTGCATATGTCAGCTCAGGTCTAGTCCTGTCTGGATCGTACTGAGAGGGTTGCGGCCTCTCAGTGGCAGGTTGTCAGTTAATGATCCATGTGCCAGGTTGGCAGCGGTCTTAGTCTGGGTATGGTACAAGGTGATTATCACCGGTGGTATCGTACGTCTCGTACCTGTGGGGTGTTGGTGGATTAGGTGCTCTTGTCTGGGGGGTACCTTACTTCCCTCCCTCGTGAGTTGGCTGAGGAGGTTTGTGCGTGGTGTTGGCTGCATGTATGGGTTCCCTGGGCAACATTGTGGTCTTGTCGTGTTAGCAGTTTGTATGTTTCCGACATGTCTGTTGCTCATTGGCAGGTGAAGAGTCGGGGAGGGTGGGCCAGTGATGTCGGGGTTGTGTTCGGGGGGGGGGGGGGTCTTTGTTCGGCCTGGGCCGTCTGTGTGTGTGTGTGGTATGTTCCTCCAGAGTGGAGGAGTATTGCATCCAGAAGCCAGGAGTGACGGAAGGGCGTGAGGGTGAGGAGGAGGGGGTCAGGTCTGGAGGCAAGGGATGGGATCTAGTCGGCTCCGGGTCCCCCCACCGCCCCACGCGGGGAGGCATCCGGAGGTGGCTCCGCCGTATGTGGTGTCCTTGTTTCCACTATGGGGGCTATTCTATCACCGCTGAAAGTTGTGTGTTTCCGGGTTGGGTAGATTGTTGTTAGCCTATGTGTCCAGTGGTACCAGATTTTTCTTTGATTTTTACCCCTAAGATAGGCATCTCTAGCATCTTGATCTATCGATCTATATTGAGAACCGTGAAATTAAGACAAAAGTTTTCTTCAAAACGATAGATTCTAATAGTTTTCCACCAAGAGTGGACACCATCCCAATTGGCTGATGGGCGTTCCTAAAAGTCAATTCGTTAGGATACGTAGAAATTGCAGCAACCTCGATTCTTTAAATTCACAAGCAGAAATTTGGAGAAGCCGTTTTTTGGGAAAAGGTTATCCTCCTGAATTTCTAGATGCCGAGATCGATAGAGTGGGGAAAATTTACAGAAATAATATCCTTATGGACAGGAAGAAAGACACCACCATTAGAAATCCTATTTTTGATTTCTCCTTTAATACTCAATATAATTCAAAAGCATTTGATATACAAAGGATCATTAGAAAACATGGGGGGGGGCGTGGCTAGCCGTGCATGGAGTGAGTCGCACACCGCTGGAGCTCCGCAACCTCGGACCACAAAGCCCCATATCAATGCCTTATTACACCACTAAAATGGGTAAAACTAAGCGCCAGGGCACCCCAGGGCCCTCTGGATCCAGCCCACAAAGGAAAAACGCCGGATCGCTGGACGATTTCCTCACTTATCCAGACGGTCCCAGAACCGCGAGACACGCGGACAAGATGGCGGCCGCATCCCCAGGGGCTGAGAGTAACGCAAGCTCGGAGCCGGGCGCGACAGGAGGAGACCCTCTATCTCAAATCACGGCCGAACTGGCAACCATTTCTGCAAATATGCTCTCAAAGAGCGATAAGACTGTCATGGTAGCGGAGCTGCGGTCGGCGATACGAGAGGAGATACAGGAGGTACGCAGGGACCTTACGGCACTGGAGGAGAGAGTCACAGAGCTGGAGGGGGAGAACCTTAGGGCCATACAACACTCCCAATCTGCAGATCATGCCACAGCAAGGCAAGGCTCAGTGCTACTTGAGCTCCGCAGGCAGGTGGAGGACCTGGACAACAGGGGGCGACGTAATAACATTAGAATTAGAGGCCTGCCAGAAGTTGAACAAGAAAACCTAACTACAGCCCTCACGCAGTTATTTACCCACATCCTGGGCGAAGATGCCCCAGAGGACTTAGAACGCGCCCACAGGGCCCTACGTCCCCCCAGGAGAGACGGCCTACCACGTGATGTGATCTGCTGCCTCCTGTCCTTTCAACTCAAGGACGCCATCATGAGAGCGGCGCGCCCTCAGACAATCACCTTCCATGAGGCCACTATCTCGCTCTACCAGGACCTGTCCACCCTCACATTAGACGCACGAAGAGCTCTAAGGCCTCTCACGCACGTCCTCCAAGAAAAACGCATTCCCTATAAATGGGGCTTTCCCTTCAGCCTCCAGGCCAAACGGGGGAACACGTGGTGCACACTGAGGTGGCCCAACGACGTACCCAGTTTCCTGAGGACAATGGAACTGCCACCGGTCACCATCCGCAACTGGATCTTGGATCAGCCACCGACACGTCCTGAACACCCTGAAGTGCCTGAACCACTCCGTAACCAAGCACGGAGAGACACACAGCCTACGCGCTGGGGAGGCCCCGACGGGCCCGAAGAATAGGTTGGTCCACGCAGACTCCGGCCCCGGCGCTTCCCTGCCCTCCTGCATAGACCTAACCTGCTGAGGTTACCCCACGGCTTCCACGATGACAGCTAAGTACTCACACTTATATCCATAGGGGTAACGCCACGTTTACCATCATAACTAGGGTATGGGGGCCCGGGGCCTACAGTCGGGGACACCACGGGTATCCGGGGAGGGCCTGTACTCTATATGGAGAGGTGCGGCGCCCCGGTTCTGCCTCCCTCACATGCAGTGCCGATGCCCGGGACTCTACCCATGGCCCAACCTAAAAAAGAACTGTTTCGCTGACCCACACACCAATTAACGCTGCTCCACATGCTGACCCATCAACTGGTACCGGGAGAACAAACACTAATCCCGGGTTGGGTGGCGGGGGGTTTGAGAAACTTGGGGGATATTTTCTTGGGTTGGAATGTCGTATGGTATGTGAAAAGTAATCTGTTCTGTTAAGTACAAGCTAACCCGCCGTTTGTTAACCTTATTGTTTTGGGGTCTTAGCTTACTCAGCCGACATGTTTGCCACGTTATCGCAGCAATTTAGCCCCCAGATACCAGCTGCCCCCCGCGCTTAAAGCGGGACACCCCTTATGACTCCTTAGCCGGGATGGGGGAGGGGGGGGGGGGACCGGGAGGGGGTCTGGACTAGCCAGAATATTGTAAGAAGCATGAAATACTACCAGTAATGTTATGTACCAGTTAACCTGCTCACATACACCCATATTGTCTGTTTTCCTATGTATGCCCGAATGCTATGTTTGCCATGCTACCGTTGTATTTTCGTTCCCGGGGCCCTGCGGGCCCCCAGACTAGTGCTGGGATGGCCCGCATTGCCCCGGGACGGGATGTTTGAGGGGGTCGAGGGACCTTGGAGTGGTTAAACTTAGCAGGAATATTGCAGGAAATGTACAACTTTATTAGATATGTACTGCGTGTGCAAACTTAATCTCTTCTATCTGTATGTTATGCATTTTTTAGGCTTGTCCGGCCGACACGCTCGCCAGGTTAACGCAGCTGTATTGATACTGGATGCTTTGACTTTGGCCTCCCCCCCCCCCCCCGCTGCCACCCCAGACGGCCTGGTAACGGCCCATGAGCCGGGGAGCGAGACCACTCGCTGCGCCTTACCCTCCACACCATAGTTGAACCGCCCCTGCCGTTGCTGCCCCCTAGAGACATAGCGAATGACGTTACACCCCCCTCCGGCCCCCGTTGCCCTACTGCTCAGACGCCTCAGAGGATCCTTAACAATCCCGCCAAGACCAAATGCCCTGCCCGCCCACGCTGCAATACCACAGAGACCCTCGGTGGATGTACCAGCTTATCTGAGACGTGGGCCGAGGGTCTGCTCCGACAGACCACACCCGCCTGACTTCCTTGACCCCCTGCGACCGGCCCTCTTGTAAATTAGGTCACCCTAGCACGACCTAGGGCTACGGTTGCCTACACTCCTAGGCCCCTTAACGGGCGAACACCCTAACCTACCCAACCCCCCTCACCCAACCGTCCCTTACTACCCTCAGTTTCCCCTATCCCCCCCCTTCCTACCCCCGGTGCCACGCTCCCTCCGCACGTACGGTGCCACTATACAGCCATGGCGTCGGGCTTCCGACCCTCGCCTCTACTCCTGAGGACGCATAATGTCCGCGGCCTTAACTCCCCCGATAAGAGGCGGCACCTGCTACGCACACTCTGGTCACAAAAGGTCTCAGTAGCGTTTCTACAGGAAACGCATCTAAAAGGGGGTGATGCCCCACAGGTCAAAGACAGGCGATTTCCATTAGGATACTACGCCAATCACCCCGACGCTAAACGTGCAGGGGTTGCCATCATCTTCTCCCACAACACCCCATTTCTTGTCTCAGCCACACAGGCAGACCCCATGGGCAGGTTCCTATTTGTTAAAGGTACGGTAGCTGAACACAAGTACACGTTCGCCACAGTATATTGCCCCAATAAAGGACAACACCGATTCCTAGCAAAAGCCCTCGCGAAGTTAGAGAGATTCCGGGAAGGAACCTTGATCCTAGCTGGCGACCTCAACATCCCCCTGGACCCCCGGATGGACTCATCTGCGGGCACCAGCACCATCCCCCCACACTTTATCCGACAGGCCAAACAAGCCCTGTCCAGATCGGGTCTGGTAGACTGCTGGAGGGTGGCGCATCCTGAGGATAAAGATTTCACATCCGCAGCACACAATTCACATACTCCGCAGCACACAATAGGTATAGCAGGATAGACTTCCTAGCCCAAGAATACCTCCCCTTCCTGATGTCTTCCTCGATAGGGATCCAGCACGACTCGGATCATGCACCGGTCCGAGCCACACTTAAATCACCGCTTTTCAAACCCAGTGAACGCCACTGGAGACTAAATTAAAACATACTGACGGACAACAATGTTGCCACACAATTAGCCCAAACACTGACCCAATACTTTGAAGAAAATGTCAGGCCAGATACTGCACCCCTCACAATATGGGAGGCGCATAAATGCGTAATACGGGGACACATGATTAAACTATGCACCCAGCGGAAAAAGGAACACATAGCCAAAACACAGGAATTGATACACGAAATAGCCACCCTAGAGACAAGACATAAAAGTGACCAGACGGACGATACCTACCGACGCCTCACAGACGCACGTAGACAGCTCAGGGACCTGCTATCCCAGAATTTACTCCAAACCATACGCAAGTCCCACAGACACTTTTATGAGTTCTCTGACAAATGCGGTAGGACACTAGCCCGTACCCTGAAGCAGAGACAGAGGCAACATCACATCCACCAGATTAAGGGGAAAGATGGGACGCTGAAAAGGACACCGACTGATATTTTGCAGGCCTTTAGGCTCTTCTATGAGGAGCTATATAACTTAGACACCACCACGCGACGTTCAGACGGGCCCCAACACCGACGTAACATAGACGCTTTCCTCACAGAACACGTAGGCCTAGCCGAGGAACTAGAACAACCACTTACCGGGGAAGAACTCGCCACCGCACTTAAAAGTTCTAAGTCCAATAAGGCACCGGGCCCCGACGGTTTACCGGTCTCATACCTGCGGAGGTTCAAAGACGTACTGCTCCCACATCTGTTACGGGGTCTCAACTCCTTGTTGGAAGGTGGTCGGTTCCCGACAGACTCCCTACGCGCCACGGTCACGGTCATACCAAAGGAGGGGAAGGATCCCACTGACTGCGGGAGCTACAGACCGATCTCGCTCCTCAATGCTGACCTCAAGCTCTTTGCCAAAACTATAGCCATGAGACTCTCCCGCGTCCTCCCCACTCTGGTCCACCCAGACCAGGTAGGGTTCATCCAGGGACGGGAAGCTCGAGACAACACCATCCGAGCCCTACACATGGTCCACTCTGCCCGGTCGACAAATAGAAGCCTAGTCCTGGTCTCCACAGATGCGGAGAAGGCCTTCGACCGGGTAGACTGGCAGTACTTCAAAGCCACCCTCTGTCACATGCAGTTTGGCCCCCACATACGCTCATGGATCCTCGCCCTATATACTAACCCGACGGCCCGCATTCGGATTAACGTCGGTCTCTCTGCCCCCTTTGCCATTCGGAACGGAACCAGACAGGGCTGCCCCCTGTCCCCCCTCCTGTTTGCCCTCACTCTAGAACCTTTCCTGGAGGCGGTCAGACGAGATGGGGGAAGCACCGGGTATAGGCACCACCACACAGTGCATAAAGTGGCCGCCTATGCCGACGACATGCTATTTTTCCTAGACAACCCCACAATCTCCTTCCCCAATCTCCTCCGAGCCTTCAGAATCTTCGGTGAGATCTCCAACCTTAAGCTGAACAAAGGAAATCGGAAGCCTTGCCGATTTCACTCGCCGCCGAGAGAGTCACGCATTTAAAATCACAGTTTCGCTTTTCCTGGTGCGACGCTAAACTCAAATATCTCGGCGTCTGGCTGCCCAGTGACCTAACACACCTGTTCCTGTACTTTCATTCTGTTTTATTTAAGCCTCATTAACATGTATAGTATAACCGCATTAACATGTATCCTATAACCTCATTACTATGTGCAGTTCCAAGGCAAGTCAAACGTGTTAATACAGCAAACAATATGTCCCAGCAGCACTTGCTCACTGGCAGACAGAGTACCTACCCACACCACACCTAGCTAAGGAATATAGCAAAGTCATGAAGCGCACATAGCCTCAATATCTATTGTATAAACACTACTGTACAAGCCATGTCCTTCATGTCCTTTGTCACTCCTCTGTCTACCCCTTCTTACCACACAGGCTAAGCCAGTTTACTCACACTAACAGAGGAATCTGCTGACGAAAAGCTGCTTTCCCTATAAGAAAAGTGATTCCTAAGTCTAGATGTAACACAGAGCACAGCTTTACTCACCTAACTATACTATTAAAGCGAAGTACAATTATTCACTGTTATAATTTACCTGTCACTCACCACGTCTTGCTTAAAGGGAAACTCCAGTGCCAGGAAAACAATCCGTTTTCCTGGCACTGGAGGGTCCCTCTCCCTCCCACCCCCCAATCCCCAGTTGCTGAAGGGGTGAAAACCCCTTCAGTCACTTACCAGGGGCAGCGACAGGTCCCACGTCGCTGCTTCCTCCTCCCCCGCCGCTCCTCCTTCTGGTTACGTCGGCCGGTGGGCGAGACTGATCTCGCCCGCCGGCCGAGGAGACCTAATGCGCATGCGCGGCAATGACGCGCATGCGCATTAGCGCACCCCATAGGAAAGCATTGAAAATGAATTTCAATGCTTCCCTATGGGGAATAGAGCGACGCTGGAGGTCCTCACACAGCGTGAGGACGTCCAGCGACGCTCTAGCACAGAAAACCTGTGCTATGAAGCAGGAAGTGTCCTCTAGTGGCTGTCTAATAGACAGCCACTAGGGGAGGACTTAACCCTGCAAGGTAAATATTGCAGTTTTGAAAAAACTGCAATAATTACACTTGCAGGGTTAAGGGTAGTGGGAGTTGGCACCCAGACCACTCCAATGAGCTGAAGTGGTCTGGGTGCCTGGAGTGTCCCTTTAAGCGTTGTTCTTTAACCTCGGTGTAAATCGTTAGACGTGAATGTATTGCATGACTTACTCTATATCTAAAAATGTGCAAAAACCTGAATGTCACAACTGTGTAACGTTGTCATGTCACCAATCTTGCATATGCTATTGTGGCACTGTGGGATGCCTATGTTCACTCAAGCACACAAAAATAAAGAATTTATCAAAAAGAAAGAGGACCGACCGCAAAGCCAAATCTTATGGAACTATTTTCGGCTAGTGTGTCTGTGCGGTCGGTCAAAACTTTGAAGCTCCATAACTCCCGAACCTTTTATCCGAATGGGCTGATTTTTAAATATGTGATTCCCCTAGACTAGGGCTATTTAGGGATACTGAATTTAGGGATGTACCCCAAGTATTTGGGGTACATCCAAAAC
This sequence comes from Pelobates fuscus, assembly GCF_036172605.1. NCBI lineage: Eukaryota > Metazoa > Chordata > Amphibia > Anura > Pelobatidae > Pelobates > Pelobates fuscus. The sequence goes on along the minus strand of NC_086318.1, from coordinate 278,463,903 downwards.
TCGGGTAAAAATGTGTGTATAATAATTATGTTAACTGTTTATTTGAGGGGAGGGAATGTGTGGGTTGTACTGTTATTTGATTGGTTATTTTATACCTCCCCATGGGTGTGTTCTGTATGTGCACAACTGTAATAAAAACCAGGCTGGGTGTACCAGCACTCAGTTCTGCTTGACCTTTCAAAACGTAGCCTCGTCTCGTTCTTGGAGGGGATTTATTGTACAGTTACTCTGTTCCAGTTTACAGCTAGGCCTGACTCTACCCTTGGATTTTGTGGATGGGATTAAGAGCTCCATTACTACTCAGCAGCTTACCAGGAAAAGGGCGTCTCCAACGGCTGATACCCGCTTATTAACTGGGTAGCCGTTACATTGGTGGCAAGCGGTGGGATTGTCCTTTTCATCCACAAAGCAAGTGCTGAATGGAGTCCCAGTACGCTAGATTGAAGAGACCCACACTAAAAGATCTGTTGGAGACTAGGGGAAGGAGTGCCAGCAACCGACCACGGAGAGAGCTGATAGCTGACCTACTGGAACTGGATGAGATGGATAGATCTATGGAGGTCACTGAACAACAGTCCCCTGTCAGCGAGGATGATGAGATTACCAGTAGGGTACAACGGAGGTTATCCATGTACCCAGCAACTTTCGTGGAACTAATTGAACGACTGTTCCTGGAAGCGAGAGCGGAGATTCGAGACCAGAGGGGATACGGAATTGAGCTGGTAAGAGCTAGACAACCTATTACACAGACAGCTCCTACTCCCCCACCCGCTGCTGCAGTAAAGAAAATACCATTTACTGCATTTAAAACTTTTGTGGAAAGTGAAGAGGAAATTGATGAATATTTGGCTGACTTTGAGAGACAGTGCTCACTACACCAAGTACCACCGGAGCAATGGGTCACTATCCTGGCTGGAAAATTATCGGGAAAAGCAAATGAGGCTTTTCGAGCACTTACTGCAGAGGATATATCACAGTATCAACGGGTAAAAGATGCACTGCTCACCAGGTACGCTGTAACCCCATAAAGCGTACCGCCGCTGCTTCTGGGAGTCCAAGAAGAAGGCTGTGGACTCCCACATGGAATGGGCCAACCGGTTACAAAGGCTGGCATCACATTGGGTCCAAGGGTGCAAGCCCAACACCGGAGAGGAAGTATTGCAGCTGTTCCTAATGGAACATTTCTTCCAAGATCTGTCCGCGGATATACAAGACTGGGTACGAGATCGCCGTCCCGCTAACTTAAACGAGGCGGCTCGGCTAGCGGATGAGTATGCGGAAACAAGGAAAGTAAGCCAGGGTACTACACGACTGTCTCATAAGGTAGAACCACACACCCCAACCGTCACCTCACGCCCAGAGTTCCGGGCTCCAGTACCCCCAGGACCGTCCTCAGGGGTCTAACAACTACCCCCGGGATTCGTCTAGGGTGACGTGCCATTGCTGCAGCAACACGGGACATATTGCTCGTTATTGCCCTTTGGGATCTACAAATAACAACTGGAGACGCACAACACCCAACACAGAGGCCACTCCATCACGCCCCTCTGCGGCCCACTGCCTAGAGACCGAGGTGGGCCCTGAGGAATGTCTGGGAATTTTGTATGAGGCAGATCCAATACAAGCTGCCTCTCCAGATAACCGTCAGCATCACCGCCAGGAGGTACGTGTGAATGGACAAGTAGCACAAGGCCTAAGAGATACCGGGGCTACCATCACTTTGATTCAGAAACATCTGGTAAAGCCAGAAAATGTGCCCACTCGCACAGTTACTGTCCGGGTCGCAGGGGGGGGGCTGTATTTCGCTTACCCACCGCCCGGGTGCACTTAGACTGGGGAGTCGGGTCGGGAAAGACCATAGTTGGCATCATGGACAACCTGCCTGCCGAGGTTGTGTTGGGTAACGACATTGGCCCTCTGACTTCGGCTTATTTACCTACTCCTGCCGCTGCTTGTCCCGTGACTACCCGCTCACAGACCCGTATCGCAGATGATCATACAACAGGCCGGGAGACCCAGGTAAGCCCAGAACCGACCTTTAACCCCACTACGGTAGGGAGACCCATAGCTTGGGACACCCCAGAAGAGTTTGGGAGGGAAACTAGAGAGGACCCCACCCTCCAGAAGTATCGAGAATTAGCAGACAGTAGAGGGGATGAGCGGGAACGTTTTATATGGGATGGGGACAGGTTATAAAGATTGACCGAAGGCAGAAAGAGAGGCTGTGTCCCTTCGCAGAAGCACCAACTAGTGGTACCCAGAAAGTACCGGTTGGAACTTCTTCGAATTGGCCACGACATTCCGTTGGCAGGGCATCTAGGGGGTAACCGCACCACCTACAGGATCACCCAGACCTTCTTTTGGCCGGGGATCTCGAAGGATATGCGGCGTTACTGCAGCACTTGTCACGTATGCCAACGAGTAGGGAAGAGAGGGGATCACCCTAATGCTCGACTGTCACCTATGCCTGTGATCGAGGAACCATTTAGCAGGTTGGCTGTCGACCTAGTAGGACCCCTACCTAACCCCAGTCCCTCTGGTAAGAAATATATTCTTACCGTCATGGACTATGCTACCCGCTACCCGGAAGCCGTCACTCTGACGAATATCCAGGCTGACACTGTTGCCAGTGCTCTCGTCGGGGATATTCACCAGAGTGGGATTTCCTCAGGAAATCCTATCCGACAGAGGGACCCAGTTTACCGCAGACCTAACTCAACAGTTATGGAAGGTCTGCGGTATTAAGACCCTGCTTAGTTCACCGTACCACCCTCAGACTAACGGTCTCTGTGAACGCTTTAATGGTACCCTAAAGCAATTGCTGCGGACCTTTACGGCGGAATACAGAGACTGGGAGCGATTCTTGCCGCACCTTTTGTTTGCATATCGAGAGGTACCGCAGGAATCCACAGGGTTCTCTCCATTCGAGCTGCTCTATGGACAGAGAGTGCGAGGCCCCCTGGACCTCATCCGAGAGCACTGGGAGGGAGAGAGAGAGCATGAGGGTGTTCCCATTGTACCATATGTGCTGGAGATGCGGGACTGCATGGGGCACCTAGCCAGGATGGCCCGAGAACACCTCCAGGCGGCCCAGGGCCGTCAGAAACATTGGTACGATCGGGGCGCCCGTCAGAGAACATTTCAAGTGGGCCAGAAGGTTCTGGTGCTTAGACCTGTCAAAGGGAATAAGCTCCAGACCTCCTGGCAGGGCCCTTACAAAGTAGTAGCACAGGTCTGTGATACTACATATGTAATTGCCAGCAGCAAAGACGAGAAGATCCAGAAATCCTTTCATGTAAACCTAGTAAAGGAAAGACCAGAGGATGTGGCGGCCATATGTGTCCCGGCCACTGACGACCCTGACAGTCTATCTATTCCCTATCTGTTAGCCGACCCGGAGCCTAAAACTCTGCTCAATACAGTACAGCTAGGGGAGAGGTTAACTCCCGCAGAAAAGGGGCAGATCCGACAATTACTAACTGAGAAAGGGTTGACGTTTTCCCAGGAGCCAGGGTACACTCCCTTAGCGACTCACTAAGTAGAGACCCCAGGACAAAACCCTCTCAGACAGACTCCCTACAGAATCCCTGAAGCGGTAAAAGAGGAGATGAGGAAGGAGATCCAAGAGATGTTAAGACTGGGGGTTATAGAGCCGTCCGACAGCCCCTGGGCCTCGCCCGTTGTCTTAGTCCCCAAAAAGGACGGAACAACCCAGTTCTGTGTCGATTACCGACGCCTCAATGACAGAACCGTGACAGATGCATACCCCATGCCCCGAGTGGACGAACTATTATATTGTATTGCCAGGGGACGCTATCTGACCACCATTGATCTATGCAAGGGGTACTGGCAGATTCCCCTGGCCAAAGAGGCTATCCCCAAGACCCCTTTTGGCTTGTACCAATTTAAGGTCATGCCATTCGGGATCAAAAACGCCCCAGCTACATTTCAGCGCTTGGTAGATAGGCTCCTTAATGGCTTCCAGGATTTCGCTTGCGCTTACCTGGACGACATTGCGATCTATAGCGAAACTTGGGGAGAACACCTGAGGCATGTAGAGGCCGTACTGGATCAGATTCGGGCAGCGGGCCTGACTCTGAAGCCAGAAAAGTGTAACTTCGGTATGGCCGAAGTCCAGTACTTGGGGCACAGGGTAGGGTGTGTGAAGCACTGCCCAGAACCAGCTAAGGTTGAGGCTGTAGCCAACTGGCCCACACCCCACACCAAGACTCAAGTATTGGCATTCTTGGGGACAGCAGGATACTACAGGAAGTTTGTCCCTGACTATAGCGCCATCGCCAAACCCATGACAGACCTAACTAAAAAGAACCTGCCTAGAATAGTCCTGTGGTCTCCCGCCTGTGAAACAGCCTTTCAAGCCTTGAAAAATGCTCTGATCCACGCACCTTTTCTATCTGCCCCCATCCCTAACAAAAGATCTGTCGTCCATACAGATGCCTACATGTACGGACTGGGGGCAGTTCTGAGCCAGATTGGAGAAGATGGGGGAGAACACCCTGTCGCGTATCTCAGTAGAAAGTTGTTACCCAGAGAAGTGAGTTACGCGGCAGTGGAAAAAGAGTGTTTAGCCCTGGTCTGGGCTCTAAAGAAACTGACCCCATATTTGTATGTTCAGGAATTTACCCTGATTACAGACCATAATCCCCTGGTATGGTATAACAGGGTGGCTGGAGATAATGGGCGTGTACTGAGATGGAGTCTAGCACTTCAACCATACAATTTCTCCATCCAATACCGCCCTGGCAAGCTTAATGGGAACGCAGATGGACTGTCCAGGCAAACAGAACTTCTACCCTGACAGTCGGCCGGACAGCCCCAAGTTGACCCGAAAAGGATCAACCCGGGTCTGCCGGAGTGTTCCACAAAAGGGGAGCAGTGTAACGGAACGGAAGTGGCAGGCTGAGCTACAGGGGGCAGAGATAGTTGCTCCTGTCCCCCAGCAGCAGAGTGAATTGCAGGGAATTGGGAGCCCAGTCTCCATTCTCCAGCAGAGATACAGCAGGGAATTGGGAGCCCAGTCTCCATTCTCCAGCGTCAGGCTGAGTTGCAGGGGCAGAGATAGTTGGTCCTGGCCCCCAGCAGCAGCGTGTGTTACAGGTGTAACGGAACCTTACAATATTCGTTGCCAAGTCCAACTACCGAACACTGGACCACCCGGCTGTTAATTATGTGATATTTTGCCTCCCAAGTCGACATTTGCCATCCGTATCCAAACGCACAAATTCCTTGTCTCCTACTAGGTGGCCGCCATTTCGGGACTTTTACACGTGGCCGCGGCCATCTTAGTCCCGATCAGCGGTGATTTGTGTGTAAAAATGTGTGTATAATAATTATGTTAACTGTTTATCTGAGGGGAGGGAATGTGTGGGTTGTACTGTTATTTGATTGGTTATTTTATACCTCCCCATGGGTATGTTCTGTATGTGCACATCTGTAATAAAAACCAGGCTGGGTGTACCAGCACAGGATTTATTGTCCCGTTACTCTGTTCCAGTTTACAGCTAGGCCTGACTCTACCCTTGGATTTCGTGGATGGGAGTAAGCGCTCCATTACTACACAGCAGCTTACCAGGAAAAGGACGTCTCCAATGGCTGATACCCCCTTATTAACTGGGTAGCCATTACAACAGGGAATTGGGAGCACAGTCTCCATTCCCCAGCGGCAGAGTGTCCTACAGGGAATAGAGAGCCCAGTCTCTTTTCCCCGGCAGCAAGACTCTGTATTGGGAGCGGAGACAGTCGGTCTCCCTCCCCCGCGGCTGGAAGTATATATGGGAGTGGAGCTTGTTACCACCTCTCCCCAGCGGCAGCTTAACGTACCAGGGGGAGACAGTAAGCCCCACAACCGTGCAGATGGTACCGTGGTCTCTGCACTTACAGCACAGGGGGTAGGGGCGGTCGGTCCTGCCCCCCCAGTGACAGGGCTGTTTAGCCAAAGGGGAGACAGTCGGTCTCCCCTCCGGCAGCAGAGCTGTGTATCTAAAGGGGAGACAGTCGGTCTCCCCCTCCAGCAACCAGGCTCCAACCAGACTACTCCCGTGGTAGTGCTGGCACCAGGGCAGAGTACTGCTGGTCTCTGCCCACTCAGCAACCCACCAAGTCAGCTTACCAGTCACCCACACAGCCATGGTGAGGCACCTGCACATGGACAGGTTTCTCCTCTACCCAGGTGTAGTAACTATTTATTGTGGGTGGGCTGTACTGCTGATTGTGTTTAGTGGGTGGGCTGCTGGACTAACAATGGCACTGACCGGCAGAAGGTCAGCTACCCTGTTAGTCTGTTTGGAAAAGGGGAGAGATGTGACGAGACCAATCTCGCCACATTGCATTGGAGGAGCCTGGTTGCCCGTCTGCTGCCTTTAGACTATGGCCCCATGTTGAAACGCTTGATTTTCCCCTGCAAAGACATGAAAGCCGGGTCATTCGGTGCTTGCCCTGTTTGAGCGGTGATACCCCAGATAGCTATGCCATGGAGCCCATTCGTATAATGAAAGACTATGGGAAAGACTTTGGCTCCTTGGCAATTGAACTGTATGTTTGTGGTCTGAGCGCCATTCAGTAATAATGTGTGCTCAGACCTAAGCTATCTGGGGATATGTTGCATGTCTGTATCTTATGTAATAAATGTAACCTTGTGTATTTTATTGTATTTTACTGTCTTTTTACTGCCATGTGCTTAATGGAGTTTTGCCTCTGTCCTTGGAGATAATTGGATTACTTCCCAATTATCTCTAGGATAGAAGACTCTGTGGAACTGGTTTTGGGCAGAAAAGCCATGCTTCATTTGGTCACAAAGGACTACGATCTATCTTTTGAACCACTGGACCAATTTGTATGATTTTGACGTATGTCTGTGATAAATACATTACCCATTGTGTAAGGTAATTGTATCACAGGCAGAGGGGAGGATTTTGTGTGGGAGTGTCTGAGTGTATTGTACGTGTTTATTGGTTGTTTTCTAAAACCCTGTGGGTGGTACTAATGTGTAGATAAGAACAATAAACCCACAGCTCTGGCTGTTCCTGCTTGCCCCTCAACACAAAGCTTTGTCTCGTTCTTGGGGGGGATTTATTGTATGCTGTTAGAAACTGATTGCCAGGAGTGTAAGCCGCTTGGGTGCTTTTCCTGTTCAGCTGCTAGCAGCTATTCGTGAGGTTCCAGTTCGGGAGTTTGGAGTGCTACTTGGTATCCAGTTCGGGAGTTTAGGGTTCTGCAGTAGCTGTGCCTGTGTCTCTGGAAGGGGAAGATCTACTAAACAGCTTTTAACCCCTTTTATGCCCGGGGTGCGTTTACAAGAATATTAAAGGATATAATTTTTCAATGTAGGGTAATAGCTGCTTGATAAATCTGACTGCCATTCTGGGGTCAAGAAGGATTTTTTTTTCTTAGTTTGTTGCAAAATTGGAAGTGCTTCAAACTGGGGTTTTTTTGCCTTCTTTTGGATCACCAGCAAAAGAAATGTGAGGAAGGCTGAACTTGATGGACGCAAGTCTCTTTCCAGCTATTTAATTATGAGGTGGTGACCTTATGATGCTTTTGAGGAAAAGGGAGGGCTATTGGATACATACATTAAGAACAATGCCTTAAGACCGCAGGGCGTTCTATGCCATCCTTAATTGGCCAGCTGTAAACGCCGCAGGGCGGCATAGAACGCCCTGGGCGGTCTTACCCCCCACGTGGCCGGCGGCACATGGCCGCTGCAGATCGCGGTCGGGGGGCATGCCTGGCCCCCCAGGCAGCCTGCCTGTGGGCCGCGGTCTGCAGCTTCTGATCGCAGTGACAGGCTGTCACTGCGATTGGTATTTACCATGTGTCAGCCGATTTGAAATCGCCTGACACATGGAGCCTGCCGCATTCTCCTGCAGCAGATCGCGGTCGGGGGACATGCCTAGCTCCCCTGCGGTCCGTGACTGCGATCTGCACTATCAGGCTGCAGTCTGATCACACTGACAGGCTGCCATAGCCTGTCAGTGCGATCAGTGTTACTATGTGTCAGCCTATTGGCTGACACATGTAACTGCAGCCATTAGCCCCCTACAGATCGCGGTGGGGGGCATGCCTGTACCACCCAGGCACTCCCCCTGTGGCCAATTACCGCGATCTGTAGGAGGTGATCACAGTGACAGTCAGTCACTGTGATCACTGTTAGTATGTGTCAGCCAATTATCTCAGATCACTGGCTGACACATTGTCTCTGCCCCTCTCCTCACCTCACTTCGATCTGAGAGAGAGAGAGGCAGAGAGATCGTTGGTGTAGCAGCTCCTGTGAAGAAAAGTTTTAAAACTTTATAAAAGTTTTAAAAAATACATTTTATTTAACCCTTTCAGTGCTGATTACATACATAGTTACATAGCTGAAAAGAGACTCCATCAAGTTCAGCCTTCCTCACATATGTTTTTTACTGTTGATCCCAAAGAAGGCAAAAAAAAACCAGTTTGAAGCACTTCCAATTTTGCAACAAGCTAGGAAAAAAATTCCTTCTTGACCCCAGAATGGCAGTCAGATTTATCCTTGGATCAAGCAGTTATTACCCTACATTGAAAGATTATATCCTTGAATATTCTGTTTTTGCAAGTATGCATCTAGTAGCTGTTTGAACATCTGTATGGACTCTGGTAAAACCACTTCTTCAGGCAGAGAATTCCACATCCTGATTGTTCTTACAGTAAAAAAACCTTTCCTTTGCCTTAGACGAAATCTTCTTTCTTCTAGTGCAGTGATGGCGAACCTATGGCACGCCGGGCCCTCTCTGTGGGCCCTCTCTGTGGTAGCAGTACCCCTACCCCCCAGCAGTACCCCTTCCCCCCACAGCAGTACCCCTACCCCCCACAACAGTAACCCTACCCCCCAGCACCCCTACCCCCCAGAAGTATCCCTACCCCCCAGCAGTACCCCTACCACCTCCAGCAGTACCCCTACCACCTCCATCAGTACCCCTACCCCCCCAGCAGTACCCCTACCCCCCCAGCAGTACCCCTACCCCCCCAGCAGTACCCCTAACCCCCCAGCATTACCCCTTCCCCCCTGCATTACCCCTTCCCCCCAGCAGCACCCCTTCCCCCCCAGCAGTACCCCTACTCCCCCACAGCAGTTCCCCTACTCCCCCACAGCAGTACCCCTACCCCCCACAACAGTACCCCTACCCCCCAGCAGTACCCCTACCCCCCAGCAGTACCCCTACCCCCCACACACAGTACACCTACCCCCCCACAGAACCCCTACCCCCCACACACAGTACACCTACCCCCCCACAGAACCCCTACCCCCCCACACACAGTACCCCAACCCCCCACAGCAGTACCCGAACCCCCCACAGCAGTACCCCTACCCCCCACAGTACCCCTACCCCCCGCAGTACCCCTACCAGCCCCAGCAGTTCCCCTACCCCCCCGGCAGTACCCCTACCCCCCCAGCAGTACCCCTACCCCCCAGCAGTACCCCTACCCCCCACAGCAGTACCCCTACCCCCCCCCACAGCAGTACCCCTACCCCCCACAGTAGTGCCCCTACCCCCCACAACAGTACCCCTACCACCCCCGGCCGTACCCCTACCCCCCCACACAGTACTCCTACCCCCCCCCACACAGCACCCCTACCCCCCACACAGTACCCCTACCCCCCCACACAGTACCCCTACCCCCCAGCAGTACCCCTACCCCCCAGCAGTACCCCTACCCCCCACAGCACCCCTACCCCCATAGCACCCTTATCCCCCGCCCAGCACCCCTACCCCTCACACTGCACCCCTACCCCCCACACAGCACCCCTCTCACACACACATTACCCCTCATACACACACACATACAGCACCCTCTCACACACACAGCACCCCTCCCACACACACAGCACCCCACACACACACAGCAGCTCCCCACACACACACAGCAGCTCCCCACACACACAGCACCCACTCACAGCACCCCCCCACTCACAGCACCCCCCCACACACACACACAGCACCCCCCCCCACACACACAGCACCCCCCCCTCACACACACACACACAGCACCCCCCCACACACACACACAGCACCCCCCCACACACTTACACAGCACCCCTCATACACACACACACACAACACCCCCACACACACATGCACCCCCCCACACACACGCAATTGCCGTGTTGGCACTTTAAGGAAAAAAAAGTTGGCATGTATTGCGGTTTGGGCACTCGGGCTCAAAAAGGTTCACCATCACTGTTCTAGTCTAAACGCATGACCTTGTGTCCTATGTAAAGTTCGGTTTGTGAATAGATTTCCACACAATGGTTTGTATTGGCCCTGAATATATTTGTATAATTTTATCATATCCCCTCTCAGGCGACGTTTTTCTAAACTAAATAGGTTTAAATTTGTTAACCTTTCTTCATAGCTGATATGTTCCATTCCTTTTATTAATTTTGTAGCCCGCCTCTGCACTTTTTCTAGTGCCATAATATCCTTCTTTAGAACAGGTGCCCAAAATTGCACAGCATATTCAATGTGTGGTCTTACCAGGGATTTATAAAGAGGCAAAATGATATTCTCGTCCCGAGAATGAATGCCCTTTTTCATGCATGACAATACCCTACTGGCCTTGGCCACTGCTGATTGACATTGCACATTGTTGCATAGTTTGTTGTCTATAACAATTCCCAAGTCCTTTTCGTGTGTTGTTATCCCTAATTCGCTTCCATTAAAGGACCACTATAGTGCCAGGAAAACATACTCGTTTTCCTGGCACTATAGTGCCCTGAGGGTGCCCCACCCTCAGGGACCCCCTCCCGCCGGGCTCTGGAAAGAGGAAAGGGGTTAAAACTTACCTTTCTCCAGCGCTGGGCGGGGAGCTCTCCTCCTCCGATCCTCCTCCTCTCCTCCCATTTGGCTGAATGCGCACGCGCGGCAAGAGCTGCGCGCACATTCAGCCGGTCTCATAGCATTATCAATGCTTTGCCCCCTTACGTAGCGTTCACGCACACACGCGACCTACGTCATCCCGCTGAACATCCTATAAAAAAAAAATTGCCCCATGCAGTTTTACTGCCCAAACCCATGGCAGGTAGATAATTAATTACCCACTTTAGTATATAAATTAATTAATTTGTCCCCCTAGAATGGCACGTCGCTACTCAGCCTAGGAGGCGTATGCCTTTCTGGCAGGCAGTGATAGTGACACTCTGCAAGACAGTGACACTATCACTGCCTCTGACATTGAGCCTCTGAGTGAGACCTCAAGTGATGGTGCCCCACCACCACTCACAAGAGGACGCTCAGCAAGCCCAATGCCAGACGGAGACTGGGTGCCTCCAAATATGATGGCCCCAGAAATACCGCCGTTCACTGTTACACCTGGCATCACTGTAACAGTGGACGACTGCGAGCCAATTCGTTTTTTTTTTTTAGCTCTTTATGTCAGACGATATATTTGAGCTCATGGCTCAGGAAACAAATTTGGCAAGATTGTTTGGGATCTAATCCTTCCCTTGTTGAATAAGGGATATAGGCTATGGGTTGACAATTATTATACCAGTATAGAATTATTTAAAAATTTATATTGCTTTGAAACCCTAGCCTGTGGCACAGTGAGGAAGAATGGCAGGGGTTTCCCCCAAGCCCTGGCAAAAGGCAGAAGCAGTAGAGGTTCCTCTTCAGCTCTCCGCCAGGATGAGTTGCTTGCTCTTCGCTTCAGAGATAGGAAAGATGTATACATGCTGTCTACGATGCATGACGAAAGTACAGTGCCAGTGTCTGTGAGAGGTAGCACTGAGCATCTGGAAAAGCCGAAGTGCATTGTAGACTACAGCAAGTTTATGGGGGGGAGTAGACTTGGCTGACCAATGCATACAGCCCTATCTGGTGAACCGAAAAACTAGGACCTGGTACAAGAAAACTGCAATCTACGTGAGCCAGATTGCAATTTTCAATGCCTATGTCCTCTATACAAAAGAGGTAATAGGTAGGCCCTGCCCTTTCCTCGAATTCACATTAAGCCTTTTGTCCCGTATGTTATTTACCCAGCCCCCCAATCCCACTTTGGAATCAGGAGATCTCCAAAGACTTTGTGGCAAACTCTTCCCTTCCCGAATCCCACCCACCCCTAGTAAAAAAGCTCCCCAAAGAAAGCGCCGTGTTTGCTACCCAACCTCTGCATAACAGACTGTATCAAAGTCTACCATACAGAGCTGAACTTCTGAATTACTCTGTATGGGACTTTGGCAGTTTGTTTGCTTGATTTCCCTGGATTTCTGACCTCAGCTTGTCCTGACTACGATCAGGGCCGGCGCGTCCATAAGGCGGCACAGGCGGCCGCCTTAGGGCGCACCGGCTCTGGGGGCGCAAGATTTCGGTGACCGGCAGGAGGGAAGCGCTCCCTCCTGCCAGGTCACCTTCTGGACCCCCGGCGGGCGGCAGCAGTAATAATGAGAGGCGGCGAGGGAGCAGAGCAGACAGGTTAGAGCTCCCTCGCCGCCTCTCATTAGAACTGCTGCCGCTCGCTGCACTGAAGCCCCACTGGACCCCAGGGACACATCCACACCAGCTCTCTCCAGGTAGGGAGGCTGGGTGGATATTTATTATTAATTTGTGTGTGTCTGAAAGTGTATATGTGAGTGTGTGTGTGTCTGAAAGTGTATGTGTGAGTGTGTGTGTGTCTGAAAGTGTATGTGTGAGTGTGTGTTTGTCTGAGTGTGTGTGTATGTGTTTGTGTGTGTCTGTGTCTGTGTCTGTGAGTGTGTGTCTGAAAGTGTATGTGTGAGTATGTGTTTGTCTGTGAGTGTGTCTGTATATGTGTGTCTGTATATGTGTGTCTGTATATGTGTGTCTGTATGTGTTTGTCTGTGAGTGTGTGTCTGTGTATGTGTGAGTGTGTGTATGTGTTTGTCTGTGAGTGTGTGTGTCTGTATATGTGTGTCTATGTGTTTGTCTGTGAGTGTGTGTGTCTGTGTATGTGTGAGTGTGTGTATGTGTTTGTCTGTGAGTGTGTGTCTGTGTATGTGTTTGTCTGTGAGTGTGTGTCTGTGTATGTGTTTGTCTGTGAGTGTTTCTGTGTGTGTGTGTGTGTCTGTGTATGTGTGTGTCTGTGTATGTGTATGTGTGTGTCTGTGAATGATTGTATGAATGTGTGTGTCTGTCAGTGTATGAGTGTGTGTTTGTGAGTGTCTGTCAAATCAGTGAGATTATGTTTGTGATTGAGTGTGTGCCTGTCAATGAATGAGTGTGTGTCAGATCAGTGAGTCTGTGTCTGTCAGTGACGTCTGTGTGTTTGTCATTGAGTGTGTGTGGCTGTTAGTGAGTGTAGCGTGGCGGAGCGGAGTGCAGTACAGGAGCTTCTGTTTCCTGTACCTGGTCACTGAGAGAGCACTTCCTGTCAGTCCAGCCAGCTACAGAAAACTGAAGCTCCTGTAGAGGGTCTGCTCCGCAACGCTACAAGACAGGTAGGAGGCATACCAGGAAGGGGAGTGTGACCGCTAAGAGGGTGGGGGGTGCACCAAGGGACAGAGAGGGGAGGGGAGAGAAAAACCAAGGGACAGGGAAAGGAGGGGGAGGGGAGAGGAACACTAAGGGACGGGGAAGAGGGAGGGGCTGGTTAGGAGGCACATAGGTGAAGATGTTAATTTTAGAGGGGGGGCGGAAAAATGCATCTTCGCCTGTGTACCCAAAAATCCTGGCACCGGCCCTGACTACGATTTGTAAGCTGCCTGTACCGACCCATTGGCTTGTTTTACCGATTACTCTGACTTCTGGATTCCCCTGACCTTGGCCTGTCCCTGTTTACGCTAGCCATTCTAAAGTGGCTACACCAAACAACTCAAAATACTACATTTGTAGTACTTGAAATGTGATTTCCCAATAAAAAACTAATCACAGGGTTAATGCTGTGATATGCACTGAAAGGGTTCTCAAACTTTTCACACAGTGACTCTCTATGTGATATCAAAGATCTCTCTACCTCTCTCTGCTTTCAGATGAAAGTGTATGTGGGGGTACTGTTCTATTCATGTAATATAATAAAAACCTGGAAACATGGTACATGTGGGTACTGTTATATTCAAAAGACAGTGTTAAATCAAAATACCAAGTCTCTGTTGCACTAACAAATATCAGGATTATGACATTTCAGGCGGAAATTTAATTTATCTGATTAATGGCAAAAATCAAAGTAGAAATCGCTACATGGGCCCAGCATTTCTGTTAAAATGGCTAGACCAAACATCTCAAATTATGCCATTTGTTATACTCTGGGGTGCCTATTTTTGAAAATGGTTTGCCATAACGGTGGGAATGTTATTACCCAGGGTGCCATACTCTCTGAAAAGCCATATAGACCCAGAAAATAATTTTGACAAACTTACAAGCTGAAAGGGCATCTAATATATTCCGCCCTGTGACTTATCAGTAAAATCTGAAATAATAGTACGTGGGGGTACCGTTATATTCAGAAGACAGTGTTAAATCAAAATACCAAGTCTCTAGTACACTAACTAATATCAAAATGCATTTCACATTTCCAGTGAAAATGCAATTTATCTGATTAAAAAGACAAAAATCAAAGTAGAAATCGCTACACGGGCCCAGCATTTCTGTCTTCTGAATATAACGGTACCCCCACGTACTATTATTTCAGATTTTGCTGATAAGTCACAGGGCGGAATATATTAGATGCCCTTTCAGCTTGTAAGTTTGTCAAAATTATTTTCTGGGTCTATATGGCTTTTCAGAGAGTATGGCACCCTGGGTAATAACATTCCCACCGTTATGGCAAACCATTTTCAAAAATAGGCACCCCAGAGTATATTAAGGCGCCGTTTTTCCAAACTAAAGAGATTTACATTTTTTAACCTTTCTTCATAACTAAAATGCTCCATTCCTTTTATCAATTTTGTAGCTCGTCTCTGCACTTTTTCTAGTGCCATGATATCTTTCTTTAGAACAGGTGCCCAAAATTGCACAGCATATTCAAGGTGTGGTCTTACCAGCGATTTATAAAGAGGCAAAATTATATTTTCATCTCGAGAATTTATGCCCCTATTTATACATGACAAAACCTTACTGGTCTTAGCAACGGCAGTTTGACATTGCATATTGCTACCTAATTTATTGTCTATAACAATTCCCAAATCCTTCTCGTGTGTGGTTATCCCTAGTTCACTACCATTTGGGGTGTAAATTGCTTGTGCATTCTTTTTTTTGTAAATCTTTCTTTTATTATGGCATATGCGTTATGGGGTACAGAATAGAGAAAGGAGGTACATAGGGATAACACACGTGAGTGCTAACAAGATGGTTCTCCTAAGAAAGACTGCCATATTTTCTTTTTTTAAAACATGAATATACACAGCGTTACAGATTAGGTTAAGTGTCATGAGGTAAAATAACATGTAGTAACGTAATGCACATCCTGTGTTGGTGTGGGCTATGTGGTTGTAGCGAGGATCTGGACATGCCAGTGGTGTGTGTTTCTATGTGGCTGTTGTCGTCCCGAGGGGACTATACGACTATGTTAGAACACTGGCACAGGTTATGGCTTTGGTAATCACTTAGTTCCTTGTGTGGTTTGACACGTGTCCTGGTGGGTAACCGATAGGAACCAAGCCTTTATGTCTCGTCTAAGTGTGAGTGCGGGATGAGATGGAGTTCAGTTTATGTGATGTACTGCGGGGGCTCCTTAGAGGACTGTGCCCTGTGACCCTGGGCATTCGGGGGGGATGAAGCACAGTAGTTGTATCTAGGCCGTCGTTTCATCGCCACGGGGCCGTATGGTCCGTGTCACCCATTGAGGGTGGGTCAGCGGACCAGGCTATGTGTGGGTTAGGTCGTCTTCAAAAGAGATATCAAAACAGGGTGCGATAAACATTGAATATAGATAGCATAAAAACATAATAACAGTAAATGAAAATAAGAGTAAGAGTCTGGTGTGACTAATGCAGGTTTCAGGTTGCCGGTCCCGGCAGAGTTGTGGCTGGTGCCCTGGTGTTAGTGGACAGTCCCAGAGTAGTCAATAGAGCCGGTCCTTCTCCTACATTGGAGATCTTGTAATGTAGGTCATCTTTAGTCACCCCTAGTGTCCTGGGAGTAGCCCATTTGTACTTGAGGCCCGCTGCTTGCAGGGTGGTCGTGATGGGTTGCATGCTTTTGCGTCAAAGGAGAGTGTCTCTACTCAAGTCCTGAAAGAAGGTAATTCTGTGTGTTTCAAAGTCTTTCATTGTTTTCTCTTTGATGGCCATCATCAGGGCTATCTTGTCTGTCAGGGATTGACATCGTAGGATGATGTCGCGCGGGGCTGCTTTCGGTGCCTGCTGCGGTTTTGCGATATACTCCGTCAAACATGAAGTGTTTCGCTTGTCTATTGGGGAGGAGTGCAGCAACCAGGCGTCTGATAAAGTGGGGCAATTCGTCCAGTAATACCACCTCTGAGACCCCCATGATTTTAATGTTCTTTCTCCTGCCCCTATCATCCAGTATAGCCAATTGCTTGATGGTGTTTGCTTGTGTGGATTGTATTTGGGATACTGTGTCTTTAAGGGTAATGATGTCTTGGCGTATTTCTCTCACCTCTTGTTCTGCGGCCTGGGTTCATGCCGTTACTGCCTGTACCTCTGCCGCCAGCCCTTTTAAGTCAGCCTGCCACATGTGCTGAAGGTTCTTTTGGAGACTGGCCAGCATGTCCTGGATGTCTCGTTTCGATGCCGGTGCCGTGTCATCCTGGGTGTGCATACTTGCGCTTCCCGCGCCTGCCTTAATCACACTGTGAGTGGAGTCTTCATCCTCTGACCCCTCGGGCGATGTCGCCTCCATGTCTTGGGCCCGCTCTGGCGGAGGGGATTGCAGCATGCTGCACATGTCCCTTTGTGGCTTGGGGGTGCTCGGGATCGCTTTGTGGGTTTTCCGCCCCATTTCTTCCGTGGTGTGGAAGTCGGCGTCGGAGAGTAGTGAGTTCCCGCTGAGCCACGAAGTCAGCTCCCTGGTTAGGTGGCGTTCACTCGTGTGGTAGGCCCCAGATCCCTTGGTTCGGCGTTTGGTGCCCGATTTAAAAAAAAAAAAAGGCATCTGCGAGATCCGCCGGGAGTCCTGAGAGTGACCCTGCGGTTCTTTTCAGTCGATGGGCTGTTGGTGCCGTGTTTGGGCCGGTTTTGTACGCTGGCTTGTCGGAGCTGTGGTAAATGGCGACCGCTGCAGTGTGCCGCTAGCTCCGCCCCCTGCTTGTGCATTCTTAACCCCGAAGTGCATAACTTTGCATTTTTCTACGTTAAATTTCATCTGCCATTTTAGTGCCCAGTCCCCCAATCTATCCAAATCCCTCTGCAGCAAGGCAATATCCTGCTCACATTTTATTACTTTACAAAGTTTTGTGTCATCTGCAAACACTGATACATGGCTTTCAATGCCCATTTCAAGATCATTTATAAATATGTTAAATAGAAGCGGTCCCAAAACAGAACCCTGAGGGACACCACTTACCACTTTTGTCCAGCTTGAAAATTTACCATTTATGACAACTCGTTGTACTCTATCCTTAAGCCAATGTTCTACCCAAGAACAAGAATATTCATCTAGACCAATTTCTTTTAGTTTGAAGACTAACCTATTGTGAGGAACCGTATCAAATGCCTTGGCAAAATCCAAGTAGATCACATCCACTGCAACACCCTGATCTAAATTTCTACTTACTTCTTCGTAGAATGCAATTAGGTTAGTTTGACATGACCTATGTTTCATAAAACCATGCTGATTATTGCTAATAACACAGTTATTCACAATGAATTCCTGAATATTATCCCTTAATAGCCGTTCAAATAATTTCCCAGTCACAGAAGTTAAGCTCACAGGTCTATAATTTCCAGGCAAGGATTTTGAACCCTTTTTAAATATAGGAACAACATCTGCCTTCCTCCAATCCTCCGGTACAATACCTGAAACAAAGGAATCTTGAAAAATTAAATACAGAGGTTCACTTATTTCCCCACTTAGCTCCTTAAGTACTCGTGGGTGGATACCGTCAGGCCCCGGAGCTTTATTTACATTAATTTTCTTTAATAGCTGTAGCACCTTGTCTCGAGTTATCCAATCACAAGTTATCTGCAAGTTTGTTGCAGCAATCATTTGCATATCTCTTGCCATCAGATCCTCATTAATAAATACTGAAGAAAAAAAGTTATTTAAAATGTCTGCCTTTTCCTGGTCTTCATTGACTAACAGACCCATCTCTGTTTTCAGTGTACCTACACTTTAATTTTTTTGTATTTTTAGAGTTAATGTACTTGAAAAAATTTTGGGGGTTGGTTTTGCATTCTTTGGCTATCAATTTCTCATTTTCTAGTTTAGCCACTTTAATTGCCTTTTTGCAAGTATTATTATATAGGATGCCTCTGATTTGTCCGATTTAAATGCTTTAAAAGCCCTTTTCTTATTTTTAATCTCTTGTTTTACGTCTCTACTAAGCCACATTGGTTTTAACCCCTTAAGGACACATGACATGTGTGACATGTCATGATTACCTTTTATTCCAGAAGTTTGGTCCTTAAGGGGTTAATTTGTTTCTTTTATATTTATTACCCAATGGTACATACTGTGAAATGTACCTTTCTAATATTTGTTTGAATAGTTTCCATTTATCCTCAGTGTTTTTATCACTAAGGAGATTATGCCAGTCAATATGTTGTAGAGCTGCCCTAATCTTATTAAAATTGGCTTTTTTTAAATTATATGTTTTAATATACCCCACGTGCTTTTGCTTTTTTGAGTTTATTTCAAAAGTGACAATATTGTGATCACTATTTCCCAAATGCTCCCATACTTGAATGCTGGTTAAAAGATTAACATTGTTTGTTATAACGAGAGCCAGACAAGCATCCTTTCTAGTTGGTGCTTGTACCAGTTGTGACATAAAGGTGTCATTTAACACATTCAAAAACCGGATTCCCTTTGCTAAAGTACTAGTCTCTCTATCCCAATTTATGTCTGGGTAATTCGAATCTCCAATAATTAACGTGTTACCCCAATTTGCAGCTTTACCAATTTGCTCTAACAGCAGTTCTTCCTCATGAATATTTACATTTGGTGGTTTATAACATATCCCAACCAATAACGTATTTCCCTTTGTTTGCCCCAAGCAGATATCTACCCATAAAGCGTTCACATTTTCCTCGTCACACTCCACATGCCTAAGATTTAACTTTAACTCATGGTTGACATACAAACATACCCCACCACCCTTCTTGTTTTTCCTATCCTTCCTAAATAACGTGTACCCATTTAAGTTAACTGCCCAGTCTCATCCCATGTGTCTCATCCCACCATGTTTCTGTTATGCCTATTATATCGTATTGTTTAGTGTATGCTATTGCCTCTAGTTCCCCCATTTTGTTATATAGGCTCCTTGCATTAGTAAGCATACATTTAATATTACCATGAGTCATTTGTACTTTTTGTGAATTATCAATATTACATACCTCCTCTGTTCTGAGCTTCCCCGTCCCCCCATCTCCACCCCCTTTGTTCTGAGCTGGTTGTATCATAGCAAGGAATTATACACTTAGCCTTTTTAAGAGCTAAACTTTTCTGGACTTTTTGACTATTTCAGCATACTTTGGTGTGTATAATCAAGTAGATAAGATCCCGGGCTTTGTGCACAGAGGGGAATTTCTGCTTAACTTGGACTTAAACTGATACATTGTAACATTACTAATTTTCCATTATATCAATTGTGGCTGAGATTAACATCACATGTATTGTATAGTATCAGTCATTTTAGATTCACTGCTTAGTAGATCACCCTCTGTCTTTTTTACAATTTTTGTGTATTCACTGTATATTTTTTTCTCTTTTATGCATATATGAGTGTTAATACCTACTCCTGATATAGGCAGTGCACTTGATCCATTTGCCTTTCTCATGTTAAACTGCAGTGTGTGACTGTGTAGGTCATGTGCTAGAGAGGTGTGGCTTGGGCTTCATGAACACTTAAATGACAGAGAATTGAGACTGCTGGGGAATGATCTACACTGATCTTTCACAACATTAAACGACCACTATACTCACCCAGACCACTTCAGCTTAATCAAGTGGTCTGGGTGCCACGTCCCCCAGGTTTTAACCCTGCAGCTGTAAACATAGCAGTTTCAGAGAAACTGCTATGTTTACATTGCTGGGTTAATCCAGCCTCTAGTGGCTGTCTTCCTGAAAGCCGCTAGAGGTGCTTCCACGACGCTCAATGCGAAAATCACATTGAGCACGCAGAACGTCCATTGGAAAGCATTGAGTAATGCTTTCCTATAGGCAGTTTAAAGGTGTTTGTGTGTCTCTGGCCGCGCATGCACATTCGGCTCCACTCGGGAGCTGACGTCCGAGGGGGAGGAGAGGTCACCAGCACCGAGGGAACCCAGCGGTAAGTGGCTGAAGGAGTTTTAACCCCTTCAGGCCAGCGGGAAGGGGCCCTTAGGCTGGGGGGGACCTAAGGATTATATAGTGCCAGGAACTGGACCATGGACCAATGGAATCATGTTTTCTTTTACATCAGATGCCAGCTGTGTGTGTCATTTACCTGGAAAAAGAGATGGCAGCAGGATGCATTATGGGAAGCCGGCAAGCCAGAGGACACTTTCTTTTGCTCTGGGCATTGTTCTGCTGGGAAACCATGGGTCCTGGCATTCTTTTTTTTTTAAATTCTTTATTTTTGGTGCGCATCGAGTTATACAGAAGCCCGCCTTGTCACAACAACAAGTACGGGCGCAATCATAATAATACATTTTAACATTTATCACACAGGGATCTAGGCTTGCAAAAGACTATTACATCATTGAGGATATTGCGCATTTTTGTAATATGTAGTATGGTTGTAGCCCCGGTCGTAGAGTCGGTGTATGCTAGCTCATGTAGGTTATGTGTTGGTAATCTACCATCAGGTTGGTTGGAAGTATTGTGTATGTGCTAGCTAGGGTGGGTGGATACGGGGTGTAGGCCCTCTGGATGCTTGTTAGTGACATGAGGGTGGTTGTAGAGTATGTAATGGTGTGTATTTTCTTAACTCATGAGATTAGGATGTGAGTCGGTCTTTTGAGTAGCCGAGGTGATGAAGTAGGTGGTGTCAAGAGGGCCTTTTGGTTCCCCAGAGAGGTAAGCGCCGCTAACCAAGGGGGCGTCGGGGGGGGGGGGGGGTAGTACACCTCTGATGGGTGCGCCTAACGTGCATATGCATGCGAGTCGGGGCTTAAACTTAAGCCGCTCCCAGTAGGGTCTGGCCTTGTATAGTATGAGAACCAAAAGGGTAACATGTTAGTGATTTTGGAAACGGAAAGAACTAAGACAAAAAGTATAAATGCAGATACAGGACATGTATGAACTGTTGCCGGTTGCTTCCAAACTTGGAGCAGTGTCTTCTCCCCGCTCAGTCAGGTGGCAGGTGTGAGTCTTGGTGTGCTTCTTGGCACAAATGGTATTACTGCTTCTGGGTCCCAGGCTTGGGTGAGAGGTGTAGTAGATGTGGCCGGTGTGGTGTCTGCAAGACCCAGAGCCTGGAGCAGTGCCTCTGCTTCGGATTCCGCTAAGAGCTTGTGAACAGTTCCGTTATGGGATACAAGAAGGGATCTCGGCGTCCCCCATCGGTATGTTACTCCTGCCGAGCGTAGGCGGCTAGTAAGAGTTGACAGTGATTTACGCCACTGTAGCGTGGCTTTAGTAAGGTCCTGGTAAAATGTTAGCTGCGAGTCTTCAAACGACAATGGAGTCTTGCCTTTCACTGCCGCCATGATGCAGCTTTTGTCTTGGGGCGACAGGCACCGAACAATTACATCGCCTGTGATTGGGGTCGAGGACTTGGTGATGGTAGGTAGGCGGTACAGTCCAGCCATGGTGAACTTTTTGGCTAGGGCCGCAGGTAGCAGAGTGGTAATGAGTCTCCTCATGTAGTGGGTCAATTCCTCCGACGTAATCGCGGGGGGTACCCCTCTGATTTTAACATTGTTGCGGCGGTGTCTGTCTTCCTGGCGGTTATTTGTAGCGCCATGTTGTGCTGAGCCTTTTGGAGTTGGTGTATTTCGCTTTGCATTACTGTTAGGTCACCGCGTATTTGTCCCACGTCCCCTTCAGTAGCAGTCGTCCTCTCACTGATCTGTCTCATGCTAGATTTTAGGGTGGCCATATCTGCAGTGAGGAGCCTCTGTATTTCCAGCAGTGTATTCTGCATGTTATGGAGGTCCTGCTTTGTAGCAGGGGCTGTCCCCCCTGGGATGTCTGTGGAGGTAGTCTGTGCTTCCCCTTGTGTTGTTGACTGCAGGTTGGGGGTCAGTGTTGTCATATTTGGGGTTGTTGGGAGGTCTGGGCCTTCAGGGCCATCTGTGGCCACCATTTTGGTCGGTACTTGCCTCATGTAAGTGCCGATGTCCCTCTGCTCCGCGATGTTGCCAGGCTGTGGCTTCTGGGATCTGCGTCCCATTGCTGGCGGTAGGTGTGTGCGGCACTCAAGCGTGTCAGCGGTGCCGTACAGGCTTCGGTCGCAGAGAAGCCCCTCCAGATACGCGGGTGCCTGTGAGTAGTAGGCCCTGCGTTTCACCTTCCCCTGCTTTGGGGAGTATATGAACGGCATCAACGGATGCTGCAGGTGTTCCCCAGTCCGTTCCCGCAGGTTTTGGAGCTGGATGGGTCTGGTAAGCGGCTTGATTACGGGGGATTGTGATGCCCGGTCGGGAGCTACCCGAAATGGCGTCTTTCCCGGTTCGCGGTTAGGCTCCGCCCCCGGGTCCTGGCATTCTTGTAGCTGTTTCTTTGACACGTACCACCCACCAAAGGATTGTTGTAGACCATGTACAACCCTTCATGGCAATGGTGTTCCCTAATGGCAGTGGCTTCTTTCAGCAGGATAATGCACCCTGCTACATTGCAAAAATTGTTCAGGAATGGTTTGAGGAACATGACACAGAGTATAATGTGTTGCATAGAAACATAGAATGTGACGGCAGATAAGAACCATTCGGCCCATCTAGTCTACCCAATTTTCTAAATACTTTCATTAGTCCCTGGCCTTATCTTATAGTTAGGATAGCCTTATGCCTATCCCACGCATGCTTAAACTCCTTTACTGGATTGACCTCCAAGTTCCTCAGATCTAAATCAAATTGAGCATCTGTGGGATGTCTGGAACAACTAATCCGATCTCTGGAGGCCCCCATGGTGCAACTTGCAGTACCTGAAGGATCTGCTGCCAATGGTCATGGTGACTTGTGGAGTCCATGTCTTGACGCATCAGAGCTGTTTTGGCAGCACGAGAGGGGCCTACACGATATTAGGTCAGTGATTTTAATGTTTTGGCTGACCAGTGTACACCAAACCCACTCCATTAAGCTATAGTTTGTTTGGTGCTGACAGTGTCTCTTGAACAGACGTTAGTATTCATATTACTTATGAAACAGACTGATTCTGTCCAACTCAAGACACTGCCGATATCTTCTGCAGCTATCCCACAAAGTCAAATCATGTTTGAAGTGCTCACACACGTGGGAAGCTTTTATAGTGTTGTGGTGTGGTTGCTAAGAATGCTGTGCAATCAATGAAAGCACTTATTTTTTTTTTTAATTCTTTATTTTGAAAAGATTTTGTTATTTTTTGGGGAAGGGGTACAGAAAAGAAATGTGGGATAAAGATTAGTAACTTGTTGAACACGTTTCACATCATAAATACGTAATAGTTATTGCATTCTTATACAATGTAGGTATATTCAACTTTCAACTTTATTTACCTTTTTTTTTTTTTCCTGAATTCTTTATTTCCGTTTTCTTTTTTTGGGGGGGTTAGGGGGAGGGGTACAGAAAAGAATGGGGGTCGAGAGAGGGTTATAATACATCAATATTGCAGAACAGAGTTATTTATATCACTGTCGCATAATAATAATAACATTAACATTAAGGAGGGAGTTGTGGTCCCTCGAGATGCGTGAGATAGAAAATTAATGGGTGGTAGTAGTCGACGTACGGGGTCGTACATGTTATGAGCAGGTGTGGTAACTGGGTGGTTTCTGTGTGCCCATTGGAATTGGGGCTAGCATGTGTCTTGGGGGTGTATTTGTGTTTTCCGTCTTTTCCTAGTGTGTCATTCTTGTGAATCGTAGTCTCCGTCCTGTTATATTTGGGGTAGGAGCCGTGTGGGTCCAGGTTTGGGGGGGGAGGTGGTGACGTTTGAGAATGTTTGGTGGGCGTTGATCGTCCTATGGGTTGGGTAGGTGACGTCTATGAGGGCTATCTGCAGTATCGGAGATTCGTCTGCGGGTATGGGGGGTGTGTTAGGCTGTGAAGGGAGGTAGGGGGATAGGATGGGTAGAGGGGGAGTGGAGGGACTGTCTGCGGGTGTGGAGTTATTGGGGGGCCAGTATCGTCCTAGTTAGCCATGGGTTCCATATTTTGTGGTATGAGTTTGTAGTGTCGTGGACCAGAGCTGACAGTTTGTCCATTTCCATGGTTTCTGTAATTTTGTGCAGTACTTCAGATATAGCCGGGACAGCGTTGCTTCCCCAGTGTCTGGCTATGGTTCTCCGGGTGGCCAGCGCGATCCGGGCCGTCATTTTGTTTTGGGCCCTAGTAAGGGTCTCATGGGGTTTAGACAAGAGCCAGAGCCAGGGGTCCAGTGGGAGATTGCTGTGTAGTGCCCTGTTTACCATTTGTGCTATGTCCTGCCATAGTTGGGCGATGTATGGGCAGTTCCACCATAGGTGGATGTAAGTGCCTTGGTCGTCGCACCCCTTCCAACAACGGTCTGAGGGTGCTATGCGCATTTGTTTCAGTCTTAGTGGGGTGATGTACCAGCGGAGCATGGTTTTATACGCTTGTTCTTTGTGTGTCACGCAAATAGAGATTGCTGCTGTGGCTTCCCAAATGTCTTGCCAGTCTGACGGGTCAGTGATGGGGCCTATATCCCGTTCCCATGCCTTTGTGTAAGATAAGGCTTCAGTGGAATGGGTGTGGTGTAGGATGCCGTATATGGTAGATATCTGGCCTTTTTGCATCGGAGTGTTCATGCACATCTTCTCGAAGGTGGTGAGCGTGGCAGTCGCTGTTTGTAGGTTGTGTGATTGAGTGAGGAAGCTCCATATCTGCATGAATCTAAAGTGGTCGAAGGTCGTGTATGGAGTGTTGTTGGGCAGTTGTGTGAAGGGTAGAAGTTGTTGTCCCCGGAAAAATTGATGGAATCGTACCAGGTTGTTATCTTCGTATCTCGCAAAGTGTTGGGGTGTCATCCCGGGTTGGAATTGTTTGTTTCGAAGGATTGGCGTTAGGGGGGATTGTGTGTTGATAATGTCATATTTGCGGGTCACTCTGTCCCAGAGTTGGATTGAGTGGGTAAGTGCTGGTGTTGTGGGGGGTATCTGTGGTCTGTCGTGTCTTGGCAACCAAAGGTACAAGGAGGGGAAGTCCCGTCCAGACAGGTCGTGTTCGATGTCAACCCATAGTTTGAGTCCTGTTGGTGCGTGTAGATTCTGGATCTGCGCTAATTGGGCCACTTGGTGGTAGTCCCATAGGTTTGGGAGTCCCAAGCCCCCTCTCTTATGTGGTATATAGAGTGTCGAGCGTTTAATTCTGGCCTTTTTCCCTGCCCAAATGAATTTATCAATTCGGGATTGTAGGGTTTTGAAGTCTTTTTTGGATATCGGGATTGGCAGGGCTTGAAATAGGTAGAGGAAACGCGGTAGGAGGTTCATCTTGACCGAGGCTAGGCGTCCCAACCACGATATGGTCAGGTTTTGCCATTTGTCTAGGTCTTGGTTCGCTCTTTCTAGTAGTGGGGGATAGTTTAGTTGGTACGTGAGTTGTAGGTCTCCCGGTATGTGCGTCCCCAAGTATTTTATGCTCTGCGTCTCATAGCGGAATGGGTAGTTTGTTTTGAGTGCATTTATGTCGTCTATGGGGCCTTGGAGTGGTAGTGCTTTGGTTTTGTTTATGTTTAGTTTGTATCCCGATATTTTAGCATTATCCTCTAAAAGGGTTATGAGCGGGGGCAGGGAGGTGTTAGGGTTCGTTAGCGTCAGTAGAAGGTCGTCTGCATATGCCGAGATTTTATATTCCTCTACGCGGATCCGGATGCCGGAGATGGTGTCAGTTTGGCGTATTTTCTGGAGGAGGGGTTCTAAAGATAGGGCAAAAAGGAGGGGGGAGAGGGGGCATCCCTGTCGTGTGCCGTTATAGATTGTGAAGGAAGGTGGGTGGGCATTCGGGATGAGGAGGCTCGCTGTGGGGTGGGAGTATATATTTTGTATGGTCTCTACAAAGATTTCGGGAAAGCCCATTCTTTCAAGGGTTGCAAATAGGTATGGCCATAGTATGCGGTCGAATGCCTTTTCGGCATCTAGGGAGAGGAGGAGGGTCGGTTGTCGTCGGTGGTTTGCTGTCCAAATTAGGTCATATGTTCTCCTGGTGTTATCGCATGCTTGTCGATGTGGGATGAATCCGACCTGGTCTGGGTGGATTAGTTTGGGGAGGATGGGGTGTAGTCGGTTGGCTAAGATTTTGGTGAATAACTTAATGTCGGTGTTGAGCAGCGATATCGGTCTGTAGTGGCCTGGGTCCGTGTGTGATGTGTGGGGTTTGGGAAGTAGGCATATGTTGGCTTTTATCATGTCCGTGGGCGGAACCTCCCCATCCATGAGTGACGTGAATAGGTGTAGGAGGTGTGGTAGGAGTAACGGCGAGAAGGTTTTGTAGTATAGTCCAGAGAAGCCGTCCGGTCCTGGGCATTTGTTGGGCTTTAAGGTTTTCATGGCTTGGGCTATTTCCTCAAGTGTGATGGGTGAGCGCAGTGTTTGTTTCCCAGCTTCCGTGAGGGTGGGCATAGGGATGTGGTCTAAGAAGGCCGTTATGTTGCTTCGTGTTTGGGAGGGGTTGTTTCGCGATTCGGGGTCGTGATCATATAATGAGGCGTAGTAGTCGTGGAAGACCATTGCGATTTGGTTCGGGAGAGTGTGCTTCTGTCCATCCGGTGTTAATATGTGCGGGATATGTTTGTTGTGTGTCCGCTTACGGAGTCTGTGGGCTAGGAGTGTCTCTGCCTTGTTGGATTTTTCGTGGAACATCTGTCTAGTCCATTGGAGGGCTTTTTTGGAGTCCTGTGCCATGAATGTTTGTATTTCCCGTCTATGTGCCTGGATTTGGGACATGAGGTCAGGTGTGGGGTCTGTTTTATGTTGGTGTTCCAGTGTTCTTAGGGCTGATAGGTGTGTTTCTAGTGTTTGTAGCTGCTGTTTTTTATGTGCCGAGGCTGCCGCTATCAGTTTGCCCCGTATGACCGCTTTATGGGCTGCCCATAGGGTGCATGCTGAGGTAACGGAGCCTTTGTTGATGTCGAAGTAGTCCGCGATATCGGTTTGGATTTTATTTTTAATAGATGTGTTGTGTAGATGGGTTGGGTTGAGTCTCCAGGACCAGTTCCTGGTCGTGTGTGGTAGGGTGAAGGAGAGGAGTATGTCCGCGTGGTCTGACCATGTGATCGATCCTATGTTTGCTTTTGTGATGTGCGGGATTAAGGAGGGGGACGTGAGGAACATGTCTATACGGGAATAAGAAGAGTGTGGGTTTGAGTAGAATGTGTAGTCTGTTTCAGTGGGGTGGAGTATCCTCCAGGTGTCTACCAGATGTGTACGGGAGACAAAGGCTTGGAGTGATTTATCGTTTCGTGTGGGAGGCAGGGGTCTAGCTTGTTGTGTCTTTAGTCGGCGTCTGTCCAGTTCAGGTGCCAGCATGGCGTTGTAGTCTCCCCCTATTATAAGGTGGTGGGAGGAGAAGAGACGGAGGTGCGTCTGGAATGTGTTCCAGAAGTGTGTGTCGGGGTGCGTGGGGGCGTAGATCGAGGAGAAGGCGTATTTGTGGGGCCCTATTTGTCCCGCCACTGTTAGATATCTCCCTTGGGGGTCAGTTACTGTGCGTGTGAAGGTGATGGGGCAGGTCTTGCGCGCCAATATGGCTACTCCATCTCTTTTCCCCTGTGGTGAGCTTGCTAAGTAGCACTCCCTATAGTGTCTGCTCAGGAGAGGGAAGGCTCTTGTCTGTTCATAGTGGGTTTCCTGGAGTAGGATTAAATCGGCATTGGTGCGATTGGCCCACCGGAGAAGACGGTGCCGTTTAGCTGGATTATTTAGGCCTTTACAGTTGATGGATATACATGTGAAGTGAGAGGGCTTAGTGTTGCCCTCATCCCCTGGTCCTGGGGTGGGGCGTGGGTGCAGTTGTGAGGGCATCTCCGGTTCCACTCTAGGGGGTCCGTGTGGCTAGGTGGGGGTTCAGGGGTATAGTATGGGGGTTGGGGGGGGCAGGGGTCAGGGGGGGAAGGGCTGGGAGGGTAGGGGGGAGTAGAAGTGTGAGTGTCGGGTGCTAACCTGGTCTTATGGTCGTGTTGCCAGGTCGTCCTGGGGGTTCAGAGTGTCCGAGTGAGTCTGTGGGAGTCTGGTGGAATCAATCAGTCGGTGGATAGAGGAGGTGAGTAGGTGGTCGTACGTCTGTGTCGACAGCCTCGTCTCGCCCCTCCCGGCTTTAGTTTGTACTGGGGTGTGGTTCTGAGTCAGCATCTGTGGGTAGAGAACAGTTAGTTCTTGGTACGGGTGACGTCGTGGTCCCTTGTGGTGTGTGGCGGGTTGGCGCCTCCACGTATTGGTTTTTAGTAAGAGAGGTCTTGGAGCCTCTGTGTGTCTGTGAGGCGGGTTCAGAGTGCGTGGTCGCCACATTAGATTTCAGCATGCATCATGAAAAAAGAAAAACCTGTGAACTATATACAACAACATTGAACATTTCGTACTGTGCATTTTACATTTTGCATTTTACATTTCGCATTTTACATTTTACAACCTGGTTGCCCTGGAATGTGGGTGTATGGTTCTTGTATGGTATGAAACCTCTTCGTATGGTTATGTGGGTAAGGTTTAGTGCCTGCCACGGTGGAAAGGGTCTGGTTGGGGCGGTGTCGTGGGTTTGCGTGGGATGTCTTTGCGTCATGCGCTGTTTTGCCCCTTGTCTGGATGGTGCCTGTTGGGTATATGAGTGCATCCTTAGCAGTTTGGAGCCAACCTAGCTGGGCTGCTGGCCTCTTGTGATGCCCGCGTGGTGGTGGAGTCTTCGTGAATAAGGGGGGCCATTGGTGGTAATTGTCCACTAGTGGTCTGTGTGTTTGGGTGGGGTGTGTTTGGTGGGCAGTTAGTGGTGCTTGACGTTATGAGTGAGGATAGTCTGGGTACCCCTTAGGCTTGCCCTTTCCGGTGGGTGCCTGGTCTTTGTTGCGGGGGGTTGGGGAGAGTACATCGGGGTAGCCCCTTCTGTTCTGTCATTTTCTTCTTGGGGGGGGTCAAGGGGGTCTCCCCATGTCATTTGTATTATATTGTGTATAGTCCATGAGGGTTGCTCCGTTCCTAGTGGGATCGGGTGGGGGGGCCGTGAGTAGGTAGAAGGGTTATGTGGCCGTGAGGGTTGGGGGGTTGCCTGCGGGTGTCTCAGTGTGATTCGGTCCTTTCACCGGTCATCTAGCTTGATAAATGGACAGTGTCCTGTGTGCCGTGCAGGTTACGGCCGCCAGTGTGGGCTGAGGTATAGCGCGTGACGTATGTGTTCGATACGTCCACCTGGTCTCCTATTCTCGTATGCTCGCTAGGGTTTGTGGTTACAGTGACTGGGTTGTTGGTTTACCCCTGAGAGTGCGATAATAGCTTAGTGTTTTGGCAAGCTGTTATACATGTGTTTACTCGTAAGGTTAAGGCGCTAATTGTGTAATAAGGTATAGGCAATATTTTCAGTGTAGGCTATATTTTTAGTGCTAAGTATCCCAGTCTAGCCCAGGCCATAAGGTAACATAAAGACATAAAAGCATAGGTTTACAAAGAGTTAATTGGTCGTTGCCTGCCTGAGCTGTGCTCATCTACCCCCGTGTCCATAATTGCTCCCCGCTGTTACCTCCAGTCTCCATGGGTTCGGGAGTGACGTCCCCGGCTCTGCATCTTGGTATTCGTGCTTTGGTTGGGGTTCTCGCTGGGTATGGAGGTTGTGGAGACCGGGGTCGGGCAGTTCGAGTAGGCCTCTGCCGGAGGTGGATGCGGAGCTTTGCGGGGGGTCGGTGGAGGTGTCTCTTGTGGAGCAGCAGGCTATGTGGTTTCTGGGATCAGGGCTGGGGTGTAGCTTGTGGTGTCATGGGGAAGGCCGTCTTCTGCCGATCCCGTGTAGACCATTTCATGTCTAGGGTTGGAGGGTAGGCAAGGTGGGTTATAGTCCGTGGTGCAGCAGATGTGTCTCGGGTTGTCTTCCGTTTCTGTGGGTGGCTTGTAGGGTCCAGGGTGTTCGCTGAAGGGCTTCTTCGTGGAGTCACTCTCGGCTTTCACTGTATGTTGATTGCCGCTTGCGCGGCGTGGAAAGCACTTATTTTACAACTTGTTCTAGTTGAGAGGCAAACATGCAGATGCAGGCAGTATTTCAAGGGCCGGATGTTAAATTCATCATGCTACAAAACATGGACCAGGAGCATAGAAAATGCATGTGTATATGTATGTGTGTGTTTGTCTATATGTGTGTGTATTTTTTTCTTTTCTCTGGACTCTGTGCTTATGTGAGTGTCCATGTTATTTATAGCCAAGCTCTTTACTTGGCATCAAGTGTATTCTGGAAGCTGAAAATAGAAAGAAAGAAAAAAAGCTTTAGTTTGTCATGAATGCTTGTAAAAAGTAAGTTAGTTAGTTACATGTTTGGCTTCAAGGGCAGCATCCTTTGTGTAAAGACAAAACAAGATTACCAATGCATGTTTTTATTTTTTAGGCCCATGGGTAAATTTCCAGATTATTCAGAGTGTATCCGTTGACTTAATTGAGTTGATTACTCACATGACAAAGAGCTGCAGTGATGAGGAATTTGTTCTAATGATGAAGTATGTTCTCCAGTGGCTTGAAGTCAACAACTTGTGGAAACAAAATTATAAAGTAGGTGATGTTTTTTTTATGTGTTATTATGTATGTTTATTGGCATGTTTATCTTAATTCCTTTTCCTAAGTCATATAAATACTCAGATCTCTTGTTGCAATTTCTGTTGTACACATTTCAATGGCAATTTATTTATAAAAGGGACACTAAAGGGGCAGTAACACAAACTTGTATTCCTGACCCTATAGTGTTAAAAACACCATCTAGCCCACCTGACCCACTTTGTCCTTAAATATAGGAAAATCTTACTTTTACTCCAGTCTACTGCTGCTGGCTCTGCCCCTGTCCTGCCTTCTTGGCTGACATTATCAGGAGTGTTGATCAAAAGCCAATCACAATGCTTTCCCATAGGAATGCATTGAATTGGTTGAGCATGTCAAGGAGGCAATTAGGGAAAGAGCCAGCATGATTCAAACACAGCCCTGTCCAATCAGCATCTCCTCATAGAGATTAATTGAATCTCTATGAGGAAAGTTCAGTGTCTGCATGCAGAGGGAGGAGATACTGAATGTTTGGATGCGTTTTAGGCAGCCATGACCCAGGAAGGATCTCTAATAGCTATCTGAGGAGTGGCCAGTGAAGTTATCACTAGGCTGTAATGTAAACACTGCATTTTCTCTGAAAAGACAGTCTTTACAGCAAAAAGCCTGAAGGTAATGATTCGACTCGCCAGAACAAATTCAATAAGCTGTACTTGGTGACTATAGTGTCCCTTTAATGATGTGCTTTTTGTGTATAGATAATGCCCCTACAATCTTATCACTCAATTTTGTACCATTTAGGAGTTAAATCACTTTTTTTGTGCAGCCATGGCTACACCTCCCTATGCCGTGACTTACACAACCTCCCTGCAAACTTCATGTAAAAAAATCCAAGTTATTCACTTAAACTCCCTTTATTCCTTTACTTGGTCAGTATTTTTTTTAGTTTAGAAGTATCTCCTGCTTTGTTAAAAGTCTGCTAAAGCCTGCAGGGGCCTCATTTGTGTAATTAAAGGATCACTATAGTGTCCTGAGGGTGCCCCCACCCTCAGGGCACCCCTCCCGTGGCATTAGGTCCTTCAAGTTTTAACCCTTCAGATGCAAACATAGCAGTTTTAGAGAAACTGCTATGTTTACATTTGGGGTAAATCAAGCCTCTAGTGGCTGTCTTCCGGACAGCCACTAAAGGCGCATCTGTGACGATGGATGCGAGTTTTGCATCCATCGTGCAGAGCGTCTATAGGAAAGCATTTCTAAATTAATTTGTGTCTTGATTTATAGAGTACATAATATGTATAGGATTTCAGCTTATTTTCAAAGTTGCAGGTCACAAAGTACAAGGATTAAAATATGTCAATGTGAAATTAATTTAGAAGTTGGTATGTTTGTCTTGTAAGTATAGTAGCCGCCACACAAAACTAACACATTTCTCATGTGTTTCAACAGTTAGATTCATCTTTGTGCGTGTATGTTTGTTTTCATTTAGTTCTTCTATTCAGCTGTTACGGTGCCATATTCTGGTGGGTTCGCGTGTCCAAGTACCAGTCATCTTATCTGTGGGAATCTGGGTCTTGCTGAATGGGTTAGGGTTGCTGGTGTGGGTGTGCGTGGTGTGCGTGGTGTGCTTGATGTTTTGTTCTATATACAGGTAGTATGGTGCTTCGGTTTATCTGTGATTTGTTAAGTTTGGGTCTGCCTCCATGGTGGGTTGATTCTGTTGTGTGGTCTGGTTGTATGGTTTGTGTGTTTATTGTGTGTGTCTGCATGTGTATCTAAGGTGCGGTGTCTGTCACTGTTCGGTGGTGCGTTTTTGTATGTGTGTGTGGTCGTTGTCCAAAGTGACATGTGTGGTATGGTGCTTTTCTCTGTTCTGCCTTGTCCCGATTTGGAGGTACGGTGGTGTGTGTGTAGGCTTGTCGTAGGCTTGTCTGTGGGTTGGTCGGGGCTGGGTTTTGTGTATTGTTGTTTATGGGTGTATCATGCTTGTTGTGTCTCCAGGTGTCAGTGTTGCTTGGAGACATCCGTGCCTGATGGGTGTGTTTTCGGTGTGGAGCCAAGCGCGTGTGCCGAGTGTCCATTGTCATGTTATGCATTAGCCTATTGCAGTGCCTGTGTTTGTTTGTTAAAATGTGTTAGTGTGGATGAGTGAGGGTTAGGGTGGGGGGGGAGCTGGGGAAAGGGTAAGGGGCTAAGGGGGCAGTGAGAGGGGGTGGACGGTCTTGCCCCCCGTCGCTGCCCCGGCTCACCGTGCCCCGCTGTCCCTCGCTCGGTGCGCTGTCGGCGTCAGGTACCATCTGGTGAGTATCTTGTATGACTTTTCCTGGAGGCGTGCTGAACTTGGTGTTTTTTGTATCAGGGTAATGCTTTTATCCCAGTCTGCCTCTGTCATGGCCTTGTCAAGGTCTTCCTCTCAGTTCCTGATGCAGGGGGTTGCCAATAAGTATCTGCTGGTGACTAGGATTGCATAGATCTGTGAGATGGCTCTAGGTGTTTCTTTGTCTTGCGTGCAGAGAAGTTCGAATTGTGTGGGCTCTCTCAGTAGGGATGTTTTTTTGCGGGATGGATCGGCCGTACTGGACAATTTGAGTTCTTGCCAATGTGTGGGAAAGGTGAGCGGTCGGTCCGAGAAGAGTTCGTTCAGTGGGCGAATGTCAAATGGGCGCGTGAGGACGTCCTTCATTCGGGTTGGGACCGAGGTGGGACCGAGGTCTCCTACTGGGAAGTCCGGGATGCCTCTGAGGGGTAGTAGCAGGCCTGGGTCTGTCGTCAGGTATTGCTACGTGCCTTGTCTGTGCCAGATCTGCATAGTCGCCGCTAGGAATGGGTTGTTGATGTGTTTGTGCCTGTATGCTGTCTTGGGGATACATGGTAAGGACCTGAGGTCGCAGTTGGTTATGTCAGATTCCAATTGGGTCCAGGGTTTCGTGCTGACGGCTACCGACCAGCTGATGACTGGTGAGGTGTGCTGCGTGGTAATATTTTTCGAAATCGGGGAGCGCCAGGTCTCCTCGGAGTTTAGGTAGGGTTAATTGGGCGTGTGCTATGCGTGGGGATTTGCCCTTCCATATACATGTGCGGACCTCCGTCTTTAGTGCTGAGAAGAACGATTCTGGGGCTTGGATCGGTACCGTTTGGAACACGAAGAGTAGTTTGGGCAGTAGTGTCATCTTGACTCCGTTTACCCTTCCCAGCCATGAGATGTAATAGGAGCTCCATCTGTGCAGTTCCTCCGTTGCCTTTTTTAGTATGGGGAGGTAGTTGTGTGGGTAGGTCTGCTGGGTTGGGTGTGAGCCAAACCCCCAGGTACTGCATGCGGTGGTCACACCTGCGGTATGGAAGTTGTCTCTGGATCATTTGTCTGTGTGTGTGGCTGATGGATAGGTTCAGTATCTCTGACTTTGTGTAGTTTATCTGGATTCGGCCGTACTCCTCGAATTCCACCTGTATCGCTCGTAGGGAGGTCTCCGGGTTCGTGACAGCATGTCGTCCGCATATGTTAGGATTTTGTGGTGTGTATTTCCTATTTTCAGTCCCTGAATGTCCGCATTGCGTCTGATCCTGTTCAGGAATGGCTCCAGAGTCAGCACGAAGAGTATGGGCGAGAGAGGGCAGCCCTGTTTGGTCCCGTTGTGGATCTGGAATGGGTCGGTCAGTGCGCCGTTGATCCGGATGCGCGCTGAGGGGCAGGTGTATAGCATCTTCACCCAAGTGAGGTATTTTGGCCCTACGCCGAGGGCTTGGAGGGCTTCGAGCGTCAGGTCCCAGTCTACTCTGTCGAATGCCTTCTCCGCGTCCGTGGTTTGTGCTCTGGCGTGTGCTATGATGTTCAGGGCTCTTATGGTGTTGTCCCTCACTTTTCTGCCCGGGATGAACCTCGTTTGATCCGGGTGAATTGTGGCGGGTAGCAATGACGCTAGACGTGTCGCCAGGAGTTTGATGTCCATGTTCAACACGGAGATCGGGCGGTAGCTTGGGCACAGTGTCAGGTCTGTGCCCTCTTTTGGAAGCAGGGTGATGTTCGCCGAGGTGAATTGGGCCGAAGGCGCGGCTCCCTCCTGGATTGAGTTTAGGGCTTTCAGTAGCTTCGGTAGAACGTCTTGCGCAAAGACCTTGTAATATTGGAGGGGTAGCCCATCTGGTCCTGGTGACCTGCCTGTTTTTTCTCTTTTGATGGCGTATTTCAATTCCTCTATTGAGATAGGTGCCTCTAGCATCTCTTGGTCGGCTTTGTTTATTCCTGGTGTGCGCGTCCAGGTAACTATGTATGTCTTCGATTGTGCGGTGTCGCTGGTCATCCCTTTTATTCCAGAAGTTTGGTCCTTAAGGGGTTAATGAGTTGAGTTGGTGAGTTGGTTTCGTTTGGCCGTTAGGTCTCTGTAGGTTGTTGCGTCTAAGGTGCGTTTGTACCTAGCCTCCAGAGTCGCAATTTCTTTGCTAAGTTCGAGCGTCTCTTGTGTCGCCGTCTTTTTACGGGTTGCGCTTAACACGATGAGCTTGCCTCGGATTACTGTCTTGTGTGCTTCCCAGCAGGTCAGTGGTGTTACGTCCTCCGTCTCGTTGTCTTGGAAATAGTCTTGTATAGATTGACCGATCTGGTCTGTTGCTAACGCGTCTGAAAGGATCGATTTGTTCAGCCGCCACGACATCTGGCGGGGTTTGAACAGCGGTGATTTCAACCACATGCGGATCGGGCAATGGTCTGACCATGTCATCGGCAGGATGTCCGCTGCATTAAGCAGGGCCAGGTTGTGGTGCGATATTAGGAAATAGTCCAGTCTTGTGTATGTTGAATGGATCGTCGAGTCGAAGGTGTAGTTTCGGGCCATTGGGTGTAGCTCTCGCCAGCAGTGTGCCAGTTGGTGTTGGTGTAGGTGGCAAAGCGTATTTGCTTGCCTGTTGTGTGGGGTGGATCCGTGTGTTGTAGAGTTCTGGTCTGGGTGCAGTGCTAGGTTTAGGTCCCCTCCAATGATCAGGGTGTCATCCGCAAATTTCATCAGGGTGCTAAGCGTGTTCCGGAGGAAGTGATGTTGTTTTGTGTTTGGGGCGTATATGCTGGTAAATGTGTAGGTTTGATCTAGGATAGTACCTTTAGTGAAGATGTATCTTCCCTGCTTGCATCTGACGGTGGCATGTTCTGTGTATAGGATTCTGCTAGAAATGAGGATGCACACTCCCTGTGTTCGCCTGTCCGGGTTGTTGCTGAAGTATCCTGTTCGGAACTTGCAGTCCTTCAGGGCTGGTGCTCTACCTTCTTGGAAGTGCATTTCTTGGAGAAATGCTATTGATGTCTTGTAGTGTTTCAGGTCTCGTAGTAGTCTTGTGCACTTCTCCCTGACGTTTAGGCCGTGTACATTGTAGGAGTTTATAGTCGGGTCCTCCGTGTGTGTGTGGTGTGGTGCGGTCTCTGTTGTGATCTGGTTCTTGGTGTAGTCTGCGTAGGTTTGAGCTGTCTGAGGAGTCTTTGTGAAGCCTTAGGTTAATGGACAGTTGTCCCGGTGTTTTGACCGTATGGTCCCACCGATTGGTGGGTCTGGGTCAGTTCCGGCAGTTGTGTGTCCCCTGTCTAATGGGGAATCTTGTGTCCTATGCCCGTGGGGGTGTCTGGCTACGTGTCTGCTGTAGCTTGTTTCGCCACGCTGCGGCTATCGTGTCCATATGGGTGCCGTACATATTTGGTTGTACTGTACGTATGTATATGGTCTCTCGTCTCCTATGTGGCTGTGTAGCTAGACCGTCAGCTCTGTCTCTCATTGTGGGGTGCGTGTGGGTCAAAGGTTGTGTAATGTGTGGGTCGTTACGACCGCAGTCGTTTCCTTGGTTTGCTATGTTGCCTGTCTTTCCATGGCAGTTTTGTCGCTGTCATTTCCCTGCAGTTCCTTGGTCTTGGGGGCTAGTGGGCGGTCAGGCTTAATCCCCCAGGGGTGTCTAGTGCTTCAATTTGTCGGGTGCTTTCGAGAGTTCGGTGTGCATACTACAACACATTTTTATCAATAAAGCATTTCAATCCCAATATTACGGTGTTGTGTTGTTAGCTGGTATGTTACGCTTGAGGAAATGTCTAGCCTGTATTGCTCTTTGCTAATTGCCTTCCCCCTGTTAACCTTCATTGTGCTGTTTTGGTTTACATGCGTGCTGTCTGCTCTTGCCCCTGTTTTGAAATTTCACCTGGGTTCCCTCTCTAATTGCAGGCGCCCTGACAATTCACCCCATAGACTTACAGGGAGTGCAGAATTATTAGGCAAGTTGTATTTTTGAGGATTAATTTTATTATTGAACAACAACCATATTCTCAATGAACCCAAAAAACTAATTAATATCAAAGCTGAATATTTTTGGAAGTAGTTTTTAGTTTGTTTTTAGTTATAGCTATTTTAGGGGGATATCTGTGTGTGCAGGTGACTATTACTGTGCATAATTATTAGGCAACTTAACAAAAAACAAATATATACCCATTTCAATTATTTATTTTTACCAGTGAAACCAATATAACATCTCAACATTCACAAATATACATTTCTGACATTCAAAAACAAAACAAAAACAAATCAGTGACCAATATAGCCACCTTTCTTTGCAAGGACACTGAAAAGCCTGCCAGACATGGATTCAGTCAGTGTTTTGATCTGTTCACCATCAACATTGCGTGCAGCAGCAACCACAGCCTCCCAGACACTGTTCAGAGAGGTGTACTGTTTTCCCTCCTTGTAAATCTCACATTTGATGATGGACCACAGGTTCTCAATGGGGTTCAGATCAGGTGAACAAGGAGGCCATGTCATTAGATTTTCTTCTTTTATACCCTTTCTTGCCAGCCACGCTGTGGAGTACTTGGACGCGTGTGATGGAGCATTGTCCTGCATGAAAATCATGTTTTTCTTGAAGGATGCAGACTTCTTCCTGTACCACTGCTTGAAGAAGGTGTCTTCCAGAAACTGGGAGTTGAGCTTGACTCCATCCTCAACCCAAAAAGGCCCCACAAGCTCATCTTTGATGATACCAGCCCAAACCAGTACTCCACCTCCACCTTGCTGGCGTCTGAGTCGGACTGGAGCTCTCTGCCCTTTACCAATCCATCCATCTGGCCCATCAAGACTCACTCTCATTTCATCAGTCCATAAAACCTTAGAAAAATCAGTCTTGAGATATTTCTTGGCCCAGTCTTGACGTTTCAGCTTGTGTGTCTTGTTCAGTGGTGGTCGTCTTTCAGCCTTTCTTACCTTGGCCATGTCTCTGAGTATTGCACACCTTGTGCTTTCGGGCACTCCAGTGATGTTGCAGCTCTGAAATATGGCCAAACTGGTGGCAAGTGGCATCTTGGCAGCTGCACGCTTGACTTTTTTCAGTTCATGGGCAGTTATTTTGCGCCTTGGTTTCTCCACACGCTTCTTGCGACCCTGTTGACTATTTTGAATGAAACGCTTGATTGTTCGATGATCACGCTTCAGAAGCTTTGCAATTTTAAGAGTGCTGCATCCCTCTGCAAGATATCTCACTATCTTAAACTTTTCTGAGCCTGTCAAGTCCTTCTTTTGACCCATTTTGCCAAAGGAAAGGAGGTTGCCTAATAATTATGCACACCTGATATAGGGTGTTGATGTCATTAGACCACACCCCTTCTCATTACAGAGATGCACATCACCTAATATGCTTAATTGGTAGTAGGCTTTCGAGCCTATACAGCTTGGAGTAAGACAACATGCATAAAGAGGATGATGTGGTCAAAATACTCATTTGCCTAATAATTCTGCACGCAGTGTATATATAACAAGTATGTAGGTTGCTCAGAATTTTTCTTTTCTTCTCTCCCCACCTCTGCGCTTCCCCCCGTTTCTTTCAGCTCTCCACCTTACTTCTCTCTCCTTTTCCATTCTTGCAAGCCCTTCCTTCCCGCCCTTCTCTTCCCTTGTGTGTGTTGGTTCTTGTGACGACAGAACAATGTCCAGGGCGGCCCCTAACTTTACGTTCAGGGTTGCGTCTCTGTGTTTCTGCAAGTGAGACCACCTGTGTGCCATCAGGCCTTTTGTGTTGCCAATGCTGGCGTATTCCCCGTCCCCCCCAAATGTCCTAATGCCCCCCCTCGCAGCTATGTCGGTGTTGAAAGTTTTTCTAGGGGCCTTCTCTCTTGGGGTGTGCTCCCTTGCAGTGTGTAGCATATGTGGCTTCCAACCCTTCAGTCTCCCAGGGCCCTGACTCCCCTCCCAAAACTTGCTTATGTGGGTGCATTGTATGAGTGTGTCCCCCTTTGATAGTACTCACGATTCGGTATGGTCCGTGTTCCATTTTGGAGCATTTTCGCAGGCTACATATTCCAACTACACCATACAGGCATGAACAGGGTATAAAGCAGCGCTAAACAAACTGAGTACAATAGAGTGAGAGGCAGCACACATGATAGGAGGGGTATCTCTCCAACCCCTAAGGAAACAAGAACAATGACAGACATTTTTTCTGTTGCAAAAGGGTTAACTATTTTTAGGTGTTGAATAATTGAATAAGTCATTTATTTAGATCTGATTGAAAATTAAACCTTTTTTTTGTCATGTAAGCCGTGTGCTCCAGCCTAGTGTGTTAGGGCTGCATAAACACACACAAAAATTATTTACGCTAAAGTTTGGGTCAAATATAAAATAGTTTAAAAGGCGTTATAAACAAAAACTATAAATTAATTTTAAAAAAAGGAGACCCAATACCTGCCCAATCCTAGTATTACTCCAGTAAAACAAAAAAGCAAAAGATAGTGAACTGAGTTAATACAATTATATCTAAATATCTATAAGGTATCCTCTTTGGATAAATAATGCTGGGAAGAGAAAACCAGTAAAGGTTGACTGAAATTTTCCCATTGTGGTATTCTATTGACTTTGGATATGACTATCACCCAAGTATTTTATAATATTTTTGTGTACTTTTATTTTAAGTTACGCAAAATACCTTTGAGCTGTGATTACTATTGATATGTAATTTTATTATTGCAGTTAACTATCTTGTGCATAAAGTCGTTTTGGTGCTTAGTGTATCCATTGAACAGCAAAAGTAAAATTTGCAATGCTTGTATTGAAAGTGAAGAGGGGTAAAGAAAAAAAACTAATTTTAAATTCACCTTTCCTCAGACAAAATAGTTTGTTTGTGTCTTGTAGGAACCATTTGCTGGCATCATACTGCTTAAGCTGCTACTCAGTTGCCCATTAAGTGGAGAGAGAATCAAAATATTCTGGTGTACAGCCCCACAGATCACTACAGTTTTAGTGGTAAGTCATGAAATTAACCTTAATGAGATACTTTGGGTATAATGGACAGATGCTCATTTGAAAAGGAAAGAGTGCTCTTTAATAATGGTAAAAATATATATTTAGCTTAGTTTCCTAGGGATACACTAGAAATGTGTTATCATACCATTACCTGCAGAATATAAAGTTTAGAGAAGGTTATCTTTTACAAGTTTGAAATCCTGCTTTGTTTAAATCACATCCACTTTAACATAGTAAAATCTAGATCTAGTTTGCTGGATGATTAGATAGCTTGGAATTAAATAATTTTAATAATTGCTGACTTGTTTGACATGTGTCAACAAAGGGATTTTATGTGCAACCACTCTCGGTACACCATTAAAGCGGCACTGTCATGGCCTAATCCTGTTTTTTTTTTTTTTTTTTTTAGCCCCTCCCGACTCCACTACATCTGATTGACCCCCTAAGCCCCCCATATTACCTAGTGTTTAAACTTTATTTTGTGCCCGGACCTATGTTCTGGGCGCCGCCATCTATGTGTGGGTAGATGAAGTCCCTGCGGGACACGTCATCTGCCCACACTAGATAGCGCTGTGAAATTCCGGCACATGCCCAGTTAAACACTTGGGCATGCAAACGGGAATTTCATCTATTCATTCATCCATCAGAAAGACAAATGAATGAATAGAAATAGACGAACAAACAAACACTGAATATTAGTGTTCGTATGTTAAGTTTATTACAAGGAGGGAGCTACCAGCTCGCAGCTCCCTCCTTGTAAAATGTAAAAGTAGAAGCAGCAAGTAGCAGTGCTCCCCGCCATTTTATAAGCCCCCCATGTCTTCCCTCACTCTATGGGGGTCAATATGACCCCCATAATAGCATATGGCCCCCATTGTTTTTATGGCCCCCACCCTCGGCTCAAGGGTGGGGGCCGGGGAGGGGGGCTTAGGTCCCCCCTTCAGTTTAGTAGCCCCCACTCGCGCGGCACGGGTGGGGGCTCGGGAGGGGGGTACTAGGGTTTTGGCTACTCACTGTTAAATAGACATGCCCCTACTCGCTGTATAGCGAGTAGGGGCAGAATTTACTAATGCTAAGTAATCTTTACTTAGTATTATTAAATTTGGCTGTAATTTAGGTCTTACAGCCTTTTGGTAGATAGCTCCCTGATACCGTGGCACGAATAGGACCGGAGTTTCATTCATTTGAATGAAATTCCGATATGAACAAAGTCCCGAAATGCGTCCTCACATGAATGAACAAACTGTTCTTATTCTGTTAGGACGCAATTCAGTAGTTTTGACGGCATCCTGTCTAAATGACAGGACGTTCAGGAAAAGTGAAAGGAAGCATCGCGGGAACACGGTGGAAAGCTAAGAATTGTGGAAAAATTTCTCTGACCACCGAAAATTAAGCACACTTTGCTCCTCCGCTGGTCAGAGATGGTCAGGCGTAGGAAAACTCCATAAGACACATAGTTCCTACTAAAGAAAACTAGAGCAGACAGAAATAAATGAAGAACAGATCCTGACAGAGGGAGAGAAGAGGAATCGATTAAAGAAAGGTAAGTTCGGCATGACAGTGCCGTTTTAATTTCTTGCACTTCTGTTTGAGCAGTGACTTTTGGCAACACAAAGCAATGTGTTGAATTCCAAGTTAACTGCAGTTTGTGTATTCTCATATCTGCAAAACATTATAAACCTCATATTTGATAGTGATTACAAAAATAATAATGTGATTATATAAAATCCTAATTGTGTTTATTTATCCCTCTTTCTGCAGACATTATGCAAAGAGTCTTGTAAAGATCGCTTGTTACTTCCCACAATTGTTGTGCCTATTTTGGAGGCTTTAGCCTTATTGTTAAGGCATGGTGAATCATATCTAAAAAATCCGCATCATGTTACACTGTCATACAGCATTCTTTTAACAGTGCCACTGGATCACTTGAAGGCAGAAGATTATTACAGCATTTTCCTGGGCGTACATGAAGTTCTTTTTTCCATACTGCAATATCATTCAAAGGTAGCACGCTGTATTACAACAGGCAGCAAATGTTCCATAGGTTTTTATATATTTGAAAATACTGTTCTAGTAAAAAAAATATGGATATTAAATTTGTTTTCTAAATTAGGAAAACTTTCTCAAGTTTTGAAAACAAGTTTTACAAATAAATATTAAAGGGCAGCACATTAAAACAGTTGCCCTGTAGAATTCAGAAGAAGGTAATTTAGGCAATTAAGAATCCTGCAGAATATGCATTA
The DNA here is from genome assembly GCF_036172605.1 of Pelobates fuscus. Classification (NCBI taxonomy): domain Eukaryota; kingdom Metazoa; phylum Chordata; class Amphibia; order Anura; family Pelobatidae; genus Pelobates; species Pelobates fuscus. The sequence continues at coordinate 278,421,506 of NC_086318.1, read as the reverse complement.
TACATTCTGCAGCACTAATTCTACTTTGTGGTTTTCACAACTCTAGTATCTGTTATAATGCCAATTATGACGATAGTCCACCATGCTACCGTAAAACGCTCCTGCTCGCCTCAATATTAAGAGTGATTCTCTCTATTTTGATTCCTCTAATTCCTCACATTCAAATCTTAGACAAAACAGATTAACTCCTTCATTGCCACCATACATATATGTCACAGTGCTTAGTGCCTGTGACTTCTTGATTCTGCAGAGCTGCAGAAACCATATGCTTATCCGCCTGGGTATTGGATGAGAGTGTCAGGTGCACAATCTCAGCAATATATGACCCAGTGGGTAAAGAATATGCACAGAATTGACATTAGCCAGACTGGAACTCTTGTGCTAATGACGCTGCTGGAAGGGGAGTTAAACCTATCACAGCAATATTCATTATTTAAGTATGTACAGCGCTACAGAATTTGCTGCCGTTATATAAATAATAAAATTATAATAACAATAGTAATGTGCAGAGTTTCATATTGAAAAGCTGTACATACAGACTACAAGCTCCAAAACCACTTTAGCAGCACTATTGTTCTGATTACTGACTGGCTCACTCAGCCGCTTCATTAGACTTATGGTGATATGTGAGGAAAAGCACAGAGTAATACCCATCACTGAGCAAAAGTTTCTCTAAACTGGAACCCTCAATCAGATATAATCTCTTGTGTTATGCCATGCAAACAGAACACCTAGATTTTAGCTAGTTCTCATGTGGATCAAATAAGACATCTTAGAGAACCTGTTTTTGATCATAAGAATGGTAGTATAGTTCTTAGCATGAGTAGGTTCACAATGAAAACCATGACCAAATATGTCTGTGGTTTGTTTCTGCAATTCCAGTGCCTATCAAATCTCAAAGTATTTGTTTGGGAGTTTTGTTAGCAGTACACACCGTACATGCAGACACAAAATCTTTAACATAATTTGGGAGATATTGACACCAGAGCAGTCTGTTTATATAAAGATGTGCATTGTTTTGTTTTTTTCTAATAACTGGACATCCTATTGTTTTTTGAGAATGGAACACCTTAAAGCGGCACTGTCATGCTAAACTTACCTTTCCCCGATCTGTTCTTCTTTTCTTCCTAACTGATCTAGTTTTCTTTAAAACATAAGACAAAGTAGGGACTATTTTGTCTTGAGTATTTTTCCTATGCTTCATCAGCTTTGACCCAGAAGAGGAGCTAAGCCCGCTCTATTTCCTGCGTTCAAATAAATTTTCCCACAATACTCCCCTCTCCCACGTGTTCTCCTTATTTGCTGTTTGAACGCCTGTAAAACTACAGAATTTCGTCCTAACAGAATGAGAACAGTTTGTCCATTATTCTGGACTTTTTATTCAGATCGGAATTTCATTTGAATGAATTAAACTCCAATCTTATTCATGCCACGGCTGCAATTTGCAGCCGCTTAGTAGATAGCTCCCTAATTTCCCACGGTATAAGGGAGTCATCTACTAAAAGGCTGAACGACCAATTTTGGTCTCCCTAATTTACAAATACTAAGTAAAGATTACTTTGTATTAGTAATTAAGGGAGCTTAAAATTTCTCTCCTGACCCTGCTCGCTATACCGCAAGTAGGGGCATGTCTACAAAAAAAAAAAAAAAAAAAAATCCTAACGCAAAAAAAAATAATCCATCTTCACCCAGTGAGCACACCGTGCAGACTTAAATCCAATCAGGGCAAATGACCTGTTGCTTGCAAGGCTCATGATTTACCATTCTTATTGGTTGGCTTACACCAACCAATCAGAGCGCTTTGAGTCAAATCGCAGGGCGTGGGAAAGCTTTATAAGTAGTGATGTACCGAACGGTTTGCTGGCGAATAGTTCCTGGCGAACATCGCATGTTCGCGTTCGCCACAGACGGCGAACATATGCGATGTTCGGTCGGCCCCCTATTCGTCATCATTGAGTAAACTTTGACCCTGTACCTCACAGTCAGCAGACACATTCCAGCCAATCAGCAGCAGACCCTCCCTCCCAGACCCTCCCACCTCCTAGACAGCATACAATTTAGATTAATTCTGAATCTGCATTCTTTTTTTTTTGTGTGTGTTTATTATACATTATCCTCCATAGCCAGTAACCTGTGTTTATTATACATTATCCCCCATAGCCAGTAACCTGTGTTTATTATACATTATCCCCCATAGCCAGTAACCTGTGTTTATTATACATTATCCCCCACAGCCAGTAACCTGTGTTTATTATACATTATCCTCCCCATAGCCAGTAACCTGTGTTTATTATACATTATCCCCCCATAGCCAGTAACCTGTGTTTATTATACATTATCCCCCCCATAGCCAGTAACCTGTGTTTATTATACATTATCCCCCCCATAGCCAGTAACCTGTGTTTATTATACATTATCCCTCCCATAGCCAGTAACCTATGTTTATTATACATTATCTCCCCCATAGCCAGTAACCTGTGTTTATTATACATTATCCCCCCTGTAGCAAACTCACCCCTGTAACTGAGTTTGCCATGAGCTTTTGGAGGGGGCTGCTTGCCCGCCTCTTGTCCTGTGATTATGGTCCCTGGGAGATTTGGCCCTTCAAGTGCAACATTTGGGCATACTGTATTTTATTATACTGCCACTGGCCCTTTAAGCAGCATATGGAATTCTGTTGGACTGTGTATGTCCCTTTCAGACTATGGCCCTCTCATCAGCCCATGCTAAACTTAAACTCCATGGCGATTTGACTGTGTTTGTGGCATCTGAGCACTGTTTGGATATATTGAGCGCTCAGATCCAAGCCATCTGGGGATGGGTTGAATGTGGGGGTTCTGTTCAGTATGCTAGGAATTATGTATTTTTGTGTCTTTTGCTAACATATGCTCAATGGAGTCTGCCTTTATCCCTGGATATAATTGGATTACCTCTCCATTGTCTCCAGGATAGAGGACTCTTGTGAAACTGGTTTGGGCCGGAAAGCCATGCTGGCAGTGGGTTTTATTAATACTTTTGCTAACTTTTGAACCCCTGGTCTGATTCGTGCCATTTTTTAATATGTTGTTCCCCTGAATGGATTAATTTATGTGAATGTGATGTATAGTTTTAAAGTTATAGTATATTTGTAAAAACTGTATTTCTCTGCCTGTGATAATTACATTTCCCATTGTGTAAGATAATTGTATCACAGGCAGAGGGAAGGACTTTACTGTGGGTTGTAACTGTTATTTTATAGTTTTTTTTATACCTCCCTGTGGGCAGTCCTGTATGTGCAAGACCGTAATAAAAACCAGGCTGGGTGTGCCAGCACAGTCTGTTCTTCTTCACCCTGAATTTGAAGTGTCGCCTCTTATTGGGGGAATCTGCTACAAGGGATTGCTATGCTCTGCATATTCCCTTGCTGTAATCACTACTAAGCTCTTGTAAGAGCTTGTTCCTGCTTCACTATCTTGGAGGAGAGGTTTACCCCCTGGAGCCTTGTCGTAGGTCCAGGGTGGGCAGGAGACGGCAAGACCCCAACCAAGCTGCGGCGGTTCCTGGGGTCTGCGGTGCTTATGGTATCTGGTGGAGTGCTTGTAGCCCTCGGGAAGCACTAGGAGCATCCATCAACGGAGGTACTCATTCGAGGTGCCCGTCGATCCATTACACCCCCACAACCAGTAACCTGTGTTTATTATACATTATCCCCCCATAGCCAGTAACCTGTGTTTATTATACATTATCCTCCCATAGCCAGTAACAGGGCCGGACTAGCCCACCGGGATACCGGGAAATTTCCCGGTGGGCCGCGGCACCTGGGGGCTGCATTGAGCATGTATGTGCTACCGGGTGGCCGCTCCGGTGGCACACACTCTGAGGGGGCCAGCCGGCCTGCGGCCGCATTCCATGCTGGAGCCGCCGGACCGGCGGCACTCCTGTCACTAATGCTGACTCGCTGGGGGCTGAAGGAGGAGGGAGGAGCATGTCTCTGTACCATGCTCCCTCGCGGTTCCTGTGCTGGGAATTGTGGGAACCGCGAGGGAGCATGGTACAGAGACATGCTCCTCCCTCCTCCTTCAGCCCCCCAGCGAGTCAGCATTAGTGACAGGAGTGCCGCCGGACTGGCGAGGCTGCCACCCGGTCCGGCGGCTCCAGCGTGGAATGTGGCCGGCCCCACTCACTACTCGCAGGTAAATGGGAGGGGAGGGGGGAAATAAAACAGGGGCACAGGGAAAGGATGGGGGAAAGAGACAGAGGGGGGGAGAGTGAGACACAGAGGGAGAAAAAGGAGGAATAGAGATATGGTGGAGGGAGGAAAAAGAGACAGAGGGGGGAGAGAGAGGAAGGGGGAGAGAGAGAGGAAGGGGGAGAGAGAGAGGAAGGGGGGAGAGAGAGGAAGGGGGAGAGAGAGAGGAAGGGGGGAGAGAGAGAGGAAGGGGGGAGAGAGAGAGGAAGGGGGGAGAGAGAGAGGAAGGGGGGAGAGAGAGAGGAAGGGGGGAGAGAGAGAGGAAGGGGGGAGAGAGAGAGGAAGGGGGGAGAGAGAGAGGAAGGGGAGAGAGAGAGGAAAGGGGGAGACAGAGAGGAAGGGGGGAGGGAGACAGAGAGGAAGGGGGAGGGAGACAGAGAGGAAGGGGGGAGGGAGACAGAGAGGAAGGGGGGAGGGAGACAGAGAGGAAGGGGGGAGGGAGAGACAGAGAGGAAGGGGGAGGGAGAGACAGAGAGGAAGGGGGGAGGGAGAGACAGAGGGGACGAGAGATGTGGTGAGAGAGACAGAGGGGACAAGAGATGTGGTGAGAGAGACAGAGGGGACAAGAGATGTGGTGAGAGAGACAGAGGGGACAAGAGATGTGGTGAGAGAGACAGAGAGGAAGAGAGATGTGGGGAGAGAGACACAGGGAAAGGGGGGAGAAAGAGACAGAGGAGAAGAGAGATGTGGGGGAGAAGGAGACAGAGGGGAAGAGAGATGTGGGGGACAGAGAGACACAGGGAAAGGGGGGAGAAAGAGACAGAGGGAGAAAGGAGAGAGACACACAAGGGGAGGGGGAGAAAGAGGCAGAGGGGGAAGAGAGAGACTGGGAAGGAGAGCCGATCTCCCTCCCCGTTCCACAGGCACCGTGCGGGCAGCCGGCAGGGAAGGGAGGAAGAGAGGACTCGGGTGCTCAGCCTGCAGCTCCTCTGCGTCCTTCTCGCACGAACACAGAGCGTTGCCGCGGTTACCACGGCAATGCTCCGGCTCTCACGAGAGTGAACTCTAGCCCTGGAGCTATGGGCTAGAGTTCACTCTCACCACTGCGACCACCATGAATTCCTGATGGTCGCAGTGTTGAGAGTTAACTCTAGCCCCATAGACACACTGCCCCCACACACACACCATACACATTCACACATTGCCCCCACACACACACCATACACATTTACACACTGCCCCCATGCACACATTGCCCCCCACACACATACACAGCCCCCCATACACACACACACACACATTCACAGCCCCCCATACACACATTTCCCCACACACCCTACGCATTCACACACTACACCCCCCCACACACACATACACTGAACCTTTCACACACACTGCACCCCTCACACATTGCACCACTGCTCCTATACCCTACTACAGCCCCATATCCCAGCAGACCCCAGGTAAGTTGTCAAACTGTTCTTAAACGGTTTGACATCTTACTCTGTGAGGGGGTCCCGGCACTCCTTGCACCATAACCACTACACAGAGCAGGAGTGGTTATTGTGCATGGATTTTTTCTTTAAATAATCTATAAGTGCCCCTCCCGGGATCAGGCTCTGGATCCTCCACTGGTATATGACATTTATATTAATGTGTATATTGGTTATATATATAATATATATATATATATATATATATATATATATATATATATTTATGCCTATTATATTTACACATATATTAATGTACATTTATATATGCATAATACACAGATAAATTTTATTAATATGTAATGAGCAGATATTGTCCGAGTCTTGTTGCTAGGTGCATACTCCAGCACAATAACATATTTAAAGTGAAGAGCGCACCCACAGGACTTCAAAATAAACAAGATAACGTTATTTTTTACAGTTGTGCCCTACATACATTCACCATTTCAGTCCCATTACCAAGCTTTCCTTAATATGTCAAGGTAGTTGGACTGAAACATTGATTACATGCAAAGGCACATCTGCTTAAAATAAATCAGCACTTTTGTTTATTTTGAAGCCTATGAGTGCTTTTTTTTTACGTTGGAGTAATAATTTTTAATTTTAAGTTCTCTTTTCTAGCTGTATCTGCACACTATGGTGGCGCGATGCATTATGGGGCTGGTAAATATTTTTTTCCAGGGCTGCTTTTAATTCCCAGTCCGGCCCTGGCCAGTAACCTGTGTTTATTATACATTATCCTCCCATAGCCAGTAACCTGTGTTTATTATACATTATCCTCCCATAGCCAGTAACCTGTGTTTATTATACATTATCCCCCCACAACCAGTAACCTGTGTTTATTATACATTATCCACCCTCAACCAGTAACCTGTGTTTATTATACATTATCCCTTCCATAGCCAGTAACCTGTGCTTATTATACATTATCCCCCCATAGCCAGTAACCTGTGTTTATTATACATTATCCTCCCATAGCCAGTAACCTGTGTTTATTATACATTATCCCCCCACAACCAGTAACCTGTGTTTATTATACATTATCCCTTCCATAGCCAGTAACCTGTGTTTATTATACATTATCCTCCCATAGCCAGTAACCTGTGCTTATTATACATTATCCCCCCATAGCCAGTAACCTGTGTTTATTATACATTATCCTCCCATAGCCAGTAACCTGTGCTTATTATACATTATCCCTCCGATAGCCAGTAACCTGTGTTTATTATACATTATCCCTTCCATAGCCAGTAACCTGTGTTTATTATACATTATCCTCCCATAGCCAGTAACCTGTGCTTATTATACATTATCCCCCCATAGCCAGTAACCTGTGTTTATTATACATTATCCTCCCATAGCCAGTAACCTGTGTTTATTATACATTATCCCCCCACAACCAGTAACCTGTGTTTATTATACATTATCCCTTCCATAGCCAGTAACCTGTGTTTATTATACATTATCCTCCCATAGCCAGTAACCTGTGTCTATTATACATTATCCCTCCCATAGGCAGTAACCTGTGTTTATTATACATGATCCTCCCATAGCCAGTAACCTGTGTTTATTATACATTATCCTCCCCATAGCCAGTAACCTGTGTTTATTATACATTATCCCTCCATAGCCAGTAACCTGTGTTTATTATACATTATCCCCCCATAGCCAGTAACCTGTGTTTATTATACATTATCCCCCCATAGCCAGTAACCTGTGTTTATTATACATTATCCTCCCATAGCCAGTAACCTGTGTTTATTAAACATTATCCCTCCTATAGCCAATAACCTGTGTTTATTATACATTATCCTCCCATAGCCAGTAACCTGTGTTTATTATACATTATCCCCCCATAGTCAGTAACCTGTGCTTATTATACATTATCCTCCCATAACCAGTAACCTGTGCTTACTATACATTATCCCCCCCATAGCCAGTAACCTGTGTTTATTATACTTTATCCTCCCATAGCCAGTAACCTGTGCTTATTATACATTATCCCTCCCATAGCCAGTAACCTGTGTTTATTATACATTATCCTCCCATAGCCAATAACCTGTGCTTATTATACATTATCCCCCCCATAGCCAGTAACCTGTGTTTATTATACATTATCCTCCCATAGCCAGTAACCTGTGTTTATTATACATTATCCCCCATAGCCAGTAACCTGTGCTTATTATACATTATCCTCCCATAGCCAGTAACCTGTGTTTATTATATATTATCCCTCCCATAGCCAGTAACCTGTTTTTATTATACATTATCCCCCCCATAGCCAGTAACCTGTGTTTATTATACATTATCCCCCATAGTCATTTATCGTTGGACCTAGGCAGCATGATGTCTTAGGCCGGCCCAGAGAGTGAGTGAGTGAATAATATAATATATATGTTCAGAAACATATTAGTAATATATGTAAATCGGTTCATGCAAAGAGGGTGAAAAGGTATTAAAGAAAAACACACTTATTGCATCAAATTTACAAAGCCAAACTTTTAAAAGCTTTCCTCATTTCTTTCTCGGGATGAGGAATATATCGGTTGTAGACTGAGGATTTCCATCTGCCCAATCTTTTAATAATATGCACTGGAGTGTCAGTGTTTAAGGAGACCGAAGCTGCCCCTATTCTAAATGAAAGACCCGAGACATGGATATAACCCAATCTTAGGAGTAGTGTTCTGATGTAGAAGATGAATTTAGCCGTAGTCAGAGGGATTCAGTGAGAGTAGTGGTGAAATGTGTGTGGCATGACTGAGTGTGGGTAAGTAAGAGTCAAGTATTTTAACTGGGCACTAGTTCTAGGTGGGATAAAGTGGTATAGCGGATGGATGAGTAGTTTGGTTCGTTTTTGAGGTTTGTAAAGAAAGTATATAGTGATCATGATTTTTAGCGATATCCAATATTTTTAAGGTGGTCTCAAACAAACATAAAATGCTATATAAAATTTGTGGGAATATCGAATAGTCGTGTACAGTAAATCAGAGAGGGCTCAGAATATCGAACCATCGATCGGTATCCAACCTTGTGCAAATGGGGAGTTTGCGGTTGTGCAAATGGACTGTTTGCGGTTGTTTGCGGTGCGTTAAAAGGGGAGTTTGGTCTGTCACTGTGAAGCGGGCATAACCCTTACACTACCTGATCGATACAACATCATACCTGATGTTTTAAAGCACGTTATTCCAAACAATTTAGGAATGTTAGATGATTTATGCCCTTTATCTCAACAGGAAGTATGGATTTTTATTTCTCCTTTTTAGGGCTGAAAAAGAGACATCTAATGGTAAGTATAATTTTTTTTCTTCTACAGATATTTTGGTTTATTGCTTCCCCTTCACTATTTTTAGGATGAGGGGGGTTGGTAGGGTTTTACTTTATTGGGGGGGGGGGGGGGAATTAGGGGCATTAGGACCCCTGGTCCCTTTGGGGGGGTTATTTTTACATTTAGCCCCCACCCATTGGCGACGGGTACTTCCCCTCTATTGTCACTAGGGCCCTCACCTAATTTAATTTTAATGAAATTCTGATCTGAACAAAAAGTACCAAATAAAAAAGTATATAAACACTAATATGTGAGACAAAATTAAATAAATATTACGTGAAAAAGTGATATCCCTAGTGTACCTCACAACACCACCCAAAAAATACAAACAATAAAAAATATGGGAAAACACACAATGCACGTAAAAAAGAAATATAACAACCTGAAAAAGTTTAATAAGTATAATAAAATCTGAAAAAAATCATAAATAATACATAGCGTAATACTGTAACATATAACACTCCAATGAGTATAAAGTTAAAAACTCAAACAAACGAAAAATTCAGGCTCATCACCCTTACAAGGGTACTGCAATATGGATCTTCTATGTAGGATGTTTCTTCATTGAAATATGAGGAAAAAAATTACACAATAGTGAAGTAAAATAAATAAAAAATTCCACAATAGTGAAAGGGACACTATAGTCACCTGAACAACTTCAGCTTAATGAGGTTGTTCAGGTGAGTGCTAACGCTCCCTGCAGCCTTTTTCTTGTAAGCACTGTATTTTCTGAGAAAATGCAGTGTTTACATTGGAAGCTTGGAACACCTCTTGTTGCAGTCAATCAGACGGCCACCAGAGGGACTTCCGAGTTCAGAGGCCCTAAAAAGGCCTCACGTCTGACGTATTCACGCATGGGTGAATACTTCAGACGGGCTATCAGCACACAAAGCACTGTGAACGCGCTTTGTGTGCTGAGGCTGTCAGCACTGCTGTGGGTGTGGCTTCAGCTGACAGCTGAAGACCGAACGCACAGGGACTCTTTCTGGCCACAATAGTGGTTGAAGGGGGGGAAGGGGGGAGCCCTAAAATTGAAAATAAGGGGGGACCTACTGTCCCCCCCCCGGCCCCCACCCTGTGCGGCGGGTGGGGGCCCTAAAATTAAAAATAAGGGGGGACCGACTGTCCCCCCCGGCCCCCACCGCTGTGCGGCGGGTGGGGGCCCTAAATTTAAAAATAAGGGGGGTCCTACTGTCCCCCCGGCCCCCACCCCTGTGCGGCGGGTGGGGGCCCTAAAATTAAAAATAAGGGGGACCTACTGCCCCCCCCCCCCCCACCCCGGTGCGGCGTGTGGGGGCCCTAAAATTAAAAATATGGGGGGACCTACTGTCCCCCCCCGGCCCCCACCCCTGAGCGGTGGGTGGGGGCCCTAAAACTAACAATAAGGGGGGGACCTATTGTCCCCCCGGCCCCCACCCCTGAGCGGTGGGTGGGGGCCCTAAATACAAAGGGGGGGCCCTAGTTAACCCTCCCCCTCAAAAAAAAATGTATCTCCCTACCTACCCCCCTCACCCTAAAAATAATGAGGGGGGGACCTTTAACTAAAAACCTGTAAAAAAAAAAAATTAGATAAAAACAACTTACCGTTCGATGTTTTCTTTCTTCTAAAATCTTCTTTCTTCAGCCCCAAAAAAGGCCAAATAAAAAGCCATAATAACCGACGCAATTAAAAAAAAACGAGAGTGTTCTTAGCCTAATTGCAGGGCGTGGCAAGGCTTTATAAGCCTTCCCCCGCCCTGCAAAGCTCAGTCTGCGCGGAGCCCTCCATGGGTGAACATGGATTGTTTTTTTTGCGCTTGGGGAAAGGTAAGTTCAACATGACAGTGTCGCTTTAAAGCTGCACTGTCACACTGAACTTGCCTTTCCCCAGTCGCTTCCTCTTCTTTTCCTCTTTCAAAATCTGTTGCTTCCTTTCATGATTTCCGTGTGTCCTGTCATGTAGACACTCCAATCCGTGCCGCTGCTGCATCTTGTAGCTGTTTAGTAGATAACTTCCTAAATTGATACCCTGTGAAATTGCTATGCAATAGCAATTCCACTATTATTATTATTATTATTATTATTACTGGTATTTTTATAGCACCAGCATATTCCGTAGCGCTTTACAATATTAGTAAGGAGTTATCCTGTGGGGATATTTATGGGATGATAATATTAAACAGTCGAGAATTGCCCACTTTTTCAATTCTCTTAGATCTTAGAGATCGTTATCATGTAAGTGAAATGTATTCCATACAAATAAAATCACAATTTGTTATAAAAATAGATATAATTTATTGTGACAAATAAAATAATAATAATATTAGGCAGCATGCATGATAATAATCAGTGAATATTTAGTATAACATAAGTATGCAATACAATGGCTATGTTAAAACACGTTCCAATGGCTAACACAAGATTTATGGGGTACTTTACAGACAGAAAAAGCAAAACTTCACACAGCGAAAAAAGCCATAAAACCTTGTTAACAGTTAGATCAACTGAGTAACCCTTTCAATGCTGGCTAGATCCTCCTAGGCATATAATATCCTATTCTCATGTAATTTCCAAATAAAATAACATTCAAACCAGCTCATTAATCATTTCCTGGAACCATCCAATAAGAATAATCTATAGATTCTATAAGCCGAATTTTAATTTGCCTAAAAAGATATCTTATCTTATCTTATTTAGAGCAATTCAATACACCTGGATAAAAACATCGGTATGCTAACACGTGATAATATCACATTAATATATAATTATTCTTAATTCCACCTGCAGAATGGAATGTTTATAACTAAATATTCTTTAGTTAATTAAGATTTCTAAATATTGAAATCTGACCGTGATTTATCCAGTCATATATCATGCTATTAGATTTTTAATTAATTTAGATTAATTAAATAAAAACAGCATAATTACCAGTTAAGTAGATGTTCTCACCAGATGAGTAGGTAGTCCCAGGAACTTGAATGCGTGTATGATTGGTTGTATGGAGGTATGCAAGTAATAATAAAAAGTAAGTGTTGCTTAGAAAGTAAGAGTAAAATTCTAAGTGTCCAGGAGTGTTTCTTGAGTTGTGTCCAAGAGAGTTTGAGTGTTAGTCCCAGAGTGAATATCTGTTGTTTATATAATGCATTCCTTAGCTCAGGCTCAGTGGCTGAAAGCAAGGAAATTATGTGTCTTTGTTAGCCTAAAATCCAAAATGGAGTCTGCTCTGTTCTGAGTGACTCTGACAATATACACTTTTAATTTCTATTTAGCACAAAATGTCTGCCGATATAAATATCCTGACAATCTACTAAAAAGACCGAAATCGGTCTTTCAGCTAACTTATTAAGTAAAAAAAAAAAATACTTGCTATGCTACGAGTAGGGGCATGTCTACTAAACTGTGAACAACCACTGTTGTAAAAATAAAGCCCCTCCCTCCCCCGGATGGGGACCCTAAATCAGGTCTTGACACAGGATGGGCAACCTAAATCAGGGCTTGACAAATTTGCTTGAAACTAGGAGCCAGCTAAAGAAGTTAAGAGCCAGATTTTTCAACATCAAAATACAATTCTTAAAGGGACACTATAGTCAGCAGAACCACTACAGCATTATATATAAATGGCGATAATAATAATACTTTACCTGATTTATTCTTACATTGCAACTATATTATCATGTGTTACTATAGAATTGTTACCAATTATTTAAAAAAAAATTTTGTCATTTAATGTTTCTGACCAAAATTTCATGTACACAGTAATTAATATTTTGGATGATAGAATTTGGTTGCTAAACTTTTCAATTGTATACAACACATGGCTGCTCTACCTCACCCCATCTCTCCCTCTGTGCTCCTTCTCTCTCCCTCTATGCTCCTCCTCTCTCCCTCTATGCTGAAAATACCTTCATATAACTGTTCCATCAGTGAAGCTCTGCATTTTTTCTCACCACTTCCTGCCCACCCAGGTTCCCCCTAAATATATAACCTGCTTCTCCAGCTGTTTGAGATTCTCACTTTAGTTACCTATTCATTCCTTTTATATTTGACCAATAGCGGCTTCTCTCTGTTAACTCTTTTTTAGCCATCACCTCCAAATTTCCCCTGCTACCTCTTATCTCAAATCCCCATTGTATTGTTTAGATTGTAAGTTCACGGGCTATATAGCCAAGCACTTTGTATAAAAGAGCTTCAATGGCTAGATATCAGCTTACAGGCAGGGCTTTTTCTACCTCTTGTATTTGTCTGTGTATATTGTAAGTTCTCCACTAATTGTACAGCGCTGCGGAATCTGTTGGCGCTTAATAAATAAATAAATTAATGTTCTCCATAGGGATGCATTGATTCAATACATCTCTATGAGGAGAAGTTGATTGCACAGCATGGTGTTTTGCCGCACATGCGCAGTAGTCTCCAATTTTTTTTCTATGGGGAAGCATTGCATTGGCTGAGATCGGCAAGATTGATCTCAGCCATGGAGGTGGGGCCAGCTGCGGTATCACCAGCACAGCGTGGGAAAATGTGCCATGTGATTGGAGGATGGCTGGTCACCTAAACATACAGATTCCCTGACAGACACACACACACTCACTGACATACACACACCTACACACGCAACACTTACACTCACTCACAAATCATTACTTTTATTATTTGAAATCCACCCAGCCTCCCTACCTACGGCTGAGGAAGCAGAGCAGCGAGATTACAGCTCCCTCACCGCCACCGCCGCGCTCATTTAGCCGCCCATACCCCTTATTCAGCCGCCCACTTCCCTCCCTCAGCTCCCTCAGCTCTCATTAAGCTGACCGCCCGCCTCGGGCAGCCAGTCACCTCAGGGGCTGAACAGGCTCACAAATCCAAGGCACCAGGGCAAATTTCCTGGTTGATCTGGCTCCTGGGATTTGTCAAGCCCTGCCCTAAATGATAGTGGGGCTTCTCCCCAGACCCCACTCATTTGTGTAAGTGATAAAAAGGGGACATAATGTGTGTGTGTGTCCCCACTGACAGCCCCTACCTATTAGTGGCAGTTGTGGGCCATAACTGATAGTGGGAGTACATAATCGGAGTACATAATCGGGGGCCAGCCCCACCATGTAAAAATAACTAACCCCACAAGCCGGGGTTCATTGGGGAAAGTGACAAGAAGCGTGGGGACCCGAGTCACTTGGGGGGTAGTTATTTTCACAATTCGCCCCCACCTGCCGCTATTGGTTGATATTTCTGATATTTATTTTAATAAATGCCCCGTCCCCATGGGGGACCCCTTTATTGGATTTGGGTGGGGGTCTGTTTTACAAAAGTGAGCTGATCACTGTTTACAAAAAAGAACAAGAACAAGTTTAGCGCTAATTAACCAGACAAGCAAAGGCAGGAAACCAATAAAGGTGATCCCTCTCAACCCTTCAAGCGATCTAGCAGAAGCAAAAAGGAAAAAAAGGCTGTGCCACAAATATACACTAATACAATAAAAAGACTGCAAACAGTGATACAGTATGTATAGATATATAAAGTACAAAGTCTTAAAGGAACACTATAGAGTCAGGAACACAAACATGTATTCCTGACACTATAGTGTTAAAACCATTTATGGAGGCCCTTTTTGCCTCCATAAATATAGCAACATCTTACTTAAATTCAAGCCTGAAGCTGTAACTCTGCATGCTGTTTGCCTCAGAAAAACAAGCTGACATCATCAGAAGTGGTAGCCTGATCCAATCACAGTGCTTCCTCCATAGGATTGGCTGAGACTGACAAAGAAGCAAATCAGGGGCAGAGCCAGTACAATTCAAACACAGCCCTGGCCAATCCGCGTCTCCTCATAGAGTTGAATTGAATCAATGAATCTCTGTGAGGAAAGTTCACTGTCTACATGCAGAGGGAGGAGACACTGCATTTTTGGATGCATTTTAGGCAGCCATGACCCAGGAAGGAGTGGCCAGTGAAGTTATCACTAAGCTGTAATGTAAACACTGCATTTTCTCTGAAAAGACAGTGTTTACAGCAAAACACCTGAAGGTAATGATTCTACTCACCAGAACAAATTAAATGAGCTGTCGTTGTTCTGGTGACTATAGTGTCCCTTTAAAATAAGAGTACCCCTTTAAATAGGTTGAAATGCAGTTGGAAAAACGAGATGTTAGCCCATCTGGGCCGACGGCCATTGAGGGAACAACCCCAGCGCATCAGCCACACAGGCGGAGACCGGCCCGCCGAAGGCGACGCAACACCAACACCAAGGCCTCCAGACCTGTCCCGATGGGGAAGGATCCAGACCCTAGAGGTACCCGAATCAGTGGACACAGGATGCCGGCCGTGCTACCGGCCCGGAGCTGGAGGGCGAAACCAGACATCTCCCGGCGGACCGACTACCAACGGGAACCCCCAATGCCGCAGACTCGGTTCCCACCCAAAGGAAAGGGGTGACTACACAGCAGGCAGGCGGCCAGCACCATGCTCCTTACTGAACGCTGCCCGGCCACCTGGTGACTATATCCATGCTATCTCCCTCCCTCCCTACCCCCCACATACATAAGCTATCA
Source organism: Pelobates fuscus (assembly GCF_036172605.1). Taxonomy (NCBI): domain Eukaryota; kingdom Metazoa; phylum Chordata; class Amphibia; order Anura; family Pelobatidae; genus Pelobates; species Pelobates fuscus. The sequence continues at coordinate 278,406,002 of NC_086318.1, read as the reverse complement.
GGCTTACCACCATATCCACTGGGCTGCAGCTTAGACCAGCTCTAAATACCACTCTTGCCTGATCCCCTAGTACAAGCGAGAAAACCCACTCACGTAACACCCACAGAGGTCCATTAATCTTAATCGTTTAAAAGCAATGTGTGAGCATGTTTCATTAATCTCTCTCAGCATGATTGACTCTATGCAGCAAATCACCACTGTTCACCCTACTCTATATCCTACAAGCATGAATATACATCTAGATATTATAACTATATACAAAAAAGTGCAGAGATTCAGACATGTGATGCTGTTTAATGGTTGATATTTTCTCTTGATACCTTGCAATGTCTATGTTCATTTGTGTACTTTGCAAAGCACTACAAAAATAAAGAATTAAAAAAAAAAAAAGAAATGCAGTTGGAATTCACAGATGAGCGGTAAATGTTTGTATAGAAGGGTATGATCTACAGAACATTTCTTAGCGCAGTGCATGCATGTATATAAAACAAGAAAACAGAAAAATCCAATAGTGCAATATGTCAACTCCAGTGGGGTAGATGCAGTAGGATAACGATAGTGAAGCTATGCCTTGCTCAACTAGTATTTGTAGCATACTGTGGTATAATCCCCACTTACTGGATATATTTGTAGATGTCCGTAGAAGAAACGGTATCATGGAACCCAGAAAAGAAATGAAAGACAAAAGATAATGCTCTCTGTAGAATAAAAGTACCATATATACTCGAGTATAAGCCTAGTACATTTTTTGTGCTGAAAAACCCCAACTCGGCTTATACTCGAGTCAGTGTCTGTATTATGGCAATTTACATTGCCATAATACAGACTGGGGTCTGGCAGCGAGCGCTTACCTCTCCTGCAGCTCCTGTCAGCTCCCTCCTCCTCCACGCCGGTCCGTTCAGCACCTCGGTCAGCTCCCAGTGTAAATCTCGCGAGAGCCGCGGGGTCATAGTGCGGCTCTCGCGAGACTTACAGTGTGAGCTGACAGAGGAGCTGCACGGACCGGCGCGGAGGAGAAGGGAGCTGACAGGAGCTGCAGGAGAGGTAAGTGCTCTCTGCCAGCCCCCCTCCCCCCACTGAACTGCCAATGCCACTGGACCACCAGTGAGAGCCCCCTCCCTGCCATGTTTCAAGCAGGGAGGGGGGACGAAAAAAAAAATTATAATAAAATAATAATATTTAAAAAAAAAATAAAAAAAATTATAATTAAAAAAAAATTATATAACAAAAAAACTAATAATATTAAAATAATCATAAAAAAATAATAAAAATGCCCACCCCCCACCAAGGCTCTGCATCACACACACACTGCACTCGTACACACACACACACACACACTGCATTCACACACACACACACACTGCACTCATATAAACACACTGCACTCATACACACACACTGCATTCACACACACACACTGCACTCATATAAACACTGCACTCATATACACACTGCACTCATACACACACACACACTGAATTCATACACACACTGCATTCACACACACTGCACTCATACACACACTGCACTCATACACACACTGCACTCACACACACACACTGCACTCATACACACACACACTGCACTCATACACACACACTGCACTCATACATACACACACTGCACTCATACACACACACACACTGCACTCATACACACACTGCATTCACACACACACACTGCACTCATATACACACTGCATTCATACATACACACTGCACTCATACATACACACTGCACTCATGCATACACACTGCACTCATACACACACTGCACTCATACACACACACACACTGCACTCATACACACACACACACACACTGCACTCATACACACACTGCATTCATACACACACACTGCATTCATACACACACACTGCACTCATATACACACTGCACTCATACACACACACTGCATTCATACATACACACTGCACTCATATACACACTGCACTCATACACACACACTGCATTCATACATACACACTGCACTCATACACACACACTGCATTCATACATACACACTGCACTCATACATACACACTGCACTCATACACACACACTGCATTCATATACACACACACTGCATTCATATACACACACACTGCATTCATACACACACACTGCATTCATTATATACACACACTGTAAATAAAAATTCAATTAATATAATTTTTTTAGGATCTAATTTTATTTAGAAATTTACCAGTAGCTGCTGCATTACCCACCCTAGTCTTATACTCGAGTCAATAAGATTTCCCAGTTTTTTGGGGTAAAATTAGGGGCCTCGGCTTATATTTGGGTCGGCTTATACTCGAGTATATACGGTACTTAAAATAAAATGATAACTGTAATTAGTCACAAAGATAGAGCACACTAACTGCTCTGTGGATAAGGCGCCAATTATATGAACCCCACTTAGAATTATTTGGAGTAGAAACGAAACAGGAATGCCATGAAGTAAGTAACAAATAAAATAAAACTTAAAAAAAAACAAAGTTAATTGGCACAGGGCACAAGTAGAGTGACCAAAAATCCTTTATAAAATAAAAAACAAAGTGATAATTTCCATAACTCGTTTCACCACAATCGGGCTTCATCAAATGGAAGAGAAACATACATCCTGGCTTATATACATGAGGTATATATAGGTAAAAACAAATCTAAAATTGCCGCCAAAAATGACATCACCAGCCAATCAGCAAATGCGTAATTAATAAACGTTACAAATAAAAACAAGGTATAACTTTAAAATACATTAATAACGGGGCCGGGGCGGTCACTGACCAACCTGAGGCTGGGCCCTCAGTGGTTAGACACCCCCCCACACCGGTTAGGGTTATCCTGGCGCCCACACAAGCAGACGCCCCTAAGCTACTTGCCTAAGCTGGGTCCCACTCATCGTTGCAGCAAGAGCACTCATAAGATGGACATATCAGGCGCAACAGCACAGCTACCACATGATCTTTGTCCGAAGGAGGCTCCCTCCCCGGTAAATTTTCAGGCTGGACAAAAGTGGTAACTGGTGTCCCTCAGGGTTCTGTTTTCTGATCTTGAAATAGGCATTGAAAGCCATGTATCAGTGTTTGCAGATGACCCAAAACTTTGTAAAGTAATAAAATGTGAGCAGAATATTGCTTTGCTGCAGAGGGATTTGGATAGATTGGGGGACAGGGCACTAAAATGGCAGATGAAATTTAACATAGAGAAATGCAAAGTTATGCACTTCGGGGTTAAGAATGCACAAGCAGGGGCATGGTCTGACCGTGAAGGAAGCTGGACGCATATGACTAGAGCTCCGCTCTGATCACGCTGCAATTAGCCCACAAGAGCATTTAAAATTTGCGAATAACCCTACCAATGGAGAAGCGACAACCTAAGAAAGTACCCAAAAAAAGACCTAATAGAAACAACACAGTGGCGGGCCTTTTGCCACCCAGAGAGCTGGTCAACATGAGAATCAAGATGGCGCAGGAGATGGCTTATCATCGCAGCCACCTTCACCACGTGCGGCCCTTATCAACGAAACAGCCGCGGGCAATGCAACACAGATCCTTGTGAAACTGGCAGAGGTGAGATCGAAAAATCAACCACCGACCTGCAGATTAAAATACATGCGCTTGGCGCGAGGACACACCGCCTGGAAACCCGCCTTGAAACTACCACCACAGCCCATAACGCGGTCGTGGCCCAAGTTAACAGCCTCACACACCGCATGGCGGAAACGGAATTGATGATGGAGGACATGGCCAACAGATCGAGGCGTAACAACCTCTGAGGCCTACCAGAGAGGGAGGCTGAGGGCCCAGTAAGAGACCTCGTGCTGGAGGTGTTGCGGCCCCTGCTGCCTGATCTCCCAACAGACCAATGGACTATAGAGAGGGCGCACAGGGCCCTGCGTGCCCGGAGGGCGGACACAGCCTTTCCAAAGGACGTGGTAATACGCTTCCTACACTATCAAATGAAGGAAAACCTACTGCGGAAGAGCCGGGAAGGCCCCATAAAATACGAGGGAGACGAAATCACCCTATATCAGGATCTGGCTCCCAGCACTCTACAGCGCCGGCGGGAATGGAAGCCCAAAATCGAGGCCCTTCGGTGGGCCGGGATAAGATACGCATGGGGCTTTCCTTTCAAACTCCTGGCATTCAAATATGGCCGAACGCATGTCCTCGCCCCCAGGGGAGATCCACAACAGTTGTTCTGAAGCCTGGGTCTACAACCACAACTTAACCTATAAACAGTGCCCGCAGTGCTGAAAGACCTGACCAGCTTACCCACGGAGTGGCAGGAGGTCGGAGACTAGAGGCGGCAGCGGCAGTGAAGGGTATCATATGAAAAGGGCAGGGTCCGACTATGGCCAACCAGGAACTGCATGTATCCGCAGGCAACTATAGGTGACTGAAAGGAGACCTACTTTCTTTCTTTTTTGGGAGGGGTGGTTTTGGTGCTGGCAGGTGGCGGGGCACACCAAGGGGTTTGTATCAGGCCACTAAACCCTAGACCGGGCCGCAATGGGAATGGTGGGTGGCCCGCAGGGCCGAGCAGTAAATTGGGGAGGGGGATACCCTGGCAGAAGATCAATAGGCCTGGTCCAGTCCTAGACACAATGCTCTGGAGGAGACAAGTTTGTTTCCTGGGACGCTGCGGGGACTTCCGTACTTTCTCAGGCCAATATGGTCATATAAGCCGCAGAGACTGGGCCCCAGAGACCCTGGACTAAATTGACATTTCGTATCCTAAACGACAAGGGACACACTGACATCTTTGTCACCATGTACTTTTCCTGCAACCGTATTCTTATAGTAGTGCAAGCAAAAGGCCTTAGCCCCTTGGCAGCTCCCCCCCCCCTCTCCCCCCCCCCCCCCCCCGTTAATGAATGCTGCCATCATGACACCTCACCATGGCTAGACCCGACAATAACAAACAGACACGCCTTGCTGACTATAGCACTCCTTACACAACCTAAACGTGGGGAAAAGAGGGAAAAAATATATATATATATTTGTGTACAGGGTAATTCGAGGACGTACAATTAAAAGTATGTAGTTCGATAAGGACTAAAGTCGGTTGAGGTGTGCCGAAACTGACGAGAGGTCAGGCCTGCAAAAGATGGCAAAAATAAGACAAGATTAATTCATAAATTAGCAAACATTCAATCACATTATCGACAAAACAGTTTGATTTCTATCCTTGGTTAGGAATGTTCCTATTGTAAACCAACTTACCATATTCTACTTATGTGTGTCGTAACATGCCCATTAGAGGTTGCTGTTGTATTGACATGAAATGAGTGGCCCGAGTAGGAGGAAGGATTAAGGCCTGGGCGGAGAATTAAAGTAACAAATATTACAGTTATTAAAGATAGTTAGGTTAAGTTAGGGACCTGGCTAACCTGGTCTTTGGGTACGAGTACAAATTTTGAACCTGGCATAATTTAAAAATGCCCAACTGATATGTTTTGGTATGAGGAGTAGATAATGTAACGATTGTTGATTCCTGAACCCTTTACGTATAGTTGAAGGTCGAATGTTTCTGATAGCAAGATTCTCTCTTTTGGCCTCAAGAAATCGTAGAAAGACAAGTGAGCTGCTGGCTTAAATTAGGGTTATTAAAGGGAGACTTATTTGGGTATATGAACTACACGTAATGTTAAAATTCCTGTAGGTATAGTTTTAATTGTATTGTAGGCTGGTTTCAGAGAGTGGCAAAAATTGTGCAAGCAGCCATTTATAATTGGAACACATTTATTATCTTGAATCATACACAATACTTACACATATCGTAAGCTTTAGAGTAAGTTTTCTCAGTGTTAGTAGACAAATCTACCTGCTTAAAACTCTAAATTAAGGCGTGATTAGACCTTTTGAACTGCAGACGATCTCTGGACTGAATGTTCTTTAAGCTCAACAGTTATGTTTAAGCAAGGCCTGACCTCATGCCTGTAGGAGTGTTTTTCTTTTCTTTTGCAAGGGCGGGGGATACTGCAGGGACCTTTGGCCGGCTTGTTTCTTGTGGATGAGCGTTAACACATCCTTACATGTGTGAATAACTGGATAGAACCACAGAGAAAAAGGACTAAAAAAAAAAAGGCATCTGACAAAACTATCTGACGTAATGGGGACCGAAGAATAAAATGAAATACCGAGACTAACAGTAGGGAAATGTGTTCTTAAGAGAGGAACCTGAAAAGGAGCTTTGATTGTGGTTTAAGCTTAAAGATAATAAGTCGTATAATAAATACCCTCTAATTGTTTACTTGATAGGCTTAGGATCGTAATTATCTGTATTATAAGATGATGTAGTGTAACTTCTAGGATAGAAACAGATAGCATGACCGACAGTCAATCCTGATTGACTTCTTGAACATAAACAACATAGTGAGATGTATGTAATATTAAATAACGTAACAAATGATTGAATGCGCATGGAGAACCTTGCGAATGTCAGGCGTGCCTAGAAAAGCTGCAAAATAGAAAAAAAAAATAGAAAAAAAAATTATCCATTTAATATTAAATTGTATTATTTTATATTATTTATTATATACACTCTTATATGTTTTACTGTATATTTTAGGCGCAACCTTTTTTTTTTCTTCTATTTTGCATCATTTCTTATCATTAGTGGATTATAGGGGACTCCCCTTTAAGGATTGCAGCCTTACTATTATTTTCTTGTGTGGCAATCTAGCGCTGATTTTTTCTCTTTCCATGTGCCTAGAAAAGCCCCTATTAGCTGTTAAGGATTTGAATTGTATTTGTTTGTTCGTAATGAAGGCAGAGTGATGCATCAATGTGTGATATGAAACAAGTGGGAATTCTGGTTTATCCTGTATTTATTAGATTGCTAATGCTTTAACCTGCATTGCCTTGTATATTTGATGTAGACGTGATTATTAAGCGATAGTATGAGTCAACATATGGTAATTTAGGACTCAATGTACTGAATTGCCCCTAATGGGCTGCCAAGTAATAACAGTATGTCTGTAATGAATAAACCTGAAAGCCGTCACTATATGTCCGTAAGCGTATTGAGGACCTGACGATGGTCCGATACAAGGCCTAAATATGTACAACGTGTAAACGTAAAAGGCAGCGTGAGGCCCAATATACTTATTTAACTGAAAATATATGTAGGAAATAAAATGCCTGAAACAAATTGTTGGAGGAAACCGCTGATCTTGGTTTCTACTAAATCGATATGGGCACCTAGTGTATGTGGTATAATAGGATCACAACGTGAGTGACAAGTTGGAGAAACATGTATATTTGGTATCATCCTTGTACTGCTATATCTAATTATCTAGTAGACCCTTAGCCCGTAAGTGATTGACGTATTAAAAGCATGGATTAGCCCTGTATGATAGTTGTGACATACTGTTGTATTACTGTAAGGGTATATAAACTCACCATCGAAACTAAAGCTATAATGAGGCGGGAATAATCCGCTAGGACACCTGATCTGATTATTGCATCTGAAACATAGTGGATATGCATGACTGGGTCTGCAGGTGCTGCCCACCAAGTACTAAGTGTGTGTGTGTGCTGGCTGACTAGCTAGTGCCGCAAAGCGGCGAAACGATTACTCTAGGTTGGTGACAGGTGAGGCCCTGCTAATTGCCAAGCGGCTTGAGAGGCTCTATCTATGCATTGGCGCAAGGGGATAGCGTGGCCACTGAACGTTGTGGCGGGGTGTCGGCCTCTCGGTGACCGTTAATCATAAGAAAGAATGGGAGTGACAGGTGAGGCCCTCTCTATGCCACCATGCAAGGCGACTAGCTATGATTTGGCCCGAGGGGCGTAGTACCTCCGAGTATGACCCTCGCGGGACCACTAACCTAAGGCGAAGAAGCCAGGGGGGAGGATAACTATTGGACACCTATGAACCTGACAGCCAGCCACTGCTAACTAAGAGGGAAGGTTAGTTAGTGAGAGAGAGGACATACCATGGGATGAAAACATGTGGGATAATGAAGTAGAACTGTAAGGCTGACCGTAACTGGAATGCCCTGTGAGCGAGTTGGGTCCAGATGGTCAGTACGTATGAATGGCCCTCGGGCTCGTATTTTTTTATTTTTTTTTCTTCTCTACCACACCTCTTTGGTCATGAATAGTATCCAAATTAGCGAAATTTAGAGGCAGTGTAACACTTGCAACGATTACAACCGTAATTTAGATGGTACTTATTGGAGATAATGTGCGTTTTTGTTACGTACATAAACAGGCTGAGATGATATTACTAAACGCTTTGCTTCAAGTGTTTCAAAAACAATTGTACGTGCTTGTTTGCGCAGACTGCAACATCTTTCATAAGTTTAGGATTGCAGGCAATATTTTACTAGACTTTTTTCATATCTTAATTAGAACAAAAGTGCAAACATATTGTAGCAAAGAAACCTTCTATTGTTTGACAGAGCCAAGCAAATAACATTTAGAGTGCCAAATACTGTTTTGAGAGTGCAGTTTGTGGATTCAATTATTTTACGATACTGACCTTGCGCAAATGCTTAGGTTTAGCATGTACTGGGAGAAGGCATGTAAAATGTTACCCTTTACCGACTGTATGAACTGTGCAAATAGTTTGGACCATACCAGTTTGCCGCTAATTATTTAACTTAGCCACACGTCTTTCGAAAATATATATGCATAAAGTACTTGAGGAACAATAATGGGAAGAGAAACATACAACAAAATTGTAAAATGCTAAACAAAATTAACCCTAACACGGCTATTTGCCGATTACCCGACGTTCGAATGTTTAATGGTTCGTTTATACGAACGGAGGAGCAGTAGAGAGGATGCAGTAATTTATATGACTTAATAAAAGAACGAATAATACGCCGAATTGGAACTGTTGCCCTTAACTTGTTTTAACTAGCTAACTCTGTAATAAACCTCACAATCTTTATTCTCTGCACCTACTGATAGCACTCCAGTTCCTCCAGCTCCTAACCAACGAGTTGTAGAAGGTGGCGTCCCCTCACGTAGGGACTTTGTTATTGAGTCAGAGGGGGGGGGGGGCGCGATGAGGTACTATATTATTTATTTATTTATTTTTTTATCAGAAAGGATGTTGTCACTAATTTCACACTCCGGATTTCAGTGGACAAAGTAAGACAATTTCAATAGCGGTTTGCAAGTTCTACTCAAAGCTTTTTGATACAAAAACATACTAGAAGATCAAACAGTACCTTTGAGGTGTTGTTGGCATTGCACAGTCTTGCGGTAAACGGGAGAATCTTTAATTACAGCATATTGCAAAAAGAAGTTGTGGCGGAACCAACCTCGCCACTGTGCACTGGAGAAGCCTGTTTGCCCGCCTCCTACCTGCTGACTATGGCCCCTGGGTTATTTGGGCTAATGGATCTATATTGGGCTGCTGCTGGCCCTTTAAGAACTGTCTGGGGCCATATTGAGACTGTGGGTAACAATACCCTTTAAGACTATGGCCCCTGGAAGGTATTACCTGTTAAAAACTCTTTTAGCAGATTGGATTTTATAAGACTGTCCCTTTAAATAATTTGGAACAGTGCTGCAGCTTTAAATTGGCAATTCGGATGCAGCCGAAGTGCCGAAGTAGTCGAAGTGGCCGCCATTCGACAAATGAACACGTGGCGGCGGCCATCTTTGTTCATTCGAACGAGGTTAGCGGTATGTGTAGTCAAATTCATGGAACTGAAATCGGCTACACATTTTACCGAACACCACTGACCCTTACCTTCTCCTACACTTCGTTTTTCAGCTCCAGAGACTAAGTCCCGGTCGAAGATGGGACTTAGTCGTTTTTCTGCATGAAATTGACCGACCGCACAGCCCAAATCTCTGGAACTGTTTTGGGCAGGAAATTGTGCTTGCGGTCGGTCATAATGGGTGGCCGCCATTCGACAGTCGAACACGTGGCGGCAGCCATCTTTGTTCATTCGAACGCGGTCAGCGGTGTATGCTAAAGATTCTGTGGAACTAAAATCGGATGCGCAAATACACAAACACCGCTGACCCTTACCTTCTTCCATACTGAACTTTCAGCTCCAGAGACTAAGTCCCGTTCGAAGATGGGACTAACTGTTGATCCACTGGAGGGATTTGTCTGATTTTTGGAAGTGTTTATGTTTAAAGTGTGCTGATGCCAAATATGTAATTGTTATGAAGATTGGATGTATGGTTTTAAAGTTATAGCACATGTATAAAAACTGTGTTTTTCCTGGCTGTAATAATTATGTTAACTGGTTATCTGAGGGGAGGGAACCTGGGGGTTGTAACCATTATGCTATTGTTTGTTTTGTCCCTCCCTGTGGGTGGTCCTGTATTCTCAACAACTGTAATAAAAACCAGGCTGGGAGTGCCAGCCTCAGTTCCTGTTTAACCCTCAAAGTGAAGTGTCGTCTCATTATTGGGGGAGGATTTATTGCATGCTGTTCCAGTTTGACTGCTAGGAGTGCAAACCTTTTCGTATGATTCCTATTCAACTGTCTACAGCATTCAGAGGCTTGAGAGGATTCATATGCTTCTCTGATACAGTTATTGTGGTGTCTGCCAGAGTGCTTGGAGTCCTCAGGAAACGCTAGGAGCATCCTTTAACGGAGGTACCCAGTCGGGGTGCCAGGCGATCCGTTACATTGGTGGTAGCGGTGGGATCGTTCCTACAGCCAGAAGGACAGCTACAGACACCAGTTCTTTGGATTGTACAATTTGAGGGCAACGCATGTCTCAGTACAGCGACCCTGACAGCACCAGAATGGAACCAGCAGTGTTATACGAGGAGGAGGGCCTGGATGGCCGTGATGCATTAAGGAAAGGCGTCTGGTACCAGGCCTTGGATAATGTACAGTACCAGCGGGGCAAGAGTCTCCCCAGTGAAGAGCAGCGATTGCAGACACGACTGGCACTGCGGATGCCCTTCCTGGGAAAGCAGCCTCTGGAGCAATGGGTAAAGGAGCTCGAGCACCGGGTATGGCAAGAGCTGTGGCTAGAGGATGCCTACCAAACACTCTGGTGGTATACGGTTCGGTATACACCCTGGACAGTGGAGCACGATAACCCAGAGGGAGAAGAGTTTAATGGCCCTGGCTTGCTGTGGGAGGCGTTCACAGAACCTGACTTTGGGAGCCCTGCAGAGATTCGGTTCCATGATATCTTTGACTGGAGGGAGGGTATGCAAGACTGGGATGACCCCCACGAAGTGGGACCAGACTTGGTACACCTCGCAACCCTGGAGTGGGAACTGGAGCAAGATTACAAAAACCTGTTCCGCTCCATCGAGGATACTCAGCAGGAGAGCATCGTGACAGACCCCTTCAGCTGGGAAGATATTGTAGAGCTTTACTGGGAAGAACCCCAGGTGGCTGGTAGAGATGGGACAGAGGTCTCTCCACCGGTCCTGCAGGGAATTGGGAGCCCAGTCTCCATTCCCCAGCGGCCGTGTGATTTATTGGGAGTTGGGAGCCCAGTCTCCATTCCCCAGCGGCAGTGTGAAGTGCAGGGAGAGGAGAGCAGCGTCCTCCCTCCCCAGCGGCAGGCTGAGTTACAGGGGGCAGAAGTAGTTGTTCCTGCCCCCCAGCCGCAGAGTGATATGCCAGGAAGGCAGTGTGAAATGCAGGGAGAGGAGAGCAGCGTCCTCCCTCCCCAGCGGCAGACTGAGTTACAGGGGGCAGAGGTAGTTGTTCCTGACCCCCAGCAGCAGAGTGATATGCCGGGAAGGCAGTGTGAAATGCAGGGAGAGGAGAGCAGCGTCCTCCCTCCCCCGCGGCAGGCTGAGTTACAGGGGGCAGAGGTAGTTGTTCCTGCCCCCCAGCAGCAGCATGATTTTTTGGGAATTGGGAGCCCAGTCTCCATTCCCCAGCGGCCGAGTGTTGTGCAGGGAATTGGGAGCACAGTCTCCATTCCCCAGCGGCCGAGTGATGTGCCGGGAATTGTGAGCCCAGTCTCCATTGCCCAGCGGGAGATACAGCAGGGAATTGGGAGCCCAGTCTCCTTTCCCCAACAGCAGGACTCTGTGTTGGGAGGAGAGACAGTCAGTCTCCCTCCGCAAAGACTGGAAGTATGTATGGGAGAGGAGCTTGTTACCACCTCTCCCCAGCGGCAGCTTAATTTACCAGGGGGAGACTGTAAGCCCTACACCTGTGCAGATGGGACCGTGGTCTCTGCACTTCCAGCACAGGGGGTAGGGACGGTCGGTCCTGCCCCCCCACGACAGGGCTGTTTAGCCAAAGGGGAGACAGTCTGTCTCCAGCAGCAGAGCTGTGTAACTAAAGGGGAGACAGTCGGTCTCCAGCAGCAGAGCGGTGTATTTAAAGGGGAGACAGTCGGTCTCCAGCAACCAGGCTTCAACCAGACTACTCCCGTGGTAGTGCTGGCATCAGGGCAGAGTACCGCTGGTCTCTGCCCACTCAGCAACCCACCAAGGCAGCCTACCAGTCCCCCACACAGCCATGGTGAGGCATCTGGACATGGACAAATTTCTCCTCTACCCAGGTGTAGTAACCAGTTATTGTGGGTGGGCTGTATTGCTGTTTCTGTTTTGTGGGTGGGCTGCTGGACTAACAAGGGCACTGACCGGCAGGAGGTCAGATACCCTGTTAGTCTGTTTGGAAAAGGGGAGAGATGTGACGAGAGCAATCTCGCCACATTGCATTGGAGAAGCCTGGCTGCCTGCCTGCTGCCTTTGGACTATGGCCCTGGGAGATTGGGCCCTTTAAAAACAGTATTCGGCCCTAACAGAGTGCATGTCACTCATTCAGGCCCTTTAAATACAGTGGGGTCATTCAGTACTTGCCCTGTGTGAGCGGTGATACCCCAGATAGCTATGCCATGGAGCCCATTCATATAATGAAAGACTATGGGAAAGACTTTAGCTCCATGGCAATTGAACTGTGTGAATAGGATCTGAGCGCTATTTGGTAGTTTTGTGCGCTCAGATCCCAGCTATCTGAGGATATGTGAAATGTCTGTGTGTTATGTGTAAAAGGTGACTTTATGTATTTTAAAGTGTTTTATGTCTTTTTGCAACCATGTGCTCAATGGAGTCTGCCTCTATCCCTGGATAATTGGATTACTTTCCCCATTGTCTCCAGGATAGAGGCAGGGTTTTTTAAAAAGATACTTTACTAACTTTTGAACCCCTGGTCTGATTCATGCCATTTTTTAATATGTTGTTCCCCTGAATGGATGGATTGTGGATATGTATTTTTATGTGAATGTGATGTATGGTTTTAGAGTTATGAAAGTTGGGTAGAAAGTATGTTTAACTGTATGTATAATTGAGTTTCCTCTCAGGATAAGGGGAGGGAATCTGTGGGATGTAACTGTAATGTGATTGGTTGTTTTATCCCTTCCTGTGGGCAGTCCTGTATTTGCAACAACTGTAATAAAAACCAGGCTGGGTGTGCCAGCACTTCAGACCACTGCTTGACCCTCAACACGGAGCCTTGTCTCGTTCTTGGGGGGATTCACTGTATGCTGTTGGAGACTGATAGCTAGGAGTGCAAGCTGATGTATGCTTTTCCTGTTCGTCTGCTAGCAGCTATTCGTGAGGTTCCAGTTTGGAGTGCTATTTTGTATCCAGTTCGGGAGTTTGGTGTTCTGCAGTAGCTGTGCCTGTATATCTGGAAGGGGAAGATCTCCTAAACGGCGTTTTAACCCCTTTATGCCGTGGGACAGTGATCTCTGTGCCCAAACCACAGGGAGTAGGGACGGTCGGTCCTGTCTCTCTGCATCACGGCTGTTTATCCAAAGGGGAGACAGCCTATCCTTCCCTCCAGCAGCAACACCAGGTCCAGGGTAAGGAGCTGCCTACGACATTTCCTCAACTGGGCTCCAACCAGGCTACTCTCCTGGCAGCGGGGCAGAGTACCGCTGGTCTCTGCCCACTCAGCAACCCACCGATCCGGTGCGCCATTAACCCCCAGAGTCGAGGTGGAGTTCTTGGACAGGGACAAGCTACCCACTACCCCAGGTGTAGTAACTCTTTCTTGTGGGTGGGCTGTACTGCTGATTGTGTTATGTGGGTGGGTTGCTGGACTAACCAGGGCACTGACCGACAGGAGGTCAGATACCCTGTTAGTCTGGATGGTAAAGGGGAGAAATGTGGCGGAACCAACCTCGCCACTTTTTCACTGGAGAAGCCTGTTTGCCCGCCTCCTACCTGCTGACTATGGCCCCTGGGTTATTTGGGCTAATGGATCTATATTGGGCTGCTGCTGGCCCTTTAAGAACTGTCTGGGGCCATATTGAGACTTTGGGTAACAATACCCTTTAAGACTATGGCCCCTGGAAGGTATTACCTGTTAAAAACTCTTTTAGCAGATTGGATTTTATAAGACTGTCCCTTTAACCCCTTAAGGACACATGACATGTGTGACATGTCATAATTCCATTTTATTCCAGAAGTTTGGTCCTTAAGGGGTTAAATCATTTGGAACAGTGCTGCAGCTTTAAATTAGCACTTCGGATGCAGCCGAAGTAGTCGAAGTGGCCGCCATTCGACAAATGAACACGTGGCGGCGGCCATCTTTGTTCATTCGAACAAGGTCAGCGGTATGTGTAGCCAAATTCATGGAACTGAAATCGGCTACACATTTTACCGAACACCGCTGACTCTTACCTTCTCCTACACTTCATTTTTCAGCTCCAGAGACTAAGTCCCGTTTTTCTGCATGAAATTGACCGACCGCACAGCCCAAATCTCTGGAACTGTTTTGGGCAGGAAATTGTGCTTGCGGTCGGTCATAAAGGACTTCCATCTAACTGTTGATCCACTGGAGGGATTTGTCTGATTTTTGGAAGTGTTTATGTTTAAAGTGTGCTGATTCCAAATATGTAATTGTTATGAAGCGCTTGGTAAGACCAGACCTATTCCACCTCAAGTTGGTGGAATACCCTTCTGTCTTATCCATCTTCACCCTTCCTTATGTGGTGCTGAGCTGCGCGGTCGAGGGGCGGAGTGTGGCATGGGCGAGTCGTCTGAGAGAGCTGTCAATGTACTTATACGAATGGGGGATGGGTAGAGCCGAGATGGGCATACAGCATAATAGGGCACATGCAACTCAGTCATGGCTTTAAATATTACATCACTAAACGTTAACGGCCTGAACGCCCCCACAAAGCGGCGCCTCCTGTTCCGCGAATTAAAAACTATGAAATCAGACATTGCGTTTATTCAGGAGACCCACCTACCCAGACGCTTACAGCTCCGGTTACGCGATCGCACATATGACACTACACACGAAGTACGGGCCCATAGAAAACGTAACAGAGTGGCAATACTAATTTGCAACAGCTGCCCTTTTCACGTTTCGAAAACCGAAACTGACCCCGAAGGACAGTACATTATATTATCCGGCACCATACTTTCACATACAGTCCACCTCATCAACGTTTACACACCGAACCAACCCGAACCGCGGTTCTGGGAACAGTTACTACAGACACTGCAGGCTTTGCCGCGCGGCAGGGTCGTGATGGGGGGACCTCAATGCTGTGCCGTGTCCTGCCGTCGTCCGGAGCGCCCACGCGGGGTGCTCAGGTCTCAGGGGTGCGGCGGGCAAGATAAATTGCTGCACGAGTTCATAGCAAAAGCAGGTGTCGTAGACATGTGGAGGGCACATCATCCCGACGTGGTAGACTATACCTTCTACTCGCGCCGCACGGCACATATTCCAGGATTGACCTGTTCCTGTTAATGACCACTGTATGACACAGATCACGAACTCGGCAGTGGATTCAATAGCATGGTCTGATCTTGCTGAGGTGACCTTAACCTTAGGCAACCTGTGTAGGGCAACCCCATGTTCCTTGAGGATGAACTTATCCTTACTTAGGGATGAGGGCATCACAAATCAGGTAAAAACGGAGCTCCAAGAGTACTTCACCACGAACGATAAACCGGACCTGAAAGCGAGCACAATCTGGGCTGCCCACAAAGCAGTGATAAGGGGTACGTTTGTTCGCCTTGCCACTAGAAGGAAACAATTAAAATCCCAATCACTTGAGAGGCTCCTTGCAGAGCTCCGCACATTAGAACAAACACACCAAAAGCACCCAGACGGAGCAACCTTCCAACGACTGGACGCTGTGAGACATGCCATTAAGGCATTACTACTGGACGATACGGCCAAAGCCATGACCCATTCGAGACGGACATTCTAGACTTAGAGCTGCCCACACTTTCCCTCAAGGCCAGGGAAGCCCTGGCATCCGAAATTACGGAGGAAGAAATAGACCAGGTCATAACGGCACTAAAGGGAAAGAAGGCCCCGGGCCCCGACGGCTTTGACTGCGGGTACTATAAGGCGTTCAGGGACAAACTATCACCCTATCTCCACTGACTGTTTAAGGAGCTTAGAGGGGGTGTTACGGTTGACTCCAGGCTGGCTGGAAGTTGGACTGTAGAAAAGGATGTTCCTAGCGCTCACCAAAGGACCATCAGCACCGTAGACACCATAACTAATGCGTAGCCACCACAAGTACTGCAGACTCCACGAACCACCGCTGCTGGGCTGGTATCTCGCCGTCTGCTCTGTGCCCTGGACCTACGACCAGGCTCCAGGTTCCAATAGGCGAACCTCTTCCTTCTGTAGAGCAAAGCAGAATCAGGAACAAGAGCTCTTACAAGAGCTCAGTAGCTAAGGGAGTATGAAGAGCATAGCAATCCCTGTAGTGATTATAGCTGTCCCCTACAAACATGAGTCAAGGCTGCAAGTTAGAGGGTCAGAAGAGGTCTGAGGTGCTGGAACACCCAGCCTGGTTTTTATTACCATTTTGTAAATACAGGACCACCCACAGGGAGGGACAAAACAACCAATCATACACGTACATCATTGAAACCACTCCCAGTAATTACACACAAAATCCTCCCTTCTGTCTGTGATATAATTATGGTTTAACATAATTATCACAGACAGTAAAAATACAGTTGTTACACATACAATGTAACTTTAAAACCATACATTCAATCTCCATAAAAGTTACATATTTAAACTCAGCATACATACATCAAACATAAACACTTCCAAAAATCAGCCAAATCCCTCCAGTGGATCAAAAGTTAAGTGGAAGTCCTTTATGACCGACCGCAAGCACAATTTCCTGCCCAAAACAGTTCCATAGATTTGGGCTGTGCAGTCGGTCAATTTCATGCAGAAAAACGACTAAGTCCCATCTTCGACCGGGACTTAGTCTCTGGAGCTGAAAGTTCAGTATGGAAGAAGGTAAGGGTCAGCGGTGTTCGTGTATTTGCGCATCCGATTTTAGTTCCACAGAATCTTTAGCATACACCGCTGACCGCGTTCGAATGAACAAAGATGGCCGCCGCCACGTGTTCGACTGTCGAATGGCGGCCACCCAGCGGTCGGCAATTAACCTGCAGTAACCTCACAGCCTGGGAGGTAAACTGCCTGCACACTTTAACTTCTGGGTGGTCCGCCTGTGTGGTACTTGGTTCAGTAAGCCCTATTTACTGAAGCAAGAGGGAGAAAGCCAGGAACAAGTTATTTTACAGGTCTGGGGACACAGTCTTAAAGGGGCATTGTTCACCAAAGTCACAATATGTCCCCAGACGGTTCTTAAAGGGCCATACACACCCAACAAAAGTTAGTTGTTCAGGGGCACAATCTTCCAGGGGCCATAGTCATGAGGAAGAAGGCTGGCAAACAGGCTTCTCCACAATCCAGGGAAGCAGGGCAATTTTCCATTTAAAGAGCCAGTTACAAATAGCAGTTTGTAACAGGGGGGGCACACCGGACCCGGAAATCCGTTGGACGCGGCAGCGATTGGGCATGAACACACTATACACATCGAACACACCTCCATTAAATATCTAGGAGTACGTCTGGCAGCGGACCCCGAAAAATTGTTTCACTACAACTACACCCCACTAATAAAAACTCTAACGAGAGATCTTGAAAAGTGGCTGGATAAGCCGATATCATGGGTAGGACGGATACACTCCGTGAAAATGAACATCCTGCCATGCATCCTATTCATGTTCCAGGCACTGCCCATACACCGATCCAAAACCATACTAACCCCCAATGCAACAATCTATAGGGGCCTTCATATGACAAAATAAACGTCACAGAATATCTAGACGGGTCCTTTATAGACCCAAGACGAGGGGAGGACTAGGATTGCCCTGCCTGTATTACTATTATTTGGCTGCCCAGTTAGCGCAGATAGCGATGTGGCACACACCCCCAGATGGAAGGAAATGGGTAGATATAGAATCTCTCATGATAGAAGCCAATCTGCCGCAATTTGCCATGTGGGTACCAAAAGAACAGAGACCCGTGACTACCTGCCCAGCGATCTTGAACTCCCTTAGATTGTGGGACCTAACACATCTAAAATATAAACTAGCATCCTCACCTTCCCCCTTGATGCCCTTCCTGCGTAATAAGGCCTTCACTCCAGGCATGTCTGCCAGAAACTTTAGGAACCTGGAGCATATAAGACTCCAGAGGATATGCCACTTATACAAAGACACCGAGATAGTGGGGTTTGACGACCTTGCACAAGGGAGGCATCTCAAGCCGGGAGACTATTTTGAGATACATTCAACTGAAAGATTTTGTAAAACAACCACACATCAGGAGTGCTGCTTTACAGCCACTGACATTTTTTGAGCGCTGGTGCCTGACAGAGAGCTTACCCCAGGATATGATAACACTGCTGTACGCCCATCTCTGCTCGGAGACGGGTGAATGGGGTAGACTAACATATGCTGATCAGTGGGAACAGGACTTGGGTGAAGAAGGGATTGAACGGCAGGAGATATGGGAGGCAAGTTCCACCACCTCTGTATGTGTAACCCTCCAGGAACAATCCTTTAAAACGATGTTTAGGTGGTGCACCACCCCGGTAAAGCTATTCCGAATGCCCAGAACCACGACTGATATATGCTGGAGGGGTTGCGGTCTTAAGGGCTCTTTTCTACACATGTAGTGGGAGTGCCCCAGTATGGTAAGATTCTGGAACAAAAGCTTATCCATAAGATCACACTGGCAGCTAGGAAGGCGGCAGCAGCCTCCTGGATGAAGCCTACCACCCCAGGAGTGACTGAAATTATAGCTAGAATTAAAGAGATAAGACTAATGGATGACCTAACAGCCTTAGGGGATCCACTAAAGCTTTCCATAAGATTTGGGACCTATGGGATGACAGGCCGGACTGAGGCCGCCGCCCATCCCAGTGTGTGGCAGGCTCGACGGGCCGCCCTCGCCACCATCCCCTGCCGCTCTAGTGCACTGCCCTATCAGAGAAAACCTTGGTACCACGTATTCCCCCTCATTCCCCCCCCCCATCCTCTATTCTCTCCCTCTTCTATCCTCTTTCTTTCCTCTCCTCTCTTCTAGGACACACCCCCACATCTAAGGGTTTGATATATAAAGCGAGACATACAACTACGCAGTGGTTCACTAATGATATGGTTTAATTAAAATACGCAATGTGTATATGCAAATATACCTGTAACTCGTTGCATATATAGGTATCGCAGTAAGGTGGAACCACTAAGCTCTGTTTACAAACATGTCTGGTTATAATGCAAATCTTTAACAAAAATGTAAAAATCCCTTGGCGGGCGGCGACAACTTTACCCATGTGGGTTAAGCATAATTTATATAACATCTATCTCTGGTAATTATTCCACACCGATATTATATGTCATTTATTATGTCATTTACTATGTGAAACTGTGATGCTTATTCTACAAATGCCATACCGCTGTTTCCCTGCCAAGATGAAAAAAAAAAAAGAATAAAAACAAAAAAAAAAATGCACAAGCATTTTACACTCTCTAAATGATAGTGAACTAGGGATAACCACACACGAGAAGGATTTGGGAATTGTTATAGACAACAAATTAGGCAGCAATATGCAATGTCAATCTGCAGTTGCTAAGGCCAGTAAGGTATAAATAAGGGCATAAATTCTCGGGATGAAAATATAATTTTGCCTCTTTGTAAATCGCTGGTAAGACCAACCTTAAATATGCTGTGCAATTTTTGGCATTTGTTCTAAAGAACATGGCACTAGAAAAAGTGCAGAGACGAGCTACAAAATTGATAAAAGGAATGGAGCATTTTAGTTATGAAGAAAGGTTAAAAAATGTAAATCTCTTTAGTTTGGAAAAACGGCGCCTGAGAGGGGATATGATAACATTATACAAATATATTCGGGGCCAGTACAAACCATTATCTGGAAATCTATTCATAAACAGGGCTATACATAGGACACGAGGTCACACATTTAGGCTTGAAGAAAGGAGATTTCATCTAAGGCAAAGAAAAGGTTTTTTTTTACAGTAAGAGCAATAAGGATATGGAATTCTCCGCCTGAAGAGGTGGTTTTATCAGAGTCTATACAGATGTTTAAACTGCAATTGGATAAATACTTGCAAAAACATAACATACAGGGATATAATTAGTCTAATTAGTGGGGTAATTGCTGCTTGATCCAAGGAGACATCTGACTGCTATTTTTGGGTCAAGGAGGAATTTTTTCCTGGTTTGTTGCAAAATTGGAAGCACTTCAGACTTGTTTTTGCCTTCTTTTGGATCAACCGCAAAACATATGTGAGGAAGGCTGAACTTGATGGACGCAAGTCTCTTTTCATCTATGTAACTATGTAACTAATCTTCCTAACCCAGTAGGCCGATTCATGCAGCGACTGGATGAAGCCTTCTCACGGTTCTGGGCAAAACTTGAGACCTGCACGGCGAAAGCATTGAGACAACCTCCAGAGAGAGATAGGAGGGGTAAGCACCGGGGAGAGAGGGAGCCTCCTTAAGGCAAAGCCTCTCAAACTATTCCCGCCACCAACGAAGTTAGTCCATCTGGGCCGAAAGCCACGAGGGGCCTAGTCCCTGTGTATCGACCGCATAGACAGAGAGCACACCACTGCGGGCGGCAAAACCATCATTGCCTCCTGTTCACCCAGAAGAGAGAAGATCAGGGACTATTGGAGCCTTCGTGACCGCGGCTCGAACATGCAGGCTTCACCAAGGGCCTGGGGCTGCATCTCCTCGCTCCCACTACTTTGCTACCCCAATCGAATGCCTGGCAAGAACTGTACATAGCCTACGCATAGGAATTGGATGACCGATGACAAGCATTGCCATGCTGCTCCCCACTGGGAATCGTGAGTCACACTACCTCTCGCAGATGCCAGCTCACCGTTGCGGGACTCTCTTCATCCTGTCTGATGAAACAGCTAAATGCTTAAACTAGTTTTTACTCACTCTGTAAAAACTCACTCTGACCTATAGTTACTCCTAATATTTAATTAATCTCATGCTACAATTATAATTATATTATTTAGATAGTGCCATCAGATTCCATAGCGCTGTACAATGGCTGGACTAACAGACCTGTAATTGTAACCAGACAACTGGACGTACAGGAACAGAGAGGTGGAGAGCCCTGCTCAATGAGCTTACATTCTAGAGGGAGTGGAATTGATGTACATATAGAGAAGCCTTTCACACCACTTTATCACACCTCTTGGCAACAGGCCTCCATGCTCCTCTAGTCCACATGAGCTCACCGGCACTAGGCTTACTAGGCTCACTCTAATCTACACTGTTTGAATTATCATAATCCCTTTCAGCGGTCTAGATCTTCTTCAAGATAGCTAACCACTATATGTGAATATCCCTTTAAACACCAAAATAAAGGTGCCACTCAGAGATAAAATTAGATAACCTAACTTGTATACAGCTTCCCACGATCACTTCCCTGTGAGTGATCTTCACATAGAATAGAGATAACAAGAGTAAGTGTGATACAGTCGTACATCTAAAAATTTAAAAATAAACCGGACGTAGTGCAACACAGTATATCTGAATAATTTTCCTGCTGCAATGATTGCACTCAGACATAAATGAGGTATGCCCATATCACAAATCCTCCCCTGCATGGGTGTCGGATCCGGAACAATATTCTGTTCACTCAAGCATGTTTCAGGAACACAGTTGGTAGGTAGTATAACATTTTTATTATATATTGTATATAAAAAAACTAAGAATGAAAAAAGGTCCTACGCATTTCTTTCCCTTCTGGGAACTTCCTCACTGACCACAAAGTAATTTAAAATCTGTTTCAAACAATGCCAAAAAAATAGTCAGCCTACCCACCACTTACTTCCCTGTTCTTAAATAGGGTAAGTCCCGATATCGGTCAGCTGTGTTGGGGAACCTCCATCTTCGATACAACCAATCCTCATTGCTTTTCTCTGACTGATAGTCTTCAATAGCCATTTCCTTTGGTTATCTCCAACTGCTTGCAGTTTTTGGCTCGTTTGCATAGCCCGCCAATGCCATCTTTTCTTCCTATGAGTTCCAATAATGGGATGTATGCATTCCACCTGTTGCTTCCTGTTTCCCGTGTGTTCCATTACAATGTCCACATATTAACATATAACTGCTCGAATATGCTTAAAAAAAAACAAAAAACATGTTAATGTCTACAAATCAGTTGTTGGGCTAGTACTATGTCCATAATCACCTTATTGTTTTTTGAAAATGTTATGCCACATAGGTCTCGTAGACTTTTGTTTTGTTTTTTGTAGTAGATGAGTGGTTGTTGCTTAAATGCTTCTGGTAAACCATCGTCATGTGAGAGCATATTCCAATTATTTCTTGCTTTTGAAACCACATTTTTGGAAAGTGAGTTATGTCATTGGAAACACTAATCTATTTAGAATTTCCCTTGATGCTCTTTCACCTATGTTGCGTGCCTCATGAAGAGCCCTCTCCAGCATAACCGTGTCGTAGCCCCCTTTTTTTTTTTTTTTTTTTACTTTCTGTGTCATTTCCAATCGTTGTGACTCCTGAACGATTACTCCTGAATTGTTACAGATAACCCTGATAAATTGTGCCTTGGGCAACGATTGCTTCAATTGTTGGGGGATGCGCACTTGTTGCAGGATCGTATTACGATCAGTGGATTTTGTGTATAGACAATATTGCAAATTGTCATCTTTGACTAGAATCTCTAAATCAAGATAATGTACTTTTTATGTGCCTATTTCAGGTAAAGCGAATGGTGCCAGGTATCTGAGTGTCTGTACCATATTTCTTGCCTCTTCCTCTGTGCCTTTCCATATTCGATGTATCTGCAGTACCCTCTTATGTTGTGCTCATATGTTGGAAAAATTAATTTGGTTTCAAATTGGTACATGTACGCGTTGGCGCCATTGCAGCCCCCATCAACGTTCCTGATTTCTGTAAGAAGCATTGGTTCTCAAATATGAAATAGTTGTTGTTTTCTAACGTCAATTCCAAAAATTCCAATACAAACTCAATTGGAGATCCTTGGTAATCAGTTGCTTGCATTAGTACTTCTCTCATTGCCTCAACACCTTGCATATGAGGTATGACTGTGTAAGCTACTAACGTCCATGGTGAGTAGCACTATTGGGTCTTTATATGGTTCAAGTTGTGATAAGCGTTGTATCAGTGTTGTTGTATCCTTGATGCAGGTATAATGTCTCCACCAATTTTTTAAAAAGGGAGTCAAGACATCTGCTCGAGAACTCCTCCTACTGCCGATACAATTGGTCGTTCAGAAGGATGGAGTGGATTTTTGTGCATTTTTGGTATGCTATAAATTGCTAGAATTTGTGGATGTCGTTTATTGAGGAATTGATGTAGAGGAAGATCAATGTACCTTGCCATTAAACCCATATTAAAGGTATTTTCAACCATCGGATCCTTGATCAATGGTATATAGGTTCCTGTGTCCTGAAGTTGTGATTGGAGTTCGTTGGAGTAATCTTTATAATTCATTATAACAATTCCTCCTCCCTTGTCAGCTGGTCTGATTATAATAGTTGGCTCATTTGCCAAATGTTGTATGATGGTACACTGTTTCCTGGTTATGTTGTGACTTTTTGCACGATGTGTACATAGGAGATGTTTGGTTTCACTAGCCACTGTATTTTTTATTTTTTTTCAAATATCACTTTACATTAAGGTGTTTTTTTTTTTTGTTGTTCTTTTTTGCATACACACATATAACATTAGTACATCACAATGCCATAGCCAAAGTGTCTGTTCTTCCAAATACATCTACATCTTCATTTGGAACTTCAAAATTGTGCAAGTGGTATGTCATTACAGAGAAATACAGTCAAACATTAAACGTGCTACCCAGTATAACATAATACAGGTGTCAAATGTAAGATATTTTGTTACAATTTTCTACCTCGTTGCTACATTTTCTAAATATCAGTGAAAACATTGATCCCTGGACACTCAATAAAGAGAATTATACTATTTAACAGGAACGTGAGTGCAGCCCTTCCTAATATTTAAAAAAACATATATATATTTTGGAAGAAAAAAAAAATATATATATATTTGTGTGTGTATATTGTATAAATGTGTGTATATATAATTTTATATTTTTATTTTTCAGTCCATGTTGAAGGCTATTCCATCGTTTTTGAGCTGTTTTTTCAGACTAGTTATATCTGTTATGCACGAGGGACGGCAGAAAGGAGACAAAGGTAACGAACTGTCCAGTGTCATTAATAATGGCAAACCAGCTCCATTTAGGTTATAGCAAGAATTCAACCAAAAATGTTGCTGATGTAAATAATGTGAATCTACAACTAAAGTACAAAATGCTGTGCATAGAATAATACGAGATGTTGAAGTTAACTCTGTTTGCATATTTTTTGCAAATTTCAGAATTACTGTTTGCAAGTTGTGTTTTCGACACAGTGCAGTTAAAAAACTGTTTTATACACAGCTTTTTAAACCGTAGCATAGGCTTTCATCCAGAAGTTCCAATGACTTGAAACCAGCCATGAACTGTACAGTTTTGATTGTTTAGGTCTTGATAGCATGTTGCTGGTTCTGGTCTTAACGTTAAGGTTTCTCAGTGAGCCTACAGCTAAATGCCAAAGAAGTTGTGATAAGACCAAACACAATAAAATCCTGACAATTTAATGGAAAAAACAAAACAAAAAACTTTTGTGCACCACCTGCATATTTCAAGTTGTTCCTTAAGTAAGTCAGCTTTGAGAACATTTATTCCGAAAATTGATGTTTTGGATTCATGGATTGCTGTCACCTCCCCCCTTGGTTATTATACCTTCATCATTAATATTATTATTATTATTGGTATTTATCTAGCGCTGACTAATTCCGCAGTGCTTTACAATATTATTAAAGGGAACGGGAAATTTTACAAAAAATGAGACAATTACACAGGAACATAGGTAGATGAGGGCCCTGCTCAAACGAGCTTCCAGTCTAGAGAAGGTGGGGTACAAATACACAACAGGGCAGCGAAGGTGACAGATACCAAACAAGGTGGAAAACTAGCATAACTGGAGGTGAGAGTGGAGTGTGGTTCTTTAGGAGAGCAAGAGACAGATATGGATAGGTATAGATAAGTTAGTCAATAAGCATTTCTAAACAGATGTGTTTTGAGGGACTTTTTAAACAACTGAAGACTAGGGGAGAGTCTGATGGGGGTAGGCAGGCTGTTCCAAAGGAAGGTAGTCATCCAAGAGAAATCCTGCAAGCGCAACTTAGCAGTAAGGGTGCGATCAGTGGACAGGAGAAGGTCACCAGAAGAGCGGAGAGACCGGGGCATGTATATGAACCAGTGTAGAAATGTAAGAGGGGCTAGAGTTGGTTAGAGCTTTATAGGTAAGGGTTATTATTTTGAATTGACACCTATAGGATACAGGAAGCTAGTGTAAGAATCGACAGATGGGTGAGAAAGATCAGCCTGGCGGCAGCATTTATTACAGATTGTGGCAGAGCAGTACGGCTTCTGGGGAGACCAACTAGGAGAGAATCATAGTAATCCATGCAAGAGATTACCAGAGAATGAACAAGCTCCTAGGCAGCATCTTGCGTGAGAAAGGGGCAGATGTGGGCAATGTAGCAACATTCTGGTTATGAGGCACAAAGGTGAGGCCAGGATCAAAGACAATGAGTTTGCAAGCACGGACTGATGCAAGTACCATCAACTTGCAGGGAAAGCAAAGGAGAAGGATCAGCATTATGAGGGAAAAAATAAGAAGCTCGGTTTTAGAGAGATTGAGTTTCAGAAAGCGGGAGGACATCCAATCGGAGATTGAAGAAAGGCAAGCAGTGACACATTGAGGACATTGGGGGAGATATCAGGGGAGGACAGATATATCTGGGTCTAGTCGGCATACAGATGGTAGCGGAATCCAAAGGAGTTAATGATTTTGCCAAGAGAGGCAGTATAAAGAAAGAATAGAAGGGGACCAAGAACAGATCCTTGGGGGACTGCAATCGAGACAGGGAGAGAGGAGGAGTTGTCATTGCAAAAGGAGACACTGAATGAACGTTGGGAGAGATAGGAGGAGAATCACGAGAGGACAGTGTCACAGAGACCAAGGGATTGAAGAGTTTGGAGAAGGAGGACATGATTAACAGTGTCAAAGGCGGCACAGAGGTCAAGAAGAATTAATATGGAGTAGTGGACTTTGAATTTAGCTATGATTAGGTCATTTGTATCTTTAATAAGAGCCGTCTCATTAGAGTGGAGGGGCGAAAGCCAGATTGAAGAGGATTGAGTAGGGAGTTGGAATTTAAGAAGTAAGTCATACGAGTAAAGACTATTCTTTCTTGAAGCTTTGAGGAAAACGTTAGCAGGGATATGGGACGATAGTTGGAAGGGGAGGACAGGTCTAGGGATGGCTTTTTTAGGAATTTGTATGACAGTAGCATGCTTAAGGGGAGCAGGGACAACACCAGATGAAAGAGCAGTTTAGGATGTGTGTTAAGGATGGTACAAGACAAGGGGAGAGAGATCTGATAAGGTGGGAAGGTACAGGACTAGAGAAGCGCAGCCACCACCTGTTCTATAGCTGGGGGTGTAGGCCTGTAGGGTAGGGAAGGTACGATCCAGGTGTAGTTGCAAGAGGGAGGAGCAAACGGGGGAGAATTCTTAACTTAGCTGTTCAGTCTTATCGGTAAAGTAGCATGCAAGGCCATCACCTGAAAGGTTAGTTTGGGTGGTGGCTTGAGGTGGGCGAAAGAGAGAGTTGAAGGTATTAGAGAGATGCCTGGAATTGCGTAGGCATGAACTAACGAAAGAGGAAAATCATAAGATTGATACCCTTAAAAGAGATCAAATTTTAGTTGTTTTTTTTCTAAATCCACCTGTCTGAAACAAAAATAATGGGTGTTTAGTAACAGTATATGATTTTTATTAGCATTTATATAGATCCAACATATTCCACAGTGCTTATGAATATAGAAAATCTATATCTAAAAGATATTTATGTATAAAGAAGGCCCTGCTCAATGAGTTTATAATTTGAGGTAGGTGGATATACACTGATCAGCCACAACATTAAAGCCACCTGCCTAATATTGTGTATATCCCCTGTGTGCCGCTAAAACCACTCTGATGCATTAAAGCATGGACTCCACAAGACCTCTTACCATTAGGACTCCTCCGCCGACATCAGCGTGGGCGGAGCCTGACCCACCGCCGTGGGACATCGGCGCTGGATTTAGGTAAGTGGCTGAAGGGGATTTAACTCAAATCATTCCTGAATACATTTTGCACTGTGGCAGGGTGTATTATCATTCTGAAAGAGTCCACTGCCATCAGGGAAGATCATTGCCATGAAGGGGTGTACGTGGTTTGTTGTAAAAAAATATTGCATTGCAGTAGCACTGATTTTTATTTGGTCTTTTTTGGGCTGAGTTAGAAGAAAGAAGACTTATGATGGTAATTATATATTTTTTTTTAATTTAATGTTTAATGTCCCCCTTACAATTATTAGGGTGAGCAGTGGTAGGTGGGGTTAATTTATTTGAGGAGTAGTGGGGGTGTCATTGGGGACTGTTGCCAATCTATAAAAAAAATTATATATTTTTTTAAACATTTCCGAATAGGTTAAAAACAATTAATTGCATAAGGCAAACCATAGTGGCTTAACGACTCGATATCGAATTGATTGCAGTTAATTAGCATGGCAAACATTGTACCACTTTTTAGTTCTCTTCCATTTTGCAGCAACCTATGGTTTTATCTGTTCTACCTTGTGATTAGGTTAAAAATCTACCTTTTAGTATTATAGGGATCATATTGAGGCTTTTAAAAAATATATATATATATATATTTATATATATATTTTTTTTATCTGTTTAATAGGGCAGCTGGCTAGAAAGTGCTGGCCAGTCCCTACATAGTTGATCCTTGCATAACTATATTTTAACAATCCAGGTCTGGGTTTTTGCTTTTCGGCAGCATTTGGTCTTGCTGCAATGTTGACCAAATTCAAGGTTTTTGGGAAATTACAGTGCAATCAGTGCAAACATTGTTAAGTAGCGGGAACAATGTCTTGATTTTGCAGTCTAAATGGCCCTGTAGAGCACCTACTGGTTTGGTAGCATTCGGTACAGGGCATTTAGACTCTATAGAACAATAGTGATAAGGAGACTACCACTACACGATATAGTTATTTTCATGTCAGTTATCACTTTTTATGTTCATTATTGTGTAATAAAATGAATGAATATTTAGCATTATTTTCACTAATTCTTTTTTCTTATCCTGTTGTGTTTAAGTTAGAGCACCTGAATCTGAAGTTGTACTGCAGTGTGCACAGCTCGTAGAGAGAATGTATACCCATATTGCTGCTAAGACAGAAGATTTCACTGTATTTTCTGCTTTTATAGTTTCACAATATGTAAATGAACTGCAGAAGGTAAGCAGCCCCCCCCCCTACTCTTTTATGCTTAATTCCATTTCTAACATGTTCATTTTATTTCAGCACTCTGAATACATACAGTTTTGTGCACAAGTTTGCATACCCTTAGAATTGGAAATATATGTACCATAAGGACCAGGGCACTTTTTACATTTCTGCGGTTTTTGTGTTTAGCTGTAATTTTCCTCTTGCTTATTTACTGTACCCACACACATTATTCAGGACGGAGTCAATAGTGCACGTTCTGATCAAAACAAAATGTAAACAAAAACTAGAATTTGCGCTATATGTCTGTTCACCCGTAGTTCCCCTCTTTCAAATGATATGCACCAACACTTATTATATATCATTTTGTTCAGGAGAAACAGGGCTTTAATTTATCATTATCTATTCATATATGGAACATAATTTATTATGAATAAAATTAAAAAAAAATTGAGAAAATAAGATTTTTTTTTAAATTTGTATTTCCGACATTTTAGCTGTGAATGTCATAAAAAAATGCACCTATTTGTAATCAGCGATGTCTCATGAGTACAACAGTAACCCCCATTAACAGGTTTTATGTTGTTTTGGAAAGTTACAGGGTCAAATATAGAACATTCCATTTTCAAATTGAAATTTTCCAGATTAGTAATGTTACCTTTGAGACGGTGTGGTAGCCCAGGAATGAGAATTACCCCCATGATGGCATACCATTTGAAAAAGTAGACAAGCCAAGGTATTGAAAGTGGGGTATGTTTAGTCTTTTTTAGTAGCCACTTAGTCACAAACACTGGCCAAAGTTAGCGTTCATATTTGTTTTTGTGGGGGGCGGGGCCTAACCAGCATGGCCGACGGACGTGTGTGAGAAGAGCTCCTCACACAAAACGAGACACAAACGGTTTAAACGGAGAAATCACCCCTAAAAATCGAAACTAACAAGAACCTACATCATACATAACCGACGGAGAACTCTCCCAAGCAAACCCGGAGACTCACCCAGCAGCCTGAAGCCAGAGGATCCCGTGAGGGGAGGAAGCAGCCGATCCTCCACCTTGGGGCTGCCGGACGACTACTACAGCATACCCGTCCCCCCCCCCTGGACCGGCGGGGGATATCCCGGTACCAACTGAAGGTCAGGCAGTAAACTCACCCCAGCAGTGCACCACGTTTACCCTACTACCGGGCCGCAACTAAAATGGCCGCCATGGCGGAGATAAGCACCGCGAGAGACTGGGAAGCCGACTTCAATGCTAAATTCGACAGGGTGTGCGCAGCGTTCTGGCGCCGGATGGAAGCCCGCGCTCAGCAGGCGCAGCCATCCACAACCCAGGCCTCAAAGCCCCAGACTGAAGCCTGCCTGATAAACAGCTATGTCAAACCAACAGACTCAGCCACGCAAGTGGACAACGCTGCCGCCTCAACCGCACTGGCCTCTTCTGAGCCGGGAACCCACCTGGAGATGCCTCTCCTCCGCCAGCCACACACCCAGGGAGACGGCCGGGCACCAGGAGATCCTTGGGCCTGGGGTATCCCAAAAGGGATCTATGGCAAGAAGGCGCGGGTCCCCTTCAAGGCCTCAGGCCGAGGACAAGCGGCACACAGACGGCATAAGCCTGCGCATAGCTGGACACTGCAACCGACAAGGGCACCCAAGCGACCAACCATCCCGGAAGAACGAGCAGAAAAGGTGCAGGAGACCTCCTCTAACAAACAGAGCAGAAAACGACCCACTCCAAGACCCGAACTTCAAGCTCCTCACATACCCAGCAACCAACGGGTCCGACCCAAGCAGACGCGAACGGCACGACGCCCCCCTATGAGCGGGGCCCAAACCCTTCCATGGACACTTTACCAAGCATCCCCCAGAAGAGCATCACCCCGAGCCTCACTCACCGACCCTCGCTGCTCTGGAACTGCGGGCGCAGCTTCGAGTACCCCGAATCGGAGGGCCCCTCGCAAAACGCTCTGGACACTCCGCCCCTGCAGCTTCATACCACGGGGCATCGGCTAAACAGCCCTCGGAGGCACATGCACGTGCAAAAGACATTTGCGGTACCCACGCATACAGGGACAACTCCAGAAATGACACCCACACGCTATGTTATGTTTAACACTTGCAATCTATTTCCTGCTTGATATTTTTGATAGCTGACTTCTATACCATTATAAGCGTGCCCTCAGCTAGAACTCAACCGACCATACGTGAACCCCGTTGTCTCTCCTGCCCACCTTACTTCCACACCCGCCAGGTAGACAGTCACATAACTGCAGGCTACCCGGCGACTACTAATGCAGGTCATATAGCCGGACTGCTGAGATGGTTACTCGTAATGCCTTACACTAGTCTGGGTACAACGGCCTGTCCTCTCACTATCTAACACGACACACGCTAATATACCTGTCCACTCGACTGTTAATGCCACAGTGCAGACCTAGCTGTCACTACAGACTGGAAATGACAGATCCCTCACTGGCACAGTTATCGATTATAGTATCTTCTTTCTGTCAAGAATCACTGCCAGTGATCCTACAACCTGTTATGACTTGCTAACCCAGCCTGTAGCTAGAAAAGCAGGTCTTATCGCACTTATGTTTTAACTCTTCACACGCCTAGTTACCCTAACATGATATATTACATAAGCGACTTGTATTAGCCTGAACCAAACTACAGCAAACACAGTATGCCTAACTATGTCTAAATCAGCCTGTTGTTAATTTAGTATGTTTTGACAAAATTATATCTAACTTTTGATACGCCTAATACCGCTGACGTGTTGTGCTGTGTTATATGAGCGATCTGTCTTAGCCTGGCCTAACTGAACCATACTACAGCAAACACAGTATGTCTTAACTCAGTCTGTTATTAACTTAGCTTGTTTTACCAAAATTAAATCTAACTTTCGATACACCTACTTACGCCTAATTACACTGGCATGTTGTGTTATGTTATATGAGCGATCTGTATTAGCCTGGCCTAGCCAAACCATACCACGGCAATCACAGTATGTCTTAACTCAGCCTGTGGTTAGAATAGCATGTTAAATCATACTCACGATTCACTTTTAATATGCCTACTTACGCTAGCATGTTATGATCTAAAAACAATGTTTAACAGCCTGTTATTTTCATGATTATACAAAACATAATATAAAATGAGGCTATGAGATATTTAGGGATGATGTAAATTGCACTGTATTATACCCGTAATGTACAACACTTTATCGTCTTCCCTTTTTCTATTCTGTACCCTGTATAATTTTATGCCTCAATAAAAAAGAGATTGACAAAAAAAAAAAAAAAAAGTGAATTAACACATATTTGTTTTTGTGTGAAAAAAGCAAAAAACTAATTTGGCCAGTGTTTGTGACTAAGTGGCTACTAAGAAAGACTGGACATACCCCACTTGCAATACCTCGGGTTGTCTACTTTTGCAAATGGTATGCCATCATGGGGGTAATTCTCATTCCTGGGCTACCATACGCTCTCAAAGGCAACATAACAAATCTGGCAAATTTCAATGTGAAAAAAAATGAAATGCAAGCCTTATATGTGACTCTCTAACTTTCCAAAACAACATAAAACCTGTACATGGGGGGTACTGTTATTCTCGGGAGACTTCACTAAACACAAATATTAGTGATTTAATACAGTAAAACATATTACAACAATAATATAGACCATAAAAGTGCCGTTTGTTTGTAAAAAATGTGAAAAACGTCACTTTTACTTAAAATATCATCGTTGTAATACAATTTACCAGTTTGAAACACTAATATTTGAGTTCAGCAAAGTCTCCCGAGTAAACCAGTACCCCCTATGTACAGGTTTTATGGTGTCTTGGAGAGTTACAGGGTCAAATATAGTGCTTGCGAATTAAATTCTCTGCACTTTCTCCCTGTGTTGTCAGGCATGTCAATCAAATTTTAATTAATCAAATCACATAATTATGTTAAAAGATTATTTAAATATACACGTAGAATTTTAATATATATGCATTTATAGGTATTTAAATTCTACGTGTATACTAATGTAATCTTTTATGTAATTATACGTATTTATCTATATATATATATTTGCGGTTATTTGTATTTTATATATAGATAGATATATATAGAATGTCATTCTAAGTGTATTTTGTTACCAATATATATATATTAATAACAAAATACAGTTAGAATGAAATTACATATGCATATATAATTTATATTAAATTTTGTTTCAATATTTTATTTATTTATTGTATTATTTTATTATTTTAATTATACGTATTTATATATAATATATATATATATATATGTACGTCTATTATATATATAATATATATACATATTATATATATGTAACGTCATTCTAAGTGTATTTTAATATTAATATATACTTATATTAATATTAAAATACACTATGTATGACGTTACATATATATAATATGTATATAGATATTATATGTATATAATATGTATATATATTATATGTATATAATATATATACACATGAGGCCCCTGGGGGCCATGTGATCGCTCTCAAAGAGCGATCACATGGCCCCCTATAGCTGGCTATGGATCTGCCAGCAGGGGGACTGTCTAATAATATATATTTTATTTATTTTTACACGTCTAATTTTTTTTTTTTTACTTTCCCACCAGCAGGGGGACTGTCTGATATTTTAGACAGTCCCCCTGCTGGCAGATCCATAGCCAGCTATAGGGGGCCATGTGATCGCTCTTTGAGAGCGATCACATGGCCCCCAGGGGCCTCATTTGCCGGAGGGGGGCTGCCTGGGCTGTCAGGCAGCCCCCCAGAAGAGGATCGCGGCGGAGGTGAGTACACCTCTCCTCCAGGGGCTCAAAGCCGTTACGGCGTTCCATGCCGCCGCAACGGCTTTAAAGCCCTTTTAATGCGGGACGGCATGGAACGCTGTAACGGCGTTAAGGGGTTAATCCTCCCCATCTGTAAAAATTGTAATGTTTTGCAGTAATTTATCATCATTTTGAGTTTGACCTATCTTTTTATTTAGGTGACACTGCAACCTGCTGTGAAGAAACATTTAACTGAAGGCATCTTCAATATTCTTGCACTGTGTATTGACCGTGATATCAAATTCTTAAATGCATCCTTACAAATGGGAGTTAGGGAAGTGTTCAAAGAATTGTACCAAGATTACATTCATTGCCGCAAGAACCAAGGAGAAGAAAAATATGCAGCCTGACAATGTTTATATTTTCTGAGTTAAACAAAATATATATATTTCCATATATTAAATCATTTCAGCATTTATTGTGTCTTCCTTTTATTTGGTTAAGCATTTATGTGATGCCAACGCGTTGACCATCCTGATATTCCCATTCTTGTGGTTACTTTAGTTGGTGGGTTTTAAATACTTGAAGGAAAGCTCTTATTTGCAAAGCTTTGTTCTCTTTTCTAATTCAAGGGCCACTAAGACTTACAATTCTCTTCAGAGCTGGGTAGCACTATTTAGAGGAGTGGCAGTTGACTGGACTGGTAAGTCTACAGTTGCAAAACAGCATACCCATGGAAATAGGTAATTGATTAAGGTTTCTCTGGGCATGTGGAAACACCCCTAACCCAAGACGAGACAAAGTGTTCGTCTTCATAAGCCTTGTAATTCTCTCAACTGGACTGGTTTTTGTACACTTCTCACAAAAAAATAAAAAGTCTTCTTCCAAAGAAAAACAACTCTGTTTAGTTCAATGCTTAAAGATACAAAAGAATATGCCTACTATATAGCACACTCGAAAAACACCCCCCAAAAAAAGTGTACCTCACACACACTATATAGAATACGTGCACAAGACGTGTCCCCAAGGGTAGTATACACTAGTAGAGGGTGGTACAGGACTATACAACCTGGATATGGCTGATAATGAACGTGTAATCTACAAAAATGACAAAATACAAAATATGGTGAAGTATGTAAGAATAGGATAAGTAGCGCACGTGGTAGAGAACTTACAAAAGAGAAGTTCTGTTCACGCCTGTCACCCTTTCAGGGGTACTGTCCAAACCAGAGACCAGATGTATGGATTGGGACTGGGTAGCAGTGGACACAGATGGTAATTCCACAAGATGTATAAAAGGAGAATTCCAAACTCATTCGTTTACACGATAATATGATTTCTTCTTAGACTCATAGATGAAAGAAAAAGAAGAATAGTGCAGATGGTAAAGATAACAAAATGTATTCAAACAGATTGCACTTACAATAGATCAGTAGTAAAACAGCATATCTCCACAATAAAATGATGATCAGGACTCCAGCTGGAAATGGAAAGAAATCCCAGGGTAGAGATGCAGAAAAATAACAAAATGAAATAAAATCAAAAGTGGACTATAATAACATAAAACTGGAATAGTAAATAATATAAAAAGTCCAAGGTGTGGTATCCAACACGTTTCGTCACTGCAGTGACTTCCTCAGGGATGTAATCATGTTGTACACTTCTTGGTTTATATACCATGTCAGTTTTCAAATTTGCGGGGAAAATTTATCCGATCACGTGTTACTTCCGGTTTCCGGTTGTCCGACTTCCTGCGTTCCACCTTGGAAAGCATGACATCACTTCCGGTTTTCGGATATAATGCATCCAAACGAGAGGAGCCCTCCTCTGCTAACACTGGTGATTGTGCAGCAGAAAAAGGCTTCCCCTCTACAGCAGCATAAAAATTAAGTTCCCACTATACATAACTGAGAGATAGAATCCTTCAAAAATAAAAATTAAAAAAAGGGGGAAGAAAAATATGGATCTAGAAATTAAAATAATCATAAACCCTCGAGGTCTATATATAGAAACAAGATTATATATATATATATATATATATATATATATATATATATATATATATCTCCACTAAATAGACCCAGTGGATTTAATGTACTATACTGAAATGTACTATAATGTGGTGCATGTCATATCAAATATATGGCATGCTTGACAACATAGAGACTTTTTTGAATGGAGGCAAATGGTTGTATCATTGCTTTCTTTCCAGATATGATTCTCATTTTATTAAGTGGAGTTTGGGATTCTTTATTTTATTTTATTATTAATTTTTAATTTTTATATCCATATATATAAGTCCACTATCTGGACTGTAACGGACCGTTTCAGCAGACAAGGGGTTAAAATCGTTTAGGCGATAATCCCCTTTTCACAGACAGGCACAGCTACTGTAGAATCACCAAAACTCCCGAATTGGATATAAGTGAATGCACCAAACTCTCAAACTGCATACAAGGGAATAAGGTAGCACTCCAAACTCCCGAACTGGAACCTCACGAATAGCTGCTAGCAGGCGAACAGGAAAAGCTCCCAAGCGGCTTACACTCCTGGCAGTCAGTCCCTATCAGCATACAGTGAATCCCCCCAAGAACGAGACAAGGCTCCGTGTTGAGGGTCAAGCAGTGGTCTGTTTATTGAGGGCTACCTGCCCCTGTACTTATGCAGGTCTTCCACCTGGTGGACACTCCCCTAGGGGACCAGATGGAAGACTGTAACAACGGACAGACAAGTACCAATTACAGACATACAGCAGTAAAACATCCCCACAATGCATCCTGGCTTCCTCCCCTCTGCCCTGGAGAAGTAATTCAATTATCTCCCAGGACAAAGGCAAAACTCCATTACACACGTGGGGACACAAAGACAGACTATCACTTTAAAATACATAAAGACACATTTTATACATAAAACACAGACATGTAACATATCCCCAGATAGCTCAGGTCTGAGTGCACATTATTAGGTGAATGGCACTCAGACCACACGAATACAGTTTAATTGCCATGGAGCCAAAGTCTTTAATTACACGAATTGGCTCCATGGCTGTGCTATCTGGGTTAACATTCACATATACAAACTACCGAATTTACATGTATTCGGTTAAATATACACGAATTAGAACCAGGGGCTGGAAGTTCAGCGGTGCCTGCACGTAAAAGTGTCCGGGTTTGGTGCATGAAAGCCGAGCAGAAAAGCGCTGGCTGCCCGGGGAGCTCCAGAACACCGCCACCTAGCGGCCACTAAGTGTAACCGCGGCCACCCAATAACAGTCAATTAAGCTGCGGTTCACCGCAGCTTCAGGGAGGTAAATTGGCAGCACACTCCAGCTCCTGGGTGGCCAATTAACGGCGCCGGCCGGCTTCCCACGGCTCTGGGGAGGTTGCAAACAGGCTGTTTGTTCGGTAGACAGAATCTACCGAACGGCTGTGCAGAAAGGGAGAAATAAATCCTTCTGCACATTAAAATTAACCCTTTAGCTGCCGGTACATAATCCAAAGGCAGCAGGCGGGCGACCAGGAGCCTCCAATGCAATGTGGCGAGATTGGTCTCGTCACATGGACATATTATAATATGTACAACAATATAT
This sequence comes from Pelobates fuscus, assembly GCF_036172605.1. Classification (NCBI taxonomy): domain Eukaryota; kingdom Metazoa; phylum Chordata; class Amphibia; order Anura; family Pelobatidae; genus Pelobates; species Pelobates fuscus. The sequence continues at coordinate 278,368,926 of NC_086318.1, read as the reverse complement.
GGATACTAATCCTTATTTTTATTTTATAGATGGATATTGAATCAAGTTCATTCTGCATGTATATGTTGTTGAATTGTATTCTTTGTCGTTTTTTATACATTCTGTAACATTTATATTTACACAAATTTTGATATGTATCAGTATAACAACTTTATTTGTGTTGTTCCCCCTATATATTGTGGGTCAGAATTTGAAAATTATAGATTAGAAATCATATCTGGAAAGAAAGCAATGATACAACCATTTGTATCTGTAACGGACCGTTTCAGCAGACAAGGGGTTAAAATCCGTTTAGGCGATAATCCCCTTTTTACAGACAGGCACAGCTACTGTAGAATCACCAAAACTCACGAATTGGATATAAGTGAATGCACCAAACTCCTGAACTGCATACAAGGGAATAAGGTAGCACTCCAAACTCCCGAACTGGAACCTCACGAATAGCTGCTAGCAGACGAACAGGAAAAGCATAGATCAGCTTATACTCCTGGCAATCAGTCTCTATCAGCATACAGTGAATCCCCCCAAGAATGAGACAAGGCTCCGTGTTGAGGGTCAAGCAGTGGTCTGAGGTGCTGGCACACCCAGCCTGGTTTTTATTACAGTCTTTCAAATACAGGACCGCACACTGGATCTGGGTCTGTCACCTTACTGTCCTGCTGAGCCTTCCCAATGGAGTGGAAGAGATCTAGATAGTCCTGCTCCAGTTCCCACTCCAGGGTTGCTAGGTGAGCCAGGTCTTGCTCTACCTCATGGGGGTCATCCCACTCATGCCTAGCCTCCCTCTCATAGAAAATGTCCTGAAGTCTGGTTTGCGCAGGGCTCCCAAAGCCAGGCTCTGCAAAGGACTCTCATAACAAGCCAGGACCATCAAACTCCTCTCCCTCTGGCTTGTCATGTTCGGCTGTCCAGGGTATATACTGTGCCATATACGACAGAGTCCTGGCAATCAGTCTCTATCAGCATACAGTGAATCCCCCCAAGAACGAGACAAGGCTCCGTATTGAGGGTCAAGCAGTGGTCTGAGGTGCTGGCACACCCAGCCTGGTTTTTATTACAGTTGTTGCAAATACAGGTCCGCCCACAGGGAGGTATAAAACAACCAATCACATCACAGTTACATCCCACATATTCCCTCCCCTTATCCTGAGAGGAAACTCAATTACACATACAGTTAAAACATACTTTTTACCCAACTTTCATAACTCTAAAACCATACATCCAATTCACATAAAAATGACATATTCACAATCAATCCATTCAGGGGAACAACATATCAAAAAATGGCATGAGTCAGACCAGGGGTTCAGAAGTTGGAAAAATATATTTTGGGCCCTGGCTGGCACATGGCTATCTGGTCCAGACCGGTTTCAGAGTCTTCTATCCTGGAGATAATTGAGAAGTAATTCAATTATCTCCCAGGACAGAGACAAGACTCCATTATGCACATGGTGAGCACAAAGCATTAAAATACTATAAAATACACAGTCACATTTCATACATTACACAGACATGTCACATATCCCCAGATAGCTGGGATCTGAGCGCACAAAACTACCGAATAGAGCTCAGATCCTATTCACACAGTTCAATTGCCATGGAGCCGAAGTCTTTAACTACACGAATGGGCTCCATGGCATAGCTATCTAGGTTAACACATTCACATAAAGTCGGGTCCATAGTCCAAAGGCAGCAGGCGGGCAACCAGGCTCCTCCAATGCAATGTGGCGAGATTGGTCTCGACACAGTATCCATTCAAAAAAGTCTCTATGTTGTCAAGCATGCCATATATTTGATATGACATGCACCACATTATAGTACATTTCAGTAAATCCACTGGGTCTATTTAGTGGACATATATATATATATATATATATATAATCTTGTTTCAATATATAGACCCTGAGGGTTTATGATTATTATAATTTTAAGATCCATATTTTTCCCCCTTTTTTTAATTTTTATTTTTGAAGGATTCTATCTCTCAGTTATGTATAGTGGGAACTTATTTGATATGCTGCTGTAGAGGGGAAGCCTTTTTCTGCTGCACCATCACCAGTGTTAGCAGAGGAGGGCTCCTCTCGTTTGGATGCATTATATCCGAAAACCGGAAGTGATGTCATGCGTTCCAAGGTGGAACGCAGGAAGTCGGACAACCGGAAACCAGAAGTAACACGTGATCGGATAAATTTTCCCCGCGAATTTGAAAACTGAAATGGTATAGAAACCAAGAAGTGTACAACATGATTACATCCCTGAGGAAGTCACTACAGTGATTAAACGCGTTGGATACCACACCTTGGACTTTTTATATTATTTACTATTCCAGTTTTATGTTATTATAGTCCACTTTTGATTTTATTTGATTTTATTATTTTTCTGCATCTCTACCCTGGGATTTCTTTCCATTTCCAGCTGGAGTCCTGGTCATCATTTTATTGTGGAGATATGCTGTTTTAGTACTGATCTATTGTAATTGCAATCTGTTTGAATAAATGTTGTTATCTTTACCATCTGCGCTATTCTTCTTTTTCTTTCATCTATGAGTCTAAGAAGAAATCATATTATCGTGTAAACTAATTAGTTTGGAATTCTCCTTTTAAACATCTTGTGGGATTACCATCTGTGTCCACTGCTATCCAGTCCCAATCCATACATCTAGTCTCTGGTTTGGACAGTAACATAGAATGTGAAACATAGAATGTGACGGCAGATAAGAACCATTCGGCCCATCTAGTCTGCCCAGTTTTCTAAATACTTTCATTAGTCCCTGGCCTTATCTTATAGTTAGGATAGCCTTATGCCTATCCCACGCATGCTTAAACTCCTTTACTGTGTTAACCTCTACCACTTCAGCTGGAAGGCTATTCCATGAGTCCACTACCCTCTCAGTAAAGTAATACTTCCTGATATTATTTTTAAACCTTTGTCCCTCTAATTTAAGACTATGTCCTCTTGTTGTGGTAGTTTTTCTTCTTTTAAATATAGTCTCCTCCTTTACTGTGTTGATTCCCTTTATGTATTTAAAAGTTTCTATCATATCCCCCCTGTCTCGTCTTTCCTCCAAGCTATACATGTTAAGATCCTTTAACCTTTCCTGGTAAGTTTTATCCTGCAATCCATGAACCAGTTTAGTAGCCCTTCTTTGAACTCTCTCTAAGGTATCAATATCCTTCTGAAGATAGGGTCTCCAGTACTGTGTACAGTACTCCAAGTGAGGTCTCACCAGTGTTCTGTACAATGGCATGAGCACTTCCCTCTTTCTACTGCTAATACCTCTCCCTATACAACCAAGCATTCTGCTAGCATTTCCTGCTGCTCTATTACATTGTCTGCCTACCTTTAAGTCATCAGAAATAATCACCCCTAAATCCCTTTCCTCAGATGTTGAGGTTAAGACTCTATCAAATATTTTGTACTCTAGAACCACAAGCAGAAGTGGGATACGGCTGAACAGTCTATATAGGGAACATACAAGGAAAAACAATAGTGTGATACAGTATATACAGTGAAAATGTGCGCTTAAATGGATGCACTCACGAGATAGTAAAGGTAAAACAGCATTCAAGGTGCCTCCCCAGGGAATATGGGGGGATGCTGGTATCCTTCGGTAGTGTCTAGCAGCCAAATGGGACACAGGACTCCAGGTGAGTAATGGTAGAAAATATTTGTAGTTTTATTTTCTTTAAAAGGTGATACAACACCAAGCAGATAAAATATAAAAGTGCAGCAGTAGGTCCAACGCGTTTCGTTCAACACAGGAACTTCATCAGGGACCGCACAGTAAAACAAATCAACAGCAATATTGCAGATTGTAAAAAAATACACATCCTACTCACCCTAACAATAATCACTATAAATAGGGCTAATCCCAATGTCCCATTGGTCCTAATTGTGGGGGGTGTCCTCCAGGCTGCTCTCCATTGGTCAAGGGATAATATCATCCAGCTGATTCCATTTTCGGCATTTCAATGCCCAGAAAACGAGCGCGTTTTTTTCATACGCCGGAACCGGAAGTAGACGTTTTCTTTCACTTCCGCGTTCCACATGCGTTCCACGTGCGTTCCACATGCGTTCCAAGGGCAATCCGCACATGCTCAGTGGGTATTACACAACTATCTCAATCGAAAACATCCTAATGCATTTAAAAAAGCCCTTACAAGCTCAAAACATAGCTAAAGGTGCAATTAATCTCTAGAAAGAGAAAAAATAAATTAATATGTGATGTACAAACACAATTAATTACTTGAGTGAACTTGAACTTGTCATGTGACAAAATTAAACATTAAACATTATACTTCTGGTGTCTGTAGTTCTATGGAAAATAGCAAACACTTTCTCTGTAAATCTATTTAAAGTGACAGACTATTCATAAATTTCTATAAACCTCTTCTTTATTGAGGATATTGTCATAATAAACCCCTCCATAGGTTTATTTTAAAGTGACACGCACCTTATCTCCAAAAACCTGTTTGAAGTTATAAATTCCTCCGTGAAACAGTGAAGGTGACAAGCACCTATTACAAAAATTATCCGAGTGGCTGATACCTGATAGGCTGAAAAAATAATAATCAACTAGAAAACCATAACCTATAAATTTTACAAATGTTCCCTGAATCTTATTAGTAAAGGACATTCTAAATACCTAATTAGTACACATAACTGTATAACATAAACTACGTAAGTTAATATTATTGTTTCATATATGTCATCTTGATCTGTTTTTTATCCTAATTATATTCTTTGGTCTCATACATATGCACCAAAAATAGATCACTCTCATTGTCCCATATCATCAAAAGAAAAAGAAAGGAGAAAAAAGAGAAAAAGGTTATCCCCAGGCCAGAGGGAGTCCACATTAACATGTCCCTAGTTACCTATATGATTGATTGGTGCTCATTTGTCTAGAGGAAGGGTACTCCCTTTAAAAAGAAATTATAGAGAGAAGAGTAATCGTTAAGGTTACTCCAAAAAACACACAAGATCTATCCCAATATTTAAGCCCCTGGGTTCCAGGGTCTTTAACTTGTGTATCCAGAAGGTTTCCCTCTGGGATAGCTTTTTAACTCTATCTCCTCCCCGCCAATAGGGCAGAACATGCTCGATCCCCATACATCGAAATTCTTTAAATGAAAAAGAAGGACAGCTGGAGCAGTGGGCGGAAACTGAATGGGTAACAAGTCCCTTACGTATATTGTTCAGATGTTCTAAGATTCTAACTTTAAAAATACGTTGTGTCCGTCCCACGTACTGTTTGCCACACGGACACTGCAGTAAATATACTACATGGTCCGTGTGGCAACTAATTGGTGATTTAATCCCAAAGAATTCTCCAGTTACACAACTGCCGAATTCCTTGGTTCTTTCCATATGGGCAGTGGTGAAGGCTTTACAGCTATTGCATCCTCTGAAACAACCTGAATCAGGAGGTACATTTGATCTGCTGGTTTTAATCGCATAGCTGGGCGCTAGCATGTTCTTAAGGTTCTTGTTTCGCTTAAAAATCACTGTTGGACGTTCAGATAGAGAACTGCCCAAAATGGGGTCCTGTTGTAAGATAGGCCAGAATTCAGTTAAACTTCTTTTTATCTTAAGATGATCGGTATTGTATTGAGTTACAAAGGAAGATCTGAAGTTACCCCTCCCTCCTGTCCCTGGTGGTTTGTCCTCCAAAAGTTGGCTTCGTTCTAAAGAGCCTATGGAACGGATCTCTTTCTCTAGGGTGTTTTTGTTATAGCCCCTCGCACACAATTTGTTCTTTATATGTGTGGACTGGGTATGGAAATCATGTGGGCGGGAACAATTGCGCTTAAGTCTAGTGAACTGGCTGCGCGCTATGCCTTTAAGCCACGGTTTGTGGTGGCAGCTACGTTGGTGAACGAAACCATTGCCATCCGTTGGCTTGAAGAAACATTTAGTATGGATTTGGCCCTGATCACAGAAAATTTCGAGGTCCAAAAAATGGATCCTGCTCTTGTTCCACTCAGGAGTGAAGACAAGGTTGAACAAGTTGGAATTGAGATAATGAACATAATCTGAAAAGCTGTCAGAAGACCCCTTCCAGATGACGATCACATCGTCAATATAACGCCGCCAGAGCGTACTTTTTTGTACTCTACCCTTGGGTTTTTACGTCCAAGATGCATTATCTTGCACTTATCCACATTAAATGTCAGTTGCCACAACTCTGACCATTTTTCTAGTTTACCTAAATCATTTTCCATTTGGCTTATCCCTCCTGGAACATCAACCCTGTTACATATCTTAGTATCATCCGCAAAAAGACACACCTTACCATCAAGACCTTCTGCAATATCACTAATAAAAATATTAAAGAGAATGGGTCCAAGTACAGATCCCTGAGGTACCCCACTGGTGACAAGCCCAAGCTTCGAATATACTCCATTGACTACAACCCTCTGTTGCCTGTCACTCAGCCACTGCCTTACCCATTCAACAATATTCGAATCCAAACTCAAAGATTGTAGTTTATTGATAAGCCTTCTATGTGCAACAGTGTCAAAAGCCTTACTGAAATCTAGGTAAGCAATGTCTACTGCACCACCCTGATCTATAATTTTAGTTACCCAATCAAAAAAATCAATAAGATTAGTTTGGCATGATCTCCCTGAAGTAAACCCATGTTGTCTCTGGTCTTGAAATCCATGTGTTTTTAGATGTTCAACAATCCTATCCTTTAACATGGTTTCCATCACTTTCCCCACTACTGAAGTAAGGCTTACTGGCCTATAGTTGCCCGACTCCTCCCTATTACCTTTCTTGTGAATGGGCACAACATTCGCTAACTTCCAATCTTCTGGGACTACTCCTGTTATCAATGATTGGTTAAATAAATCTGTTAATGGTTTTGCTAGTACACCACTAAGCTCTTTTAATAGCTTTGGGTGTATTCCATCAGGTCCCATTGACTTATTTGTCTTTACTTTTGACAGTTGAAATAGAACCTCTTCCTCTGTAAACTCACGTGTAATAAATGACTCATTTATCCTTTTTCTTAACTGAGGTCCCTTTCCTTCATTTTCATCTGTAAATACCGAACAAAAATATTCATTGAGGCAGTCAGCTAGACCTTTATCCTCATCTACATACCTTCCTTCTTTTGTTTTTAATCTAACTAATCCTTGTTTTACTTTTCTTTTCTCATTTATGTATCTAAAAAAAGTTTTGTCCCCCTTTTTTACTGACTGTGCTATTTTCTCTTCTGTGTGGGATTTGGAAGCTCTTATAACTTGCTTAGCCTCTTTCTGCCTAATCTTCTAGGTCATTCTGTCTTCCTCACTCTGGGTTTTTTTATAATTACTAAATGCTAACTTTTTGTTTTTTACTATTTTGGCCACATCTGCGGAGTACCACAGTGGTTTCTTGAATTTTTTGCTTTTACTGACAAGCCTAATGCAATTTTCTGTTGCCTTCAGTAGTGCAACTTTTAAATAATCCCATTTCTTTTGGACTCCATATAAATTGCTCCAGTCTGATAATGACTCCTTTACACATATTCTAATTTTAGAAAAGTCTGTTTTTCTAAAGTCTAAAACTTTTGTTTTTGTGTGGTGTGACTCAGTCACTGTTCTTATATTAAACCACACTGACTGATGATCACTGGATCCTAAACTTTCACCTACAGTAATATCTGATACCAAATCTCCATTTGTTAACACTAAATCTAGTATGGCCTCTTTACGAGTTGGCTCCTCAACGACTTGTTTTAGAGACAATCCCAGTAGGGAGTTTAGAATATGTGTGCTCCTGGCACAAGTAGCTATTTTTGTTTTCCAATTCACATCAGGAAGATTAAAGTCACCCATGATGATAACTTCCCCCTTCATTGTCATTTTAGCTATTTCTTCAACTAGTAGATTATCTAACTCTTCAATTTGTCCTGGGGGCCTATAAATCACACCTACACGAGTTACTGTGTGATTACCAAATTCTAACGTAACCCAAACGGACTCTATGTTCGCCTCACTAACCTTTATTAGGCTAGATTTTATGCTATCCTTTACATACAGGGCCACCCCTCCCCCTTTCTTGCCTTCCCTGTCTTTTCTATATAAAGAGTACCCTGGTATTGCTATGTCCCAGTCATTTTTCTCATTATACCATGTCTCGGTAACAGCGACTAAATCTACACTCTCAGTTGCCATTATTGCCACAAGTTCATGGATCTTATTCCCTAAACTGCGAGCATTTGTAGACATGACTCTAAGCTTATCATTTTTTAACACACTTGCTACAGGCACCTTCTGTCCTTGTTTTGGGGGACAATTGGATTGATGTTTTATCACCCTTTTGCCCCCCCCCTCCTAGTTTAAAAACATCCTAGCAAAACCTCTGAACTGCTCACTGAGAACATTTGTTCCCTTTTGAGAAAGATGCAAACCATCTTTTTTGTACAGTTTATTTCCATTCCAAACAGAGCTACCATGAGCAATAAAGCCAAATCCTTGCTCCCGACACCATTCACCAAGCCACAAGTTAAAGTCCCTAATACGCATCCGCCTGTCGTTCTGAGTGTTATGCACAGGCAGAACTTCAGAGAATGACAGTGTGGAAGCAACCTGCCGTACATCATTGGCAAAAACACTAAAAACTTCCTTAACCTCTGAAACCTCATTGCAAGCCAAGTCATTTGTCCCTAAATGGACAAGTACATCCAATTCCCCTTCCTGCTTTGCTTGCTTAACAATATTACAGATACGTCTCCTGTCTCTGTGAGCAGTAGCTCCGGGAAGACACCTCACAAGACCACCATTGTCCATCTCCACACCTCTTATGATGGAATCCCCCAACAACAACTGCTTTCTATTAGGCCTCACCATAGTCTTCAAGCCTCTCTGCACAACACCACTAGCCTCAGTGCCTCTCTGCACAACACCACTAGCCTCAGTGCCTCTCTGCACAACACCACTAGCCTCAGTGCCTCTCTGCACAACACCACTAGCCTCAGTGCCTCTCTGCACAACACCACTAGCCTCAGTGCCTCTCTGCACAACACCACTAGCCTCAGTGCCTTTCTGCACAACACCACTAGCCTCAGTGCCTCTCTGCACAACACCACTAGCCTCAGTGCCTCTCTGCACAACACCACTAGCCTCAGTTCCTCTCTGCACAACACCACTAGCCTCAGTGCCTCTCTGCACAACACCACTAGCCTCAGTGCCTCTCTGCACAACACCACTAGCCTCAGTGCCTCTCTGCACAACACCACTAGCCTCAGTGCCTCTCTGCACAACACCACTAGCCTCAGTGCCTCTCTGCACAACACCACTAGCCTCAGTGCCTCTCTGCACAACACCACTAGCCTCAGTGCCTCTCTGCACAACACCACTAGCCTCAGTGCCTCTCTGCACAACACCACTAGCCTCAGTGCCTCTCTGCACAACACCACTAGCCTCAGTGCCTCTCTGCACAACACCACTAGCCTCAGTGCCTCTCTGCACAACACCACTAGCCTCAGTGCCTCTCTGCACAACACCACTAGCCTCAGTGCCTATCTCCAGGACACCACTACACTCTGAAAGTGCAGAAAATGAATTATGTAGAACAACAGACTGTGCAATATGCCTTTTATCCACAACTCCAAGTCTACCAGATCCTACAGTAATCCATCTGCCATTCCTAGTATGTCTCTGCGGCAATGGCTTTCCCTGAAAGGGTGACAGGCATGAACATAACTTCTCTTTTGTAAGTTCTCTACCACGTGCGCTACTTATCCTATTCTTACATACTTCACCATATTTTGTATTTTGTCACTTTTGTAGATTACACGGTCATTATCAGCCATATCCAGGTTGTATTGTTCTGTACCACCCTCTACTTAGTACAATGCTTGACTTCTTAAACCATAGACAAGTTACAGTAGCAGCACATGCTATCCTTATCAAAAAAGTTCTGAGTGTGCTGTGTTCAAGTGCTATAGTGTAAACAAATACTATCCATTAGATTGATGTTAGTTGAATTAGTACACTAATTTTACACTATAGCATTTGGACTTAGCTTTTATTAACCCCTTAAGGACGGATACAATTGTACACCTTCTGATCATAACAAAAACAAAGCAAACTATTTAAAGCATTTAAATCGGACAAAATTAGATGCATCCTATGAAAGGTATAAGGAAGCCAATAATGCGTGCAAAATGGTGATTAGATTCACTGAACTTTAAAATGAAAAAGCCACAAAAAATGAAAAAATAATAGTCACAGGGGGGCGGAGCCAAGCTACAGCACTGAATGGCCGCACACAGCCCGAGCTCCGGAGGGAAAAAACACAATTTTCCCAATAATACCGGTCAAACCTGCCAGACCGGAGGCAAAACGGGTGCCAAAGCTGTAGAAGCAGACATGGGACGAAAAACGAAGAAACCCAAGCCCGACAAACCACGGCAGCAAGCCAGCATAGGCGATCTCTGGAGGCAGGCTCGAGACACGATGGGCCCTGTCATGGCCGCCTTCCCGGATGAGTATTCAGACTACTCAGACGACTTCACGGCAGAACCCGAGGTAGCTACCAAAACTGCCCCACAGCACCCTCGCCAATCCTCCCCACAAGCTGATTCTACCCCGATCACCACGGCGGTGTTGAAAGAACTGCTCGCTGGGGTACAGCTCGCCCTGCAAGCAGACATGGCCCAGATACGAACAGACCTGCAAGGCCTGACAGGCCGCATGGGCGCCCTAGAAAATGGCGCGACTCAGAACGCCAAACAAACACAGCTGCTACAACAACAGGTCTCTGAGCTGCAGAGACAGAATGTCCAGTTCGACAAACAATTTGCCACACTGGAGGACCAAAGAAGAAGCAAGAACATAAAGATCAGGGGCATAGCAGAGGAAACGCCGGAGGCTGAGCTGCCCCATCTTGTACGGCGACTCCTCATAGCCCTCCTTACGCCTAAACAAGCCAAACAGGTGATCCTAGAGGGGATGTTTCGCCTCCCACGGCCAACCAAAGCCTCAGGCACCCTACCCAGAGACCTCTTAGTTCGCTTCAACAGCAACAAAGACAAGATGGCAGTGATGAACGCAATCAAAACCCAGTCCCCCTACATATTTGAGGGCATGTCGCTCACTTTCTATACAGACCTGTCGCGGTCCACAATGGCCTGGCGTCGCTCTCTTCAACCCTTCACCTCCCTACTCCGCGCGCAAACCATCACCTATAAATGGAAGAGCCCACATGCGCTGCAAGTAAGCCACGGAAACAGCCAATACAACGTTCATGACATGCAGGGCGCACGCGACCTATTGCCCGCGCTGGGACTTGGAAAGGACTCCCTACCTTCCAGGGGACAAAGACCGGCTAATGTGCCATCTGGGATGGGTGACCCCGCCACGTCTCCTCCGTTTGTCCCCCGAGAGCTCAATGCCGCAAACTACGCAGCGATCACGACCTGAGGAGACCAGGAGGGTGAATATGGGACTGTGTCCACATCCATATGACTTCCAGCACATAACACTGGACATACCGCACAAATGGACTTAAAGTTTGCTTGTTTGTTTTTGTTCAATTTTATTTTTTATTCTTTTTCTTCTTTTACTTTTCTTTTCATTGATGTTGTTATAATGATGGTCACTCTTTGCCGCCCGGCCACGCCTAAGGTTTAAGCGAGACCGCACCAATAAGCACTCACTCCCTCATTATGAGGACGGAAGAATGTTTTCACCCACACGGCACCCTCAGCGCCCTGTGCCCCACACGCTAGTCCCTGATAGGGAACGGGCCTATGGTACACCTCCCCCTCCCCCTGCCCAGGGTTATAGGGCATCAACCAAGGTTTATCATGTCGAAAGACACGACTCACACTCCTCTTGAACCACACGCAACGCCTACAATGCTGCCACCCGCGCGACACACACTGAGCGATTTCACTGCTACGACACCACAGCGCAGGCAAGCATTAAAGGCAAGCCGAACACCCCTACGGGGATATAGCCTTTGCCACATCACTTTGTACCCCACTACACGTAGGGCTGCAGCACAACGTTACAAGTTTATATAACTAAAAAATGCGCATTACAAGCACTGCCATGTATTTGTTTTCTGTTGATTGATATACCATGCTTGTCACAGCTATTGTGGCGTTTCAAGCAGATTTGTTACACTGTGCAAATAAAATAAAGAATTAAAAAAAAAAAAAAAATAATAGTCACAGAGAGCAAAACTAATCCCAAAGCATTCTTTAAGTACATAAATTCAAAAAACAAAACAAAAAAAATGAAAGTGTAGGTACACTAAAAATTGGAATGGGGGTGTTAGTTAATGAAGACCAGGAAAAGGCAGGAATTTTAAATAACTATTTCTCCTCTGTAAATATTAAGGAAGAACCCATAGCAATAAATGTGCAAATGATTGCTGCTAAATACTTGCAGAATAATTGTAATTGGTTAACTCAATACAAGGTATCCATGAGTACTTAAGGAACTAAGTGTAGAAATAAGTGAACCTCTGTTCTTAATCTTTTGAGATTTTTTTTTTTCAGGAAGTGTTTCGGATGATTGGAGGAAGGCAGATATGGTTCCTATATTCAAAAAGGGTTCAAAATCCTTGCCTGGAAATTATAGACCTGTGAGCTTCACTTCTGTGGCTGGGAAAATATTTGACAGGTTATTAAGGGATAATATTAAAGAATTCCTTGAGAAGAATATTATCAGCAAAAATCAGCATGGTTTTATGAAGCACAGGTCATGTCAAACTAACTTGATTGCGTTCTACGAAGAAGTAAGTAGAAGTATAGATCAGGGTGTTGCAGTGGATATGATCTATTTGGATTTTGCCAAGTCATTTGATAAAGTTCCACACAATAGATAAGTGTTCAAACTCAAGGAAATCGGTCTAGGTGAAAATGCTTGTTCTTCGGTAGAACATTGGCTTAAACATAGAGTACAAAGAGTTGTCATTAATGGTAAATTTTCAAGCTGGATAGAGGTGGCAAGTGGTGTCCCTCAGGATTCTGTTCTGGGACCCCTTCTATTTAACATGTTTATATATGATCTTGAAAAAAGCATTGAAAGTCATGTTTCAGTGTTTGCAGATGACACAAAACTCTGTAAAGTAATACAATGTGAGCAAGATATTACTTTGAAAGAGAAAAAAAAGGGGGGTGTACCAGCGCTAAAATTCCAAAAACGGTAGTAGAATAGTTCAAATAGTTATGAATAAGAGCTATTACACCTAGGTCTTATCTTTGAAAATAGAAACCAAAAACCTTGTGTAGGTGAAGCGCTATATTAGAATTGTAGTGATGGAGATAGTGGAGCAAGGAAATATGGGTAGTAATACCTTGAATATTCTTTATGTCTATATACACGCACTTGAATATGAATTCTATAAGACATAAAAAACAAACAAACCCAACATAGTGCAGACTGAATAATATAATCAAATGTAAAGAGAAAAAGGGAAAAATTCCCACTCACAATTTTTGGAGCTAATATTTAATAGCTCAATAACAGCATTCTTGGGGTCCGTAAAGTCGACCCTCACCCTTCTTGTATATAAGGGCTTCTGGTTTCCTATAGAGATGGAAAAAGCGTATATGGTGCAATACCGTAATTCTTTAATGTGAGAATTATTTGAGATAGGGTACTCACAAGCTTAGAGCCATCCAGGTTAAGAACCACACACCTTCTTTTAAAAATAGCAGGGATAATGCCAATAATACATAGTGTAAAAATATAGTATACTTTATTATAACAGTTGTAAAGGATCCTGCTATCCGTGCAGCCCTGATCCTTGTAGCGTCTCCCGAAATCCAAGCTCAGTAGAGTAAAATAGTGATTAAAGCTCCCAATCCCCCAAACATGAGTCGAGACTTCATGAAGGGGTAAAACGATCTGTTTAAAGATGGCCAAACTAAGCCCTTTTATGATGGTCTTCCAGCAAGGGAACTCCCACAGGGGACCTTGTGGAAGACTGTGACAAAATATACAGCACCAATCAGTGTACAGTACAATTAGTAAACACACCCACAGTAACAGTGTAACCCCTCCTCTCTATCATGGAGAATTAACTTAAGTGGTTGCAGAGAACTTAATTATCTCCAGGTAGAGAAAAACATATCCTTTTTATATTTTACAAAACTGTATTAAAATCTATAACTTAGATTTAACCGAACATATTCCCCCTATTCCACATACCCCCAGATAGCTTGGATCTGAGCGCATATTATAGGCGAATAGCGCTCAGATCCCACAAACACAGTTCTCAATATCGTTGAGTAAAGTTTAAGTTCACCAGTTGTTCGTGAAATTCAATCCGAAGAGAGTTCCATAATTGTAGCTACCTGGGGTCGGTATGTCTTGGGTGAAAAGAAAGTCCCGAACGGCAAGGTGATTAACATGTTCGGGAGATATTAACCGTATGAACGAGGACTCGGTACTTATCAGCGGTGGGTGGCGGAATAAGTGTCCGAAAATAGTTCCAGAGGATTGTTGTCTTTCCACCGCTGCGCATTCGACGGTTTTAAAATGGCGACTGCCACGTGTTCGTCAAACGAACGAGGACCACCATATGCTTTTCGTCAATTACCTTGCGGTTAACCGCAAGGTCTGGGAGGTAAATGAGGGGCACACGACCTCAGTGGGAGGTCGGGTGCTTCGGTAGTTTGTTCGGTTCCTTGGAACTACACGAATTAGGTGTATATACGCATGGTTAAACGAAATGCTGTTTCTCTGAGGCTTGTTAAAACAGGGATTTCGTTACAACAGTAAATATATATAAAAAAAATATATATATATATATATATATATAATAAACAATACACAAGATCCAGCGCACTCTCCTAGCTACTAAACAGCAACTTCAAAATTGACAGATTTTATTAGTTTGTAAAAGTTTTTTTTTTAAAAACACCTAATCTAGGCAAAAAAATAATGGGGATTTAGTTACATTATATGATCATACATTGCATAAGCCTGCCACAACGTCAATGTACCCCATCTTTGGCAGGTCCTACTCTCACAGTCTAATGTCTGCTCTTATGAGATTAACCACTTACTTGGGAAAAAAAAATTCCATCTGAGGCTCTCTGCAGTACAAGACTAAATAGGGACCTGAGATGAGGCACCTGTAACAGGGAGGGGTGCAAAACCAAGGAGTTGGCTAGACTCCCAAATATATATAGGAAACATGGGGGGATGGTTGCACTCACCTAAACATGCTTAAATGGGGTGCTGCTGGGGGCCATAATATACAATAAACAATACACAAGATCCAGCGCACTCTCCTATCTACTAAACAGCAACTTCAAAATTGACAGATTTTATTAGTTTGTAAAAGTGTTTTTTAAAAAACACCTAATCTAGGCAAAAAAATAATGGGGATTTAGTTACATTATATGATCATACATTGCATAAGCCTGCCACAACGTCAATGTACCCCATCTTTGGCAGGTCCTACTCTCACAGTCTAATGTCTGCTCTTATGAGATTAACCACTTACTTGGGAAAAAAAAATTCCATCTGAGGCTCTCTGCAGTACAAGACTAAATAGGGACCTGAGATGAGGCACCTGTAACAGGGAGGGGTGCAAAACCAAGGAGTTGGCTAGACTCCCAAATATATATAGGAAACATGGGGGGATGGTTGCACTCACCTAAACATGCTTAAATGGGGTGCTGCTGGGGGCCATAATATACAATAAACAATACACAAGATCCAGCGCACTCTCCTATCTACTAAACAGCAACTTCAAAATTGACAGATTTTATTAGTTTGTAAAAGTTTTTTTTTAAAAACACCTAATCTAGGCAAAAAAAATAATGGGGATTTAGTTACATTATATGATCATACATTGCATAAGCCTGCCACAACGTCAATGTACCCCATCTTTGGCAGGTCCTACTCTCACAGTCTAATGTCTGCTCTTATGAGATTAACCACTTACTTGGGAAAAAAAAATTCCATCTGAGGCTCTCTGCAGTACAAGACTAAATAGGGACCTGAGATGAGGCACCTGTAACAGGGAGGGGTGCAAAACCAAGGAGTTGGCTAGACTCCCAAATATATATAGGAAACATGGGGGGATGGTTGCACTCACCTAAACATGCTTAAATGGGGTGCTGCTGGGGGCCATAATATACAATAAACAATACACAAGATCCAGCGCACTCTCCTATCTACTAAACAGCAACTTCAAAATTGACAGATTTTATTAGTTTGTAAAAGTTTTTTTTTAAAAACACCTAATCTAGGCAAAAAAAATAATGGGGATTTAGTTACATTATATGATCATACATTGCATAAGCCTGCCACAACGTCAATGTACCCCATCTTTGGCAGGTCCTACCCCATCTTTTTGCCTAGCTTAGGTGTTTTTAAAAAAAAACTTTTACAAACTAATAAAATCTGTCAATTTTGAAGTTGCTGTTTAGTAGATAGGAGAGTGCGCTGGATCTTGTGTATTGTTTATTGTATATTATGGCCCCCAGCAGCACCCCATTTAAGCATGTTTAGGTGAGTGCAACCATCCCCCCATGTTTCCTATATATATTTGGGAGTCTAGCCAACTCCTTGGTTTTGCACCCCTCCCTGTTACAGGTGCCTCATCTCAGGTCCCTATTTAGTCTTGTACTGCAGAGAGCCTCAGATGGAATTTTTTCCCAAGTAAGTGGTTAATCTCATAAGAGCAGACATTAGACTGTGAGAGTAGGACCTGCCAAAGATGGGGTACATTGACGTTGTGGCAGGCTTATGCAATGTATGATCATATAATGTAACTAAATCCCCATTATTTTTTTTGCCTAGATTAGGTGTTTTTAAAAAAAAACTTTTACAAACTAATAAAATCTGTAAATTTTGAAGTTGCTGTTTAGTAGATAGGAGAGTGCGCTGGATCTTGTGTATTGTTTATTGTATATTATGGCCCCCAGCAGCACCCCATTTAAGCATGTTTAGGTGAGTGCAACCATCCCCCCATGTTTCCTATATATATTTGGGAGTCTAGCCAACTCCTTGGTTTTGCACCCCTCCCTGTTACAGGTGCCTCATCTCAGGTCCCTATTTAGTCTTGTACTGCAGAGAGCCTCAGATGGAATTTTTTCCCAAGTAAGTGGTTAATCTCATAAGAGCAGACATTAGACTGTGAGAGTAGGACCTGCCAAAGATGGGGTACATTGACGTTGTGGCAGGCTTATGCAATGTATGATCATATAATGTAACTAAATCCCCATTATTTTTTTGCCTAGATTAGGTGTTTTTTAAAAAAAACTTTTACAAACTAATAAAATCTGTCAATTTCGAAGTTGCTGTTTAGTAGATAGGAGAGTGCGTTGGATCTTGTGTATTGTTTATTGTATATTATGGCCCCCAGCAGCACCCCATTTAAGCATGTTTAGGTGAGTTCAACCATCCCCCCATGTTTCCTATATATATTTGGTGTCCAGGCTTGTGTTTTCGCAGGCAATCACCATAGAAACGGTGACGCCCTGCGTTTCAAGCCTTTTTTTTCCCTATTTACTTCCGGGTTTGTGTTCTGTCGCGCCATTTCTGGTTTCGCCGATACGTCACTTCTTTGCATTCCACCATGCGGTTCACTCGTTCTTTTAATAGGATTTCCGGACCGGCGTTTTTCAGAGTGGAATACAGTTGTATATGTTTACAAATTCATATAAAAAATGGGGAACAAGCATATATTATTTTCAAATCAGGATATTTCATTAATAAATTCTTGTAAAATAGAAGCAGTAAGAACTATTAAAACAATATATAAAGTTTACTCTTCATCTTCTTTTTCTTTTCACTAATCATATAATTTATTCTTCATCAATGATATATACATTCAATTTTGAGGTAATAATTATTAGGGAGGGTAATGCAACAGTTGAAGTTGCACTTAAAGTTCTAATTAGATAGCATACTATAGGAAGCAAGTAAATAGTTCATACCACCTGCTAACCTTCTTAAAGAGATAAAACCTATTAAAAATACAAAATTCTAAAGACCTACCAATATACAGATAATTTAAACAATCATAAAAATATCCATACAGTATCCCTTAGTCGTCTATCAGGTTACAATGATAGGTAAAATATACCAGATAGTGATGTACCGAACTGTTCGCTGGCGAATAGTTCCAAGCGAACATAGCGTGTTTGCGTTCGCCACCGCGGGCGAACACATGGGCGGTTCGATCCGCCCCCTATTCGTCATCATTGAGCAAACTTTGACCCTGTGCCTCACGGTCAGCAGACACATTCCAGCAAATTAGCAGCAGACCCTCCCTTCCACACCCTCCCACCTCCCTCCCAGCATCCATTTTAGATTCATTCTGAAGCTGCATGCTTAGTGAGAGGAGGGAAAGTGTAGCTGCTGCTGATTAGAAAGGGAAATTGATAGCTAGGCTAGGGTATTCAGTTTCCACTACAGTCCCGAAAGACTCATCTGATCTCTGCTGTAAGAACAGCACCACAAAAAGCCCTTTTTAGGGCTAGAACATCAGTCTGCTTTTTTTTTTTGTGTAATGTAATTGCAGTTGCCTGCCTGCCTGCCAGCTTCTGTGTCAGGCTCACAGTGCATACTGTGCCCATTTGCCCAGTCAGTGCCACCACTCATATCTGGTATCTCTACAGCGTGCTTTTACAAAGAAAAAAAGTTTTCCAGTGTTAGCTAATAGCAGTCAGTGTCCTTAAAGCGGGTGTTTCAGGCCTTCAGCGTGTGCCCTGCAGACCCCTGCCAGTGTACTTTGACAGTTGCCACTCATATCTGGTGTCTCTATAGCGTGCTTTTACAAAGAGAAAAAAGTTTTCCAGTGTAAGCTAATAGCACTCAGTGTCCTTAAAGCGGGTGTTTCAGGCCTTCAGCGTGTGCCCTGCAGACCCCTGCCAGTGTACTTTGACAGTTGCCACTCATATCTGGTGTCTCTATAGCGTGCTTTTCCAAAGGAAAAAAGTTTTCCAGTGTTAGCTAATAGCAGTCAGTGTCCTTAAAGCGGGTGTTTCAGGCCTTCAGCGTGTGCCCTGCAGACCCCTGCCAGTGTACTTTGACAGTTGCCACTCATATCTGGTGTCTCTATAGCGTGCTTTTACAAAGAAAAAAAGTTTTCCAGTGTGCGCTAATAGCAGTCAGTGTCCTTAAAGCGGGTGTTTCAGGCCTTCAGCGTGTGCCCTGCAGACCCCTGCCAGTGTACTTTGACAGTTGCCACTCATATCTGGTGTCTCTGTAGTGTGCTTTTACAAAGCAAAAAAGTTTTCCAGTGTAAGCTAATAGCAGTCAGTGTCCTTAAAGCGGGTGTTTCAGGCCTTCCTTCAGCGTGTGCCCTGCAGACCCCTGCCAGTGTACTTTGACAGTTGCCACTCATATCTGGTGTCTCTGTAGCGTGATTTTACAAAGAAAAAAGTGTTCCAGTGTAAGCTAATAGCAGTCAGTGTCCTTAAAACGGGTGTTTCAGGCCTTCAGCATGTGCCCTGCAGACCCCTGCCAGTGTACTTTGACAGTTGCCACTCATATCTGGTGTCTCTATAGCGTGCTTTTACAAAGAAAATACGTTTTCCAGTGTAAGCTAATAGCAGTCAGTGTCCTTAAAGCGGTTTTTCAGGCCTTCAGCGTGTGCCCTGCAGACCCCTGCCATTGTACTTTGACAGTTGCCACTCATATCTGGTGTCTCTATAGCGTGCTTTTACAAAGAAAAAAAGTTTTCCAGTGTAAGCTAATAGCAGTCAGTGTCCTTAAAGCGGGTGTGTCAGGCCTTCATCGTGTGCCCTGCAGACCCCTGCCAGTGTACTTTGACAGTTGCCACTCATTACTGGTGTCTCTGTAGCGTGCTTTTACAAAGCAAAAAAGTTTTCCAGTGTAAGCTAATTGCAGTCAGTGTCCTTAAAGCGAGTGCTTCAGGCCTTCAGCGTGTGCCCTGCAGACCCCTGCCAGTGTACTTTGACAGTTGCCACTCATATCTGGTGTCTATATAGCGTGCTTTTACAAAGAAAAAAAGTTTTCCAGTGTAAGCTAATAGCAGTCAGTGTCCTTAAAGCGGGTGTGTCAGGCCTTCCTTCAGCGTGTGCCCTGCAGACCCCTGCCAGTGTACTTTGACAGTTGCCACTCATATCTGGTGTCTCTATAGAGTGCTTTTACAAAGAAAAAAAGTTTTCCAGTGTAAGCTAATAGCAGTCAGTGTCCTTAAAGCGGGTGTTTCAGGCCTTCAGCGTGTGCCCTGCAGACCCCTGCCAGTGTACTTTGACAGTTGCCACTCATATCCGGTGTCTCTGTAGCGTGCTTTTAAAAAGCAAAAAAGTTTTCCAGTGTAAGCTAATAGCAGTCAGTGTCCTTAAAGCGGGTGTGTCAGGCCTTCCTTCAGCGTGTGCCCTGCAGACCCCTGCCAGTGTACTTTGACAGTTGCCACTCATATCTGGTGTCTCTATAGCGTGCTTTTACAAAGAAAAAAAGTTTTCCAGTGTAAGCTAATAGCAGTAAGTGTCCTTAAAGCGTGTGTTTCAGGCCTTCCTTCAACGTGTGCCCTGCAGACCCCTGCCAGTGTACTTTGACAGTTGCCACTCATATCTGGTGTCTCTGTAGCGTGCTTTTACAAAGAAACACAGTGTAGTTTTACAGTGTAAGCTAATAGCAGTCAGTGTCCTTAAAGCGGGTGTTTCAGGCCTTCAGCGTGTGCCCTGCAGACCCCTGCCAGTGTACTTTGACAGTTGCCACTCATATCTGGTGTCTCTATAGCGTGCTTTTACAAAGAAAAAAAGTTTTCCAGTGTAAGCTAATAGCAGTCAGTGTCCTTAAAGCAGGTGTTTCGGGCCTTCATCGTGTGCCCTGCAGACCCCTGCCAGTGTACTTTGACAGTTGCCACTCATATCTGGTGTCTCTGTAGTGTGCTTTTACAAAGCAAAAAAGTTTTCCAGTGTAAGCTAATAGCAGTCAGTGTCCTTAAAGCGGGTGTGTCAGGCCTTCCTAAAGCGTGTGCCCAGCAGACCCCTGCCAGTGTACTTTGACAGTTGCCACTCATATCTGGTGTCTCTGTAGCGTGCTTTTACAAAGAAAAAAAGTTTTCCAGTGTAAGCTAATAGCAGTCAGTGTCCTTAAAGCGGGTGTTTCAGGCCT
Source organism: Pelobates fuscus (assembly GCF_036172605.1). Lineage (NCBI taxonomy): Eukaryota > Metazoa > Chordata > Amphibia > Anura > Pelobatidae > Pelobates > Pelobates fuscus. Next base: position 278,347,867 of record NC_086318.1, on the reverse strand, counting down.
TCAGCGTGTGCCCTGCAGACCCCTGCCAGTGTACTTTGACAGTTGCCACTCATATCTGGTGTCTCTATAGCGTGCTTTTACAAAGAAAAAAAGTTTTCCAGTGTAAGCTAATAGCAGTCAGTGTCCTTAAAGCGGGTGTGTCAGGCCTTCCTTCAACTTGTGCCCTGCAGACCCCTGCCAGTGTACTTTGACAGTTGCCACTCATATCTGGTGTCTCTGTAGCGTGCTTTTACAAAGAAAAACAGTTTTCCAGTGTAAGCTAATAGCAGTCAGTGTCCTTAAAGCGGGTGTTTCAGGCCTTCAGCGTGTGCCCTGCAGACCCCTGCCAGTGTACTTTGACAGTTGCCACTCATATCTGGTGTCTCTGTAGCGTGCTTTTACAAAGCAAAAAAGTTTTCCAGTGTAAGCTAATAGCAGTCAGTGTCCTTAAAACGGGTGTTTCAGGCCTTCAGCGTGTGCCCTGCAGATCCCTGCCAGTGTACTTTGACAGTTGCCACTCATATCTGGTGTCTCTGTAGCGTGCTTTTACACTGCAAAATTTTTTCCAGTGTAAGCTAATAGCAGTCAGTGTCCTTAAAGCGGGTGTGTCTGGCCTTCAGCGTGTGTCCTGCAGACCCCTGCCAGTGTACTTTGACAGTTGCCACTCATATCTGGTGTCTCTATAGCGTGCTTTTACAAAGCAAAAAAGTTTTCCAGTGTAAGCTAATAGCAATCAGTGTCCTTAAAGCGGGTGTTTCAGGCCTTCAGCGTGTGCCCTGCAGACCCCTGCCAGTGTACTTTGACAGTTGCCACTCATATCTGGTGTCTCTGTAGCGTGCTTTTACAAAGCAAAAAAGTTTTCCAGTGTAAGCTAATAGCAGTCAGTGTCCTTAAAGCGGGTGTGTAAGGCCTTCCTTCAGCGTGTGCCCTTCAGACCCCTGCCAGTGTACTTTGACAGTTGCCACTCATATCTGGTGTCTCTGTAGCATGCTTTTACAAAGAAAAAAGTTTTCCAGTGTAAGCTAATAGCAGTCAGTGTCCTTAAAGCGGGTGTTTCAGGCCTTCAGCGTGTGCCCTGCAGACCCCTGCCAGTGTACTTTGACAGTTGCCACTCATATCTGGTGTCTCTATAGCGTGCTTTTACAAAGCAAAAAAGTTTTCCAGTGTAAGCTAATAGCAGTCAGTGTCCTTAAAGCGGGTGTGTCAGGCCTTCCTTCAGCGTGTGCCCTGCAGACCCCTGCCAGTGTAAATTGACAGTTGCCACTCATATCTGGTGTCTCTATAGCGTGCTTTTACAAAGAAAAACAGTTTTCCAGTGTTGGCTAATAGCAGTCAGTGTCCTTAAAGCGGGTGTGTCAGGCCTTCCTTCAGCGTGTGCCCTGCAGACCCCTGCCAGTGTACTTTGACAGTTGCCACTCCTATCTGGTGTCTCTGTAGCGTGCTTTTACAAAGCAAAAAAGTTTTCCAGTGTAAGCTAATAGGAGTCAGTGTCCTTAAAGCGGGTGTGTCAGGCCTTCCTTCAGCGTGTGCCCTGCAGACCCCTGCCAGTGTACTTTGACAGTTGCCACTCATATCTGGTGTCTCTGTAGCGTGCTTTTACAAAGCAAAAAAGTTTTCCAGTGTAAGCTAATAGCAGTCAGTGTCCTTAAAGCGGGTGTGTCAGGCCTTCATCGTGTGCCCTACAGACCCCTGCCAGTGTACTTTGACAGTTGCCACTCATATCTGGTGTCTATATAGCGTGCTTTTACAAAGAAAAAAAGTTTTCCAGTGTAAGCTAATAGCAGTCAGTGTCCTTAAAGCGGGTGCTTCAGGCCTTCAGCGTGTGCCCTGCAGACCCCTGCCAGTGTACTTTGACAGTTGCCACTCATATCTGGTGTCTCTATAGCGTGCTTTTACAAAGAAAAAAAGTTTTCCAGTGTAAGCTAATAGCAGTCAGTGTCCTTAAAGCGGGTGTGTCAGGCCTTCATCGTGTGCCCTGCAGACCCCTGCCAGTGTACTTTGACAGTTGCCACTCATTACTGGTGTCTCTGTAGCGTGCTTTTACAAAGCAAAAAAGTTTTCCAGTGTAAGCTAATTGCAGTCAGTGTCCTTAAAGCGAGTGCTTCAGGCCTTCAGCGTGTGCCCTGCAGACCCCTGCCAGTGTACTTTGACAGTTGCCACTCATATCTGGTGTCTATATAGCGTGCTTTTACAAAGAAAAAAAGTTTTCCAGTGTAAGCTAATAGCAGTCAGTGTCCTTAAAGCGGGTGTGTCAGGCCTTCCTTCAGCGTGTGCCCTGCAGACCCCTGCCAGTGTACTTTGACAGTTGCCACTCATATCTGGTGTCTCTATAGAGTGCTTTTACAAAGAAAAAAAGTTTTCCAGTGTAAGCTAATAGCAGTCAGTGTCCTTAAAGCGGGTGTTTCAGGCCTTCAGCGTGTGCCCTGCAGACCCCTGCCAGTGTACTTTGACAGTTGCCACTCATATCCGGTGTCTCTGTAGCGTGCTTTTAAAAAGCAAAAAAGTTTTCCAGTGTAAGCTAATAGCAGTCAGTGTCCTTAAAGCGGGTGTGTCAGGCCTTCCTTCAGCGTGTGCCCTGCAGACCCCTGCCAGTGTACTTTGACAGTTGCCACTCATATCTGGTGTCTCTATAGCGTGCTTTTACAAAGAAAAAAAGTTTTCCAGTGTAAGCTAATAGCAGTAAGTGTCCTTAAAGCGTGTGTTTCAGGCCTTCCTTCAGCGTGTGCCCTGCAGACCCCTGCCAGTGTACTTTGACAGTTGCCACTCATATCTGGTGTCTCTGTAGCGTGCTTTTACAAAGAAAAAAAGTTTTCCAGTGTAAGCTAATAGCAGTCAGTGTCCTTAAAACGGGTGTTTCAGGCCTTCAGCGTGTGCCCTGCAGATCCCTGCCAGTGTACTTTGACAGGTGCCACTCATATCTGGTGTCTCTGTAGCGTGCTTTTACACAGCAAAAATTTTTCCAGTGTAAGCTAATAGCAGTCAGTGTCCTTAAAGCGGGTGTGTCTGGCCTTCAGCGTGTGTCCTGCAGACCCCTGCCAGTGTACTTTGACAGTTGCCACTCATATCTGGTGTCTCTATAGCGTGCTTTTACAAAGAAAAAAAGTTTTCCAGTGTAAGCTAATAGCAGTCAGTGTCCTTAAAGCGGGTGTTTCAGGCCTTCAGCGTGTGCCCTGCAGACCCCTGCCAGTGTACTTTGACAGTTGCCACTCATATCTGGTGTCTCTGTAGCGTGCTTTTACAAAGCAAAAAAGTTTTCCAGTGTAAGCTAATAGCAGTCAGTGTCCTTAAAGCGGGTGTGTAAGGCCTTCCTTCAGCGTGTGCCCTTCAGACCCCTGCCAGTGTACTTTGACAGTTGCCACTCATATCTGGTGTCTCTGTAGCATGCTTTTACAAAGAAAAAAGTTTTCCAGTGTAAGCTAATAGCAGTCAGTGTCCTTAAAGCGGGTGTTTCAGGCCTTCAGCGTGTGCCCTGCAGACCCCTGCCAGTGTACTTTGACAGTTGCCACTCATATCTGGTGTCTCTGTAGCGTGCTTTTACAAAGCAAAAAAGTTTTCCAGTGTAAGCTAATAGCAGTCAGGGTCCTTAAAGCGGGTGTGTCAGGCCTTCCTTCAGCGTGTGCCCTGCAGACCCCTGCCAGTGTAAATTGACAGTTGCCACTCATATCTGGTGTCTCTATAGCGTGCTTTTACAAAGAAAAACAGTTTTCCAGTGTTGGCTAATAGCAGTCAGTGTCCTTAAAGCGGGTGTGTCAGGCCTTCCTTCAGCGTGTGCCCTGCAGACCCCTGCCAGTGTACTTTGACAGTTGCCACTCCTATCTGGTGTCTCTGTAGCGTGCTTTTACAAAGCAAAAAAGTTTTCCAGTGTAAGCTAATAGGAGTCAGTGTCCTTAAAGCGGGTGTGTCAGGCCTTCCTTCAGCGTGTGCCCTGCAGACCCCTGCCAGTGTACTTTGACAGTTGCCACTCATATCTGGTGTCTCTGTAGCGTGCTTTTACAAAGCAAAAAAGTTTTCCAGTGTAAGCTAATAGCAGTCAGTGTCCTTAAAGCGGGTGTGTCAGGCCTTCCTTCAGCGTGTGCCCTGCAGACCCCTGCCAGTGTACTTTGACAGTTGCCACTCATATCTGGTGTCTCTGTAGCGTGCTTTTACGAAGCAAAAATTTTTTCCATTGTAAGCTAATAGCAATCAGTGTCCTTAAAGCGGGTGTGTCAGGCCTTCCTTCAGCGTGTGCTCTGCAGACCCCTGCCAGTGTACTTTGACAGTTGCCACTCATATCTCGTGTCTCTGTAGCGTGCTTTTACAAAGAAAAAAAGTTTTCCAGTGTAAGCTAATAGCAGTCAGTGTCCTTAAAGCGGGTGCTTCAGGCCTTCAGCGTGTGCCCTGCAGACCCCTGCCAGTTTACTTTGACAGTTGCCACTCATATCTGGTGTCTCTATAGCGTGCTTTTACAAAGAATTTTTTTTTTCCATTGTAAGCTAATAGCAGTCATTGTCCTTAAAGCGGGTGTTTCAGGCCTTCAGCGTGTGCCCTGCAGACCCCTGCCAGTGTAATTTGACAGTTGCCACTCATATCTGGTGTCTCTATAGCGTGCTTTTACAAAGAAAAAAAGTTTTCCAGTCTAAACTAATAGCAGTCAGTGTCCTTAAAGCGGGTGTTTCAGGCCTTCAGCGTGTGCCTTGCAGACCCCTGCCAGTGTACTTTGACAGTTGCCACTCATATCTGGTGTCTCTGTAGCGTGCTTTTACAAAGCAAAAAAGTTTTCCAGTGTAAGCTAATAGCAGTCAGTGTCCTTAAAGCGGGTGTGTCTGGCCTTCAGCGTGTGTCCTGCAGACCCCTGCCAGTGTACTTTGACAGTTGCCACTCATATCTGGTGTGTCACGACAGTGACCCCTTCTCGCAGAGTGTAACCTAACTATAGAACGTATACCGGACCTTAGAATGGCCGGACTCACGTTAGAGTAGTCAAATGGGATAGCCAGAGGTCAAGGGATAACAGAAGACGGGATAACGATAAGCAAGCCAAAGTACAGGGAACCAGAGAGTAGAGTAGTCGAATAGAGAAGCCAAAAGTCAAATACCAGGGTAGAATACAAATATCACAGAAAGTAGCACTAGGGGAACCAGCAAGAACCACACTAGGGCGTCTTACTGCTGTCAGGTTAGCCCTTTTATAGTGTGGTGTGTGTAGCCTTAAAACCACGCCCCCAAAAGGTCCGGGGGCGTGGCCGCGTCAGGACCTTGTCGGCTTCAAGCCGACGGCAGTGGCGCGCATGCGCCGAACCTAGAAATTCCAAGCTGATTGAGCGGCCGGCATCAGAAGTGCCGTGCCGCTCAGTGAAGGAGGACGCTGTGCTGCGTGGGTCCGAGGAGGTCAGGTAAGGTATCGTGACATGGTGCCTCTATAGCGTGCTTTTACAAAGAAAAAAAGTTTTCCAGTCTAAGCTAATAGCAGTCAGTGTCCTTAAAGCAGGTGTTTCAGGCCTTCAGCGTGTGCCCTGCAGACCCCTGCCAGTTTACTTTGACAGTTGGCACTCATATCTGGTGTCTCTATAGCGTGCTTTTACAAAGAATTTTTTTTTTCCATTGTAAGCTAATAGCAGTCAGTGTCCTTAAAGCGGGTGTTTCAGGCCTTCATCGTGTGCCCTGCAGACCCCTGCCAGTGTACTTTGACAGTTGCCACTCATATCTGGTGTCTCTATAGCGTGCTTTTACAAAGAAAAAAAGTTTTCCAGTCTAAACTAATAGCAGTCAGTGTCCTTAAAGCGGGTGTTTCAGGCCTTCAGCGTGTGCCCTGCAGACCCCTGCCAGTGTACTTTGACAGTTGCCACTCATATCTGGTGTCTCTGTAGCGTGCTTTTACGAAGAAAAACAGTTTTCCAGTGTAAGCTAATAGCAGTCAGTGTCCTTAAAACGGGTGTTTCAGGCCTTCAGCGTGTGCCCTGCAGACTTCTGCCAGTGTACTTTGACAGTTGCCACTCATATCTGGTGTCTCTATAGCGTGCTTTCACAAAGAAAAAAAGTTTTCCAGTGTAAGTTAATAGCAGTCAGTGTCCTTAAAGCGGGTGTGTCAGGCCTTCAGCGTGTGCCCTGCAGACCCCTGCCAGTGTACTTTGACAGTTGCCACTCATATCTGGTGTCTCTGTAACGTGCTTTTACAAAGAATAACAGTTTTCCAGTGTATGCTAATAGCAGTCAGTGTCCTTAAATCGGGTGTTTCAGGCCTTCATCGTGTGCCCTGCAGACCCCTGCCAGTGTACTTTGACAGTTGCCACTCATATCTGGTGTCTCTATAGCGTGCTTTTACAAAGAAAAATGTTTTCCATTGTAAGCTAATAGCAGTCAGTGTCCTTAAATCGGGTGTGTCAGGCCTTCCTTCAGCGTGTGCCCTGCAGACCCCTGCCAGTGTACTTTGACTGTTGCCACTCATATCTGGTGTCTCTATAGCGTGCTTTTACAAAGCAAAAAAGTTTTCCAGTGTAAGCTAATAGCAGTCAGTGTCCTTAAAACGGGTGTTTCAGGCCTTCAGCGTGTGCCCTGCAGATCCCTGCCAGTGTACTTTGACAGTTGCCACTCATATCTGGTGTCTCTGTAGCGTGCTTTTACACTGCAAAATTTTTTCCAGTGTAAGCTAATAGCAGTCAGTGTCCTTAAAGCGGGTGTGTCTGGCCTTCAGCGTGTGTCCTGCAGACCCCAGCCAGTGTACTTTGACAGTTGCCACTCATATCTGGTGTCTCTATAGCGTGCTTTTACAAAGCAAAAAAGTTTTCCAGTGTAAGCTAATAGCAGTCAGTGTCCTTAAAGCGGGTGTTTCAGGCCTTCAGCGTGTGCCCTGCAGACCCCTGCCAGTGTACTTTGACAGTTGCCACTCATATCTGGTGTCTCTGTAGCGTGCTTTTACAAAGCAAAAAAGTTTTCCAGTGTAAGCTAATAGCAGTCAGTGTCCTTAAAGCGGGTGTGTAAGGCCTTCCTTCAGCGTGTGCCCTTCAGACCCCTGCCAGTGTACTTTGACAGTTGCCACTCATATCTGGTGTCTCTGTAGCATGCTTTTACAAAGAAAAAAGTTTTCCAGTGTAAGCTAATAGCAGTCAGTGTCCTTAAAGCGGGTGTTTCAGGCCTTCAGCGTGTGCCCTGCAGACCCCTGCCAGTGTACTTTGACAGTTGCCACTCATATCTGGTGTCTCTATAGCGTGCTTTTACAAAGCAAAAAAGTTTTCCAGTGTAAGCTAATAGCAGTCAGTGTCCTTAAAGCGGGTGTGTCAGGCCTTCCTTCAGCGTGTGCCCTGCAGACCCCTGCCAGTGTAAATTGACAGTTGCCACTCATATCTGGTGTCTCTATAGCGTGCTTTTACAAAGAAAAACAGTTTTCCAGTGTTGGCTAATAGCAGTCAGTGTCCTTAAAGCGGGTGTGTCAGGCCTTCCTTCAGCGTGTGCCCTGCAGACCCCTGCCAGTGTACTTTGACAGTTGCCACTCCTATCTGGTGTCTCTGTAGCGTGCTTTTACAAAGCAAAAAAGTTTTCCAGTGTAAGCTAATAGGAGTCAGTGTCCTTAAAGCGGGTGTGTCAGGCCTTCCTTCAGCGTGTGCCCTGCAGACCCCTGCCAGTGTACTTTGACAGTTGCCACTCATATCTGGTGTCTCTGTAGCGTGCTTTTACAAAGCAAAAAAGTTTTCCAGTGTAAGCTAATAGCAGTCAGTGTCCTTAAAGCGGGTGTGTCAGGCCTTCCTTCAGCGTGTGCCCTGCAGACCCCTGCCAGTGTACTTTGACAGTTGCCACTCATATCTGGTGTCTCTATAGCGTGCTTTTACAAAGCAAAAAAGTTTTCCAGTGTAAGCTAATAGCAGTCAGTGTCCTTAAAGCGGGTGTGTCAGGCCTTCATCGTGTGCCCTACAGACCCCTGCCAGTGTACTTTGACAGTTGCCACTCATATCTGGTGTCTATATAGCGTGCTTTTACAAAGAAAAAAAGTTTTCCAGTGTAAGCTAATAGCAGTCAGTGTCCTTAAAGCGGGTGCTTCAGGCCTTCAGCGTGTGCCCTGCAGACCCCTGCCAGTGTACTTTGACAGTTGCCACTCATATCTGGTGTCTCTATAGCGTGCTTTTACAAAGAAAAAAAGTTTTCCAGTGTAAGCTAATAGCAGTCAGTGTCCTTAAAGCGGGTGTGTCAGGCCTTCATCGTGTGCCCTGCAGACCCCTGCCAGTGTACTTTGACAGTTGCCACTCATTACTGGTGTCTCTGTAGCGTGCTTTTACAAAGCAAAAAAGTTTTCCAGTGTAAGCTAATTGCAGTCAGTGTCCTTAAAGCGAGTGCTTCAGGCCTTCAGCGTGTGCCCTGCAGACCCCTGCCAGTGTACTTTGACAGTTGCCACTCATATCTGGTGTCTATATAGCGTGCTTTTACAAAGAAAAAAAGTTTTCCAGTGTAAGCTAATAGCAGTCAGTGTCCTTAAAGCGGGTGTGTCAGGCCTTCCTTCAGCGTGTGCCCTGCAGACCCCTGCCAGTGTACTTTGACAGTTGCCACTCATATCTGGTGTCTCTATAGAGTGCTTTTACAAAGAAAAAAAGTTTTCCAGTGTAAGCTAATAGCAGTCAGTGTCCTTAAAGCGGGTGTTTCAGGCCTTCAGCGTGTGCCCTGCAGACCCCTGCCAGTGTACTTTGACAGTTGCCACTCATATCCGGTGTCTCTGTAGCGTGCTTTTAAAAAGCAAAAAAGTTTTCCAGTGTAAGCTAATAGCAGTCAGTGTCCTTAAAGCGGGTGTGTCAGGCCTTCCTTCAGCGTGTGCCCTGCAGACCCCTGCCAGTGTACTTTGACAGTTGCCACTCATATCTGGTGTCTCTATAGCGTGCTTTTACAAAGAAAAAAAGTTTTCCAGTGTAAGCTAATAGCAGTAAGTGTCCTTAAAGCGTGTGTTTCAGGCCTTCCTTCAGCGTGTGCCCTGCAGACCCCTGCCAGTGTACTTTGACAGTTGCCACTCATATCTGGTGTCTCTGTAGCGTGCTTTTACAAAGAAAAAAAGTTTTCCAGTGTAAGCTAATAGCAGTCAGTGTCCTTAAAACGGGTGTTTCAGGCCTTCAGCGTGTGCCCTGCAGATCCCTGCCAGTGTACTTTGACAGGTGCCACTCATATCTGGTGTCTCTGTAGCGTGCTTTTACACAGCAAAAATTTTTCCAGTGTAAGCTAATAGCAGTCAGTGTCCTTAAAGCGGGTGTTTCAGGCCTTCAGCGTGTGCCCTGCAGACCCCTGCCAGTGTACTTTGACAGTTGCCACTCATATCTGGTGTCTCTGTAGCGTGCTTTTACAAAGCAAAAAAGTTTTCCAGTGTAAGCTAATAGCAGTCAGTGTCCTTAAAGCGGGTGTGTAAGGCCTTCCTTCAGCGTGTGCCCTTCAGACCCCTGCCAGTGTACTTTGACAGTTGCCACTCATATCTGGTGTCTCTGTAGCATGCTTTTACAAAGAAAAAAGTTTTCCAGTGTAAGCTAATAGCAGTCAGTGTCCTTAAAGCGGGTGTTTCAGGCCTTCAGCGTGTGCCCTGCAGACCCCTGCCAGTGTACTTTGACAGTTGCCACTCATATCTGGTGTCTCTGTAGCGTGCTTTTACAAAGCAAACAAGTTTTCCAGTGTAAGCTAATAGCAGTCAGTGTCCTTAAAGCGGGTGTGTCAGGCCTTCCTTCAGCGTGTGCCCTGCAGACCCCTGCCAGTGTAAATTGACAGTTGCCACTCATATCTGGTGTCTCTATAGCGTGCTTTTACAAAGAAAAACAGTTTTCCAGTGTTGGCTAATAGCAGTCAGTGTCCTTAAAGCGGGTGTGTCAGGCCTTCCTTCAGCGTGTGCCCTGCAGACCCCTGCCAGTGTACTTTGACAGTTGCCACTCCTATCTGGTGTCTCTGTAGCGTGCTTTTACAAAGCAAAAAAGTTTTCCAGTGTAAGCTAATAGGAGTCAGTGTCCTTAAAGCGGGTGTGTCAGGCCTTCCTTCAGCGTGTGCCCTGCAGACCCCTGCCAGTGTACTTTGACAGTTGCCACTCATATCTGGTGTCTCTGTAGCGTGCTTTTACAAAGAAAAAAAGTTTTCCAGTGTAAGCTAATAGCAGTCAGTGTCCTTAAAGCGGGCGTGTCAGGCCTTCCTTCAGCGTGTGCCCTGCAGACCCCTGCCAGTGTACTTTGACAGTTGCCACTCATATCTGGTGTCTCTATAGCGTGCTTTTACAAAGCAAAAAAGTTTTCCAGTGTAAGCTAATAGCAGTCAGTGTCCTTAAAGCGGGTGTGTCAGGCCTTCATCGTGTGCCCTACAGACCCCTGCCAGTGTACTTTGACAGTTGCCACTCATATCTGGTGTCTATATAGCGTGCTTTTACAAAGAAAAAAAGTTTTCCAGTGTAAGCTAATAGCAGTCAGTGTCCTTAAAGCGGGTGCTTCAGGCCTTCAGCGTGTGCCCTGCAGACCCCTGCCAGTGTACTTTGACAGTTGCCACTCATATCTGGTGTCTCTATAGCGTGCTTTTACAAAGAAAAAAAGTTTTCCAGTGTAAGCTAATAGCAGTCAGTGTCCTTAAAGCGGGTGTGTCAGGCCTTCATCGTGTGCCCTGCAGACCCCTGCCAGTGTACTTTGACAGTTGCCACTCATTACTGGTGTCTCTGTAGCGTGCTTTTACAAAGCAAAAAAGTTTTCCAGTGTAAGCTAATTGCAGTCAGTGTCCTTAAAGCGAGTGCTTCAGGCCTTCAGCGTGTGCCCTGCAGACCCCTGCCAGTGTACTTTGACAGTTGCCACTCATATCTGGTGTCTATATAGCGTGCTTTTACAAAGAAAAAAAGTTTTCCAGTGTAAGCTAATAGCAGTCAGTGTCCTTAAAGCGGGTGTGTCAGGCCTTCCTTCAGCGTGTGCCCTGCAGACCCCTGCCAGTGTACTTTGACAGTTGCCACTCATATCTGGTGTCTCTATAGAGTGCTTTTACAAAGAAAAAAAGTTTTCCAGTGTAAGCTAATAGCAGTCAGTGTCCTTAAAGCGGGTGTTTCAGGCCTTCAGCGTGTGCCCTGCAGACCCCTGCCAGTGTACTTTGACAGTTGCCACTCATATCCGGTGTCTCTGTAGCGTGCTTTTAAAAAGCAAAAAAGTTTTCCAGTGTAAGCTAATAGCAGTCAGTGTCCTTAAAGCGGGTGTGTCAGGCCTTCCTTCAGCGTGTGCCCTGCAGACCCCTGCCAGTGTACTTTGACAGTTGCCACTCATATCTGGTGTCTCTATAGCGTGCTTTTACAAAGAAAAAAAGTTTTCCAGTGTAAGCTAATAGCAGTAACTGTCCTTAAAGCGTGTGTTTCAGGCCTTCCTTCAGCGTGTGCCCTGCAGACCCCTGCCAGTGTACTTTGACAGTTGCCACTCATATCTGGTGTCTCTGTAGCGTGCTTTTACAAAGAAAAAAAGTTTTCCAGTGTAAGCTAATAGCAGTCAGTGTCCTTAAAGCGGGTGTGTAAGGCCTTCCTTCAGCATGTGCCCTGCAGACCCCTGCCAGTGTACTTTGACAGTTGCCACTCATATCTGGTGTCTATATAGCGTGCTTTTACAAAGCAAAAATATTTTCCAGTGTAAGCTAATAGCAGTCAGTGTCCTTAAAGCGTGTGTGTCTGGCCTTCAGCGTGTGTCCTGCAGACCCCTGCCAGTGTACTTTGACAGTTGCCACTCATATCTGGTGTCTCTATAGTGTGCTTTTACAAAGAAAAAACGTTTTCCAGTGTAAGCTAATAGCAGTCAGTGTCCTTAAAGCGGGTGTTTCAGGCCTTCAGCGTGTGCCCTACAGACCCCTGCCAGTGTACTTTGACAGTTGCCACTCATATCTGGTGTCTCTGTAGCGTGCTTTTACAAAGCAAAAAAGTTTTCCAGTGTAAGCTAATAGCAGTCAGTGTCCTTAAAGCGGGTTTGTAAGGCCTTCCTTCAGCGTGTGCCCTGCAGACCCCTGCCAGTGTACTTTGACAGTTGCGACTCATATCTGGTGTCTCTGTAGCGTGCTTTTGCAAAGAAAAAAAGTTTTACAGTGTAAGCTAATAGCAGTCAGTGTCCTTAAAGCGGGTGTTTCAGGCCTTCAGCGTGTGCCCTGCAGATCCCTGCCAGTGTACTTTGACAGTTGCCACTCATATCTGGTGTCTCTGTAGCGTGCTTTTACAAAGCAAAAAAGTTTTCCAGTGTTAGCTAATAGCAGTCAGTGTCCTTAAAGCGGGTGTGTCAGGCCTTCCTTCAGCGTGTGCCCTGCAGACCCCTGCCAGTGTACTTTGACAGTTGCCACTCCTATCTGGTGTCTCTGTAGCGTGCTTTTACAAAGCAAAAAAGTTTTCCAGTGTAAGCTAATAGGAGTCAGTGTCCTTAAAGCGGGTGTGTCAGGCCTTCCTTCAGCGTGTGCCCTGCAGACCCCTGCCAGTGTACTTTGACAGTTGCCACTCATATCTGGTGTCTCTGTAGCGTGCTTTTACAAAGCAAAAACGTTTTCCAGTGTAAGCTAATAGCAGTCAGTGTCCTTAAAGCGGGTGTGTCAGGCCTTCATCGTGTGCCCTGCACACCCCTGCCAGTGTACTTTGACAGTTGCCACTCATATCTGGTGTCTCTGTAGCGTGCTTTTACAAAGCAAAAAAGTTTTCCAGTGTAAGCTAATAGCAGTCAGTGTCCTTAAAGCAAGTGCTTCAGGCCTTCAGCGTGTGCCCTGCAGACCCCTGCCAGTGTACTTTGACAGTTGCCACTCATATCTGGTGTCTATATAGCGTTATTTTACAAAGAAAAAAAGTTTTCCAGTGTAAGCTAATAGCAGTCAGTGTCCTTAAAGCGGGTGTGTCAGGCCTTCCTTCAGCGTGTGCCCTGCAGACCCCTGCCAGTGTACTTTGACAGTTGCCACTCATATCTGGTGTCTCTATAGAGTGCTTTTACAAAGAAAAAAAGTTTTCCAGTGTAAGCTAATAGGAGTCAGTGTCCTTAAAGCGGGTGTTTCAGGCCTTCAGCGTGTGCCCTGCAGACCCCTGCCAGTGCACTTTGACAGTTGCCACTCATATCCGGTGTCTCTGTAGCGTGCTTTTAAAAAGCAAAAAAGTTTTCCAGTGTAAGCTAATAGCAGTCAGTGTCCTTAAAGCGGGTGTGTCAGGCCTTCCTTCAGCGTGTGCCCTGCAGACCCCTGCCAGTGTACTTTGACAGTTGCCACTCATATCTGGTGTCTCTGTAGCATGCTTTTACAAAGAAAAAAGTTTTCCAGTGTAAGCTAATAGCAGTCAGTGTCCTTAAAGCGGGTGTTTCAGGCCTTCAGCGTGTGCCCTGCAGACCCCTGCCAGTGTACTTTGACAGTTGCCACTCATATCTGGTGTCTCTATAGCGTGCTTTTACAAAGCAAAAAAGTTTTCCAGTGTAAGCTAATAGCAGTCAGTGTCCTTAAAGCGGGTGTGTCAGGCCTTCCTTCAGCGTGTGCCCTGCAGACCCCTGCCAGTGTACTTTGACAGTTGCCACTCATATCTGGTGTCTCTATAGCGTGCTTTTACAAAGAAAAAAAGTTTTCCAGTGTAAGCTAATAGCAGTAAGTGTCCTTAAAGCGTGTGTTTCAGGCCTTCCTTCAGCGTGTGCCCTGCAGACCCCTGCCAGTGTACTTTGACAGTTGCCGCTCATATCTGGTGTCTCTGTAGCGTGCTTTTACAAAGAAAAAAAGTTTTCCAGTGTAAGCTAATAGCAGTCAGTGTCCTTAAAACGGGTGTTTCAGGCCTTCAGCGTGTGCCCTGCAGATCCCTGCCAGTGTACTTTGACAGGTGCCACTCATATCTGGTGTCTCTGTAGCGTGCTTTTACACAGCAAAAATTTTTCCAGTGTAAGCTAATAGCAGTCAGTGTCCTTAAAGCGGGTGTGTCTGGCCTTCAGCGTGTGTCCTGCAGACCCCTGCCAGTGTACTTTGACAGTTGCCACTCATATCTGGTGTCTCTATAGCGTGCTTTTACAAAGAAAAAATTTTTTCCAGTGTAAGCTAATAGCAGTCAGTGTCCTTAAAGCGGGTGTTTCAGGCCTTCAGCGTGTGCCCTGCAGACCCCTGCCAGTGTACTTTGACAGTTGCCACTCATATCTGGTGTCTCTGTAGCGTGCTTTTACAAAGCAAAAAAGTTTTCCAGTGTAAGCTAATAGCAGTCAGTGTCCTTAAAGCGGGTGTGTAAGGCCTTCCTTCAGCGTGTGCCCTTCAGACCCCTGCCAGTGTACTTTGACAGTTGCCACTCATATCTGGTGTCTCTGTAGCATGCTTTTACAAAGAAAAAAGTTTTCCAGTGTAAGCTAATAGCAGTCAGTGTCCTTAAAGCGGGTGTTTCAGGCCTTCAGCGTGTGCCCTGCAGACCCCTGCCAGTGTACTTTGACAGTTGCCACTCATATCTGGTGTCTCTGTAGCGTGCTTTTACAAAGCAAAAAAGTTTTCCAGTGTAAGCTAATAGCAGTCAGTGTCCTTAAAGCGGGTGTGTCAGGCCTTCCTTCAGCGTGTGCCCTGCAGACCCCTGCCAGTGTAAATTGACAGTTGCCACTCATATCTGGTGTCTCTATAGCGTGCTTTTACAAAGAAAAACAGTTTTCCAGTGTTGGCTAATAGCAGTCAGTGTCCTTAAAGCGGGTGTGTCAGGCCTTCCTTCAGCGTGTGCCCTGCAGACCCCTGCCAGTGTACTTTGACAGTTGCCACTCATATCTGGTGTCTCTATAGCGTGCTTTTACAAAGAAAAAAAGTTTTCCAGTGTAAGCTAATAGCAGTCAGTGTCCTTAAAGCGGGTGTGTCAGGCCTTCATCGTGTGCCCTGCAGACCCCTGCCAGTGTACTTTGACAGTTGCCACTCATTACTGGTGTCTCTGTAGCGTGCTTTTACAAAGCAAAAAAGTTTTCCAGTGTAAGCTAATTGCAGTCAGTGTCCTTAAAGCGAGTGCTTCAGGCCTTCAGCGTGTGCCCTGCAGACCCCTGCCAGTGTACTTTGACAGTTGCCACTCATATCTGGTGTCTATATAGCGTGCTTTTACAAAGAAAAAAAGTTTTCCAGTGTAAGCTAATAGCAGTCAGTGTCCTTAAAGCGGGTGTGTCAGGCCTTCCTTCAGCGTGTGCCCTGCAGACCCCTGCCAGTGTACTTTGACAGTTGCCACTCATATCTGGTGTCTCTATAGAGTGCTTTTACAAAGAAAAAAAGTTTTCCAGTGTAAGCTAATAGCAGTCAGTGTCCTTAAAGCGGGTGTTTCAGGCCTTCAGCGTGTGCCCTGCAGACCCCTGCCAGTGTACTTTGACAGTTGCCACTCATATCCGGTGTCTCTGTAGCGTGCTTTTAAAAAGCAAAAAAGTTTTCCAGTGTAAGCTAATAGCAGTCAGTGTCCTTAAAGCGGGTGTGTCAGGCCTTCCTTCAGCGTGTGCCCTGCAGACCCCTGCCAGTGTACTTTGACAGTTGCCACTCATATCTGGTGTCTCTATAGCGTGCTTTTACAAAGAAAAAAAGTTTTCCAGTGTAAGCTAATAGCAGTAACTGTCCTTAAAGCGTGTGTTTCAGGCCTTCCTTCAGCGTGTGCCCTGCAGACCCCTGCCAGTGTACTTTGACAGTTGCCACTCATATCTGGTGTCTCTGTAGCGTGCTTTTACAAAGAAAAAAAGTTTTCCAGTGTAAGCTAATAGCAGTCAGTGTCCTTAAAGCGGGTGTGTAAGGCCTTCCTTCAGCATGTGCCCTGCAGACCCCTGCCAGTGTACTTTGACAGTTGCCACTCATATCTGGTGTCTATATAGCGTGCTTTTACAAAGCAAAAATATTTTCCAGTGTAAGCTAATAGCAGTCAGTGTCCTTAAAGCGTGTGTGTCTGGCCTTCAGCGTGTGTCCTGCAGACCCCTGCCAGTGTACTTTGACAGTTGCCACTCATATCTGGTGTCTCTATAGTGTGCTTTTACAAAGAAAAAACGTTTTCCAGTGTAAGCTAATAGCAGTCAGTGTCCTTAAAGCGGGTGTTTCAGGCCTTCAGCGTGTGCCCTACAGACCCCTGCCAGTGTACTTTGACAGTTGCCACTCATATCTGGTGTCTCTGTAGCGTGCTTTTACAAAGCAAAAAAGTTTTCCAGTGTAAGCTAATAGCAGTCAGTGTCCTTAAAGCGGGTTTGTAAGGCCTTCCTTCAGCGTGTGCCCTGCAGACCCCTGCCAGTGTACTTTGACAGTTGCGACTCATATCTGGTGTCTCTGTAGCGTGCTTTTGCAAAGAAAAAAAGTTTTACAGTGTAAGCTAATAGCAGTCAGTGTCCTTAAAGCGGGTGTTTCAGGCCTTCAGCGTGTGCCCTGCAGATCCCTGCCAGTGTACTTTGACAGTTGCCACTCATATCTGGTGTCTCTGTAGCGTGCTTTTACAAAGCAAAAAAGTTTTCCAGTGTTAGCTAATAGCAGTCAGTGTCCTTAAAGCGGGTGTGTCAGGCCTTCCTTCAGCGTGTGCCCTGCAGACCCCTGCCAGTGTACTTTGACAGTTGCCACTCCTATCTGGTGTCTCTGTAGCGTGCTTTTACAAAGCAAAAAAGTTTTCCAGTGTAAGCTAATAGGAGTCAGTGTCCTTAAAGCGGGTGTGTCAGGCCTTCCTTCAGCGTGTGCCCTGCAGACCCCTGCCAGTGTACTTTGACAGTTGCCACTCATATCTGGTGTCTCTGTAGCGTGCTTTTACAAAGCAAAAACGTTTTCCAGTGTAAGCTAATAGCAGTCAGTGTCCTTAAAGCGGGTGTGTCAGGCCTTCATCGTGTGCCCTGCACACCCCTGCCAGTGTACTTTGACAGTTGCCACTCATATCTGGTGTCTCTGTAGCGTGCTTTTACAAAGCAAAAAAGTTTTCCAGTGTAAGCTAATAGCAGTCAGTGTCCTTAAAGCAAGTGCTTCAGGCCTTCAGCGTGTGCCCTGCAGACCCCTGCCAGTGTACTTTGACAGTTGCCACTCATATCTGGTGTCTATATAGCGTTATTTTACAAAGAAAAAAAGTTTTCCAGTGTAAGCTAATAGCAGTCAGTGTCCTTAAAGCGGGTGTGTCAGGCCTTCCTTCAGCGTGTGCCCTGCAGACCCCTGCCAGTGTACTTTGACAGTTGCCACTCATATCTGGTGTCTCTATAGAGTGCTTTTACAAAGAAAAAAAGTTTTCCAGTGTAAGCTAATAGGAGTCAGTGTCCTTAAAGCGGGTGTTTCAGGCCTTCAGCGTGTGCCCTGCAGACCCCTGCCAGTGCACTTTGACAGTTGCCACTCATATCCGGTGTCTCTGTAGCGTGCTTTTAAAAAGCAAAAAAGTTTTCCAGTGTAAGCTAATAGCAGTCAGTGTCCTTAAAGCGGGTGTGTCAGGCCTTCCTTCAGCGTGTGCCCTGCAGACCCCTGCCAGTGTACTTTGACAGTTGCCACTCATATCTGGTGTCTCTGTAGCATGCTTTTACAAAGAAAAAAGTTTTCCAGTGTAAGCTAATAGCAGTCAGTGTCCTTAAAGCGGGTGTTTCAGGCCTTCAGCGTGTGCCCTGCAGACCCCTGCCAGTGTACTTTGACAGTTGCCACTCATATCTGGTGTCTCTATAGCGTGCTTTTACAAAGCAAAAAAGTTTTCCAGTGTAAGCTAATAGCAGTCAGTGTCCTTAAAGCGGGTGTGTCAGGCCTTCCTTCAGCGTGTGCCCTGCAGACCCCTGCCAGTGTACTTTGACAGTTGCCACTCATATCTGGTGTCTCTATAGCGTGCTTTTACAAAGAAAAAAAGTTTTCCAGTGTAAGCTAATAGCAGTAAGTGTCCTTAAAGCGTGTGTTTCAGGCCTTCCTTCAGCGTGTGCCCTGCAGACCCCTGCCAGTGTACTTTGACAGTTGCCGCTCATATCTGGTGTCTCTGTAGCGTGCTTTTACAAAGAAAAAAAGTTTTCCAGTGTAAGCTAATAGCAGTCAGTGTCCTTAAAACGGGTGTTTCAGGCCTTCAGCGTGTGCCCTGCAGATCCCTGCCAGTGTACTTTGACAGGTGCCACTCATATCTGGTGTCTCTGTAGCGTGCTTTTACACAGCAAAAATTTTTCCAGTGTAAGCTAATAGCAGTCAGTGTCCTTAAAGCGGGTGTGTCTGGCCTTCAGCGTGTGTCCTGCAGACCCCTGCCAGTGTACTTTGACAGTTGCCACTCATATCTGGTGTCTCTATAGCGTGCTTTTACAAAGAAAAAATTTTTTCCAGTGTAAGCTAATAGCAGTCAGTGTCCTTAAAGCGGGTGTTTCAGGCCTTCAGCGTGTGCCCTGCAGACCCCTGCCAGTGTACTTTGACAGTTGCCACTCATATCTGGTGTCTCTGTAGCGTGCTTTTACAAAGCAAAAAAGTTTTCCAGTGTAAGCTAATAGCAGTCAGTGTCCTTAAAGCGGGTGTGTAAGGCCTTCCTTCAGCGTGTGCCCTTCAGACCCCTGCCAGTGTACTTTGACAGTTGCCACTCATATCTGGTGTCTCTGTAGCATGCTTTTACAAAGAAAAAAGTTTTCCAGTGTAAGCTAATAGCAGTCAGTGTCCTTAAAGCGGGTGTTTCAGGCCTTCAGCGTGTGCCCTGCAGACCCCTGCCAGTGTACTTTGACAGTTGCCACTCATATCTGGTGTCTCTGTAGCGTGCTTTTACAAAGCAAAAAAGTTTTCCAGTGTAAGCTAATAGCAGTCAGTGTCCTTAAAGCGGGTGTGTCAGGCCTTCCTTCAGCGTGTGCCCTGCAGACCCCTGCCAGTGTAAATTGACAGTTGCCACTCATATCTGGTGTCTCTATAGCGTGCTTTTACAAAGAAAAACAGTTTTCCAGTGTTGGCTAATAGCAGTCAGTGTCCTTAAAGCGGGTGTGTCAGGCCTTCCTTCAGCGTGTGCCCTGCAGACCCCTGCCAGTGTACTTTGACAGTTGCCACTCCTATCTGGTGTCTCTGTAGCGTGCTTTTACAAAGCAAAAAAGTTTTCCAGTGTAAGCTAATAGGAGTCAGTGTCCTTAAAGCGGGTGTGTCAGGCCTTCCTTCAGCGTGTGCCCTGCAGACCCCTGCCAGTGTACTTTGACAGTTGCCACTCATATCTGGTGTCTCTGTAGCGTGCTTTTACAAAGCAAAAAAGTTTTCCAGTGTAAGCTAATAGCAGTCAGTGTCCTTAAAGCGGGTGTGTCAGGCCTTCCTTCAGCGTGTGCCCTGCAGACCCCTGCCAGTGTACTTTGACAGTTGCCACTCATATCTGGTGTCTCTATAGCGTGCTTTTACAAAGCAAAAAAGTTTTCCAGTGTAAGCTAATAGCAGTCAGTGTCCTTAAAGCGGGTGTGTCAGGCCTTCATCGTGTGCCCTACAGACCCCTGCCAGTGTACTTTGACAGTTGCCACTCATATCTGGTGTCTATATAGCGTGCTTTTACAAAGAAAAAAAGTTTTCCAGTGTAAGCTAATAGCAGTCAGTGTCCTTAAAGCGGGTGCTTCAGGCCTTCAGCGTGTGCCCTGCAGACCCCTGCCAGTGTACTTTGACAGTTGCCACTCATATCTGGTGTCTCTATAGCGTGCTTTTACAAAGAAAAAAAGTTTTCCAGTGTAAGCTAATAGCAGTCAGTGTCCTTAAAGCGGGTGTGTCAGGCCTTCATCGTGTGCCCTGCAGACCCCTGCCAGTGTACTTTGACAGTTGCCACTCATTACTGGTGTCTCTGTAGCGTGCTTTTACAAAGCAAAAAAGTTTTCCAGTGTAAGCTAATTGCAGTCAGTGTCCTTAAAGCGAGTGCTTCAGGCCTTCAGCGTGTGCCCTGCAGACCCCTGCCAGTGTACTTTGACAGTTGCCACTCATATCTGGTGTCTATATAGCGTGCTTTTACAAAGAAAAAAAGTTTTCCAGTGTAAGCTAATAGCAGTCAGTGTCCTTAAAGCGGGTGTGTCAGGCCTTCCTTCAGCGTGTGCCCTGCAGACCCCTGCCAGTGTACTTTGACAGTTGCCACTCATATCTGGTGTCTCTATAGAGTGCTTTTACAAAGAAAAAAAGTTTTTCAGTGTAAGCTAATAGCAGTCAGTGTCCTTAAAGCGGGTGTTTCAGGCCTTCAGCGTGTGCCCTGCAGACCCCTGCCAGTGTACTTTGACAGTTGCCACTCATATCCGGTGTCTCTGTAGCGTGCTTTTAAAAAGCAAAAAAGTTTTCCAGTGTAAGCTAATAGCAGTCAGTGTCCTTAAAGCGGGTGTGTCAGGCCTTCCTTCAGCGTGTGCCCTGCAGACCCCTGCCAGTGTACTTTGACAGTTGCCACTCATATCTGGTGTCTCTATAGCGTGCTTTTACAAAGAAAAAAAGTTTTCCAGTGTAAGCTAATAGCAGTAACTGTCCTTAAAGCGTGTGTTTCAGGCCTTCCTTCAGCGTGTGCCCTGCAGACCCCTGCCAGTGTACTTTGACAGTTGCCACTCATATCTGGTGTCTCTGTAGCGTGCTTTTACAAAGAAAAAAAGTTTTCCAGTGTAAGCTAATAGCAGTCAGTGTCCTTAAAGCGGGTGTGTAAGGCCTTCCTTCAGCGTGTGCCCTGCAGACCCCTGCCAGTGTACTTTGACAGTTGCCACTCATATCTGGTGTCTATATAGCGTGCTTTTACAAAGCAAAAATATTTTCCAGTGTAAGCTAATAGCAGTCAGTGTCCTTAAAGCGTGTGTGTCTGGCCTTCAGCGTGTGTCCTGCAGACCCCTGCCAGTGTACTTTGACAGTTGCCACTCATATCTGGTGTCTCTATAGTGTGCTTTTACAAAGAAAAAACGTTTTCCAGTGTAAGCTAATAGCAGTCAGTGTCCTTAAAGCGGGTGTTTCAGGCCTTCAGCGTGTGCCCTACAGACCCCTGCCAGTGTACTTTGACAGTTGCCACTCATATCTGGTGTCTCTGTAGCGTGCTTTTACAAAGCAAAAAAGTTTTCCAGTGTAAGCTAATAGCAGTCAGTGTCCTTAAAGCGGGTTTGTAAGGCCTTCCTTCAGCGTGTGCCCTGCAGACCCCTGCCAGTGTACTTTGACAGTTGCGACTCATATCTGGTGTCTCTGTAGCGTGCTTTTGCAAAGAAAAAAAGTTTTACAGTGTAAGCTAATAGCAGTCAGTGTCCTTAAAGCGGGTGTTTCAGGCCTTCAGCGTGTGCCCTGCAGATCCCTGCCAGTGTACTTTGACAGTTGCCACTCATATCTGGTGTCTCTGTAGCGTGCTTTTACAAAGCAAAAAAGTTTTCCAGTGTTAGCTAATAGCAGTCAGTGTCCTTAAAGCGGGTGTGTCAGGCCTTCCTTCAGCGTGTGCCCTGCAGACCCCTGCCAGTGTACTTTGACAGTTGCCACTCCTATCTGGTGTCTCTGTAGCGTGCTTTTACAAAGCAAAAAAGTTTTCCAGTGTAAGCTAATAGGAGTCAGTGTCCTTAAAGCGGGTGTGTCAGGCCTTCCTTCAGCGTGTGCCCTGCAGACCCCTGCCAGTGTACTTTGACAGTTGCCACTCATATCTGGTGTCTCTGTAGCGTGCTTTTACAAAGCAAAAAAGTTTTCCAGTGTAAGCTAATAGCAGTCAGTGTCCTTAAAGCGGGTGTGTCAGGCCTTCATCGTGTGCCCTGCACACCCCTGCCAGTGTACTTTGACAGTTGCCACTCATATCTGGTGTCTCTGTAGCGTGCTTTTACAAAGCAAAAAAGTTTTCCAGTGTAAGCTAATAGCAGTCAGTGTCCTTAAAGCAAGTGCTTCAGGCCTTCAGCGTGTGCCCTGCAGACCCCTGCCAGTGTACTTTGACAGTTGCCACTCATATCTGGTGTCTATATAGCGTTATTTTACAAAGAAAAAAAGTTTTCCAGTGTAAGCTAATAGCAGTCAGTGTCCTTAAAGCGGGTGTGTCAGGCCTTCCTTCAGCGTGTGCCCTGCAGACCCCTGCCAGTGTACTTTGACAGTTGCCACTCATATCTGGTGTCTCTATAGAGTGCTTTTACAAAGAAAAAAAGTTTTCCAGTGTAAGCTAATAGGAGTCAGTGTCCTTAAAGCGGGTGTTTCAGGCCTTCAGCGTGTGCCCTGCAGACCCCTGCCAGTGCACTTTGACAGTTGCCACTCATATCCGGTGTCTCTGTAGCGTGCTTTTAAAAAGCAAAAAAGTTTTCCAGTGTAAGCTAATAGCAGTCAGTGTCCTTAAAGCGGGTGTGTCAGGCCTTCCTTCAGCGTGTGCCCTGCAGACCCCTGCCAGTGTACTTTGACAGTTGCCACTCATATCTGGTGTCTCTGTAGCATGCTTTTACAAAGAAAAAAGTTTTCCAGTGTAAGCTAATAGCAGTCAGTGTCCTTAAAGCGGGTGTTTCAGGCCTTCAGCGTGTGCCCTGCAGACCCCTGCCAGTGTACTTTGACAGTTGCCACTCATATCTGGTGTCTCTATAGCGTGCTTTTACAAAGAAAAAAGTTTTCCAGTGTAAGCTAATAGCAGTCAGTGTCCTTAAAGCGGGTGTTTCAGGCCTTCAGCGTGTGCCCTCCAGACCCCTGCCAGTGTACTTTGACAGTTGCCACTCCTATCTGGTGTCTCTGTAGCGTGCTTTTACAAAGCAAAAAAGTTTTCCAGTGTAAGCTAATAGGAGTCAGTGTCCTTAAAGCGGGTGTGTCAGGCCTTCCTTCAGCGTGTGCCCTGCCAGTGTACTTTGACAGTTGCCACTCATATCTGGTGTCTCTGTAGCGTGCTTTTACAAAGCAAAAAAGTTTTCCAGTGTAAGCTTATAGCAGTCAGTGTCCTTAAAGCGGGTGTGTCAGGCCTTCCTTCAGCGTGTGCCCTGCAGACCCCTGCCAGTGTACTTTGACAGTTGCCACTCCTATCTGGTGTCTCTGTAGCGTGCTTTTACAAAGCAAAAAAGTTTTCCAGTGTAAGCTAATAGGAGTCAGTGTCCTTAAAGCGGGTGTGTCAGGCCTTCAGCGTGTGCCCTGCAGACCCCTGCCAGTGTACTTTGACAGTTGCCACTCCTATCTGGTGTCTCTGTAGCGTGCTTTTACAAAGCAAAAAAGTTTTCCAGTGTAAGCTAATAGGAGTCAGTGTCCTTAAAGCGGGTGTGTCAGGCCTTCCTTCAGCGTGTGCCCTGCAGACCCCTGCCAGTGTACTTTGACAGTTGCCACTCATATCTGGTGTCTCTGTAGCGTGCTTTTACAAAGCAAAAAAGTTTTCCAGTGTAAGCTAATAGCAGTCAGTGTCCTTAAAGCGGGTGTGTCAGGCCTTCCTTCAGCGTGTGCCCTGCAGACCCCTGCCAGTGCACTTTGACAGTTGCCACTCATATCTGGTGTCTCTATAGCGTGCTTTTACAAAGCAAAAAAGTTTTCCAGTGTAAGCTAATAGCAGTCAGTGTCCTTAAAGCGGGTGTGTAAGGCCTTCCTTCAGCGTGTGCCCTTCAGACCCCTGCCAGTGTACTTTGACAGTTGCGACTCATATCTGGTGTCTCTGTAGCGTGCTTTTGCAAAGAAAAAAAGTTTTACAGTGTAAGCTAATAGCAGTCAGTGTCCTTAAAGCGGGTGTTTCAGGCCTTCAGCGTGTGCCCTGCAGACCCCTGCCAGTGTACTTTGACAGTTGCCACTCATATCTGGTGTCTCTGTAGCGTGCTTTTACAAAGCAAAAAAGTTTTCCAGTGTAAGCTAATAGCAGTCAGTGTCCTTAAAGCGGGTGTGTCAGGCCTTCCTTCAGCGTGTGCCCTGCAGACCCCTGCCAGTGTACTTTGACAGTTGCCACTCATATCTGGTGTCTCTATAGCGTGCTTTTACAAAGAAAAACAGTTTTCCAGTGTTGGCTAATAGCAGTCAGTGTCCTTAAAGCGGGTGTGTCAGGCCTTCCTTCAGCGTGTGCCCTGCAGACCCCTGCCAGTGTACTTTGACAGTTGCCACTCATATCTGGTGTCTCTGTAGCGTGCTTTTGCAAAGCAAAAAAGTTTTCCAGTGTAAGCTAATAGCAGTCAGTGTCCTTAAAGCGGGTGTGTCAGGCCTTCCTTCAGCGTGTGCCCTGCAGACCCCTGCCAGTGTACTTTGACAGTTGCCACTCATATCTGGTGTCTCTATAGCGTGCTTTTACAAAGCAAAAAAGTTTTCCAGTGTAAGCTAATAGCAGTCAGTCTCCTTAAAGCGGGTGTGTCAGGGCTTCATCGTGTGCCCTGCAGACCCCTGCCAGTGTACTTTGACAGTTGCCACTCATATCTGGTGTCTATATAGCGTGCTTTTACAAAGAAAAAAAGTTTTCCAGTGTAAGCTAATAGCAGTCAGTGTCCTTAAAGCGAGTGCTTCAGGCCTTCAGCGTGTGCCCTGCAGACCCCTGCCAGTGTACTTTGACAGTTGCCACTCATATCTGGTGTCTATATAGCGTGCTTTTACAAAGAAAAAAAGTTTTCCAGTGTAAGCTAATAGCAGTCAGTGTCCTTAAAGCGGGTGTGTCAGGCCTTCCTTCAGCGTGTGCCCTGCAGACCCCTGCCAGTGTACTTTGACAGTTGCCACTCATATCTGGTGTCTCTATAGAGTGCTTTTACAAAGAAAAAAAGTTTTCCAGTGTAAGCTAATAGCAGTCAGTGTCCTTAAAGCGGGTGTTTCAGGCCTTCAGCGTGTGCCCTGCAGACCCCTGCCAGTGTACTTTGACAGTTGCCACTCATATCCGGTGTCTCTGTAGCGTCCTTTTAAAAAGCAAAAAAGTTTTCCAGTGTAAGCTAATAGCAGTCAGTGTCCTTAAAGCGGGTGTGTCAGGCCTTCCTTCAGCGTGTGCCCTGCAGACCCCTGCCAGTGTACTTTGACAGTTGCCACTCATATCTGGTGTCTCTATAGCGTGCTTTTACAAAGAAAAAAAGTTTTCCAGTGCAAGCTAATAGCAGTCAGTGTCCTTAAAGCGGGTGTGTAAGGCCTTCCTTCAGCGTGTGCCCTGCAGACCCCTGCCAGTGTACTTTGACAGTTGCCACTCATATCTGGTGTCTATATAGCGTGCTTTTACAAAGCAAAAATGTTTTCCAGTGTAAGCTAATAGCAGTCAGTGTCCTTAAAGCGTGTGTGTCTGGCCTTCAGCGTGTGTCCTGCAGACCCCTGCCAGTGTACTTTGACAGTTGCCACTCATATCTGGTGTCTCTATAGCGTGCTTTTACAAAGAAAAAAAGTTTTCCAGTGTAAGCTAATAGCAGTCAGTGTCCTTAAAGCGGGTGTTTCAGGCCTTCAGCGTGTGCCCTGCAGACCCCTGCCAGTGTACTTTGACAGTTGCCACTCATATCTGGTGTCTCTGTAGCGTGCTTTTACAAAGCAAAAAAGTTTTCCAGTGTAAGCTAATAGCAGTCAGTGTCCTTAAAGCGGGTTTGTAAGGCCTTCCTTCAGCGTGTGCCCTGCAGACCCCTGCCAGTGTACTTTGACAGTTGCCACTCCTATCTGGTGTCTCTGTAGCGTGCTTTTACAAGCAAAAAAGTTTTCCAGTGTAAGCTAATAGGAGTCAGTGTCCTTAAAGCGGTTGTGTCAGGCCTTACTTCAGCGTGTGCCCTGCAGACCCCTGCCAGTGTACTTTGACAGTTGCCACTCATATCTGGTGTCTCTGTAGCGTGCTTTTACAAAGCAAAAAAGTTTTCCAGTGTAAGCTAATAGCAGTCAGTGTCCTTAAAGCGGGTGTGTCAGGCCTTCCTTCAGCGTGTGCCCTGCAGACCCCTGCCAGTGTACTTTGACAGTTGCCACTCATATCTGGTGTCTCTATAGCGTGCTTTTACAAAGAAAAAAAGTTTTCCAGTGTAAGCTAATAGCAGTCAGTGTCCTTAAAGCGGGTGTGTCAGACCTCATCGTGTGCCCTGCAGACCCCTGCCAGTGTACTTTGACAGTTGCCACTCATATCTGGTGTCTCTGTAGCGTGCTTTTACAAAGCAAAAAAGTTTTCCAGTGTAAGCTAATAGCAGTCAGTGTCCTTAAAGCAAGTGCTTCAGGCCTTCAGCGTGTGCCCTGCAGACCCCTGCCAGTGTACTTTGACAGTTGCCACTCATATCTGGTGTCTATATAGCGTGCTTTTACAAAGAAAAAAAGTTTTCCAGTGTAAGCTAATAGCAGTCAGTGTCCTTAAAGCGGGTGTGTCAGGCCTTCCTTCAGCGTGTGCCCTGCAGACCCCTGCCAGTGTACTTTGACAGTTGCCACTCATATCTGGTGTCTCTATAGAGTGCTTTTACAAAGAAAAAAAGTTTTCCAGTGTAAGCTAATAGCAGTCAGTGTCCTTAAAGAGGGTGTTTCAGGCCTTCAGCGTGTGCCCTGCAGACCCCTGCCAGTGCACTTTGACAGTTGCCACTCATATCCGGTGTCTCTGTAGCGTGCTTTTAAAAAGCAAAAAAGTTTTCCAGTGTAAACTAATAGCAGTCAGTGTCCTTAAAGCGGGTGTGTCAGGCCTTCCTTCAGCGTGTGCCCTGCAGACCCCTGCCAGTGTACTTTGACAGTTGCCACTCATATCTGGTGTCTCTGTAGCATGCTTTTACAAAGAAAAAAGTTTTCCAGTGTAAGCTAATAGCAGTCAGTGTCCTTAAAGCGGGTGTTTCAGGCCTTCAGCGTGTGCCCTGCAGACCCCTGCCAGTGTACTTTGACAGTTGCCACTCATATCTGGTGTCTCTATAGCGTGCTTTTACAAAGAAAAAAGTTTTCCAGTGTAAGCTAATAGCAGTCAGTGTCCTTAAAGCGGGTGTTTCAGGCCTTCAGCGTGTGCCCTCCAGACCCCTGCCAGTGTACTTTGACAGTTGCCACTCCTATCTGGTGTCTCTGTAGCGTGCTTTTACAAAGCAAAAAAGTTTTCCAGTGTAAGCTAATAGGAGTCAGTGTCCTTAAAGCGGGTGTGTCAGGCCTTCCTTCAGCGTGTGCCCTGCCAGTGTACTTTGACAGTTGCCACTCATATCTGGTGTCTCTGTAGCGTGCTTTTACAAAGCAAAAAAGTTTTCCAGTGTAAGCTTATAGCAGTCAGTGTCCTTAAAGCGGGTGTGTCAGGCCTTCCTTCAGCGTGTGCCCTGCAGACCCCTGCCAGTGTACTTTGACAGTTGCCACTCCTATCTGGTGTCTCTGTAGTGTGCTTTTACAAAGCAAAAAAGTTTTCCAGTGTAAGCTAATAGGAGTCAGTGTCCTTAAAGCGGGTGTGTCAGGCCTTCAGCGTGTGCCCTGCAGACCCCTGCCAGTGTACTTTGACAGTTGCCACTCCTATCTGGTGTCTCTGTAGCGTGCTTTTACAAAGCAAAAAAGTTTTCCAGTGTAAGCTAATAGGAGTCAGTGTCCTTAAAGCGGGTGTGTCAGGCCTTCCTTCAGCGTGTGCCCTGCAGACCCCTGCCAGTGTACTTTGACAGTTGCCACTCATATCTGGTGTCTCTGTAGCGTGCTTTTACAAAGCAAAAAAGTTTTCCAGTGTAAGCTAATAGCAGTCAGTGTCCTTAAAGCGGGTGTGTCAGGCCTTCCTTCAGCGTGTGCCCTGCAGACCCCTGCCAGTGTACTTTGACAGTTGCCACTCATATCTGGTGTCTCTATAGCGTGCTTTTACAAAGAAAAAAAGTTTTCCAGTGTAAGCTAATAGCAGTCAGTGTCCTTAAAGCGGGTGTGTCAGGCCTTCCTTCAGCGTGTGCCCTGCAGACCCCTGCCAGTGTACTTTGACAGTTGCCACTCCTATCTGGTGTCTCTGTAGTGTGCTTTTACAAAGCAAAAAAGTTTTCCAGTGTAAGCTAATAGGAGTCAGTGTCCTTAAAGCGGGTGTGTCAGGCCTTCAGCGTGTGCCCTGCAGACCCCTGCCAGTGTACTTTGACAGTTGCCACTCCTATCTGGTGTCTCTGTAGCGTGCTTTTACAAAGCAAAAAAGTTTTCCAGTGTAAGCTAATAGGAGTCAGTGTCCTTAAAGCGGGTGTGTCAGGCCTTCCTTCAGCGTGTGCCCTGCAGACCCCTGCCAGTGTACTTTGACAGTTGCCACTCATATCTGGTGTCTCTGTAGCGTGCTTTTACAAAGCAAAAAAGTTTTCCAGTGTAAGCTAATAGCAGTCAGTGTCCTTAAAGCGGGTGTGTCAGGCCTTCCTTCAGCGTGTGCCCTGCAGACCCCTGCCAGTGTACTTTGACAGTTGCCACTCATATCTGGTGTCTCTATAGCGTGCTTTTACAAAGAAAAAAAGTTTTCCAGTGTAAGCTAATAGCAGTCAGTGTCCTTAAAGCGGGTGTGTCAGGCCTTCATCGTGTGCCCTGCAGACCCCTGCCAGTGTACTTTGACAGTTGCCACTCATATCTGGTGTCTCTGTAGCGTGCTTTTACAAAGCAAAAAAGTTTTCCAGTGTAAGCTAATAGCAGTCAGTGTCCTTAAAGCAAGTGCTTCAGGCCTTCAGCGTGTGCCCTGCAGACCCCTGCCAGTGTACTTTGACAGTTGCCACTCATATCTGGTGTCTATATAGCGTGCTTTTACAAAGAAAAAAAGTTTTCCAGTGTAAGCTAGTAGCAGTCAGTGTCCTTAAAGCGGGTGTGTCAGGCCTTCCTTCAGCGTGTGCCCTGCAGACCCCTGCCAGTGTACTTTGACAGTTGCCACTCATATCTGGTGTCTCTATAGAGTGCTTTTACAAAGAAAAAAAGTTTTCCAGTGTAAGCTAATAGCAGTCAGTGTCCTTAAAGCGGGTGTTTCAGGCCTTCAGCGTGTGCCCTGCAGACCCCTGCCAGTGCACTTTGACAGTTGCCACTCATATCCGGTGTCTCTGTAGCGTGCTTTTAAAAAGCAAAAAAGTTTTCCAGTGTAAGCTAATAGCAGTCAGTGTCCTTAAAGCGGGTGTGTCAGGCCTTCCTTCAGCGTGTGCCCTGCAGACCCCTGCCAGTGTACTTTGACAGTTGCCACTCATATCTGGTGTCTCTGTAGCATGCTTTTACAAAGAAAAAAGTTTTCCAGTGTAAGCTAATAGCAGTCAGTGTCCTTAAAGCGGGTGTTTCAGGCCTTCAGCGTGTGCCCTGCAGACCCCTGCCAGTGTACTTTGACAGTTGCCACTCATATCTGGTGTCTCTATAGCGTGCTTTTACAAAGAAAAAAGTTTTCCAGTGTAAGCTAATAGCAGTCAGTGTCCTTAAAGCGGGTGTTTCAGGCCTTCAGCGTGTGCCCTCCAGACCCCTGCCAGTGTACTTTGACAGTTGCCACTCCTATCTGGTGTCTCTGTAGCGTGCTTTTACAAAGCAAAAAAGTTTTCCAGTGTAAGCTAATAGGAGTCAGTGTCCTTAAAGCGGGTTTGTAAGGCCTTCCTTCAGCGTGTGCCCTGCAGACCCCTGCCAGTGTACTTTGACAGTTGCGACTCATATCTGGTGTCTCTGTAGCGTGCTTTTGCAAAGAAAAAAAGTTTTACAGTGTAAGCTAATAGCAGTCAGTGTCCTTAAAGCGGGTGTTTCAGGCCTTCAGCGTGTGCCCTGCAGATCCCTGCCAGTGTACTTTGACAGTTGCCACTCATATCTGGTGTCTCTGTAGCGTGCTTTTACAAAGCAAAAAAGTTTTCCAGTGTTAGCTAATAGCAGTCAGTGTCCTTAAAGCGGGTGTGTCAGGCCTTCCTTCAGCGTGTGCCCTGCAGACCCCTGCCAGTGTACTTTGACAGTTGCCACTCCTATCTGGTGTCTCTGTAGCGTGCTTTTACAAAGCAAAAAAGTTTTCCAGTGTAAGCTAATAGGAGTCAGTGTCCTTAAAGCGGGTGTGTCAGGCCTTCCTTCAGCGTGTGCCCTGCAGACCCCTGCCAGTGTACTTTGACAGTTGCCACTCATATCTGGTGTCTCTGTAGCGTGCTTTTACAAAGCAAAAAAGTTTTCCAGTGTAAGCTAATAGCAGTCAGTGTCCTTAAAGCGGGTGTGTCAGGCCTTCATCGTGTGCCCTGCACACCCCTGCCAGTGTACTTTGACAGTTGCCACTCATATCTGGTGTCTCTGTAGCGTGCTTTTACAAAGCAAAAAAGTTTTCCAGTGTAAGCTAATAGCAGTCAGTGTCCTTAAAGCAAGTGCTTCAGGCCTTCAGCGTGTGCCCTGCAGACCCCTGCCAGTGTACTTTGACAGTTGCCACTCATATCTGGTGTCTATATAGCGTTATTTTACAAAGAAAAAAAGTTTTCCAGTGTAAGCTAATAGCAGTCAGTGTCCTTAAAGCGGGTGTGTCAGGCCTTCCTTCAGCGTGTGCCCTGCAGACCCCTGCCAGTGTACTTTGACAGTTGCCACTCATATCTGGTGTCTCTATAGAGTGCTTTTACAAAGAAAAAAAGTTTTCCAGTGTAAGCTAATAGGAGTCAGTGTCCTTAAAGCGGGTGTTTCAGGCCTTCAGCGTGTGCCCTGCAGACCCCTGCCAGTGCACTTTGACAGTTGCCACTCATATCCGGTGTCTCTGTAGCGTGCTTTTAAAAAGCAAAAAAGTTTTCCAGTGTAAGCTAATAGCAGTCAGTGTCCTTAAAGCGGGTGTGTCAGGCCTTCCTTCAGCGTGTGCCCTGCAGACCCCTGCCAGTGTACTTTGACAGTTGCCACTCATATCTGGTGTCTCTGTAGCATGCTTTTACAAAGAAAAAAGTTTTCCAGTGTAAGCTAATAGCAGTCAGTGTCCTTAAAGCGGGTGTTTCAGGCCTTCAGCGTGTGCCCTGCAGACCCCTGCCAGTGTACTTTGACAGTTGCCACTCATATCTGGTGTCTCTATAGCGTGCTTTTACAAAGAAAAAAGTTTTCCAGTGTAAGCTAATAGCAGTCAGTGTCCTTAAAGCGGGTGTTTCAGGCCTTCAGCGTGTGCCCTCCAGACCCCTGCCAGTGTACTTTGACAGTTGCCACTCCTATCTGGTGTCTCTGTAGCGTGCTTTTACAAAGCAAAAAAGTTTTCCAGTGTAAGCTAATAGGAGTCAGTGTCCTTAAAGCGGGTGTGTCAGGCCTTCCTTCAGCGTGTGCCCTGCCAGTGTACTTTGACAGTTGCCACTCATATCTGGTGTCTCTGTAGCGTGCTTTTACAAAGCAAAAAAGTTTTCCAGTGTAAGCTTATAGCAGTCAGTGTCCTTAAAGCGGGTGTGTCAGGCCTTCCTTCAGCGTGTGCCCTGCAGACCCCTGCCAGTGTACTTTGACAGTTGCCACTCCTATCTGGTGTCTCTGTAGCGTGCTTTTACAAAGCAAAAAAGTTTTCCAGTGTAAGCTAATAGGAGTCAGTGTCCTTAAAGCGGGTGTGTCAGGCCTTCAGCGTGTGCCCTGCAGACCCCTGCCAGTGTACTTTGACAGTTGCCACTCCTATCTGGTGTCTCTGTAGCGTGCTTTTACAAAGCAAAAAAGTTTTCCAGTGTAAGCTAATAGGAGTCAGTGTCCTTAAAGCGGGTGTGTCAGGCCTTCCTTCAGCGTGTGCCCTGCAGACCCCTGCCAGTGTACTTTGACAGTTGCCACTCATATCTGGTGTCTCTGTAGCGTGCTTTTACAAAGCAAAAAAGTTTTCCAGTGTAAGCTAATAGCAGTCAGTGTCCTTAAAGCGGGTGTGTCAGGCCTTCCTTCAGCGTGTGCCCTGCAGACCCCTGCCAGTGCACTTTGACAGTTGCCACTCATATCTGGTGTCTCTATAGCGTGCTTTTACAAAGCAAAAAAGTTTTCCAGTGTAAGCTAATAGCAGTCAGTGTCCTTAAAGCGGGTGTGTAAGGCCTTCCTTCAGCGTGTGCCCTTCAGACCCCTGCCAGTGTACTTTGACAGTTGCCACTCATATCTGGTGTCTCTATAGAGTGCTTTTACAAAGAAAAAAAGTTTTCCAGTGTAAGCTAATAGGAGTCAGTGTCCTTAAAGCGGGTGTTTCAGGCCTTCAGCGTGTGCCCTGCAGACCCCTGCCAGTGCACTTTGACAGTTGCCACTCATATCCGGTGTCTCTGTAGCGTGCTTTTAAAAAGCAAAAAAGTTTTCCAGTGTAAGCTAATAGCAGTCAGTGTCCTTAAAGCGGGTGTGTCAGGCCTTCCTTCAGCGTGTGCCCTGCAGACCCCTGCCAGTGTACTGTGACAGTTGCCACTCATATCTGGTGTCTCTGTAGCATGCTTTTACAAAGAAAAAAGTTTTCCAGTGTAAGCTAATAGCAGTCAGTGTCCTTAAAGCGGGTGTTTCAGGCCTTCAGCGTGTGCCCTGCAGACCCCTGCCAGTGTACTTTGACAGTTGCCACTCATATCTGGTGTCTCTATAGCGTGCTTTTACAAAGAAAAAAGTTTTCCAGTGTAAGCTAATAGCAGTCAGTGTCCTTAAAGCGGGTGTTTCAGGCCTTCAGCGTGTGCCCTACAGACCCCTGCCAGTGTACTTTGACAGTTGCCACTCCTATCTGGTGTCTCTGTAGCGTGCTTTTACAAAGCAAAAAAGTTTTCCAGTGTAAGCTAATAGGAGTCAGTGTCCTTAAAGCGGGTGTGTCAGGCCTTCCTTCAGCGTGTGCCCTGCCAGTGTACTTTGACAGTTGCCACTCATATCTGGTGTCTCTGTAGCGTGCTTTTACAAAGCAAAAAAGTTTTCCAGTGTAAGCTTATAGCAGTCAGTGTCCTTAAAGCGGGTGTGTCAGGCCTTCCTTCAGCGTGTGCCCTGCAGACCCCTGCCAGTGTACTTTGACAGTTGCCACTCCTATCTGGTGTCTCTGTAGCGTGCTTTTACAAAGCAAAAAAGTTTTCCAGTGTAAGCTAATAGGAGTCAGTGTCCTTAAAGCGGGTGTGTCAGGCCTTCAGCGTGTGCCCTGCAGACCCCTGCCAGTGTACTTTGACAGTTGCCACTCCTATCTGGTGTCTCTGTAGCGTGCTTTTACAAAGCAAAAAAGTTTTCCAGTGTAAGCTAATAGGAGTCAGTGTCCTTAAAGCGGGTGTGTCAGGCCTTCCTTCAGCGTGTGCCCTGCAGACCCCTGCCAGTGTACTTTGACAGTTGCCACTCATATCTGGTGTCTCTGTAGCGTGCTTTTACAAAGCAAAAAAGTTTTCCAGTGTAAGCTAATAGCAGTCAGTGTCCTTAAAGCGGGTGTGTCAGGCCTTCCTTCAGCGTGTGCCCTGCAGACCCCTGCCAGTGCACTTTGACAGTTGCCACTCATATCTGGTGTCTCTATAGCGTGCTTTTACAAAGCAAAAAAGTTTTCCAGTGTAAGCTAATAGCAGTCAGTGTCCTTAAAGCGGGTGTGTAAGGCCTTCCTTCAGCGTGTGCCCTTCAGACCCCTGCCAGTGTACTTTGACAGTTGCGACTCATATCTGGTGTCTCTGTAGCGTGCTTTTGCAAAGAAAAAAAGTTTTACAGTGTAAGCTAATAGCAGTCAGTGTCCTTAAAGCGGGTGTTTCAGGCCTTCAGCGTGTGCCCTGCAGACCCCTGCCAGTGTACTTTGACAGTTGCCACTCATATCTGGTGTCTCTGTAGCGTGCTTTTACAAAGCAAAAAAGTTTTCCAGTGTAAGCTAATAGCAGTCAGTGTCCTTAAAGCGGGTGTGTCAGGCCTTCCTTCAGCGTGTGCCCTGCAGACCCCTGCCAGTGTACTTTGACAGTTGCCACTCATATCTGGTGTCTCTATAGCGTGCTTTTACAAAGAAAAACAGTTTTCCAGTGTTGGCTAATAGCAGTCAGTGTCCTTAAAGCGGGTGTGTCAGGCCTTCCTTCAGCGTGTGCCCTGCAGACCCCTGCCAGTGTACTTTGACAGTTGCCACTCATATCTGGTGTCTCTGTAGCGTGCTTTTGCAAAGCAAAAAAGTTTTCCAGTGTAAGCTAATAGCAGTCAGTGTCCTTAAAGCGGGTGTGTCAGGCCTTCCTTCAGCGTGTGCCCTGCAGACCCCTGCCAGTGTACTTTGACAGTTGCCACTCATATCTGGTGTCTCTATAGCGTGCTTTTACAAAGCAAAAAAGTTTTCCAGTGTAAGCTAATAGCAGTCAGTCTCCTTAAAGCGGGTGTGTCAGGGCTTCATCGTGTGCCCTGCAGACCCCTGCCAGTGTACTTTGACAGTTGCCACTCATATCTGGTGTCTATATAGCGTGCTTTTACAAAGAAAAAAAGTTTTCCAGTGTAAGCTAATAGCAGTCAGTGTCCTTAAAGCGGGTGCTTCAGGCCTTCAGCGTGTGCCCTGCAGACCCCTGCCAGTGTACTTTGACAGTTGCCACTCATATCTGGTGTCTCTATAGTGTGCTTTTACAAAGAAAAAAAGTTTTCCAGTGTAAGCTAATAGCAGTCAGTGTCCTTAAAGCGGGTGTGTCAGGCCTTCATCGTGTGCCCTGCAGACCCCTGCCAGTGTACTTTGACAGTTGCCACTCATTACTGGTGTCTCTGTAGCGTGCTTTTACAAAGCAAAAAATTTTTCCAGTGTAAGCTAATAGCAGTCAGTGTCCTTAAAGCGAGTGCTTCAGGCCTTCAGCGTGTGCCCTGCAGACCCCTGCCAGTGTACTTTGACAGTTGCCACTCATATCTGGTGTCTATATAGCGTGCTTTTACAAAGAAAAAAAGTTTTCCAGTGTAAGCTAATAGCAGTCAGTGTCCTTAAAGCGGGTGTGTCAGGCCTTCCTTCAGCGTGTGCCCTGCAGACCCCTGCCAGTGTACTTTGACAGTTGCCACTCATATCTGGTGTCTCCATAGAGTGCTTTTACAAAGAAAAAAGTTTTCCAGTGTAAGCTAATAGCAGTCAGTGTCCTTAAAGCGGGCGTGTCAGGCCTTCCTTCAGCGTGTGCCCTGCAGACCCCTGCCAGTGTACTTTGACAGTTGCCACTCATATCCGGTGTCTCTGTAGCGTCCTTTTAAAAAGCAAAAAAGTTTTCCAGTGTAAGCTAATAGCAGTCAGTGTCCTTAAAGCGGGTGTGTCAGGCCTTCCTTCAGCGTGTGCCCTGCAGACCCCTGCCAGTGTACTTTGACAGTTGCCACTCATATCTGGTGTCTCTATAGCGTGCTTTTACAAAGAAAAAAAGTTTTCCAGTGCAAGCTAATAGCAGTCAGTGTCCTTAAAGCGGGTGTGTAAGGCCTTCCTTCAGCGTGTGCCCTGCAGACCCCTGCCAGTGTACTTTGACAGTTGCCACTCATATCTGGTGTCTATATAGCGTGCTTTTACAAAGCAAAAATGTTTTCCAGTGTAAGCTAATAGCAGTCAGTGTCCTTAAAGCGTGTGTGTCTGGCCTTCAGCGTGTGTCCTGCAGACCCCTGCCAGTGTACTTTGACAGTTGCCACTCATATCTGGTGTCTCTATAGCGTGCTTTTACAAAGAAAAAAAGTTTTCCAGTGTAAGCTAATAGCAGTCAGTGTCCTTAAAGCGGGTGTTTCAGGCCTTCAGCGTGTGCCCTGCAGACCCCTGCCAGTGTACTTTGACAGTTGCCACTCATATCTGGTGTCTCTGTAGCGTGCTTTTACAAAGCAAAAAAGTTTTCCAGTGTAAGCTAATAGCAGTCAGTGTCCTTAAAGCGGGTTTGTAAGGCCTTCCTTCAGCGTGTGCCCTGCAGACCCCTGCCAGTGTACTTTGACAGTTGCAACTCCTATCTGGTGTCTCTGTAGCGTGCTTTTACAAGCAAAAAAGTTTTCCAGTGTAAGCTAATAGCAGTCAGTGTCCTTAAAGCAAGTGCTTCAGGCCTTCAGCGTGTGCCCTGCAGACCCCTGCCAGTGTACTTTGACAGTTGCCACTCATATCTGGTGTCTATATAGCGTGCTTTTACAAAGAAAAAAAGTTTTCCAGTGTAAGCTAATAGCAGTCAGTGTCCTTAAAGCGGGTGTGTCAGGCCTTCCTTCAGCGTGTGCCCTGCAGACCCCTGCCAGTGTACTTTGACAGTTGCCACTCATATCTGGTGTCTCTATAGAGTGCTTTTACAAAGAAAAAAAGTTTTCCAGTGTAAGCTAATAGCAGTCAGTGTCCTTAAAGAGGGTGTTTCAGGCCTTCAGCGTGTGCCCTGCAGACCCCTGCCAGTGCACTTTGACAGTTGCCACTCATATCCGGTGTCTCTGTAGCGTGCTTTTAAAAAGCAAAAAAGTTTTCCAGTGTAAACTAATAGCAGTCAGTGTCCTTAAAGCGGGTGTGTCAGGCCTTCCTTCAGCGTGTGCCCTGCAGACCCCTGCCAGTGTACTTTGACAGTTGCCACTCATATCTGGTGTCTCTGTAGCATGCTTTTACAAAGAAAAAAGTTTTCCAGTGTAAGCTAATAGCAGTCAGTGTCCTTAAAGCGGGTGTTTCAGGCCTTCAGCGTGTGCCCTGCAGACCCCTGCCAGTGTACTTTGACAGTTGCCACTCATATCTGGTGTCTCTATAGCGTGCTTTTACAAAGAAAAAAGTTTTCCAGTGTAAGCTAATAGCAGTCAGTGTCCTTAAAGCGGGTGTTTCAGGCCTTCAGCGTGTGCCCTCCAGACCCCTGCCAGTGTACTTTGACAGTTGCCACTCCTATCTGGTGTCTCTGTAGCGTGCTTTTACAAAGCA
The DNA here is from genome assembly GCF_036172605.1 of Pelobates fuscus. Lineage (NCBI taxonomy): Eukaryota > Metazoa > Chordata > Amphibia > Anura > Pelobatidae > Pelobates > Pelobates fuscus. The sequence continues at coordinate 278,311,632 of NC_086318.1, read as the reverse complement.
AAAAAGTTTTCCAGTGTAAGCTAATAGGAGTCAGTGTCCTTAAAGCGGGTGTGTCAGGCCTTCCTTCAGCGTGTGCCCTGCCAGTGTACTTTGACAGTTGCCACTCATATCTGGTGTCTCTGTAGCGTGCTTTTACAAAGCAAAAAAGTTTTCCAGTGTAAGCTTATAGCAGTCAGTGTCCTTAAAGCGGGTGTGTCAGGCCTTCCTTCAGCGTGTGCCCTGCAGACCCCTGCCAGTGTACTTTGACAGTTGCCACTCCTATCTGGTGTCTCTGTAGTGTGCTTTTACAAAGCAAAAAAGTTTTCCAGTGTAAGCTAATAGGAGTCAGTGTCCTTAAAGCGGGTGTGTCAGGCCTTCAGCGTGTGCCCTGCAGACCCCTGCCAGTGTACTTTGACAGTTGCCACTCCTATCTGGTGTCTCTGTAGCGTGCTTTTACAAAGCAAAAAAGTTTTCCAGTGTAAGCTAATAGGAGTCAGTGTCCTTAAAGCGGGTGTGTCAGGCCTTCCTTCAGCGTGTGCCCTGCAGACCCCTGCCAGTGTACTTTGACAGTTGCCACTCATATCTGGTGTCTCTGTAGCGTGCTTTTACAAAGCAAAAAAGTTTTCCAGTGTAAGCTAATAGCAGTCAGTGTCCTTAAAGCGGGTGTGTCAGGCCTTCCTTCAGCGTGTGCCCTGCAGACCCCTGCCAGTGTACTTTGACAGTTGCCACTCATATCTGGTGTCTCTATAGCGTGCTTTTACAAAGAAAATAAGTTTTCCAGTGTAAGCTAATAGCAGTCAGTGTCCTTAAAGCGGGTGTGTCAGGCCTTCCTTCAGCGTGTGCCCTGCAGACCCCTGCCAGTGTACTTTGACAGTTGCCACTCCTATCTGGTGTCTCTGTAGTGTGCTTTTACAAAGCAAAAAAGTTTTCCAGTGTAAGCTAATAGGAGTCAGTGTCCTTAAAGCGGGTGTGTCAGGCCTTCAGCGTGTGCCCTGCAGACCCCTGCCAGTGTACTTTGACAGTTGCCACTCCTATCTGGTGTCTCTGTAGCGTGCTTTTACAAAGCAAAAAAGTTTTCCAGTGTAAGCTAATAGGAGTCAGTGTCCTTAAAGCGGGTGTGTCAGGCCTTCCTTCAGCGTGTGCCCTGCAGACCCCTGCCAGTGTACTTTGACAGTTGCCACTCATATCTGGTGTCTCTGTAGCGTGCTTTTACAAAGCAAAAAAGTTTTCCAGTGTAAGCTAATAGCAGTCAGTGTCCTTAAAGCGGGTGTGTCAGGCCTTCCTTCAGCGTGTGCCCTGCAGAACCCTGCCAGTGTACTTTGACAGTTGCCACTCATATCTGGTGTCTCTATAGCGTGCTTTTACAAAGAAAAAAAGTTTTCCAGTGTAAGCTAATAGCAGTCAGTGTCCTTAAAGCGGGTGTGTCAGGCCTTCATCGTGTGCCCTGCAGACCCCTGCCAGTGTACTTTGACAGTTGCCACTCATATCTGGTGTCTCTGTAGCGTGCTTTTACAAAGCAAAAAAGTTTTCCAGTGTAAGCTAATAGCAGTCAGTGTCCTTAAAGCAAGTGCTTCAGGCCTTCAGCGTGTGCCCTGCAGACCCCTGCCAGTGTACTTTGACAGTTGCCACTCATATCTGGTGTCTATATAGCGTGCTTTTACAAAGAAAAAAAGTTTTCCAGTGTAAGCTAGTAGCAGTCAGTGTCCTTAAAGCGGGTGTGTCAGGCCTTCCTTCAGCGTGTGCCCTGCAGACCCCTGCCAGTGTACTTTGACAGTTGCCACTCATATCTGGTGTCTCTATAGTGTGCTTTTACAAAGAAAAAAAGTTTTCCAGTGTAAGCTAATAGCAGTCAGTGTCCTTAAAGCGGGTGTTTCAGGCCTTCAGCGTGTGCCCTGCAGACCCCTGCCAGTGCACTTTGACAGTTGCCACTCATATCCGGTGTCTCTGTAGCGTGCTTTTAAAAAGCAAAAAAGTTTTCCAGTGTAAGCTAATAGCAGTCAGTGTCCTTAAAGCGGGTGTGTCAGGCCTTCCTTCAGCGTGTGCCCTGCAGACCCCTGCCAGTGTACTTTGACAGTTGCCACTCATATCTGGTGTCTCTGTAGCATGCTTTTACAAAGAAAAAAGTTTTCCAGTGTAAGCTAATAGCAGTCAGTGTCCTTAAAGCGGGTGTTTCAGGCCTTCAGCGTGTGCCCTGCAGACCCCTGCCAGTGTACTTTGACAGTTGCCACTCATATCTGGTGTCTCTATAGCGTGCTTTTACAAAGAAAAAGTTTTCCAGTGTAAGCTAATAGCAGTCAGTGTCCTTAAAGCGGGTGTTTCAGGCCTTCAGCGTGTGCCCTCCAGACCCCTGCCAGTGTACTTTGACAGTTGCCACTCCTATCTGGTGTCTCTGTAGCGTGCTTTTACAAAGCAAAAAAGTTTTCCAGTGTAAGCTAATAGGAGTCAGTGTCCTTAAAGCGGGTCTGTCAGGCCTTCCTTCAGCGTGTGCCCTGCCAGTGTACTTTGACAGTTGCCACTCATATCTGGTGTCTCTGTAGCGTGCTTTTACAAAGCAAAAAAGTTTTCCAGTGTAAGCTTATAGCAGTCAGTGTCCTTAAAGCGGGTGTGTCAGGCCTTCCTTCAGCGTGTGCCCTGCAGACCCCTGCCAGTGTACTTTGACAGTTGCCACTCATATCTGGTGTTTCTGTAGCGTGCTTTTACAAAGCAAAAAAGTTTTCCAGTGTAAGCTAATAGCAGTCAGTGTCCTTAAAGCGGGTGTGTCAGGCCTTCCTTCAGCGTGTGCCCTGCAGACCCCTGCCAGTGTACTTTGACAGTTGCCACTCATATCTGGTGTCTCTGTAGCGTGCTTTTACGAAGAAAAACAGTTTTCCAGTGTAAGCTTATAGCAGTCAGTGTCCTTAAAACGGGTGCTTCAGGCCTTCAGCGTGTGCCCTGCAGACCCCTGCCAGTGTACTTTGACAGTTGCCACTCATATCTGGTGTCTCTATAGCGTGCTTTTACAAAGAAAAATGTTTTCCATTGTAAGCTAATAGCAGTCAGTGTCCTTAAAGCGAGTGCTTCAGGCCTTCAGCGTGTGCCCTGCAGACCCCTGCCAGTGTACTTTGACAGTTGCCACTCATATCTGGTGTCTCTATAGCGTGCTTTTACAAAGAAAAATGTTTTCCATTGTAAGCTAATAGCAGACAGTGTCCTTAAAGCGAGTGCTTCAGGCCTTCAGCGTGTGCCCTGCAGACCCCTGCCAGTGTACTTTGACAGTTGCCACTCATATCTGGTGTCTCTATAGCGTGCTTTTACAAAGAAAAAAAGTTTTCCAGTGTAAGCTAATAGCAGTCAGTGTCCTTAAAACGGGTGTTTCAGGCCTTCAGCGTGTACCCTGCAGACCGCTGCCAGTGTACTTTGACAGTTGCCACTCATATCTGGTGTCTCTGTAGTGTGCTTTTACAAAGCAAAAAAGTTTTCCAGTGTAAGCTAATAGCAGTCAGTGTCCTTAAAGCGAGTGCTTCAGGCCTTCAGCGTGTGCCCTGCAGACCCCTGCCAGTGTACTTTGACAGTTGCCACTCATATCTGGTGTCTATATAGCGTGCTTTTACAAAGCAAAAATGTTTTCCAGTGTAAGCTAATAGCAGTCAGTGTCCTTAAAGCGGGTGTGTCTGGCCTTCAGCGTGTGTCCTGCAGACCCCTGCCAGTGTACTTTGACAGTTGCCACTCATATCTGGTGTCTCTATAGCATGCTTTTACAAAGAAAAAAAGTTTTCCAGTGTAAGCTAATATCAGTCAGTGTCCTTAAAGCGGGTGTGTAAGGCCTTCCTTCAGCGTGTGCCCTGCAGACCCCTGCCAGTGTACTTTGACAGTTGCGACTCATATTTGGTGTCTCTGTAGCGTGCTTTTGCAAAGAAAAAAAGTTTTACAGTGTAAGCTAATAGCAGTCAGTGTCCTTAAAGCGGGTGTTTCAGGCCTTCAGCGTGTGCCCTGCAGACCCCTGCCAGTGTACTTTGACAGTTGCCACTCATATCTGGTGTCTCTATAGTGTGCTTTTACAAAGAAAAAAAGTTTTCCAGTGTACGCTAATAGCAGTCAGTGTCCTTAAAGCGGGTGTGTCTGGCCTTCAGCGTGTTTCCTGCAGACCTATGCCAGTGTACTTTGACAGTTGGCACTCATATCTGGTGTCTCTATAGCGTGCTTTTACAAAAAAAAACAGTTTTCCAGTGTAAGCTAATAGCAGTCAGTGTCCTTAAAACGGATGTTTCAGGCCTTCAGCGTGTGCCCTGCAGACCCCTGCCAGTGTACTTTGACAGTTGCCACTCATATCTGGTGTCTCTATAGCGTGCTTTTACAAAGAAAAATGTTTTCCATTGTAAGCTAATAGCAGTCAGTGTCCTTAAAGTGGGTGTTTCAGGCATTCAACGTGTGCCCTCCAGACCCCTGCCAGTGTACTTTGACAGTTGCCACTCCTATCTGGTGTCTCTGTAGCGTGCTTTTACAAAGCAAAAAAGTTTTCCAGTGTAAGCTAATAGGAGTCAGTGTCCTTAAAGCGGGTGTGTCAGGCCTTCCTTCAGCGTGTGCCCTGCAGACCCCTGCCAGTGTACTTTGACAGTTGCCACTCATATCTGGTGTCTCTGTAGCGTGCTTTTACAAAGCAAAAAAGTTTTCCAGTGTAAGCTAATAGCAGTCAGTGTCCTTAAAGCGGGTGTGTCAGACCTTCCTTCAGCGTGTGCCCTGCAGACCCCTGCCAGTGTACTTTGACAGTTGCCACTCATATCTGGTGTCTCTGTAGCGTGCTTTTACAAAGAAAAACAGTTTTCCAGTGTAAGCTAATAGCAGTCAGTGTCCTTAAAACGGATGTTTCAGGCCTTCAGCGTGTGCCCTGCAGACCCCTGCCAGTGTACTTTGACAGTTGCCACTCATATCTGGTGTCTCTATAGCGTGCTTTTACAAAGAAAAATGTTTTCCATTGTAAGCTAATACCAGTCAGTGTCCTTAAAGTGGGTGTTTCAGGCCTTCAGCGTGTGCCCTGCAGACCCCTGCCAGTGTACTTTGACAGTTGCCACTCATATCTGGTGTCTCTATGGCGTGCTTTTACAAAGAAAAAAAGTTTTCCAGTGTAAGCTAATAGCAGTCAGTGTCCTTAAAGCGGGTGTTTCAGGCATTCATCGTGTGCCCTGCAGACCCCTGCCAGTGTACTTTGACAGTTGCCACTCATATCTGGTGTCTCTGTAGCGTGCTTTTACAAAGCAAAAAAGTTTTCCAGTGTAAGCTAATAGCAGTCAGTGTCCTTAAAGCGAGTGCTTCAGGCCTTCAGTGCGTGCCCTGCAGACCCCTGCCAGTGTACTTTGACAGTTGCCCCTCATATTTGGTGTCTATATAGCGTGCTTTTACAAAGAAAAAAAGTTTTCCAGTGTAAGCTAATAGCAGTCAGTGTCCTTAAAGCGGGTGCTTCAGGCCTTCAGCGTGTGCCCTGCAGACCCCTGCCAGTGTACTTTGACAGTTGCCACTCATATCTGCTGTCTCTATAGCGTGCTTTTACAAAGCAAAAAAGTTTTCCAGTGTAAGCTAATAGCAGTCAGTGTCCTTCAAGCGGGTGTGTCAGGCCTTCCTTCAGCATGTGCCCTGCAGACCCCTGCCAGTGTACTTTGACAGTTGCCACTCATATCTGGTGTCTCTATAGCGTGCTTTTACAAAGAAAAATGTTTTCCATTGTAAGCTAATAGCAGTCAGTGTCCTTAAAGTGGGTGTTTCAGGCCTTCAGCGTGTGCCCTGCAGACCCCTGCCAGTGTACTTTGACAGTTGCCACTCATATCTGGTGTCTCTATAGCGTGCTTTTACAAAGAAAAAAAGTTTTCCAGTGTAAGCTAATAGCAGTCAGTGTCCTTAAAGCGGGTGTGTCAGGCCTTCATCGTGTGCCCTGCTGACCCCTGCCAGTGTACTTTGACAGTTGCCACTCATATCTGGTGTCTCTATAGCGTGCTTTTACAAAGCAAAAAAGTTTTCCAGTGTAAGCTAATAGCAGTCAGTGTCCTTAAAGCGGGTGCTTCAGGCCTTCAGCGTGTGCCCTGCAGACCCCTGCCAGTGTACTTTGACAGTTGCCACTCATATCTGGTGTCTCTATAGCGTGCTTTTACAAAGCAAAAAAGTTTTCCAGTGTAAGGTAATAGCAGTCAGTGTCCTTAAAGCGGGTGCTTCAGGCCTTCAGCGTGTGCCCTGCAGACCCCTGCCAGTGTACTTTGACAGTTGCCACTCATATCTGGTGTCTCTATAGCGTGCTTTTACAAAGAAAAAATGTTTTCCATTGTAGGCTTATAGCAGTCAGTGTCCTTAAAGCGGGTGTTTCAGGCCTTGAGCGTGTGCCCTGCAGACCCCTGCCAGTGTACTTTGACTGTTGCCACTCATATCTGGTGTCTCTGTAGCGTGCTTTTACAAATAAAAACAGTTTTCCAGTGTAAGCTAATAGCAGTCAGTGTCCTTAAAGCGGGTGTGTCAGGCCTTCCTTCAGCGTGTGCCCTGCAGACCCCTGCCAGTGTACTTTGACAGTTGCCACTCATATCTGGTGTCTCTGTAGCGTGCTTTTACAAAGAAAAACAGTTTTCCAGTGTAAGCTAATAGCAGTCAGTGTCCTTAAAACGGGTGTTTCAGGCCTTCAGCGTGTGCCCTGCAGACTTCTGCCAGTGTACTTTGACAGTTGCCACTCATATCTGGTGTCTCTATAGCGTGCTTTTACAAAGAAAAAAAGTTTTCCAGTGTAAGTTAATAGCAGTCAGTGTCCTTAAAGCGGGTGTTTCAGGCCTTCATCGTGTGCCCTGCAGACCCCTGCCAGTGTACTTTGACAGTTGCCACTCATATCTGGTGTCTCTGTAGCGTGCTTTTACAAAGCAAAAAAGTTTTCCAGTGTAAGCTAATAGCAGTCAGTGTCCTTAAAGCGGGTGTGTCAGGCCTTCCTTCAGCGTGTGCCCTGCAGACCCCTGCCAGTGTACTTTGACAGTTGCCACTCATATCTGGTGTCTCTGTAGCGTGCTTTTACGAAGAAAAACAGTTTTCCAGTGTAAGCTTATAGCAGTCAGTGTCCTTAAAACGGGTGTTTCAGGCCTTCAGCGTGTGCCCTGCAGACCCCTGCCAGTGTACTTTGACAGTTGCCACTCATATCTGGTGTCTCTATAGCGTGCTTTTACAAAGAAAAATGTTTTCCATTGTAAGCTAATAGCAGTCAGTGTCCTTAAAGCGAGTGCTTCAGGCCTTCAGCGTGTGCCCTGCAGACCCCTGCCAGTGTACTTTGACAGTTGCCACTCATATCTGGTGTCTCTATAGCGTGCTTTTACAAAGAAAAATGTTTTCCATTGTAAGCTAATAGCAGACAGTGTCCTTAAAGCGAGTGCTTCAGGCCTTCAGCGTGTGCCCTGCAGACCCCTGCCAGTGTACTTTGACAGTTGCCACTCATATCTGGTGTCTCTGTAGCATGCTTTTACAAAGAAAAAGTTTTCCAGTGTAAGCTAATAGCAGTCAGTGTCCTTAAAGCGGGTGTTTCAGGCCTTCAGCGTGTGCCCTCCAGACCCCTGCCAGTGTACTTTGACAGTTGCCACTCATATCTGGTGTCTCTATAGCATGCTTTTACAAAGAAAAACGTTTTCCAGTGTTAGCTAATAGCAGTCAGTGTCCTTAAAGCGGGTGTGTCAGGCCTTCCTTCAGCGTGTGCCCTGCAGACCCCTGCCAGTGTACTTTGACAGTTGCCACTCATATCTGGTGTCTCTGTAGCGTGCTTTTACAAAGCAAAAACGTTTTCCAGTGTAAGCTAATAGCAGTCAGTGTCCTTAAAGCGAGTGCTTCAGGCCTTCAGCGTGTGCCCTGCAGACCCCTGCCAGTGTACTTTGACAGTTGCCACTCATATCTGGTGTCTCTGTAGCGTGCTTTTACAAAGCAAAAAAGTTTTCCAGTGTAAGCTAATAGCAGTCCGTGTCCTTAAAGCGGGTGTGTCAGGCCTTCCTTCAGCGTGTGCCCTGCAGACCCCTGCCAGTGTACTTTAACAGTTGCCACTCATATCTGGTGTCTCTGTAGCGTGCTTTTACAAAGAAAAACAGTTTTCCAGTGTAAGCTAATAGCAGTCAGTGTCCTTAAAACGGGAGTTTCAGGCCTTCAGCGTGTGCCCTGCAGACTTCTGCCAGTGTACTTTGACAGTTGCCACTCATATCTGGTGTCTCTATAGCGTGCTTTTACAAAGAAAAAAAGTTTTCCAGTGTAAGTTAATAGCAGTCAGTGTCCTTAAAGTGGGTGTTTCAGGCCTTCAGCGTGTGCCCTGCAGATCCCTGCCAGTGTACTTTGACAGTTGCCACTCATATCTGGTGTCTCTGTAGCGTGCTTTTACACAGCAAAAAAGTTTTCCAGTGTAAGCTAATAGCAGTCAGTGTCCTTAAAGCGGGTGTGTCAGGCCTTCAGCGTGTGCCCTGCAGACCCCTGCCAGTGTACTTTGACAGTTGCCACTCATATCTGGTGTCTCTGTAGCGTGCTTTTACAAAGCAAAAAAGTTTTCCAGTGTAAGCTAATAGCAGTCAGTGTCCTTAAAGCGAGTGCTTCAGGCCTTCAGCGTGTGCCCTGCCGACCCCTGCCAGTGTACTTTTACAGTTGCCACTCATATCTGGTGTCTATATAGCGTGCTTTTACAAAGCAAAAATGTTTTCCAGTGTAAGCTAATAGCAGTCAGTGTCCTTAAAGCGGGTGTTTCAGGCCTTCAGCGTGTGTCCTGCAGACCCCTGCCAGTGTACTTTGACAGTTGCCACTCATATCTGGTGTCTCTATAGCGTGCTTTTACAAAGAAAAAAAGTTTTCCAGTGTAAGCTAATAGCAGTCAGTGTCCTTAAAGTGGGTGTTTCAGGCCTTCAGCGTGTGCCCTGCAGACCCCTGCCAGTGTACTTTGACAGTTGCCACTCATATCTGGTGTCTCTGTAGCGTGCTTTTACAAAGCAAAAAAGTTTTCCAGTGTAAGCTAATAGCAGTCAGTGTCCTTAAAGTGAGTGCTTCAGGCCTTCAGCGTGTGCCCTGCCGACCCCTGCCAGTGTACTTTGACAGTTGCCACTCATATCTGGTGTCTATATAGCGTGCTTTTACAAAGCAAAAATGTTTTCCAGTGTAAGGTAATAGCAGTCAGTGTCCTTAAAGCGGGTGTTTCAGGCCTTAAGCGTGTGTCCTGCAGACCCCTGCCAGTGTACTTTGACAGTTGCCACTCATATCTGGTGTCTCTGTAGCGTGCTTTTGCAAAGAAAAAAAGTTTTACAGTGTAAGCTAATAGCAGTCGTCAGTGTCCTTAAAGCGGGTGTTTCAGGCCTTCAGCGTGTGCCCTGCAGACCCCTGCCAGTGTACTTTGACAGTTGCCACTCATATCTGGTGTCTCTATAGTGTGCTTTTACAAAGAAAAAAAGTTTTCCAGTGTACGCTAATAGCAGTCAGTGTCCTTAAAGCGGGTGTGTCTGGCCTTCAGCGTGTTTCCTGCAGACCTATGCCAGTGTTCTTTGACAGTTGCCACTCATATCTGGTGTCTCTATAGCGTGCTTTTACAAAGAAAAAATGTTTTCCAGTGTTAGCTAATAGCAGTCAGTGTCCTTAAAGCGGGTGTGTCAGGCCTTCCCTCAGCGTGTGCCCTGCAGACCCCTGCCAGTGTACTTTGACAGTTGCCACTCATATCTGGTGTGTCTATAGCGTGCTTTTACAAAGAAAAAATGTTTTCCAGTGTAAGCTAATAGCAGTCAGTGTCCTTAAAGCGGGTGTGTCAGGCCTTCCTTCAGCGTGTGCCCTGCAGACCCCTGCCAGTGTACTTTGACAGTTGCCACTCATATCTGGTGTCTCTGTAGCATGCTTTTACAAAGAAAAAGTTTTCCAGTGTAAGCTAATAGCAGTCAGTGTCCTTAAAGCGGGTGTTTCAGGCCTTCAGCGTGTGCCCTCCAGACCCCTGCCAGTGTACTTTGACAGTTGCCACTCATATCTGGTGTCTCTGTAGCATGCTTTTACAAAGAAAAACAGTTTTCCAGTGTAAGCTAATAGCAGTCAGTGTCCTTAAAGCGGGTGTGTCAGGCCTTCCTTCAGCGTGTGCCCTGCAGACCCCTGCCAGTGTACTTTGACAGTTGCCACTCATATCTGGTGTCTCTGTAGCGTGCTTTTACAAAGCAAAAAAGTTTTCCAGTGTAAGCTAATAGCAGTCAGTGTCCTTAAAGCGGGTGTGTCAGGCCTTCCTTCAGCGTGTGCCCTGCAGACCCCTGCCAGTGTACTTTGACAGTTGCCACTCATATCTGGTGTCTCTGTAGCATGCTTTTACAAAGAAAAACAGTTTTCCAGTGTAAGCTAGTAGCAGTCAGTGTCCTTAAAGCGGGTGTTTCAGGCCTTCAGCGTGTGCCCTCCAGACCCCTGCCAGTGTACTTTGACAGTTGCACTCCTATCTGGTGTCTCTGTAGCGTGCTTTTACAATGCAAAAATGTTTTCCAGTGTAAGCTAATAGGAGTCAGTGTCCTTAAAGCGGGTGTGTCAGGCCTTCCTTCAGCGTGTGCCCTGCAGACCCCTGCCAGTGTACTTTGACAGTTGCCACTCATATCTGGTGTCTCTGTAGCGTGCTTTAACAAAGAAAAACAGTTTTCCAGTGTAAGCTAATAGCAGTCAGTGTCCTTAAAACGGGTGTTTCAGGCCTTCAGCGTGTGCCCTGCAGACCCCTGCCAGTGTACTTTGACAGTTGCCACTCATATCTGGTGTCTCTATAGCGTGCTTTTACAAAGAAAAATGTTTTCCATTGTAAGCTAATAGCAGTCAGTGTCCTTAAAGTGGGTGTTTCAGGCCTTCAGCGTGTGCCCTGCAGACCCCTGCCAGTGTACTTTGACAGTTGCCACTCATATCTGGTGTCTCTATAGCGTGCTTTTACAAAGAAAAAAAGTTTTCCAGTGTAAGCTAATAGCAGTCAGTTTCCTTAAAGCGGGTGTGTCAGGCCTTCATCGTGTGCCCTGCAGACCCCTGCCAGTGTACTTTGACAGTTGCCACTCATATCTGGTGTCTCTGTAGCGTGCTTTTACAAAGCAAAAAAGTTTTCCAGTGTAAGCTAATAGCAGTCAGTGTCCTTAAAGCGAGTGCTTCAGGCCTTCAGCGTGTGCCCTGCAGACCCCTGCCAGTGTACTTTGACAGTTGCCACTCATATCTGGTGTCTCTGTAGCGTGCTTTTACAAAGCAAAAAAGTTTTCCAGTGTAAGCTAATAGCAGTCAGTGTCCTTAAAGCGGGTGTGTCAGGCTTTCCTTCAGCGTGTGCCCTGCAGACCCCTGCCAGTGTACTTTAACAGTTGCCACTCATATCTGGTGTCTCTGTAGCGTGCTTTTACAAAGAAAAACAGTTTTCCAGTGTAAGCTAATAGCAGTCAGTGTCCTTAAAACGGGAGTTTCAGGCCTTCAGCGTGTGCCCTGCAGACTTCTGCCAGTGTACTTTGACAGTTGCCACTCATATCTGGTGTCTCTATAGCGTGCTTTTACAAAGAAAAAAAGTTTTCCAGTGTAAGTTAATAGCAGTCAGTGTCCTTAAAGCGGGTGTTTCAGGCCTTCAGCGTGTGCCCTGCAGATCCCTGCCAGTGTACTTTGACAGTTGCCACTCATATCTGGTGTTTCTGTAGCGTGCTTTTACACAGAAAAAAAGTTTTCCAGTGTAAGCTAATAGCAGTCAGTGTCCTTAAAGCGGGTGTGTCAGGCCTTCAGCGTGTGCCCTGCAGACCCCTGCCAGTGTACTTTGACAGTTGCCACTCATATCTGGTGTCTCTGTAGCGTGCTTTTACAAAGCAAAAACGTTTTCCAGTGTAAGCTAATAGCAGTCAGTGTCCTTAAAGCGAGTGCTTCAGGCCTTCAGCGTGTGCCCTGCCGACCCCTGCCAGTGTACTTTGACAGTTGCCACTCATATCTGGTGTCTCTATAGCGTGCTTTTACAAAGAAAAAAAGTTTTCCAGTGTAAGCTAATAGCAGTCAGTGTCCTTAAAGTGGGTGTTTCAGGCCTTCAGCGTGTGCCCTGCAGACCCCTGCCAGTGTACTTTGACAGTTGCCACTCATATCTGGTGTCTCTGTAGCGTGCTTTTACAAAGCAAAAAAGTTTTCCAGTGTAAGCTAATAGCAGTCAGTGTCCTTAAAGCGAGTGCTTCAGGCCTTCAGCGTGTGCCCTGCCGACCCCTGCCAGTGTACTTTGACAGTTGCCACTCATATCTGGTGTCTCTGTAGCGTGCTTTTGCAAAGAAAAAAAGTTTTACAGTGTAAGCTAATAGCAGTCAGTGTCCTTAAAGCGGGTGTGTCTGGCCTTCAGCGTGTTTCCTGCAGACCAATGCCAGTGTACTTTGACAGTTGCCACTCATATCTGGTGTCTCTATAGCGTGCTTTTACAAAGAAAAAATGTTTTCCAGTGTTAGCTAATAGCAGTCAGTGTCCTTAAAGCGGGTGTGTCAGGCCTTCCCTCAGCGTGTGCCCTGCAGACCCCTGCCAGTGTACTTTGACTGTTGCCACTCATATCTGGTGTGTCTATAGCGTGCTTTTACAAAGAAAAAATGTTTTCCAGTGTAAGCTAATAGCAGTCAGTGTCCTTAAAGCGGGTGTTTCAGGCCTTCAGCGTGTGCCCTGCAGACCCCTGCCAGTGTACTTTGACAGTTGCCACTCATATCCGGCGTCTCTGTAGCGTGCTTTTACAAAGCAAAAAAGTTTTCCAGTGTAAGCTAATAGCAGTCAGTGTCCTTAAAGCGGGTGTGTCAGGCCTTCCTTCAGCGTGTGCCCTGCAGACCCCTGCCAGTGTACTTTGACAGTTGCCACTCATATCTGGTGTCTCTGTAGCATGCTTTTACAAAGAAAAAGTTTTCCAGTGTAAGCTAATAGCAGTCAGTGTCCTTAAAGCGGGTGTTTCAGGCCTTCAGCGTGTGCCCTCCAGACCCCTGCCAGTGTACTTTGACAGTTGCCACTCATATCTGGTGTCTCTATAGCATGCTTTTACAAAGAAAAACGTTTTCCAGTGTTAGCTAATAGCAGTCAGTGTCCTTAAAGCGGGTGTGTCAGGCCTTCCTTCAGCGTGTGCCCTGCAGACCCCTGCCAGTGTACTTTGACAGTTGCCACTCATATCTGGTGTCTCTGTAGCGTGCTTTTACAAAGCAAAAACGTTTTCCAGTGTAAGCTAATAGCAGTCAGTGTCCTTAAAGCGAGTGCTTCAGGCCTTCAGCGTGTGCCCTGCAGACCCCTGCCAGTGTACTTTGACAGTTGCCACTCATATCTGGTGTCTCTGTAGCGTGCTTTTACAAAGCAAAAAAGTTTTTCAGTGTAAGCTAATAGCAGTCAGTGTCCTTAAAGCGAGTGCTTCAGGCCTTCAGCGTGTGCCCTGCAGACCCCTGCCAGTGTACTTTGACAGTTGCCACTCATATCTGGTGTCTCTGTAGCGTGCTTTTACAAAGCAAAAAAGTTTTCCAGTGTAAGCTAATAGCAGTCAGTGTCCTTAAAGCGGGTGTGTCAGGCCTTCCTTCAGCGTGTGCCCTGCAGACCCCTGCCAGTGTACTTTAACAGTTGCCACTCATATCTGGTGTCTCTGTAGCGTGCTTTTACAAAGAAAAACAGTTTTCCAGTGTAAGCTAATAGCAGTCAGTGTCCTTAAAACGGGAGTTTCAGGCCTTCAGCGTGTGCCCTGCAGACTTCTGCCAGTGTACTTTGACAGTTGCCACTCATATCTGGTGTCTCTATAGCGTGCTTTTACAAAGAAAAAAAGTTTTCCAGTGTAAGTTAATAGCAGTCAGTGTCCTTAAAGCGGGTGTTTCAGGCCTTCAGCGTGTGCCCTGCAGATCCCTGCCAGTGTACTTTGACAGTTGCCACTCATATCTGGTGTCTCTGTAGCGTGCTTTTAAACAGCAAAAAAGTTTTCCAGTGTAAGCTAATAGCAGTCAGTGTCCTTAAAGCGGGTGTGTCAGGCCTTCAGCGTGTGCCCTGCAGACCCCTGCCAGTGTACTTTGACAGTTGCCACTCATATCTGGTGTCTCTGTAGCGTGCTTTTACAAAGCAAAAAAGTTTTCCAGTGTAAGCTAATAGCAGTCAGTGTCCTTAAAGCGAGTGCTTCAGGCCTTCAGCGTGTGCCCTGCCGACCCCTGCCAGTGTACTTTTACAGTTGCCACTCATATCTGGTGTCTATATAGCGTGCTTTTACAAAGCAAAAATGTTTTCCAGTGTAAGCTAATAGCAGTCAGTGTCCTTAAAGCGGGTGTTTCAGGCCTTCAGCGTGTGTCCTGCAGACCCCTGCCAGTGTACTTTGACAGTTGCCACTCATATCTGGTGTCTCTATAGCGTGCTTTTACAAAGAAAAAAAGTTTTCCAGTGTAAGCTAATAGCAGTCAGTGTCCTTAAAGTGGGTGTTTCAGGCCTTCAGCGTGTGCCCTGCAGACCCCTGCCAGTGTACTTTGACAGTTGCCACTCATATCTGGTGTCTCTGTAGCGTGCTTTTACAAAGCAAAAAAGTTTTCCAGTGTAAGCTAATAGCAGTCAGTGTCCTTAAAGTGAGTGCTTCAGGCCTTCAGCGTGTGCCCTGCCGACCCCTGCCAGTGTACTTTGACAGTTGCCACTCATATCTGGTGTCTTTATAGCGTGCTTTTACAAAGCAAAAATGTTTTCCAGTGTAAGCTAATAGCAGTCAGTGTCCTTAAAGCGGGTGTTTCAGGCCTTAAGCGTGTGTCCTGCAGACCCCTGCCAGTGTACTTTGACAGTTGCCACTCATATCTGGTGTCTCTGTAGCGTGCTTTTGCAAAGAAAAAAAGTTTTACAGTGTAAGCTAATAGCAGTCGTCAGTGTCCTTAAAGCGGGTGTTTCAGGCCTTCAGCGTGTGCCCTGCAGACCCCTGCCAGTGTACTTTGACAGTTGCCACTCATATCTGGTGTCTCTATAGTGTGCTTTTACAAAGAAAAAAAGTTTTCCAGTGTACGCTAATAGCAGTCAGTGTCCTTAAAGCGGGTGTGTCTGGCCTTCAGCGTGTTTCCTGCAGACCTATGCCAGTGTACTTTGACAGTTGCCACTCATATCTGGTGTCTCTATAGCGTGCTTTTACAAAGAAAAAATGTTTTCCAGTGTTAGCTAATAGCAGTCAGTGTCCTTAAAGCGGGTGTGTCAGGCCTTCCCTCAGCGTGTGCCCTGCAGACCCCTGCCAGTGTACTTTGACAGTTGCCACTCATATCTGGTGTGTCTATAGCGTGCTTTTACAAAGAAAAAATGTTTTCCAGTGTAAGCTAATAGCAGTCAGTGTCCTTAAAGCGGGTGTGTCAGGCCTTCCTTCAGCGTGTGCCCTGCAGACCCCTGCCAGTGTACTTTGACAGTTGCCACTCATATCTGGTGTCTCTGTAGCATGCTTTTACAAAGAAAAAGTTTTCCAGTGTAAGCTAATAGCAGTCAGTGTCCTTAAAGCGGGTGTTTCAGGCCTTCAGCGTGTGCCCTCCAGACCCCTGCCAGTGTACTTTGACAGTTGCAACTCATATGTGGTGTCTCTGTAGCATGCTTTTACAAAGAAAAAGTTTTCCAGTGTAAGCTAATAGCAGTCAGTGTCCTTAAAGCGGGAGTTTCAGGCCTTCAGCGTGTGCCCTGCAGACCCCTGCCAGTGTACTTTGACAGTTGCCACTCATATCTGGTGTCTCTATAGCGTGCTTTTACAAAGAAAAAAAGTTTTCCAGTGTAAGTTAATAGCAGTCAGTGTCCTTAAAGCGGGTGTTTCAGGCCTTCAGCGTGTGCCCTGCAGATCCCTGCCAGTGTACTTTGACAGTTGCCACTCATATCTGGTGTTTCTGTAGCGTGCTTTTACACAGCAAAAAAGTTTTCCAGTGTAAGCTAATAGCAGTCAGTGTCCTTAAAGCGGGTGTATCAGGCCTTCCTTCAGCGTGTGCCCTGCAGACCCCTGCCAGTGTACTTTGACAGTTGCCACTCATATCTGGTGTCTCTGTAGCATGCTTTTACAAAGAAAAAGTTTTCCAGTGTAAGCTAATAGCAGTCAGTGTCCTTAAAGCGGGTGTTTCAGGCCTTCAGCGTGTGCCCTCCAGACCCCTGCCAGTGTACTTTGACAGTTGCCACTCATATCTGGTGTCTCTATAGCATGCTTTTACAAAGAAAAACGTTTTCCAGTGTTAGCTAATAGCAGTCAGTGTCCTTAAAGCGGGTGTGTCAGGCCTTCCTTCAGCGTGTGCCCTGCAGACCCCTGCCAGTGTACTTTGACAGTTGCCACTCATATCTGGTGTCTCTGTAGCGTGCTTTTACAAAGCAAAAACGTTTTCCAGTGTAAGCTAATAGCAGTCAGTGTCCTTAAAGCGAGTGCTTCAGGCCTTTAGCGTGTGCCCTGCAGACCCCTGCCAGTGTACTTTGACAGTTGCCACTCATATCTGGTGTCTCTGTAGCGTGCTTTTACAAAGCAAAAAAGTTTTCCAGTGTAAGCTAATAGCAGTCAGTGTCCTTAAAGCGAGTGCTTCAGGCCTTCAGCGTGTGCCCTGCAGACCCCTGCCAGTGTACTTTGACAGTTGCCACTCATATCTGGTGTCTCTGTAGCGTGCTTTTACAAAGCAAAAAAGTTTTCCAGTGTAAGCTAATAGCAGTCAGTGTCCTTAAAGCGGGTGTGTCAGGCCTTCCTTCAGCGTGTGCCCTGCAGACCCCTGCCAGTGTACTTTAACAGTTGCCACTCATACCTGGTGTCTCTGTAGCGTGCTTTTACAAAGAAAAACAGTTTTCCAGTGTAAGCTAATAGCAGTCAGTGTCCTTAAAACGGGAGTTTCAGGCCTTCAGCGTGTGCCCTGCAGACTTCTGCCAGTGTACTTTGACAGTTGCCACTCATATCTGGTGTCTCTATAGCGTGCTTTTACACAGCAAAAAAGTTTTCCAGTGTAAGCTAATAGCAGTCAGTGTCCTTAAAGCGGGTGTGTCAGGCCTTCAGCGTGTGCCCTGCAGACCCCTGCCAGTGTACTTTGACAGTTGCCACTCATATCTGGTGTCTCTGTAGCGTGCTTTTACAAAGCAAAAAAGTTTTCCAGTGTAAGCTAATAGCAGTCAGTGTCCTTAATGCGAGTGCTTCAGGCCTTCAGCGTGTGCCCTGCCGACCCCTGCCAGTGTACTTTTACAGTTGCCACTCATATCTGGTGTCTATATAGCGTGCTTTTACAAAGCAAAAATGTTTTCCAGTGTAAGCTAATAGCAGTCAGTGTCCTTTTAAAGCGGGTGTTTCAGGCCTTCAGCGTGTGTCCTGCAGACCCCTGCCAGTGTACTTTGACAGTTGCCACTCATATCTGGTGTCTCTATAGCGTGCTTTTACAAAGAAAAAAAGTTTTCCAGTGTAAGCTAATAGCAGTCAGTGTCCTTAAAGTGGGTGTTTCAGGCCTTCAGCGTGTGCCCTGCAGACCCCTGCCAGTGTACTTTGACAGTTGCCACTCATATCTGGTGTCTCTGTAGCGTGCTTTTACAAAGCAAAAAAGTTTTCCAGTGTAAGCTAATAGCAGTCAGTGTCCTTAAAGTGAGTGCTTCAGGCCTTCAGCGTGTGCCCTGCCGACCCCTGCCAGTGTACTTTGACAGTTGCCACTCATATCTGGTGTCTATATAGCGTGCTTTTACAAAGCAAAAATGTTTTCCAGTGTAAGCTAATAGCAGTCAGTGTCCTTAAAGCGGGTGTTTCAGGCCTTAAGCGTGTGTCCTGCAGACCCCTGCCAGTGTACTTTGACAGTTGCCACTCATATCTGGTGTCTCTGTAGCGTGCTTTTGCAAAGAAAAAAAGTTTTACAGTGTAAGCTAATAGCAGTCGTCAGTGTCCTTAAAGCGGGTGTTTCAGGCCTTCAGCGTGTGCCCTGCAGACCCCTGCCAGTGTACTTTGACAGTTGCCACTCATATCTGGTGTCTCTGTAGCATGCTTTTACAAAGAAAAAGTTTTCCAGTGTAAGCTAATAGCAGTCAGTGTCCTTAAAGCGGGTGTTTCAGGCCTTCAGCGTGTGCCCTCCAGACCCCTGCCAGTGTACTTTGACAGTTGCCACTCATATCTGGTGTCTCTATAGCATGCTTTTACAAAGAAAAACGTTTTCCAGTGTTAGCTAATAGCAGTCAGTGTCCTTAAAGCGGGTGTGTCAGGCCTTCCTTCAGCGTGTGCCCTGCAGACCCCTGCCAGTGTACTTTGACAGTTGCCACTCATATCTGGTGTCTCTGTAGCGTGCTTTTACAAAGCAAAAACGTTTTCCAGTGTAAGCTAATAGCAGTCAGTGTCCTTAAAGCGAATGCTTCAGGCCTTCAGCGTGTGCCCTGCAGACCCCTGCCAGTGTACTTTGACAGTTGCCACTCATATCTGGTGTCTCTGTAGCGTGCTTTTACAAAGCAAAAAAGTTTTCCAGTGTAAGCTAATAGCAGTCAGTGTCCTTAAAGCGAGTGCTTCAGGCCTTCAGCGTGTGCCCTGCAGACCCCTGCCAGTGAACTTTGACAGTTGCCACTCATATCTGGTGTCTCTGTAGCGTGCTTTTACAAAGCAAAAAAGTTTTCCAGTGTAAGCTAATAGCAGTCAGTGTCCTTAAAGCGGGTGTGTCAGGCCTTCCTTCAGCGTGTGCCCTGCAGACCCCTGCCAGTGTACTTTAACAGTTGCCACTCATATCTGGTGTCTCTGTAGCGTGCTTTTACAAAGAAAAACAGTTTTCCAGTGTAAGCTAATAGCAGTCAGTGTCCTTAAAACGGGAGTTTCAGGCCTTCAGCGTGTGCCCTGCAGACTTCTGCCAGTGTACTTTGACAGTTGCCACTCATATATGGTGTCTCTATAGCGTGCTTTTACAAAGAAAAAAAGTTTTCCAGTGTAAGTTAATAGCAGTCAGTGTCCTTAAAGCGGGTGTTTCAGGCCTTCAGCGTGTGCCCTGCAGATCCCTGCCAGTGTACTTTGACAGTTGCCACTCATATCTGGTGTCTCTGTAGCGTGCTTTTACACAGCAAAAAAGTTTTCCAGTGTAAGCTAATAGCAGTCAGTGTCCTTAAAGCGGGTGTGTCAGGCCTTCAGCGTGTGCCCTGCAGACCCCTGCCAGTGTACTTTGACAGTTGCCACTCATATATGGTGTCTCTGTAGCGTGCTTTTACAAAGCAAAAAAGTTTTCCAGTGTAAGCTAATAGCAGTCAGTGTCCTTAAAGCGAGTGCTTCAGGCCTTCAGCGTGTGCCCTGCCGACCCCTGCCAGTGTACTTTTACAGTTGCCACTCATATCTGGTGTCTATATAGCGTGATTTTACAAAGCAAAAATGTTTTCCAGTGTAAGCTAATAGCAGTCAGTGTCCTTAAAGCGGGTGTTTCAGGCCTTCAGCGTGTGTCCTGCAGACCCCTGCCAGTGTACTTTGACAGTTGCCACTCATATCTGGTGTCTCTATAGCGTGCTTTTACAAAGAAAAAAAGTTTTCCAGTGTAAGCTAATAGCAGTCAGTGTCCTTAAAGTGGGTGTTTCAGGCCTTCAGCGTGTGCCCTGCAGACCCCTGCCAGTGTACTTTGACAGTTGCCACTCATATCTGGTGTCTCTGTAGCGTGCTTTTACAAAGCAAAAAAGTTTTCCAGTGTAAGCTAATAGCAGTCAGTGTCCTTAAAGTGAGTGCTTCAGGCCTTCAGCGTGTGCCCTGCCGACCCCTGCCAGTGTACTTTGACAGTTGCCACTCATATCTGGTGTCTATATAGCGTGCTTTTACAAAGCAAAAATGTTTTCCAGTGTAAGCTAATAGCAGTCAGTGTCCTTAAAGCGGGTGTTTCAGGCCTTAAGCGTGTGTCCTGCAGACCCCTGCCAGTGTACTTTGACAGTTGCCACTCATATCTGGTGTCTCTGTAGCGTGCTTTTGCAAAGAAAAAAAGTTTTACAGTGTAAGCTAATAGCAGTCGTCAGTGTCCTTAAAGCGGGTGTTTCAGGCCTTCAGCGTGTGCCCTGCAGACCCCTGCCAGTGTACTTTGACAGTTGCCACTCATATCTGGTGTCTCTATAGTGTGCTTTTACAAAGAAAAAAAGTTTTCCAGTGTATGCTAATAGCAGTCAGTGTCCTTAAAGCGGGTGTGTCTGGCCTTCAGCGTGTTTCCTGCAGACCTATGCCAGTGTACTTTGACAGTTGCCACTCATATCTGGTGTCTCTATAGCGTGCTTTTACAAAGAAAAAATGTTTTCCAGTGTTAGCTAATAGCAGTCAGTGTCCTTAAAGCGGGTGTGTCAGGCCTTCCCTCAGCGTGTGCCCTGCAGACCCCTGCCAGTGTACTTTGACAGTTGCCACTCATATCTGGTGTGTTTATAGCGTGCTTTTACAAAGAAAAAATGTTTTCCAGTGTAAGCTAATAGCAGTCAGTGTCCTTAAAGCGGGTGTGTCAGGCCTTCCTTCAGCGTGTGCCCTGCAGACCCCTGCCAGTGTACTTTGACAGTTGCCACTCATATCTGGTGTCTCTGTAGCATGCTTTTACAAAGAAAACGTTTTCCAGTGTAAGCTAATAGCAGTCAGTGTCCTTAAAGCGGGTGTTTCAGGCCTTCAGCGTGTGCCCTCCAGACCCCTGCCAGTGTACTTTGACAGTTGCCACTCATATCTGGTGTCTCTATAGCATGCTTTTACAAAGAAAAAAGTTTTCCAGTGTTCTCTAATAGCAGTCAGTGTCCTTAAAGCGGGTGTTTCAGGCCTTCAGCGTGTGCCCTGCAGACCCCTGCCAGTGTACTTTGACAGTTGCCACTCATATCCGGCGTCTCTGTAGCGTGCTTTTACAAAGAAAAAAAGTTTTCCAGTGTACGCTAATAGCAGTCAGTGTCCTTAAAGCGGGTGTGTCTGGCCTTCAGCGTGTTTCCTGCAGACCTATGCCAGTGTACTTTGACAGTTGCCACTCATATCTGGTGTCTCTATAGCGTGCTTTTACAAAGAAAAATAGTTTTCCAGTGTAAGTTAATAGCAGTCAGTGTCCTTAAAGCGGGTGTTTCAGGCCTTCAGCGTGTGCCCTGCAGACCCCTGCCAGTGTACTTTGACAGTTGCCACTCATATCTGGTGTCTCTGTAGCATGCTTTTACAAAGAAAAAGTTTTCCAGTGTAAGCTAATAGCAGTCAGTGTCCTTAAAGCGGGTGTTTCAGGCCTTCAGCGTGTGCCCTCCAGACCCCTGCCAGTGTACTTTGACAGTTGCCACTCATATCTGGTGTCTCTATAGCATGCTTATACAAAGAAAAACGTTTTCCAGTGTTAGCTAATAGCAGTCAGTGTCCTTAAAGCGGGTGTGTCAGGCCTTCCTTCAGCGTGTGCCCTGCAGACCCCTGCCAGTGTACTTTGACAGTTGCCACTCATATCTGGTGTCTCTGTAGCGTGCTTTTACAAAGCAAAAACGTTTTCCAGTGTAAGCTAATAGCAGTCAGTGTCCTTAAAGCGAGTGCTTCAGGCCTTTAGCGTGTGCCCTGCAGACCCCTGCCAGTGTACTTTGACAGTTGCCACTCATATCTGGTGTCTCTGTAGCGTGCTTTTACAAAGCAAAAAAGTTTTCCAGTGTAAGCTAATAGCAGTCAGTGTCCTTAAAGCGAGTGCTTCAGGCCTTCAGCGTGTGCCCTGCAGACCCCTGCCAGTGTACTTTGACAGTTGCCACTCATATCTGGTGTCTCTGTAGCGTGCTTTTACACAGCAAAAAAGTTTTCCAGTGTAAGCTAATAGCAGTCAGTGTCCTTAAAGCGGGTGTGTCAGGCCTTCCTTCAGCGTGTGCCCTGCAGACCCCTGCCAGTGTACTTTAACAGTTGCCACTCATACCTGGTGTCTCTGTAGCGTGCTTTTACAAAGAAAAACAGTTTTCCAGTGTAAGCTAATAGCAGTCAGTGTCCTTAAAACGGGAGTTTCAGGCCTTCAGCGTGTGCCCTGCAGACTTCTGCCAGTGTACTTTGACAGTTGCCACTCATATCTGGTGTCTCTATAGCGTGCTTTTACAAAGAAAAAAAGTTTTCCAGTGTAAGTTAATAGCAGTCAGTGTCCTTAAAGCGGGTGTTTCAGGCCTTCAGCGTGTGCCCTGCAGATCCCTGCCAGTGTACTTTGACAGTTGCCACTCATATCTGGTGTCTCTGTAGCGTGCTTTTACACAGCAAAAAAGTTTTCCAGTGTAAGCTAATAGCAGTCAGTGTCCTTAAAGCGGGTGTGTCAGGCCTTCAGCGTGTGCCCTGCAGACCCCTGCCAGTGTACTTTGACAGTTGCCACTCATATCTGGTGTCTCTGTAGCGTGCTTTTACAAAGCAAAAAAGTTTTCCAGTGTAAGCTAATAGCAGTCAGTGTCCTTAAAGCGAGTGCTTCAGGCCTTCAGCGTGTGCCCTGCCGACCCCTGCCAGTGTACTTTTACAGTTGCCACTCATATCTGGTGTCTATATAGCGTGCTTTTACAAAGCAAAAATGTTTTCCAGTGTAAGCTAATAGCAGTCAGTGTCCTTTTAAAGCGGGTGTTTCAGGCCTTCAGCGTGTGTCCTGCAGACCCCTGCCAGTGTACTTTGACAGTTGCCACTCATATCTGGTGTCTCTGTAGCGTGCTTTTACAAAGCAAAAAAGTTTTCCAGTGTAAGCTAATAGCAGTCAGTGTCCTTAAAGTGAGTGCTTCAGGCCTTCAGCGTGTGCCCTGCCGACCCCTGCCAGTGTACTTTGACAGTTGCCACTCATATCTGGTGTCTATATAGCGTGCTTTTACTGTCAGGGTACCTGAAGTCTCTACCTCCGAGAGAGGTAGAGACTTAGACGTTCATCCGTCCGGACGCCATGTTTCCTCTGTTCCTCGCGGTCGACCCGGTCACACAAACGCCGGCCGCGAGGGAGTCTCTTCCTTTTGTAGCATGGTGCCCGGAGGCCGACGTCATCACGCCAATCCGGAACGACCTGTCACTCAGTCCGAGACAGACTAATCAGGTTTCGTCGGAGGCGTGTCTATCCTCTCTAGCCAGGGTATTTAAACATACTTCGTCCTGTTGCTCATTGCCCTGTCGTGGTTCTAGCCTGTCTAGTCACACAGTGCTCTGGTGTTTCTCAGTTATCCTTTTGGTTTCGACCCGGCTTGTTTCCTTACTCTGTTTACCTCCGTTATCCTTGACCCGGCTTGTTCCTCGCTTACCTGTCTTCTCGTTCCCTCGACCTCGGCTTGTCTCTGACCATTCTCTATACTCTTTGTACGTTAGCCCGGCCATTCTAAGGACCGGTATACGTACCCTGTACCTGTTTGTACTTTGCGTGTTGGATCCCTGTCCTGATCCTGACATTACGACAGGGCCAATGGATCCTGCAGGTACAAACAGTCAGGTTGGTTCCTCTGATTCCAGGTTTGACGCCATGGAACACAGAATGGACCAAATGGCCTTAGCACTACAGGCATTGTTGTCTCGTGCTAATAATCCTCCAGAGGAGACGCGTCCTACTCCTATTTCCTCTGTAGGTTCAGGCCTAGAGGTAGCTACTGTAGGTGCCTCTTCCCGTGTTACTCCACCTGTACGTTATGGTGGGTCACCTGAGAAGTGTCGTGGTTTTTTAAACCAGATCAGCATTCACTTTGAATTGCAACCTCGCTCCTATCCTACCGATAGGGCAAAGGTTGGGTTTATTATCACCTTACTCATTGAGAAAGCTCTGAGATGGGCTAACCCATTATGGGAGAACGATAACCCGTTGGTATACAATTATACTGCCTTTGTAGCTGCTTTTAGAAGAACTTTTGACCCCCCTGGTAGAAAGGTCAATGCAGCCAGATTACTGTTGCGCCTGAGACAGGAGAACCGAACATTAGTGGATTATGCACTAGAGTTCAGGTCTCTGGCGTCAGAAGTTAAGTGGAATGAACAGGCTTATATGGATGTATTCTTGAACGGGTTATCAGATGTTATCCTTGACGAAATTGCTACTAGGGAGCTACCAGAGAATTTAGAGGACTTAATTTCGTTCATTTCTCGTATTGATGAACGTATAAGAGAAAGACAGAACACTCGAGAGAGGAACCTAAGACCTGCCTTTAAATTAGCACCTGCATTTCTAAGTCCTGAGTCCAATACCTCACTAATTCCTGAACCTATGCAGATAGGCAATACTCATCTCTCAGAAGAGGAGAGACTGTACAGGAGAAGGGAGGGATTGTGTATGTATTGTGGAGTCAGAGGTCATTTACGCCTGAATTGTCCTGTTCGCTCGGGAAACGCCCGCACCTAAGTTTCTCTAGAGGACAGGCCTTGGGTGTTTCTATTTTGTCCTCTACGCATAATTACAAAAATCACAGGCTTTTACTACCAGTTTCTTTAACATGGAAGAAGGAAGTACTTAAGACCGTGGCATTGATAGATTCCGGCGCTGCTGAGAATTTTATCGATCAAGCCTTTGCCACTAAGCACACTATTCCTTCCCAGTTAAGAGAGACCCCCTTGGCCGTTGAGGCCATTGATGGTAGACCACTACTCGAGCCTGTTATTACTCGTGAGACTATATCCATGAGCCTGTCTGTTGGTATCTTACACGAGGAGAGTATATCTCTTATGCTTATTTCGTCCCCTTCCGTTCCCATAGTCCTGGGGTATCCATGGTTAAAGAGACATAACCCTACTATCGATTGGGAGTTAGGGGAGATACTCTCGTGGGGTCAGGGTTGTCAGGAGAGGTGTTTACAGAAGGTATCCCCTTTGGCTGTAATTTACACACCTGACACTACTACCCAGCCTAAAGAGAGACAGATACCTCCTTTGTACATGGACTTAAAGGCAGTATTCGATAAAAAGAACGCTGATACTCTACCTCCACACAGGTCCTTTGATTGTAAAATTAACCTATTACCTGGTACCATGCCTCCTAGGGGCAATGTATACCCTCTATCCACTAAAGAGAATGCTGTTTTAGAGGAGTATATTCAGGAGAATTCAGCAAGGCCATGAGTGGAAGACAGCGTTTAATACCCGCTATGGTCATTATGAGTATACGGTCATGCCTTTTGGTCTCTGTAACGCACCTGCAGTTTTCCAAGATTTGATTAACGAAGTTCTTAGGGAATTTCAACATGATTGTGTTATTGTCTACCTGGATGACATACTCATACACTCTAAAGAGATTGAGACCCACCATCGACAAGTCAGACAGGTATTACACAAACTTTTACAACATGGTTTGTACTGTAAACTTGAGAAATGCAGTTTTGACCAGACCCAGATAGACTTTCTTGGATACGTGATTTCTGGGGAGGGCTTTAAGATGGATCCTGACAAACTCCAGTCTATTTTAGATTGGCCATTGCCTCAGGGACTCAAAGCTATTCAGAGATTTATTGGCTTCTCTAATTATTATAGACGCTTCATTAAGGGCTACTCGTCTATTATTGCGCCCATCACCAATATGACCAAACAAGGGGCGGATACTAAGACATGGTCTACTGATGCTCTAGCTGCTTTCAAGAGTCTCAAAGAACTTTTTGCTTCTGCTCCAATACTAGTCCATCCGGATACGACCTTACCGTTCCTGCTCGAGGTCGATGCCTCTGAGACAGGAGTAGGGGCGGTTCTGTCACAAAGATTGGGGGTGGATAAACCATTGCACCCATGTGGTTTTTTTTCTAAGAAACTTTCGGGCCCTGAGAGCAGATATGACATCGGCGACAGAGAACTCTTAGCAGTCATTAAAGCCTTAAAGGAATGGAGACATTTATTAGAGGGAACCTTACACCCTATTACTATCCTGACGGACCACAAGAACTTGTCCTACATTGGGGAGGCTAAGCGCCTGTCCTCTAGGCAGGCTCGTTGGTCCTTATTCCTGACTCACTTCAACTATGTGCTGACTTATAGACCTGGTTCAAAAAATTCTAAAGCCGATGCCTTATCTCGCCAGTATGAACCTTCTACTGTACCTGAGCCGGTCCTTTCCTCTATAGTTCCGAAATGCAATATTGTTGCTAATACGAATCTCAGGATTCATTCTCCGTTACTGGCCGAGATCGTTAAGCTACAACATTTAGCACCTAGACAGACTCCTGTGGGTCGACATTTCGTTCCTCCTGCTCTTCAACTGGAACTGTTGCAGTGTTTCCATAACAGCAAGATGGCGGGACATCCTGGTATTCGCAAGACTTTTGCGTTGATCTCTAAGGATTTCTGGTGGCCTGCTTTACGTAGGGATACTAAAGATTTCATCGCTGCATGTGAGGTTTGTACTAAGACCAAACAACCTCATACGCTTCCTTGTGGATTCCTGCACCCCTTAGAAGTTCCAGAGAAGCCGTGGTCCTGCTTGGCCATGGACTTTATTGTCGATCTACCTATCTCTAAAAAACAGACTGTTATCCTCACCGTGGTTGACAGATTCACTAAGATGGCACACTTCATTCCTCTGCCTAAACTTCCATCTTCTCCCGAATTGGCCGAGATATTCGCTAGGGAGATTTTTCGCCTACATGGGATACCCTCTCAAATTGTGTCTGACAGAGGTTCCCAATTTATATCCCGTTTTTGGAGGTCCTTCTGTTCGCAACTTGGTATCAAATTGAACTTTTCTTCTGCCTATCACCCTCAGTCTAATGGAGCTGCTGAACGTACCAACCAGAAAATTGAACAATATTTGCGATGTTTTGTTTCCGAACACCAGGATGATTGGGTCGGTTTGATTCCTTGGGCAGAGTTTGCACACAACAATCTCGTTTGCGATTCTACTCATTCAAGCCCCTTCTTCATGAATTATGGCTTTCACCCGTCTATTCTTCCTTCGGCTTCTCCTTCCCAGGGGGTGCCGTCGGTTGATGTTCATGTTGCTAATTTGAGGAAGTTGTGGGATCAAACTCGGCAAATCCTTTCGCACAATTCTATGCTGGTTAAGAAACATGCTGATAAACGTAGAAGGGCGGCTCCGCTCTTTGTTCCGGGTGATAGGGTATGGTTGAGCACGAGGAACATCCGTTTAAAGGTGCCCTCCATGAAGTTCGCTCCCCGTTATATTGGACCTTACAGGGTGTTGTCTCGTATCAATCCAGTTGCGTATCGTCTAGCTCTTCCTGATACCTTACGCATCCCTAACTCGTTTCATGTGTCGTTGCTGAAACCTCTTATTTGTAACAGGTTCTCCTCCACAACAGTCCCTCCTTGTCCTGTTCAGGTGGAGGGTCAGGAGGAGTATGAGGTTAACTCTATTATTGATTCTCGTATCTCCCGGGGGAAAGTACAATATCTGGTCGATTGGAAGGGATACGGTCCTGAGGAGAGGAGTTGGGTACCTCAGGAGGATGTTCATGCTCCTCGTCTCCGCAGGGCGTATCACTCTCGCTTTCCATCTCGTCCCGGTTCTTTCCGCCCGGTGGGCGTATCTGAGGGGGGGGGTACTGTCAGGGTACCTGAAGTCTCTACCTCCGAGAGAGGTAGAGACTTAGACGTTCATCCGTCCGGACGCCATGTTTCCTCTGTTCCTCGCGGTCGACCCGGTCACACAAACGCCGGCCGCGAGGGAGTCTCTTCCTTTTGTAGCATGGTGCCCGGAGGCCGACGTCATCACGCCAATCCGGAACGACCTGTCACTCAGTCCGAGACAGACTAATCAGGTTTCGTCGGAGGCGTGTCTATCCTCTCTAGCCAGGGTATTTAAACATACTTCGTCCTGTTGCTCATTGCCCTGTCGTGGTTCTAGCCTGTCTAGTCACACAGTGCTCTGGTGTTTCTCAGTTATCCTTTTGGTTTCGACCCGGCTTGTTTCCTTACTCTGTTTACCTCCGTTATCCTTGACCCGGCTTGTTCCTCGCTTACCTGTCTTCTCGTTCCCTCGACCTCGGCTTGTCTCTGACCATTCTCTATACTCTTTGTACGTTAGCCCGGCCATTCTAAGGACCGGTATACGTACCCTGTACCTGTTTGTACTTTGCGTGTTGGATCCCTGTCCTGATCCTGACATTTACAAAGCAAAAATGTTTTCCAGTGTAAGCTAATAGCAGTCAGTGTCCTTAAAGCGGGTGTTTCAGGCCTTAAGCGTGTGTCCTGCAGACCCCTGCCAGTGTACTTTGACAGTTGCCACTCATATCTGGTGTCTCTGTAGCGTGCTTTTGCAAAGAAAAAAAGTTTTACAGTGTAAGCTAATAGCAGTCGTCAGTGTCCTTAAAGCGGGTGTTTCAGGCCTTCAGCGTGTGCCCTGCAGACCCCTGCCAGTGTACTTTGACAGTTGCCACTCATATCTGGTGTCTCTGTAGCATGCTTTTACAAAGAAAAAGTTTTCCAGTGTAAGCTAATAGCAGTCAGTGTCCTTAAAGCGGGTGTTTCAGGCCTTCAGCGTGTGCCCTCCAGACCCCTGCCAGTGTACTTTGACAGTTGCCACTCATATCTGGTGTCTCTATAGCATGCTTTTACAAAGAAAAACGTTTTCCAGTGTTAGCTAATAGCAGTCAGTGTCCTTAAAGCGGGTGTGTCAGGCCTTCCTTCAGCGTGTGCCCTGCAGACCCCTGCCAGTGTACTTTGACAGTTGCCACTCATATCTGGTGTCTCTGTAGCGTGCTTTTACAAAGCAAAAACGTTTTCCAGTGTAAGCTAATAGCAGTCAGTGTCCTTAAAGCGAATGCTTCAGGCCTTCAGCGTGTGCCCTGCAGACCCCTGCCAGTGTACTTTGACAGTTGCCACTCATATCTGGTGTCTCTGTAGCGTGCTTTTACAAAGCAAAAAAGTTTTCCAGTGTAAGCTAATAGCAGTCAGTGTCCTTAAAGCGAGTGCTTCAGGCCTTCAGCGTGTGCCCTGCAGACCCCTGCCAGTGTACTTTGACAGTTGCCACTCATATCTGGTGTCTCTGTAGCGTGCTTTTACAAAGCAAAAAAGTTTTCCAGTGTAAGCTAATAGCAGTCAGTGTCCTTAAAGCGGGTGTGTCAGGCCTTCCTTCAGCGTGTGCCCTGCAGACCCCTGCCAGTGTACTTTAACAGTTGCCACTCATATCTGGTGTCTCTGTAGCGTGCTTTTACAAAGAAAAACAGTTTTCCAGTGTAAGCTAAGAGCAGTCAGTGTCCTTAAAACGGGAGTTTCAGGCCTTCAGCGTGTGCCCTGCAGACTTCTGCCAGTGTACTTTGACAGTTGCCACTCATATATGGTGTCTCTATAGCGTGCTTTTACAAAGAAAAAAAGTTTTCCAGTGTAAGTTAATAGCAGTCAGTGTCCTTAAAGCGGGTGTTTCAGGCCTTCAGCGTGTGCCCTGCAGATCCCTGCCAGTGTACTTTGACAGTTGCCACTCATATCTGGTGTCTCTGTAGCGTGCTTTTACACAGCAAAAAAGTTTTCCAGTGTAAGCTAATAGCAGTCAGTGTCCTTAAAGCGGGTGTGTCAGGCCTTCAGCGTGTGCCCTGCAGACCCCTGCCAGTGTACTTTGACAGTTGCCACTCATATCTGGTGTCTCTGTAGCGTGCTTTTACAAAGCAAAAAAGTTTTCCAGTGTAAGCTAATAGCAGTCAGTGTCCTTAAAGCGAGTGCTTCAGGCCTTCAGCGTGTGCCCTGCCGACCCCTGCCAGTGTACTTTTACAGTTGCCACTCATATCTGGTGTCTATATAGCGTGATTTTACAAAGCAAAAATGTTTTCCAGTGTAAGCTAATAGCAGTCAGTGTCCTTAAAGCGGGTGTTTCAGGCCTTCAGCGTGTGTCCTGCAGACCCCTGCCAGTGTACTTTGACAGTTGCCACTCATATCTGGTGTCTCTATAGCGTGCTTTTACAAAGAAAAAAAGTTTTCCAGTGTAAGCTAATAGCAGTCAGTGTCCTTAAAGTGGGTGTTTCAGGCCTTCAGCGTGTGCCCTGCAGACCCCTGCCAGTGTACTTTGACAGTTGCCACTCATATCTGGTGTCTCTGTAGCGTGCTTTTACAAAGCAAAAAAGTTTTCCAGTGTAAGCTAATAGCAGTCAGTGTCCTTAAAGTGAGTGCTTCAGGCCTTCAGCGTGTGCCCTGCCGACCCCTGCCAGTGTACTTTGACAGTTGCCACTCATATCTGGTGTCTATATAGCGTGCTTTTACAAAGCAAAAATGTTTTCCAGTGTAAGCTAATAGCAGTCAGTGTCCTTAAAGCGGGTGTTTCAGGCCTTAAGCGTGTGTCCTGCAGACCCCTGCCAGTGTACTTTGACAGTTGCCACTCATATCTGGTGTCTCTGTAGCGTGCTTTTGCAAAGAAAAAAAGTTTTACAGTGTAAGCTAATAGCAGTCGTCAGTGTCCTTAAAGCGGGTGTTTCAGGCCTTCAGCGTGTGCCCTGCAGACCCCTGCCAGTGTACTTTGACAGTTGCCACTCATATCTGGTGTCTCTATAGTGTGCTTTTACATAGAAAAAAAGTTTTCCAGTGTATGCTAATAGCAGTCAGTGTCCTTAAAGCGGGTGTGTCTGGCCTTCAGCGTGTTTCCTGCAGACCTATGCCAGTGTACTTTGACAGTTGCCACTCATATCTGGTGTCTCTATAGCGTGCTTTTACAAAGAAAAAATGTTTTCCAGTGTTAGCTAATAGCAGTCAGTGTCCTTAAAGCGGGTGTGTCAGGCCTTCCCTCAGCGTGTGCCCTGCAGACCCCTGCCAGTGTACTTTGACAGTTGCCACTCATATCTGGTGTGTTTATAGCGTGCTTTTACAAAGAAAAAATGTTTTCCAGTGTAAGCTAATAGCAGTCAGTGTCCTTAAAGCGGGTGTGTCAGGCCTTCCTTCAGCGTGTGCCCTGCAGACCCCTGCCAGTGTACTTTGACAGTTGCCACTCATATCTGGTGTCTCTGTAGCATGCTTTTACAAAGAAAAAGTTTTCCAGTGTAAGCTAATAGCAGTCAGTGTCCTTAAAGCGGGTGTTTCAGGCCTTCAGCGTGTTTCCTGCAGACCTATGCCAGTGTACTTTGACAGTTGCCACTCATATCTGGTGTATCTATAGCGTGCTTTTACAAAGAAAAAAGTTTTCCAGTGTTAGCTAATAGCAGTCAGTGTCCTTAAAGCGGGTGTTTCAGGCCTTCAGCGTGTGCCCTGCAGACCCCTGCCAGTGTACTTTGACAGTTGCCACTCATATCCGGCGTCTCTGTAGCGTGCTTTTACAAAGAAAAAAAGTTTTCCAGTGTACGCTAATAGCAGTCAGTGTCCTTAAAGCGGGTGTGTCTGGCCTTCAGCGTGTTTCCTGCAGACCTATGCCAGTGTACTTTGACAGTTGCCACTCATATCTGGTGTATCTATAGCGTGCTTTTACAAAGAAAAAAAGTTTTCCAGTGTAAGTTAATAGCAGTCAGTGTCCTTAAAGCGGGTGTTTCAGGCCTTCAGCGTGTGCCCTGCAGATCCCTGCCAGTGTACTTTGACAGTTGCCACTCATATCTGGTGTCTCTGTAGCGTGCTTTTACACAGCAAAAAAGTTTTCCAGTGTAAGCTAATAGCAGTCAGTGTCCTTAAAGCGGGTGTGTCAGGCCTTCAGCGTGTGCCCTGCAGACCCCTGCCAGTGTACTTTGACAGTTGCCACTCATATCTGGTGTCTCTGTAGCGTGCTTTTACAAAGCAAAAAAGTTTTCCAGTGTAAGCTAATAGCAGTCAGTGTCCTTAAAGCGAGTGCTTCAGGCCTTCAGCGTGTGCCCTGCCGACCCCTGCCAGTGTACTTTGACAGTTGCCACTCATATCTGGTGTCTATATAGCGTGCATTTACAAAGCAAAAATGTTTTCCAGTGTAAGCTAATAGCAGTCAGTGTCCTTAAAGCGGGTGTTTCAGGCCTTCAGCGTGTGCCCTGCAGACCCCTGCCAGTGTACTTTGACAGTTGCCACTCATATCTGGTGTCTCTATAGTGTGCTTTTACAAAGAAAAAAAGTTTTCCAGTGTACGCTAATAGCAGTCAGTGTCCTTAAGGCGGGTGTGTCTGGCCTTCAGCGTGTTTCCTGCAGACCTATGCCAGTGTACTTTGACAGTTGCCACTCATATCTGGTGTCTCTATAGCGTGCTTTTAAAAAGAAAAAATGTTTTCCAGTGTTAGCTAATAGCAGTCAGTGTCCTTAAAGCGGGTGTGTCAGGCCTTCCCTCAGCGTGTGCCCTGCAGACCCCTGCCAGTGTACTTTGACAGTTGCCACTCATATCTGGTGTGTCTATAGCGTGCTTTTACAAAGAAAAAATGTTTTCCAGTGTAAGCTAATAGCAGTCAGTGTCCTTAAAGCGGGTGTTTCAGGCCTTCAGCGTGTGCCCTGCAGACCCCTGCCAGTGTACTTTGACAGTTGCCACTCATATCCGGCGTCTCTGTAGCGTGCTTTTACAAAGCAAAAAAGTTTTCCAGTGTAAGCTAATAGCAGTCAGTGTCCTTAAAGCGGGTGTGTCAGGCCTTCCTTCAGCGTGTGCCCTGCAGACCCCTGCCAGTGTACTTTGACAGTTGCCACTCATATCTGGTGTCTCTGTAGCATGCTTTTACAAAGAAAAAGTTTTCCAGTGTAAGCTAATAGCAGTCAGTGTCCTTAAAGCGGGTGTTTCAGGCCTTCAGCGTGTGCCCTCCAGACCCCTGCCAGTGTACTTTGACAGTTGCCACTCATATCTGGTGTCTCTATAGCATGCTTTTACAAAGAAAAACGTTTTCCAGTGTTAGCTAATAGCAGTCAGTGTCCTTAAAGCGGGTGTGTCAGGCCTTCCTTCAGCGTGTGCCCTGCAGACCCCTGCCAGTGTACTTTGACAGTTGCCACTCATATCTGGTGTCTCTGTAGCGTGCTTTTACAAAGCAAAAACGTTTTCCAGTGTAAGCTAATAGCAGTCAGTGTCCTTAAAGCGAGTGCTTCAGGCCTTCAGCGTGTGCCCTGCAGACCCCTGCCAGTGTACTTTGACAGTTGCCACTCATATCTGGTGTCTCTATAGCGTGCTTTTACAAAGAAAAAAAGTTTTCCAGTGTAAGCTAATAGCAGTCAGTGTCCTTAAAGTGGGTGTTTCAGGCCTTCAGCGTGTGCCCTGCAGACCCCTGCCAGTGTACTTTGACAGTTGCCACTCATATCTGGTGTCTATATAGCGTGCTTTTACAAAGCAAAAATGTTTTCCAGTGTAAGCTAATAGCAGTCAGTGTCCTTAAAGCGGGTGTTTCAGGCCTTAAGCGTGTGTCCTGCAGACCCCTGCCAGTGTACTTTGACAGTTGCCACTCATATCTGGTGTCTCTGTAGCGTGCTTTTGCAAAGAAAAAAAGTTTTACAGTGTAAGCTAATAGCAGTCGTCAGTGTCCTTAAAGCGGGTGTTTCAGGCCTTCAGCGTGTGCCCTGCAGACCCCTGCCAGTGTACTTTGACAGTTGACACTCATATCTGGTGTCTCTATAGTGTGCTTTTACAAAGAAAAAAAGTTTTCCAGTGTATGCTAATAGCAGTCAGTGTCCTTAAAGCGGGTGTGTCTGGCCTTCAGCGTGTTTCCTGCAGACCTATGCCAGTGTACTTTGACAGTTGCCACTCATATCTGGTGTCTCTATAGCGTGCTTTTACAAAGAAAAAATGTTTTCCAGTGTTAGCTAATAGCAGTCAGTGTCCTTAAAGCGGGTGTGTCAGGCCTTCCCTCAGCGTGTGCCCTGCAGACCCCTGCCAGTGTACTTTGACAGTTGCCACTCATATCTGGTGTGTTTATAGCGTGCTTTTACAAAGAAAAAATGTTTTCCAGTGTAAGCTAATAGCAGTCAGTGTCCTTAAAGCGGGTGTGTCAGGCCTTCCTTCAGCGTGTGCCCTGCAGACCCCTGCCAGTGTACTTTGACAGTTGCCACTCATATCTGGTGTCTCTGTAGCATGCTTTTACAAAGAAAAAGTTTTCCAGTGTAAGCTAATAGCAGTCAGTGTCCTTAAAGCGGGTGTTTCAGGCCTTCAGCGTGTGCCCTCCAGACCCCTGCCAGTGTACTTTGACAGTTGCCACTCATATCTGGTGTCTCTATAGCATGCTTTTACAAAGAAAAAAGTTTTCCAG
The DNA here is from genome assembly GCF_036172605.1 of Pelobates fuscus. Taxonomy (NCBI): domain Eukaryota; kingdom Metazoa; phylum Chordata; class Amphibia; order Anura; family Pelobatidae; genus Pelobates; species Pelobates fuscus. The sequence goes on along the minus strand of NC_086318.1, from coordinate 278,277,840 downwards.
TGTTAGCTAATAGCAGTCAGTGTCCTTAAAGCGGGTGTTTCAGGCCTTCAGCGTGTGCCCTGCAGACCCCTGCCAGTGTACTTTGACAGTTGCCACTCATATCCGGCGTCTCTGTAGCGTGCTTTTACAAAGAAAAAAAGTTTTCCAGTGTACGCTAATAGCAGTCAGTGTCCTTAAAGCGGGTGTGTCTGGCCTTCAGCGTGTTTCCTGCAGACCTATGCCAGTGTACTTTGACAGTTGCCACTCATATCTGGTGTCTCTATAGCGTGCTTTTACAAAGAAAAAAAGTTTTCCAGTGTAAGTTAATAGCAGTCAGTGTCCTTAAAGCGGGTGTTTCAGGCCTTCAGCGTGTGCCCTGCAGATCCCTGCCAGTGTACTTTGACAGTTGCCACTCATATCTGGTGTCTCTGTAGCGTGCTTTTACACAGCAAAAAAGTTTTCCAGTGTAAGCTAATAGCAGTCAGTGTCCTTAAAGCGGGTGTGTCAGGCCTTCAGCGTGTGCCCTGCAGACCCCTGCCAGTGTACTTTGACAGTTGCCACTCATATCTGGTGTCTCTGTAGCGTGCTTTTACAAAGCAAAAAAGTTTTCCAGTGTAAGCTAATAGCAGTCAGTGTCCTTAAAGCGAGTGCTTCAGGCCTTCAGCGTGTGCCCTGCCGACCCCTGCCAGTGTACTTTGACAGTTGCCACTCATATCTGGTGTCTATATAGCGTGCATTTACAAAGCAAAAATGTTTTCCAGTGTAAGCTAATAGCAGTCAGTGTCCTTAAAGCGGGTGTTTCAGGCCTTCAGCGTGTGCCCTGCAGACCCCTGCCAGTGTACTTTGACAGTTGCCACTCATATCTGGTGTCTCTATAGTGTGCTTTTACAAAGAAAAAAAGTTTTCCAGTGTACGCTAATAGCAGTCAGTGTCCTTAAGGCGGGTGTGTCTGGCCTTCAGCGTGTTTCCTGCAGACCTATGCCAGTGTACTTTGACAGTTGCCACTCATATCTGGTGTCTCTATAGCGTGCTTTTAAAAAGAAAAAATGTTTTCCAGTGTTAGCTAATAGCAGTCAGTGTCCTTAAAGCGGGTGTGTCAGGCCTTCCCTCAGCGTGTGCCCTGCAGACCCCTGCCAGTGTACTTTGACAGTTGCCACTCATATCTGGTGTGTCTATAGCGTGCTTTTACAAAGAAAAAATGTTTTCCAGTGTAAGCTAATAGCAGTCAGTGTCCTTAAAGCGGGTGTTTCAGGCCTTCAGCGTGTGCCCTGCAGACCCCTGCCAGTGTACTTTGACAGTTGCCACTCATATCCGGCGTCTCTGTAGCGTGCTTTTACAAAGCAAAAAAGTTTTCCAGTGTAAGCTAATAGCAGTCAGTGTCCTTAAAGCGGGTGTGTCAGGCCTTCCTTCAGCGTGTGCCCTGCAGACCCCTGCCAGTGTACTTTGACAGTTGCCACTCATATCTGGTGTCTCTGTAGCATGCTTTTACAAAGAAAAAGTTTTCCAGTGTAAGCTAATAGCAGTCAGTGTCCTTAAAGCGGGTGTTTCAGGCCTTCAGCGTGTGCCCTCCAGACCCCTGCCAGTGTACTTTGACAGTTGCCACTCATATCTGGTGTCTCTATAGCATGCTTTTACAAAGAAAAACGTTTTCCAGTGTTAGCTAATAGCAGTCAGTGTCCTTAAAGCGGGTGTGTCAGGCCTTCCTTCAGCGTGTGCCCTGCAGACCCCTGCCAGTGTACTTTGACAGTTGCCACTCATATCTGGTGTCTCTGTAGCGTGCTTTTACAAAGCAAAAACGTTTTCCAGTGTAAGCTAATAGCAGTCAGTGTCCTTAAAGCGAGTGCTTCAGGCCTTCAGCGTGTGCCCTGCAGACCCCTGCCAGTGTACTTTGACAGTTGCCACTCATATCTGGTGTCTCTATAGCGTGCTTTTACAAAGAAAAAAAGTTTTCCAGTGTAAGCTAATAGCAGTCAGTGTCCTTAAAGTGGGTGTTTCAGGCCTTCAGCGTGTGCCCTGCAGACCCCTGCCAGTGTACTTTGACAGTTGCCACTCATATCTGGTGTCTCTGTAGCGTGCTTTTACAAAGCAAAAAAGTTTTCCAGTGTAAGCTAATAGCAGTCAGTGTCCTTAAAGTGAGTGCTTCAGGCCTTCAGCGTGTGCCCTGCCGACCCCTGCCAGTGTACTTTGACAGTTGCCACTCATATCTGGTGTCTATATAGCGTGCTTTTACAAAGCAAAAATGTTTTCCAGTGTAAGCTAATAGCAGTCAGTGTCCTTAAAGCGGGTGTTTCAGGCCTTAAGCGTGTGTCCTGCAGACCCCTGCCAGTGTACTTTGACAGTTGCCACTCATATCTGGTGTCTCTGTAGCGTGCTTTTGCAAAGAAAAAAAGTTTTACAGTGTAAGCTAATAGCAGTCGTCAGTGTCCTTAAAGCGGGTGTTTCAGGCCTTCAGCGTGTGCCCTGCAGACCCCTGCCAGTGTACTTTGACAGTTGCCACTCATATCTGGTGTCTCTATAGTGTGCTTTTACAAAGAAAAAAAGTTTTCCAGTGTATGCTAATAGCAGTCAGTGTCCTTAAAGCGGGTGTGTCTGGCCTTCAGCGTGTTTCCTGCAGACCTATGCCAGTGTACTTTGACAGTTGCCACTCATATCTGGTGTCTCTATAGCGTGCTTTTACAAAGAAAAAATGTTTTCCAGTGTTAGCTAATAGCAGTCAGTGTCCTTAAAGCGGGTGTGTCAGGCCTTCCCTCAGCGTGTGCCCTGCAGACCCCTGCCAGTGTACTTTGACAGTTGCCACTCATATCTGGTGTGTTTATAGCGTGCTTTTACAAAGAAAAAATGTTTTCCAGTGTAAGCTAATAGCAGTCAGTGTCCTTAAAGCGGGTGTGTCAGGCCTTCCTTCAGCGTGTGCCCTGCAGACCCCTGCCAGTGTACTTTGACAGTTGCCACTCATATCTGGTGTCTCTGTAGCATGCTTTTACAAAGAAAAAGTTTTCCAGTGTAAGCTAATAGCAGTCAGTGTCCTTAAAGCGGGTGTTTCAGGCCTTCAGCGTGTGCCCTCCAGACCCCTGCCAGTGTACTTTGACAGTTGCCACTCATATCTGGTGTCTCTATAGCATGCTTTTACAAAGAAAAAAGTTTTCCAGTGTTAGCTAATAGCAGTCAGTGTCCTTAAAGCGGGTGTTTCAGGCCTTCAGCGTGTGCCCTGCAGACCCCTGCCAGTGTACTTTGACAGTTGCCACTCATATCCGGCGTCTCTGTAGCGTGCTTTTACAAAGAAAAAAAGTTTTCCAGTGTACGCTAATAGCAGTCAGTGTCCTTAAAGCGGGTGTGTCTGGCCTTCAGCGTGTTTCCTGCAGACCTATGCCAGTGTACTTTGACAGTTGCCACTCATATGTGGTGTCTCTATAGCGTGCTTTTACAAAGAAAAAAAGTTTTCCAGTGTAAGTTAATAGCAGTCAGTGTCCTTAAAGCGGGTGTTTCAGGCCTTCAGCGTGTGCCCTGCAGATCCCTGCCAGTGTACTTTGACAGTTGCCACTCATATCTGGTGTCTCTGTAGCGTGCTTTTACACAGCAAAAAAGTTTTCCAGTGTAAGCTAATAGCAGTCAGTGTCCTTAAAGCGGGTGTTTCAGGCCTTCAGCGTGTGCCCTGCAGACCCCTGCCAGTGTACTTTGACAGTTGCCACTCATATCCGGCGTCTCTGTAGCGTGCTTTTACAAAGCAAAAAAGTTTTCCAGTGTAAGCTAATAGCAGTCAGTGTCCTTAAAGCGGGTGTGTCAGGCCTTCCTTCAGCGTGTGCCCTGCAGACCCCTGCCAGTGTACTTTGACAGTTGCCACTCATATCTGGTGTCTCTGTAGCATGCTTTTACAAAGAAAAAGTTTTCCAGTGTAAGCTAATAGCAGTCAGTGTCCTTAAAGCGGGTGTTTCAGGCCTTCAGCGTGTGCCCTCCAGACCCCTGCCAGTGTACTTTGACAGTTGCCACTCATATCTGGTGTCTCTATAGCATGCTTTTACAAAGAAAAACGTTTTCCAGTGTTAGCTAATAGCAGTCAGTGTCCTTAAAGCGGGTGTGTCAGGCCTTCCTTCAGCGTGTGCCCTGCAGACCCCTGCCAGTGTACTTTGACAGTTGCCACTCATATCTGGTGTCTCTGTAGCGTGCTTTTACAAAGCAAAAACGTTTTCCAGTGTAAGCTAATAGCAGTCAGTGTCCTTAAAGCGAGTGCTTCAGGCCTTCAGCGTGTGCCCTGCAGACCCCTGCCAGTGTACTTTGACAGTTGCCACTCATATCTGGTGTCTCTGTAGCGTGCTTTTACAAAGCAAAAAAGTTTTCCAGTGTAAGCTAATAGCAGTCAGTGTCCTTAAAGCGGGTGTGTCAGGCCTTCCTTCAGCGTGTGCCCTGCAGACCCCTGCCAGTGTACTTTAACAGTTGCCACTCATATCTGGTGTCTCTATAGCGTGCTTTTACAAAGAAAAAATGTTTTCCAGTGTTAGCTAATAGCAGTCAGTGTCCTTAAAGCGGGTGTGTCAGGCCTTCCCTCAGCGTGTGCCCTGCAGACCCCTGCCAGTGTACTTTGACAGTTGCCACTCATATCTGGTGTGTTTATAGCGTGCTTTTACAAAGAAAAAATGTTTTCCAGTGTAAGCTAATAGCAGTCAGTGTCCTTAAAGCGGGTGTGTCAGGCCTTCCTTCAGCGTGTGCCCTGCAGACCCCTGCCAGTGTACTTTGACAGTTGCCACTCATATCTGGTGTCTCTGTAGCATGCTTTTACAAAGAAAAAGTTTTCCAGTGTAAGCTAATAGCAGTCAGTGTCCTTAAAGCGGGTGTTTCAGGCCTTCAGCGTGTGCCCTCCAGACCCCTGCCAGTGTACTTTGACAGTTGCCACTCATATCTGGTGTCTCTATAGCATGCTTTTACAAAGAAAAAAGTTTTCCAGTGTTAGCTAATAGCAGTCAGTGTCCTTAAAGCGGGTGTTTCAGGCCTTCAGCGTGTGCCCTGCAGACCCCTGCCAGTGTACTTTGACAGTTGCCACTCATATCCGGCGTCTCTGTAGCGTGCTTTTACAAAGAAAAAAAGTTTTCCAGTGTACGCTAATAGCAGTCAGTGTCCTTAAAGCGGGTGTGTCTGGCCTTCAGCGTGTTTCCTGCAGACCTATGCCAGTGTACTTTGACAGTTGCCACTCATATCTGGTGTCTCTATAGCGTGCTTTTACAAAGAAAAAAAGTTTTCCAGTGTAAGTTAATAGCAGTCAGTGTCCTTAAAGCGGGTGTTTCAGGCCTTCAGCGTGTGCCCTGCAGATCCCTGCCAGTGTACTTTGACAGTTGCCACTCATATCTGGTGTCTCTGTAGCGTGCTTTTACACAGCAAAAAAGTTTTCCAGTGTAAGCTAATAGCAGTCAGTGTCCTTAAAGCGGGTGTGTCAGGCCTTCAGCGTGTGCCCTGCAGACCCCTGCCAGTGTACTTTGACAGTTGCCACTCATATCTGGTGTCTCTGTAGCGTGCTTTTACAAAGCAAAAAAGTTTTCCAGTGTAAGCTAATAGCAGTCAGTGTCCTTAAAGCGAGTGCTTCAGGCCTTCAGCGTGTGCCCTGCCGACCCCTGCCAGTGTACTTTGACAGTTGCCACTCATATCTGGTGTCTATATAGCGTGCATTTACAAAGCAAAAATGTTTTCCAGTGTAAGCTAATAGCAGTCAGTGTCCTTAAAGCGGGTGTTTCAGGCCTTCAGCGTGTGCCCTGCAGACCCCTGCCAGTGTACTTTGACAGTTGCCACTCATATCTGGTGTCTCTATAGTGTGCTTTTACAAAGAAAAAAAGTTTTCCAGTGTACGCTAATAGCAGTCAGTGTCCTTAAGGCGGGTGTGTCTGGCCTTCAGCGTGTTTCCTGCAGACCTATGCCAGTGTACTTTGACAGTTGCCACTCATATCTGGTGTCTCTATAGCGTGCTTTTAAAAAGAAAAAATGTTTTCCAGTGTTAGCTAATAGCAGTCAGTGTCCTTAAAGCGGGTGTGTCAGGCCTTCCCTCAGCGTGTGCCCTGCAGACCCCTGCCAGTGTACTTTGACAGTTGCCACTCATATCTGGTGTGTCTATAGCGTGCTTTTACAAAGAAAAAATGTTTTCCAGTGTAAGCTAATAGCAGTCAGTGTCCTTAAAGCGGGTGTTTCAGGCCTTCAGCGTGTGCCCTGCAGACCCCTGCCAGTGTACTTTGACAGTTGCCACTCATATCCGGCGTCTCTGTAGCGTGCTTTTACAAAGCAAAAAAGTTTTCCAGTGTAAGCTAATAGCAGTCAGTGTCCTTAAAGCGGGTGTGTCAGGCCTTCCTTCAGCGTGTGCCCTGCAGACCCCTGCCAGTGTACTTTGACAGTTGCCACTCATATCTGGTGTCTCTGTAGCATGCTTTTACAAAGAAAAAGTTTTCCAGTGTAAGCTAATAGCAGTCAGTGTCCTTAAAGCGGGTGTTTCAGGCCTTCAGCGTGTGCCCTCCAGACCCCTGCCAGTGTACTTTGACAGTTGCCACTCATATCTGGTGTCTCTATAGCATGCTTTTACAAAGAAAAACGTTTTCCAGTGTTAGCTAATAGCAGTCAGTGTCCTTAAAGCGGGTGTGTCAGGCCTTCCTTCAGCGTGTGCCCTGCAGACCCCTGCCAGTGTACTTTGACAGTTGCCACTCATATCTGGTGTCTCTGTAGCGTGCTTTTACAAAGCAAAAACGTTTTCCAGTGTAAGCTAATAGCAGTCAGTGTCCTTAAAGCGAGTGCTTCAGGCCTTCAGCGTGTGCCCTGCAGACCCCTGCCAGTGTACTTTGACAGTTGCCACTCATATCTGGTGTCTCTATAGCGTGCTTTTACAAAGAAAAAAAGTTTTCCAGTGTAAGCTAATAGCAGTCAGTGTCCTTAAAGTGGGTGTTTCAGGCCTTCAGCGTGTGCCCTGCAGACCCCTGCCAGTGTACTTTGACAGTTGCCACTCATATCTGGTGTCTCTGTAGCGTGCTTTTACAAAGCAAAAAAGTTTTCCAGTGTAAGCTAATAGCAGTCAGTGTCCTTAAAGTGAGTGCTTCAGGCCTTCAGCGTGTGCCCTGCCGACCCCTGCCAGTGTACTTTGACAGTTGCCACTCATATCTGGTGTCTATATAGCGTGCTTTTACAAAGCAAAAATGTTTTCCAGTGTAAGCTAATAGCAGTCAGTGTCCTTAAAGCGGGTGTTTCAGGCCTTAAGCGTGTGTCCTTCAGACCCCTGCCAGTGTACTTTGACAGTTGCCACTCATATCTGGTGTCTCTGTAGCGTGCTTTTGCAAAGAAAAAAAGTTTTACAGTGTAAGCTAATAGCAGTCGTCAGTGTCCTTAAAGCGGGTGTTTCAGGCCTTCAGCGTGTGCCCTGCAGACCCCTGCCAGTGTACTTTGACAGTTGCCACTCATATCTGGTGTCTCTATAGTGTGCTTTTACAAAGAAAAAAAGTTTTCCAGTGTATGCTAATAGCAGTCAGTGTCCTTAAAGCGGGTGTGTCTGGCCTTCAGCGTGTTTCCTGCAGACCTATGCCAGTGTACTTTGACAGTTGCCACTCATATCTGGTGTCTCTATAGCGTGCTTTTACAAAGAAAAAATGTTTTCCAGTGTTAGCTAATAGCAGTCAGTGTCCTTAAAGCGGGTGTGTCAGGCCTTCCCTCAGCGTGTGCCCTGCAGACCCCTGCCAGTGTACTTTGACAGTTGCCACTCATATCTGGTGTGTTTATAGCGTGCTTTTACAAAGAAAAAATGTTTTCCAGTGTAAGCTAATAGCAGTCAGTGTCCTTAAAGCGGGTGTGTCAGGCCTTCCTTCAGCGTGTGCCCTGCAGACCCCTGCCAGTGTACTTTGACAGTTGCCACTCATATCTGGTGTCTCTGTAGCATGCTTTTACAAAGAAAAAGTTTTCCAGTGTAAGCTAATAGCAGTCAGTGTCCTTAAAGCGGGTGTTTCAGGCCTTCAGCGTGTGCCCTCCAGACCCCTGCCAGTGTACTTTGACAGTTGCCACTCATATCTGGTGTCTCTATAGCATGCTTTTACAAAGAAAAAAGTTTTCCAGTGTTAGCTAATAGCAGTCAGTGTCCTTAAAGCGGGTGTTTCAGGCCTTCAGCGTGTGCCCTGCAGACCCCTGCCAGTGTACTTTGACAGTTGCCACTCATATCCGGCGTCTCTGTAGCGTGCTTTTACAAAGAAAAAAAGTTTTCCAGTGTACGCTAATAGCAGTCAGTGTCCTTAAAGCGGGTGTGTCTGGCCTTCAGCGTGTTTCCTGCAGACCTATGCCAGTGTACTTTGACAGTTGCCACTCATATCTGGTGTCTCTATAGCGTGCTTTTACAAAGAAAAAAAGTTTTCCAGTGTAAGTTAATAGCAGTCAGTGTCCTTAAAGCGGGTGTTTCAGGCCTTCAGCGTGTGCCCTGCAGATCCCTGCCAGTGTACTTTGACAGTTGCCACTCATATCTGGTGTCTCTGTAGCGTGCTTTTACACAGCAAAAAAGTTTTCCAGTGTAAGCTAATAGCAGTCAGTGTCCTTAAAGCGGGTGTGTCAGGCCTTCAGCGTGTGCCCTGCAGACCCCTGCCAGTGTACTTTGACAGTTGCCACTCATATCTGGTGTCTCTGTAGCGTGCTTTTACAAAGCAAAAAAGTTTTCCAGTGTAAGCTAATAGCAGTCAGTGTCCTTAAAGCGAGTGCTTCAGGCCTTCAGCGTGTGCCCTGCCGACCCCTGCCAGTGTACTTTGACAGTTGCCACTCATATCTGGTGTCTATATAGCGTGCATTTACAAAGCAAAAATGTTTTCCAGTGTAAGCTAATAGCAGTCAGTGTCCTTAAAGCGGGTGTTTCAGGCCTTCAGCGTGTGCCCTGCAGACCCCTGCCAGTGTACTTTGACAGTTGCCACTCATATCTGGTGTCTCTATAGTGTGCTTTTACAAAGAAAAAAAGTTTTCCAGTGTACGCTAATAGCAGTCAGTGTCCTTAAGGCGGGTGTGTCTGGCCTTCAGCGTGTTTCCTGCAGACCTATGCCAGTGTACTTTGACAGTTGCCACTCATATCTGGTGTCTCTATAGCGTGCTTTTACAAAGAAAAAATGTTTTTCAGTGTTAGCTAATAGCAGTCAGTGTCCTTAAAGCGGGTGTGTCAGGCCTTCCCTCAGCGTGTGCCCTGCAGACCCCTGCCAGTGTACTTTGACAGTTGCCACTCATATCTGGTGTCTCTATAGCATGCTTTTACAAAGAAAAACGTTTTCCAGTGTTAGCTAATAGCAGTCAGTGTCCTTAAAGCGGGTGTGTCAGGCCTTCCTTCAGCGTGTGCCCTGCAGACCCCTGCCAGTGTACTTTGACAGTTGCCACTCATATCTGGTGTCTCTGTAGCGTGCTTTTACAAAGCAAAAACGTTTTCCAGTGTAAGCTAATAGCAGTCAGTGTCCTTAAAGCGAGTGCTTCAGGCCTTCAGCGTGTGCCCTGCAGACCCCTGCCAGTGTACTTTGACAGTTGCCACTCATATCTGGTGTCTCTGTAGCGTGCTTTTACAAAGCAAAAAAGTTTTCCAGTGTAAGCTAATAGCAGTCAGTGTCCTTAAAGCGGGTGTGTCAGGCCTTCCTTCAGCGTGTGCCCTGCAGACCCCTGCCAGTGTACTTTAACAGTTACCACTCATATCTGGTGTCTCTGTAGCGTGCTTTTACAAAGAAAAACAGTTTTCCAGTGTAAGCTAATAGCAGTCAGTGTCCTTAAAACGGGAGTTTCAGGCCTTCAGCGTGTGCCCTGCAGACTTCTGCCAGTGTACTTTGACAGTTGCCACTCATATCTGGTGTCTCTATAGCGTGCTTTTACAAAGAAAAAAAGTTTTCCAGTGTAAGTTAATAGCAGTCAGTGTCCTTAAAGCGGGTGTTTCAGGCCTTCAGCGTGTGCCCTGCAGATCCCTGCCAGTGTACTTTGACAGTTGCCACTCATATCTGGTGTCTCTGTAGCGTGCTTTTACACAGCAAAAAAGTTTTCCAGTGTAAGCTAATAGCAGTCAGTGTCCTTAAAGCGGGTGTGTCAGGCCTTCAGCGTGTGCCCTGCAGACCCCTGCCAGTGTACTTTGACAGTTGCCACTCATATCTGGTGTCTCTGTAGCGTGCTTTTACAAAGCAAAAAAGTTTTCCAGTGTAAGCTAATAGCAGTCAGTGTCCTTAAAGCGAGTGCTTCAGGCCTTCAGCGTGTGCCCTGCCGACCCCTGCCAGTGTACTTTGACAGTTGCCACTCATATCTGGTGTCTATATAGCGTGCTTTTACAAAGCAAAAATGTTTTCCAGTGTAAGCTAATAGCAGTCAGTGTCCTTAAAGCGGGTGTTTCAGGCCTTCAGCGTGTGTCCTGCAGACCCCTGCCAGTGTACTTTGACAGTTGCCACTCATATCTGGTGTCTCTATAGCGTGCTTTTACAAAGAAAAAAAGTTTTCCAGTGTAAGCTAATAGCAGTCAGTGTCCTTAAAGTGGGTGTTTCAGGCCTTCAGCGTGTGCCCTGCAGACCCCTGCCAGTGTACTTTGACAGTTGCCACTCATATCTGGTGTCTCTGTAGCGTGCTTTTACAAAGCAAAAAAGTTTTCCAGTGTAAGCTAATAGCAGTCAGTGTCCTTAAAGCGAGTGCTTCAGGCCTTCAGCGTGTGCCCTGCCGACCCCTGCCAGTGTACTTTGACAGTTGCCACTCATATCTGGTGTCTATATAGCGTGCTTTTACAAAGCAAAAATGTTTTCCAGTGTAAGCTAATAGCAGTCAGTGTCCTTAAAGCGGGTGTTTCAGGCCTTCAGCGTGTGTCCTGCAGACCCCTGCCAGTGTACTTTGACAGTTGCCACTCATATCTGGTGTCTCTGTAGCGTGCTTTTGCAAAGAAAAAATGTTTTCCAGTGTAAGCTAATAGCAGTCGTCAGTGTTCTTAAAGCGGGTGTTTCAGGCCTTCCCTCAGCGTGTGCCCTGCAGACCCCTGCCAGTGTACTTTGACAGTTGCCACTCATATCTGGTGTGTCTATAGCGTGCTTTTACAAAGAAAAAATGTTTTCCAGTGTAAGCTAATAGCAGTCAGTGTCCTTAAAGCGGGTGTTTCAGGCCTTCAGCGTGTGCCCTGCAGACCCCTGCCAGTGTACTTTGACAGTTGCCACTCATATCCGGCGTCTCTGTAGCGTGCTTTTACAAAGCAAAAAAGTTTTCCAGTGTAAGCTAATAGCAGTCAGTGTCCTTAAAGCGGGTGTGTCAGGCCTTCCTTCAGCGTGTGCCCTGCAGACCCCTGCCAGTGTACTTTGACAGTTGCCACTCATATCTGGTGTCTCTGTAGCATGCTTTTACAAAGAAAAAGTTTTCCAGTGTAAGCTAATAGCAGTCAGTGTCCTTAAAGCGGGTGTTTCAGGCCTTCAGCGTGTGCCCTCCAGACCCCTGCCAGTGTACTTTGACAGTTGCCACTCATATCTGGTGTCTCTATAGCATGCTTTTACAAAGAAAAAAGTTTTCCAGTGTTAGCTAATAGCACTCAGTGTCCTTAAAGCGGGTGTGTCAGGCCTTCCTTCAGCGTGTGCCCTGCAGACCCCTGCCAGTGTACTTTGACAGTTGCCACTCATATCTGGTGTCTCTGTAGCGTGCTTTTACAAAGCAAAAACGTTTTCCAGTGTAAGCTAATAGCAGTCAGTGTCCTTAAAGCGGGTGTGTCAGGCCTTCCTTCAGCGTGTGCCCTGTAGACCCCTGCCAGTGTACTTTGACAGTTGCCACTCATATCTGGTGTCTCTGTAGCGTGCTTTTACAAAGAAAAATGTTTTCCATTGTAAGCTAATAGCAGTCAGTGTCCTTAAAACGGGTGTTTCAGGCCTTCAGCGTGTGCCCTGCAGACCCCTGCCAGTGTACTTTGACAGTTGCCACTCATATCTGGTGTCTCTCTAGCGTGCTTTTACAAAGCAAAAAAGTTTTCCAGTGTAAGCTAATAGCAGTCAGTGTCCTTAAAGCGAGTGCTTCAGGCCTTCAGCGTGTGCCCTGCAGACCCCTGCCAGTGTACTTTGACAGTTGCCACTCATATCTGGTGTCTATATAGAGTGCTTTTACAAAGAAAAAAAGTTTTCCAGTGTAAGCTAATAGCAGTCAGTGTCCTTAAAGCGGGTGCTTCAGGCCTTCAGCGTGTGCCCTGCAGACCCCTGCCAGTGTACTTTGACAGTTGCCACTCATATCTGGTGTCTCTATAGCGTGCTTTTACAAAGCAAAAAACTTTTCCAGTGTAAGCTAATAGCAGTCAGTGTCCTTAAAGCGGGTGTTTCAGGCCTTCAGCGTGTGCCCTGCAGACCCCTGCCAGTGTACTTTGACAGTTGCCACTCATATCTGGTGTCTCTATAGCGTGCTTTTACAAAGAAAAAAAGTTTTCCAGTGTAAGCTAATAGCAGTCAGTGTCCTTAAAGCGGGTGTTTCAGGCCTTCAGCGTGTGCCCTCCAGACCCCTGCCAGTGTACTTTGACAGTTGCCACTCATATCTGGTGTCTCTATAGCATGCTTTTACAAAGAAAAAAGTTTTCCAGTGTTAGCTAATAGCAGTCAGTGTCCTTAAAGCGGGTGTGTCAGGCCTTCCTTCAGCGTGTGCCCTGCAGACCCCTGCCAGTGTACTTTGACAGTTGCCACTCATATCTGGTGTCTCTATAGAGTGCTTTTACAAAGCAAAAAAGTTTTCCAGTGTAAGCTAATAGCAGTCAGTGTCCTTAAAGCGGGTGTGTCAGGCCTTCCTTCAGCGTGTGCCCTGCAGACCCCTGCCAGTGTACTTTGACAGTTGCCACTCATATCTGGTGTCTCTGTAGCGTGCTACTTTGTGCCCTGTAGACCCCTGCCAGTGTACTTTGAAAGTTGCCACTCATATCTGGTGTCTCTGTAGCGTGCTTTTACAAAGAAAAATGTTTTCCATTGTAAGCTAATAGCAGCCAGTGTCCTTAAAACGGGTGTTTCAGGCCTTCAGCGTGTGCCCTGCAGACCCCTGCCAGTGTACTTTGACAGTTGCCACTCATATCTGGTGTCTCTGTAGCGTGCTTTTACAAAGCAAAAAAGTTTTCCAGTGTAAGCTAATAGCAGTCAGTGTCCTTAAAGCGAGTGCTTCAGGCCTTCAGCGTGTGCCCTGCAGACCCCTGCCAGTGTACTTTGACAGTTGCCACTCATATCTGGTGTCTATATAGCGTGCTTTTACAAAGAAAAAAAGTTTTCCAGTGTAAGCTAATAGCAGTCAGTGTCCTTAAAGCGGGTGCTTCAGGCCTTCAGCGTGTGCCCTGCAGACCCCTGCCAGTGTACTTTGACAGTTGCCACTCATATCTGGTGTCTCTATAGCGTGCTTTTACAAAGAAAAAAAGTTTTCCAGTGTAAGCTAATAGCAGTCAGTGTCCTTAAAGCGAGTGTGTCAGGCCTTCATCGTGTGCCCTGCAGACCCCTGCCAGTGTACTTTGACAGTTGCCACTCATATCTGGTGTCTATATAGCGTGCTTTTACAAAGCAAAAATGTTTTCCAGTGTAAGCTAATAGCAGTCAGTGTCCTTAAAACGGGAGTTTCAGGCCTTCAGCTTGTGCCCTGCAGACTTCTGCCAGTGTACTTTGACAGTTGCCACTCATATCTGGTGTCTCTATAGCGTGCTTTTACAAAGAAAAAAAGTTTTCCAGTGTAAGTTAATAGCAGTCAGTGTCCTTAAAGCGGGTGTTTCAGGCCTTCAGCGTGTGCCCTGCAGATCCCTGCCAGTGTACTTTGACAGTTGCCACTCATATCTGGTGTCTCTGTAGCGTGCTTTTACACAGCAAAAAAGTTTTCCAGTGTAAGCTAATAGCAGTCAGTGTCCTTAAAGCGGGTGTGTCAGGCCTTCAGCGTGTGCCCTGCAGACCCCTGCCAGTGTACTTTGACAGTTGCCACTCATATCTGGTGTCTCTGTAGCGTGCTTTTACAAAGCAAAAAAGTTTTCCAGTGTAAGCTAATAGCAGTCAGTGTCCTTAAAGCGAGTGCTTCAGGCCTTCAGCGTGTGCCCTGCCGACCCCTGCCAGTGTACTTTGACAGTTGCCACTCATATCTGGTGTCTATATAGCGTGCTTTTACAAAGCAAAAATGTTTTCCAGTGTAAGCTTATAGCAGTCAGTGTCCTTAAAGCGGGTGTTTCAGGCCTTCAGCGTGTGTCCTGCAGACCCCTGCCAGTGTACTTTGACAGTTGCCACTCATATCTGGTGTCTCTATAGCTTGCTTTTACAAAGAAAAAAAGTTTTCCAGTGTAAGCTAATAGCAGTCAGTGTCCTTAAAGTGGGTGTTTCAGGCCTTCAGCGTGTGCCCTGCAGACCCCTGCCAGTGTACTTTGACAGTTGCCACTCATATCTGGTGTCTCTGTAGCGTGCTTTTGCAAAGAAAAAAAGTTTTACAGTGTAAGCTAATAGCAGTCGTCAGTGTCCTTAAAGCGGGTGTTTCAGGCCTTCAGCGTGTGCCCTGCAGACCCCTGCCAGTGTACTTTGACAGTTGCCACTCATATCTGGTGTCTCTGTAGCGTGCTTTTACAAAGCAAAAAAGTTTTCCAGTGTAAGCTAATAGCAGTCAGTGTCCTTAAAGCGAGTGCTTCAGGCCTTCAGCGTGTGCCCTGCCGACCCCTGCCAGTGTACTTTGACAGTTGCCACTCATATCTGGTGTCTATATAGCGTGCTTTTACAAAGCAAAAATGTTTTCCAGTGTAAGCTAATAGCAGTCAGTGTCCTTAAAGCGGGTGTTTCAGGCCTTCAGCGTGTGCCCTGCAGACCCCTGCCAGTGTACTTTGACAGTTGCCACTCATATCTGGTGTCTCTATAGAGTGCTTTTACAAAGAAAAAAAGTTTTCCAGTGTACGCTAATAGCAGTCAGTGTCCTTAAAGCGGGTGTGTCTGGCCTTCAGCGTGTTTCCTGCAGACCTATGCCAGTGTACTTTGACAGTTGCCACTCATATCTGGTGTCTCTATAGCGTGCTTTTACAAAGAAAAAATGTTTTCCAGTGTTAGCTAATAGCAGTCAGTGTCCTTAAAGCGGGTGTGTCAGGCCTTCCCTCAGCGTGTGCCCTGCAGACCCCTGCCAGTGTACTTTGACAGTTGCCACTCATATCTGGTGTGTCTATAGCGTGCTTTTACAAAGAAAAAATGTTTTCCAGTGTAAGCTAATAGCAGTCAGTGTCCTTAAAGCGGGTGTTTCAGGCCTTCAGCGTGTGCCCTGCAGACCCCTGCCAGTGTACTTTGACAGTTGCCACTCATATCCGGCGTCTCTGTAGCGTGCTTTTACAAAGCAAAAAAGTTTTCCAGTGTAAGCTAATAGCAGTCAGTGTCCTTAAAGCGGGTGTGTCAGGCCTTCCTTCAGCGTGTGCCCTGCAGACCCCTGCCAGTGTACTTTGACAGTTGCCACTCATATCTGGTGTCTCTATAGAGTGCTTTTACAAAGCAAAAAAGTTTTCCAGTGTAAGCTAATAGCAGTCAGTGTCCTTAAAGCGGGTGTGTCAGGCCTTCCTTCAGCGTGTGCCCTGCAGACCCCTGCCAGTGTACTTTGACAGTTGCCACTCATATCTGGTGTCTCTGTAGCGTGCTACTTTGTGCCCTGTAGACCCCTGCCAGTGTACTTTGAAAGTTGCCACTCATATCTGGTGTCTCTGTAGCGTGCTTTTACAAAGAAAAATGTTTTCCATTGTAAGCTAATAGCAGCCAGTGTCCTTAAAACGGGTGTTTCAGGCCTTCAGCGTGTGCCCTGCAGACCCCTGCCAATGTACTTTGACAGTTGCCACTCATATCTGGTGTCTATATAGCGTGCTTTTACAAAGAAAAAAAGTTTTCCAGTGTAAGCTAATAGCAGTCAGTGTCCTTAAAGCGGGTGCTTCAGGCCTTCAGCGTGTGCCCTGCAGACCCCTGCCAGTGTACTTTGACAGTTGCCACTCATATCTGGTGTCTCTATAGCGTGCTTTTACAAAGAAAAAAAGTTTTCCAGTGTAAGCTAATAGCAGTCAGTGTCCTTAAAGCGAGTGTGTCAGGCCTTCATCGTGTGCCCTGCAGACCCCTGCCAGTGTACTTTGACAGTTGCCACTCCTATCTGGTGTCTATATAGCGTGCTTTTACAAAGCAAAAATGTTTTCCAGTGTAAGCTAATAGCAGTCAGTGTCCTTAAAACGGGAGTTTCAGGCCTTCAGCGTGTGCCCTGCAGACTTCTGCCAGTGTACTTTGACAGTTGCCACTCATATCTGGTGTCTCTATAGCGTGCTTTTACAAAGAAAAAAAGTTTTCCAGTGTAAGTTAATAGCAGTCAGTGTCCTTAAAGCGGGTGTTTCAGGCCTTCAGCGTGTGCCCTGCAGATCCCTGCCAGTGTACTTTGACAGTTGCCACTCATATCTGGTGTCTCTGTAGCGTGCTTTTACACAGCAAAAAAGTTTTCCAGTGTAAGCTAATAGCAGTCAGTGTCCTTAAAGCGGGTGTGTCAGGCCTTCAGCGTGTGCCCTGCAGACCCCTGCCAGTGTACTTTGACAGTTGCCACTCATATCTGGTGTCTCTGTAGCGTGCTTTTACAAAGCAAAAAAGTTTTCCAGTGTAAGCTAATAGCAGTCAGTGTCCTTAAAGCGAGTGCTTCAGGCCTTCAGCGTGTGCCCTGCCGACCCCTGCCAGTGTACTTTGACAGTTGCCACTCATATCTGGTGTCTATATAGCGTGCTTTTACAAAGCAAAAATGTTTTCCAGTGTAAGCTAATAGCAGTCAGTGTCCTTAAAGCGGGTGTTTCAGGCCTTCAGCGTGTGTCCTGCAGACCCCTGCCAGTGTACTTTGACAGTTGCCACTCATATCTGGTGTCTCTATAGCGTGCTTTTACAAAGAAAAAAAGTTTTCCAGTGTAAGCTAATAGCAGTCAGTGTCCTTAAAGTGGGTGTTTCAGGCCTTCAGCGTGTGCCCTGCAGACCCCTGCCAGTGTACTTTGACAGTTGCGACTCATATCTGGTGTCTCTGTAGCGTGCTTTTGCAAAGAAAAAAAGTTTTACAGTGTAAGCTAATAGCAGTCGTCAGTGTCCTTAAAGCGGGTGTTTCAGGCCTTCAGCGTGTGCCCTGCAGACCCCTGCCAGTGTACTTTGACAGTTGCCACTCATATCTGGTGTCTCTATAGTGTGCTTTTACAAAGAAAAAAAGTTTTCCAGTGTACGCTAATAGCAGTCAGTGTCCTTAAAGCGGGTGTGTCTGGCCTTCAGCGTGTTTCCTGCAGACCTATGCCAGTGTACTTTGACAGTTGCCACTCATATCTGGTGTCTCTATAGCGTGCTTTTACAAAGAAAAAATGTTTTCCAGTGTAAGCTAATAGCAGTCAGTGTCCTTAAAGCGAGTGCTTCAGGCCTTCAGCGTGTGCCCTGCCGACCCCTGCCAGTGTACTTTGACAGTTGCCACTCATATCTGGTGTCTATATAGCGTGCTTTTACAAAGCAAAAATGTTTTCCAGTGTAAGCTTATAGCAGTCAGTGTCCTTAAAGCGGGTGTTTCAGGCCTTCAGCGTGTGTCCTGCAGACCCCTGCCAGTGTACTTTGACAGTTGCCACTCATATCTGGTGTCTCTATAGCTTGCTTTTACAAAGAAAAAAAGTTTTCCAGTGTAAGCTAATAGCAGTCAGTGTCCTTAAAGTGGGTGTTTCAGGCCTTCAGCGTGTGCCCTGCAGACCCCTGCCAGTGTACTTTGACAGTTGCGACTCATATCTGGTGTCTCTGTAGCGTGCTTTTGCAAAGAAAAAAAGTTTTACAGTGTAAGCTAATAGCAGTCGTCAGTGTCCTTAAAGCGGGTGTTTCAGGCCTTCAGCGTGTGCCCTGCAGACCCCTGCCAGTGTACTTTGACAGTTGCCACTCATATCTGGTGTCTCTGTAGCGTGCTTTTACAAAGCAAAAAAGTTTTCCAGTGTAAGCTAATAGCAGTCAGTGTCCTTAAAGCGAGTGCTTCAGGCCTTCAGCGTGTGCCCTGCCGACCCCTGCCAGTGTACTTTGACAGTTGCCACTCATATCTGGTGTCTATATAGCGTGCTTTTACAAAGCAAAAATGTTTTCCAGTGTAAGCTAATAGCAGTCAGTGTCCTTAAAGCGGGTGTTTCAGGCCTTCAGCGTGTGCCCTGCAGACCCCTGCCAGTGTACTTTGACAGTTGCCACTCATATCTGGTGTCTCTATAGAGTGCTTTTACAAAGAAAAAAAGTTTTCCAGTGTACGCTAATAGCAGTCAGTGTCCTTAAAGCGGGTGTGTCTGGCCTTCAGCGTGTTTCCTGCAGACCTATGCCAGTGTACTTTGACAGTTGCCACTCATATCTGGTGTCTCTATAGCGTGCTTTTACAAAGAAAAAATGTTTTCCAGTGTTAGCTAATAGCAGTCAGTGTCCTTAAAGCGGGTGTGTCAGGCCTTCCCTCAGCGTGTGCCCTGCAGACCGCTGCCAGTGTACTTTGACAGTTGCCACTCATATCTGGTGTGTCTATAGCGTGCTTTTACAAAGAAAAAATGTTTTCCAGTGTAAGCTAATAGCAGTCAGTGTCCTTAAAGCGGGTGTTTCAGGCCTTCAGCGTGTGCCCTGCAGACCCCTGCCAGTGTACTTTGACAGTTGCCACTCATATCCGGCGTCTCTGTAGCGTGCTTTTACAAAGCAAAAAAGTTTTCCAGTGTAAGCTAATAGCAGTCAGTGTCCTTAAAGCGGGTGTGTCAGGCCTTCCTTCAGCGTGTGCCCTGCAGACCCCTGCCAGTGTACTTTGACAGTTGCCACTCATATCTGGTGTCTCTATAGAGTGCTTTTACAAAGCAAAAAAGTTTTCCAGTGTAAGCTAATAGCAGTCAGTGTCCTTAAAGCGGGTGTGTCAGGCCTTCCTTCAGCGTGTGCCCTGCAGACCCCTGCCAGTGTACTTTGACAGTTGCCACTCATATCTGGTGTCTCTGTAGCGTGCTACTTTGTGCCCTGTAGACCCCTGCCAGTGTACTTTGAAAGTTGCCACTCATATCTGGTGTCTCTGTAGCGTGCTTTTACAAAGAAAAATGTTTTCCATTGTAAGCTAATAGCAGCCAGTGTCCTTAAAACGGGTGTTTCAGGCCTTCAGCGTGTGCCCTGCAGACCCCTGCCAGTGTACTTTGACAGTTGCCACTCATATCTGGTGTCTATATAGCGTGCTTTTACAAAGAAAAAAAGTTTTCCAGTGTAAGCTAATAGCAGTCAGTGTCCTTAAAGCGGGTGCTTCAGGCCTTCAGCGTGTGCCCTGCAGACCCCTGCCAGTGTACTTTGACAGTTGCCACTCATATCTGGTGTCTCTATAGCGTGCTTTTACAAAGAAAAAAACTTTTCCAGTGTAAGCTAATAGCAGTCAGTGTCCTTAAAGCGAGTGTGTCAGGCCTTCATCGTGTGCCCTGCAGACCCCTGCCAGTGTACTTTGACAGTTGCCACTCCTATCTGGTGTCTATATAGCGTGCTTTTACAAAGCAAAAATGTTTTCCAGTGTAAGCTAATAGCAGTCAGTGTCCTTAAAACGGGAGTTTCAGGCCTTCAGCGTGTGCCCTGCAGACTTCTGCCAGTGTACTTTGACAGTTGCCACTCATATCTGGTGTCTCTCTATAGCGTGCTTTTACAAAGAAAAAAAGTTTTCCAGTGTAAGTTAATAGCAGTCAGTGTCCTTAAAGCGGGTGTTTCAGGCCTTCAGCGTGTGCCCTGCAGATCCCTGCCAGTGTACTTTGACAGTTGCCACTCATATCTGGTGTCTCTGTAGCGTGCTTTTACACAGCAAAAAAGTTTTCCAGTGTAAGCTAATAGCAGTCAGTGTCCTTAAAGCGGGTGTGTCAGGCCTTCAGCGTGTGCCCTGCAGACCCCTGCCAGTGTACTTTGACAGTTGCCACTCATATCTGGTGTCTCTGTAGCGTGCTTTTACAAAGCAAAAAAGTTTTCCAGTGTAAGCTAATAGCAGTCAGTGTCCTTAAAGCGAGTGCTTCAGGCCTTCAGCGTGTGCCCTGCCGACCCCTGCCAGTGTACTTTGACAGTTGCCACTCATATCTGGTGTCTATATAGCGTGCTTTTACAAAGCAAAAATGTTTTCCAGTGTAAGCTAATAGCAGTCAGTGTCCTTAAAGCGGGTGTTTCAGGCCTTCAGCGTGTGTCCTGCAGACCCCTGCCAGTGTACTTTGACAGTTGCCACTCATATCTGGTGTCTCTATAGCATGCTTTTACAAAGAAAAAAAGTTTTCCAGTGTAAGCTAATAGCAGTCAGTGTCCTTAAAGTGGGTGTTTCAGGCCTTCAGCGTGTGCCCTGCAGACCCCTGCCAGTGTACTTTGACAGTTGCGACTCATATCTGGTGTCTCTGTAGCGTGCTTTTGCAAAGAAAAAAAGTTTTACAGTGTAAGCTAATAGCAGTCGTCAGTGTCCTTAAAGCGGGTGTTTCAGGCCTTCAGCGTGTGCCCTGCAGACCCCTGCCAGTGTACTTTGACAGTTGCCACTCATATCTGGTGTCTCTATAGTGTGCTTTTACAAAGAAAAAAAGTTTTCCAGTGTACGCTAATAGCAGTCAGTGTCCTTAAAGCGGGTGTGTCTGGCCTTCAGCGTGTTTCCTGCAGACCTATGCCAGTGTACTTTGACAGTTGCCACTCATATCTGGTGTCTCTATAGCGTGCTTTTACAAAGAAAAAATGTTTTCCAGTGTTAGCTAATAGCAGTCAGTGTCCTTAAAGCGGGTGTGTCAGGCCTTCCCTCAGCGTGTGCCCTGCAGACCCCTGCCAGTGTACTTTGACAGTTGCCACTCATATCTGGTGTGTCTATAGCGTGCTTTTACAAAGAAAAAATGTTTTCCAGTGTAAGCTAATAGCAGTCAGTGTCCTTAAAGCGGGTGTTTCAGGCCTTCAGCGTGTGCCCTGCAGACCCCTGCCAGTGTACTTTGACAGTTGCCACTCATATCCGGCGTCTCTGTAGCGTGCTTTTACAAAGCAAAAAAGTTTTCCAGTGTAAGCTAATAGCAGTCAGTGTCCTTAAAGCGGGTGTGTCAGGCCTTCCTTCAGCGTGTGCCCTGCAGACCCCTGCCAGTGTACTTTGACAGTTGCCACTCATATCCGGCGTCTCTGTAGCGTGCTTTTACAAAGCAAAAAAGTTTTCCAGTGTAAGCTAATAGCAGTCAGTGTCCTTAAAGCGGGTGTGTCAGGCCTTCCTTCAGCGTGTGCCCTGCAGATCCCTGCCAGTGTACTTTGACAGTTGCCACTCATATCCGGTGTCTCTGTAGCATGCTTTTACAAAGAAAGTTTTCCAGTGTAAGCTAATAGCAGTCAGTGTCCTTAAAGCGGGTGTTTCAGGCCTTCAGCGTGTGCCCTCCAGACCCCTGCCAGTGTACTTTGACAGTTGCCACTCATATCTGGTGTCTCTATAGCATGCTTTTACAAAGAAAAAAGTTTTCCAGTGTTAGCTAATAGCAGTCAGTGTCCTTAAAGCGGGTGTGTCAGGCCTTCCTTCAGCGTGTGCCCTGCAGACCCCTGCCAGTGTACTTTGACAGTTGCCACTCATATCTGGTGTCTCTGTAGCGTGCTTTTACAAAGCAAAAACGTTTTCCAGTGTAAGCTTATAGCAGTCAGTGTCCTTAAAGCGGGTGTGTCAGGCCTTACTTCAGCGTGTGCCCTGTAGACCCCTGCCAGTGTACTTTGACAGTTGCCACTCATATCTGGTGTCTCTGCAGCGTGCTTTTACAAAGAAAAATGTTTTCCATTGTAAGCTAATAGCAGTCAGTGTCCTTAAAACGGGTGTTTCAGGCCTTCAGCGTGTGCCCTGCAGACCCCTGCCAGTGTACTTTGACAGTTGCCACTCATATCTGGTGTCTCTGTAGCGTGCTTTTACAAAGCAAAAAAGTTTTCCAGTGTAAGCTAATAGCAGTCAGTGTCCTTAAAGCGAGTGCTTCAGGCCTTCAGCGTGTGCCCTGCAGACCCCTGCCAGTGTACTTTGACAGTTGCTACTCATATCTGGTGTCTATATAGCGTGCTTTTACAAAGAAAAAAAGTTTTCCAGTGTAAGCTAATAGCAGTCAGTGTCCTTAAAGCGGGTGCTTCAGGCCTTCAGCGTGTGCCCTGCAGACCCCTGCCAGTGTACTTTGACAGTTGCCACTCATATCTGGTGTCTCTATAGCGTGCTTTTACAAAGCAAAAAACTTTTCCAGTGTAAGCTAATAGCAGTCAGTGTCCTTAAAGTGGGTGTTTCAGGCCTTCAGCGTGTGCCCTGCAGACCCCTGCCAGTGTACTTTGACAGTTGCCACTCATATCTGGTGTCTCTGTAGCGTGCTTTTACAAAGCAAAAAAGTTTTCCAGTGTAAGCTAATAGCAGTCAGTGTCCTTAAAGCGAGTGCTTCAGGCCTTCAGCGTGTGCCCTGCCGACCCCTGCCAGTGTACTTTGACAGTTGCCACTCATATCTGGTGTCTATATAGCGTGCTTTTACAAAGCAAAAATGTTTTCCAGTGTAAGCTAATAGCAGTCAGTGTCCTTAAAGCGGGTGTTTCAGGCCTTCAGCGTGTGTCCTGCAGACCCCTGCCAGTGTACTTTGACAGTTGCCACTCATATCTGGTGTCTATATAGCGTGCTTTTACAAAGCAAAAATGTTTTCCAGTGTAAGCTAATAGCAGTCAGTGTCCTTAAAGCGGGTGTTTCAGGCCTTCAGCGGGTGTCCTGCAGACCCCTGCCAGTGTACTTTGACAGTTGCCACTCATATCTGGTGTCTCTGTAGCGTGCTTTTGCAAAGAAAAAAAGTTTTACAGTGTAAGCTAATAGCAGTCGTCAGTGTCCTTAAAGTGGGTGTTTCAGGCCTTCAGCGTGTGCCCTGCAGACCCCTGCCAGTGTACTTTGACAGTTGCCACTCATATCTGGTGTCTCTATAGTGTGCTTTTACAAAGAAAAAAAGTTTTCCAGTGTACGCTAATAGCAGTCAGTGTCCTTAAAGCGGGTGTGTCTGGCCTTCAGCGTGTTTCCTGCAGACCTATGCCAGTGTACTTTGACAGTTGCCACTCATATCTGGTGTCTCTATAGCGTGCTTTTACAAAGAAAAAATGTTTTCCAGTGTTAGCTAATAGCAGTCAGTGTCCTTAAAGCGGGTGTGTCAGGCCTTCCTTCAGCGTGTGCCCTGCAGACCCCTGCCAGTGTACTTTGACAGTTGCCACTCATATCTGGTGTCTCTGTAGCGTGCTTTTACAAAGCAAAAACGTTTTCCAGTGTAAGCTAATAGCAGTCAGTGTCCTTAAAGCGAGTGCTTCAGGCCTTCAGCGTGTGCCCTGCAGACCCCTGCCAGTGTACTTTGACAGTTGCCACTCATATCTGGTGTCTCTGTAGCGTGCTTTTACAAAGCAAAAAAGTTTTCCAGTGTAAGCTAATAGCAGTCAGTGTCCTTAACCCCTTAAGGACCACACTTCTGGAATAAAAGGGAATCATGACATGTCACACACGTCATGTGTCCTTAAGGGGTTAAAGCGAGTGCTTCAGGCCTTCAGCGTGTGCCCTGCAGACCCCTGCCAGTGTACTTTGACAGTTGCCACTCATATCTGGTGTCTATATAGCGTGCTTTTACAAAGCAAAAATGTTTTCCAGTGTAAGCTAATAGCAGTCAGTGTCCTTAAAGCGGGTGTTTCAGGCCTTCAGCGTGTGCCCTGCAGACCCCTGCCAGTGTACTTTGACAGTTGCCACTCATATCTGGTGTCTCTATAGTGTGCTTTTACAAAGAAAAAAAGTTTTCCAGTGTACGCTAATAGCAGTCAGTGTCCTTAAAGCGGGTGTGTCTGGCCTTCAGCGTGTTTCCTGCAGACCTATGCCAGTGTACTTTGACAGTTGCCACTCATATCTGGTGTCTCTATAGCGTGCTTTTACAAAGAAAAAATGTTTTCCAGTGTTAGCTAATAGCAGTCAGTGTCCTTAAAGCGGGTGTGTCAGGCCTTCCCTCAGCGTGTGCCCTGCAGACCCCTGCCAGTGTACTTTGACAGTTGCCACTCATATCTGGTGTGTCTATAGCGTGCTTTTACAAAGAAAAAATGTTTTCCAGTGTAAGCTAATAGCAGTCAGTGTCCTTAAAGCGGGTGTTTCAGGCCTTCAGCGTGTGCCCTGCAGACCCCTGCCAGTGTACTTTGACAGTTGCCACTCATATCCGGCGTCTCTGTAGCGTGCTTTTACAAAGCAAAAAAGTTTTCCAGTGTAAGCTAATAGCAGTCAGTGTCCTTAAAGCGGGTGTGTCAGGCCTTCCTTCAGCGTGTGCCCTGCAGACCCCTGCCAGTGTACTTTGACAGTTGCCACTCATATCTGGTGTCTCTGTAGCATGCTTTTACAAAGAAAAAGTTTTCCAGTGTAAGCTAATAGCAGTCAGTGTCCTTAAAGCGGGTGTTTCAGGCCTTCAGCGTGTGCCCTCCAGACCCCTGCCAGTGTACTTTGACAGTTGCCACTCATATCTGGTGTCTCTATAGCATGCTTTTACAAAGAAAAACGTTTTCCAGTGTTAGCTAATAGCAGTCAGTGTCCTTAAAGCGGGTGTGTCAGGCCTTCCTTCAGCGTGTGCCCTGCAGACCCCTGCCAGTGTACTTTGACAGTTGCCACTCATATCTGGTGTCTCTGTAGCGTGCTTTTACAAAGCAAAAACGTTTTCCAGTGTAAGCTAATAGCAGTCAGTGTCCTTAAAGCGAGTGCTTCAGGCCTTCAGCGTGTGCCCTGCAGACCCCTGCCAGTGTACTTTGACAGTTGCCACTCATATCTGGTGTCTCTGTAGCGTGCTTTTACAAAGCAAAAAAGTTTTCCAGTGTAAGCTAATAGC
The DNA here is from genome assembly GCF_036172605.1 of Pelobates fuscus. Taxonomy (NCBI): domain Eukaryota; kingdom Metazoa; phylum Chordata; class Amphibia; order Anura; family Pelobatidae; genus Pelobates; species Pelobates fuscus. The sequence continues at coordinate 278,253,110 of NC_086318.1, read as the reverse complement.
AGTCAGTGTCCTTAAAGCGAGTGCTTCAGGCCTTCAGCGTGTGCCCTGCAGACCCCTGCCAGTGTACTTTGACAGTTGCCACTCATATCTGGTGTCTCTGTAGCGTGCTTTTACAAAGCAAAAAAGTTTTCCAGTGTAAGCTAATAGCAGTCAGTGTCCTTAAAGCGGGTGTGTCAGGCCTTCCTTCAGCGTGTGCCCTGCAGACCCCTGCCAGTGTACTTTAACAGTTGCCACTCATATCTGGTGTCTCTGTAGCGTGCTTTTACAAAGAAAAACAGTTTTCCAGTGTAAGCTAATAGCAGTCAGTGTCCTTAAAGCGAGTGCTTCAGGCCTTCAGCGTGTGCCCTGCAGACTTCTGCCAGTGTACTTTGACAGTTGCCACTCATATCTGGTGTCTCTATAGCGTGCTTTTACAAAGAAAAAAAGTTTTCCAGTGTAAGTTAATAGCAGTCAGTGTCCTTAAAGCGGGTGTTTCAGGCCTTCAGCGTGTGCCCTGCAGATCCCTGCCAGTGTACTTTGACAGTTGCCACTCATATCTGGTGTCTCTGTAGCGTGCTTTTACACAGCAAAAAAGTTTTCCAGTGTAAGCTAATAGCAGTCAGTGTCCTTAAAGCGGGTGTGTCAGGCCTTCAGCGTGTGCCCTGCAGACCCCTGCCAGTGTACTTTGACAGTTGCCACTCATATCTGGTGTCTCTGTAGCGTGCTTTTACAAAGCAAAAAAGTTTTCCAGTGTAAGCTAATAGCAGTCAGTGTCCTTAAAGCGAGTGCTTCAGGCCTTCAGCGTGTGCCCTGCCGACCCCTGCCAGTGTACTTTGACAGTTGCCACTCATATCTGGTGTCTATATAGCGTGCTTTTACAAAGCAAAAATGTTTTCCAGTGTAAGCTAATAGCAGTCAGTGTCCTTAAAGCGGGTGTTTCAGGCCTTCAGCGTGTGTCCTGCAGACCCCTGCCAGTGTACTTTGACAGTTGCCACTCATATCTGGTGTCTCTATAGCGTGCTTTTACAAAGAAAAAAAGTTTTCCAGTGTAAGCTAATAGCAGTCAGTGTCCTTAAAGTGGGTGTTTCAGGCCTTCAGCGTGTGCCCTGCAGACCCCTGCCAGTGTACTTTGACAGTTGCCACTCATATCTGGTGTCTCTGTAGCGTGCTTTTACAAAGCAAAAAAGTTTTCCAGTGTAAGCTAATAGCAGTCAGTGTCCTTAAAGCGAGTGCTTCAGGCCTTCAGCGTGTGCCCTGCCGACCCCTGCCAGTGTACTTTGACAGTTGCCACTCATATCTGGTGTCTATATAGCGTGCTTTTACAAAGCAAAAATGTTTTCCAGTGTAAGCTAATAGCAGTCAGTGTCCTTAAAGCGGGTGTTTCAGGCCTTCAGCGTGTGTCCTGCAGACCCCTGCCAGTGTACTTTGACAGTTGCCACTCATATCTGTTGTCTCTGTAGCGTGCTTTTGCAAAGAAAAAATGTTTTCCAGTGTAAGCTAATAGCAGTCGTCAGTGTTCTTAAAGCGGGTGTTTCAGGCCTTCCCTCAGCGTGTGCCCTGCAGACCCCTGCCAGTGTACTTTGACAGTTGCCACTCATATCTGGTGTGTCTATAGCGTGCTTTTACAAAGAAAAAATGTTTTCCAGTGTAAGCTAATAGCAGTCAGTGTCCTTAAAGCGGGTGTTTCAGGCCTTCAGCGTGTGCCCTGCAGACCCCTGCCAGTGTACTTTGACAGTTGCCACTCATATCCGGCGTCTCTGTAGCGTGCTTTTACAAAGCAAAAAAGTTTTCCAGTGTAAGCTAATAGCAGTCAGTGTCCTTAAAGCGGGTGTGTCAGGCCTTCCTTCAGCGTGTGCCCTGCAGACCCCTGCCAGTGTACTTTGACAGTTGCCACTCATATCTGGTGTCTCTGTAGCATGCTTTTACAAAGAAAAAGTTTTCCAGTGTAAGCTAATAGCAGTCAGTGTCCTTAAAGCGGGTGTTTCAGGCCTTCAGCGTGTGCCCTCCAGACCCCTGCCAGTGTACTTTGACAGTTGCCACTCATATCTGGTGTCTCTATAGCATGCTTTTACAAAGAAAAAAGTTTTCCAGTGTTAGCTAATAGCACTCAGTGTCCTTAAAGCGGGTGTGTCAGGCCTTCCTTCAGCGTGTGCCCTGTAGACCCCTGCCAGTGTACTTTGACAGTTGCCACTCATATCTGGTGTCTCTGTAGCGTGCTTTTACAAAGAAAAATGTTTTCCATTGTAAGCTAATAGCAGTCAGTGTCCTTAAAACGGGTGTTTCAGGCCTTCAGCGTGTGCCCTGCAGACCCCTGCCAGTGTACTTTGACAGTTGCCACTCATATCTGGTGTCTCTGTAGCGTGCTTTTACAAAGCAAAAAAGTTTTCCAGTGTAAGCTAATAGCAGTCAGTGTCCTTAAAGCGAGTGTTTCAGGCCTTCAGCGTGTGCCCTGCAGACCCCTGCCAGTGTACTTTGACAGTTGCCACTCATATCTGGTGTCTCTGTAGCATGCTTTTACAAAGAAAAAGTTTTCCAGTGTAAGCTAATAGCAGTCAGTGTCCTTAAAGCGGGTGTTTCAGGCCTTCAGCGTGTGCCCTCCAGACCCCTGCCAGTGTACTTTGACAGTTGCCACTCATATCTGGTGTCTCTATAGCATGCTTTTACAAAGAAAAACGTTTTCCAGTGTTAGCTAATAGCAGTCAGTGTCCTTAAAGCGGGTGTGTCAGGCCTTCCTTCAGCGTGTGCCCTGCAGACCCCTGCCAGTGTACTTTGACAGTTGCCACTCATATCTGGTGTCTCTGTAGCGTGCTTTTACAAAGCAAAAACGTTTTCCAGTGTAAGCTAATAGCAGTCAGTGTCCTTAAAGCGAGTGCTTCAGGCCTTCAGCGTGTGCCCTGCAGACCCCTGCCAGTGTACTTTGACAGTTGCCACTCATATCTGGTGTCTCTGTAGCGTGCTTTTACAAAGCAAAAAAGTTTTCCAGTGTAAGCTAATAGCAGTCAGTGTCCTTAAAGCGAGTGCTTCAGGCCTTCAGCGTGTGCCCTGCAGACCCCTGCCAGTGTACTTTGACAGTTGCCACTCATATCTGGTGTCTATATAGCGTGCTTTTACAAAGCAAAAATGTTTTCCAGTGTAAGCTAATAGCAGTCAGTGTCCTTAAAGCGGGTGTTTCAGGCCTTCAGCGTGTGCCCTGCAGACCCCTGCCAGTGTACTTTGACAGTTGCCACTCATATCTGGTGTCTCTATAGTGTGCTTTTACAAAGAAAAAAAGTTTTCCAGTGTACGCTAATAGCAGTCAGTGTCCTTAAAGCGGGTGTGTCTGGCCTTCAGCGTGTTTCCTGCAGACCTATGCCAGTGTACTTTGACAGTTGCCACTCATATCTGGTGTCTCTATAGCGTGCTTTTACAAAGAAAAAATGTTTTCCAGTGTTAGCTAATAGCAGTCAGTGTCCTTAAAGCGGGTGTGTCAGGCCTTCCCTCAGCGTGTGCCCTGCAGACCCCTGCCAGTGTACTTTGACAGTTGCCACTCATGTCTGGTGTGTCTATAGCGTGCTTTTACAAAGAAAAAATGTTTTCCAGTGTAAGCTAATAGCAGTCAGTGTCCTTAAAGCGGGTGTTTCAGGCCTTCAGCGTGTGCCCTGCAGACCCCTGCCAGTGTACTTTGACAGTTGCCACTCATATCCGGCGTCTCTGTAGCGTGCTTTTACAAAGCAAAAAAGTTTTCCAGTGTAAGCTAATAGCAGTCAGTGTCCTTAAAGCGGGTGTGTCAGGCCTTCCTTCAGCGTGTGCCCTGCAGACCCCTGCCAGTGTACTTTGACAGTTGCCACTCATATCTGGTGTCTCTGTAGCATGCTTTTACAAAGAAAAAGTTTTCCAGTGTAAGCTAATAGCAGTCAGTGTCCTTAAAGCGGGTGTTTCAGGCCTTCAGCGTGTGCCCTCCAGACCCCTGCCAGTGTACTTTGACAGTTGCCACTCATATCTGGTGTCTCTATAGCATGCTTTTACAAAGAAAAACGTTTTCCAGTGTTAGCTAATAGCAGTCAGTGTCCTTAAAGCGGGTGTGTCAGGCCTTCCTTCAGCGTGTGCCCTGCAGACCCCTGCCAGTGTACTTTGACAGTTGCCACTCATATCTGGTGTCTCTGTAGCGTGCTTTTACAAAGCAAAAACGTTTTCCAGTGTAAGCTAATAGCAGTCAGTGTCCTTAAAGCGAGTGCTTCAGGCCTTCAGCGTGTGCCCTGCAGACATCTGCCAGTGTACTTTGACAGTTGCCACTCATATCTGGTGTCTCTGTAGCGTGCTTTTACAAAGCAAAAAAGTTTTCCAGTGTAAGCTAATAGCAGTCAGTGTCCTTAAAGCGAGTGCTTCAGGCCTTCAGCGTGTGCCCTGCAGACCCCTGCCAGTGTACTTTGACAGTTGCCACTCATATCTGGTGTCTCTGTAGCGTGCTTTTACAAAGCAAAAAAGTTTTCCAGTGTAAGCTAATAGCAGTCAGTGTCCTTAAAGCGGGTGTGTCAGGCCTTCCTTCAGCGTGTGCCCTGCAGACCCCTGCCAGTGTACTTTAACAGTTGCCACTCATATCTGGTGTCTCTGTAGCGTGCTTTTACAAAGAAAAACAGTTTTCCAGTGTAAGCTAATAGCAGTCAGTGTCCTTAAAGCGAGTGCTTCAGGCCTTCAGCGTGTGCCCTGCAGACATCTGCCAGTGTACTTTGACAGTTGCCACTCATATCTGGTGTCTCTGTAGCGTGCTTTTACAAAGCAAAAAAGTTTTCCAGTGTAAGCTAATAGCAGTCAGTGTCCTTAAAGCGAGTGCTTCAGGCCTTCAGCGTGTGCCCTGCAGACCCCTGCCAGTGTACTTTGACAGTTGCCACTCATATCTGGTGTCTCTGTAGCGTGCTTTTACAAAGCAAAAAAGTTTTCCAGTGTAAGCTAATAGCAGTCAGTGTCCTTAAAGCGGGTGTGTCAGGCCTTCCTTCAGCGTGTGCCCTGCAGACCCCTGCCAGTGTACTTTAACAGTTGCCACTCATATCTGGTGTCTCTGTAGCGTGCTTTTACAAAGAAAAACAGTTTTCCAGTGTAAGCTAATAGCAGTCAGTGTCCTTAAAACGGGAGTTTCAGGCCTTCAGCGTGTGCCCTGCAGACTTCTGCCAGTGTACTTTGACAGTTGCCACTCATATCTGGTGTCTCTATAGCGTGCTTTTACAAAGAAAAAAAGTTTTCCAGTGTAAGTTAATAGCAGTCAGTGTCCTTAAAGTGGGTGTTTCAGGCCTTCAGCGTGTGCCCTGCAGACCCCTGCCAGTGTACTTTGACAGTTGCCACTCATATCTGGTGTCTCTATAGCGTGCTTTTACAAAGAAAAAAACATTTCCAGTGTAAGCTAATAGCAGTCAGTGTCCTTAAAGCGGGTGTTTCAGGCCTTCAGCGTGTGCCCTGCAGACCCCTGCCAGTGTACTTTGACAGTTGCCACTCATATCTGGTGTCTCTATAGCGTGCTTTTACAAAGAAAAAAAGTTTTCCAGTGTAAGCTAATAGCAGTCAGTGTCCTTAAAGCGGGTGTTTCAGGCCTTCAGCGTGTGCCCTCCAGACCCCTGCCAGTGTACTTTGACAGTTGCCACTCATATCTGGTGTCTCTATAGCATGCTTTTACAAAGAAAAAAGTTTTCCAGTGTTAGCTAATAGCAGTCAGTGTCCTTAAAGCGGGTGTGTCAGGCCTTCCTTCAGCGTGTGCCCTGCAGACCCCTGCCAGTGTACTTTGACAGTTGCCACTCATATCTGGTGTCTCTATAGAGTGCTTTTACAAAGCAAAAAAGTTTTCCAGTGTAAGCTAATAGCAGTCAGTGTCCTTAAAGCGGGTGTGTCAGGCCTTCCTTCAGCGTGTGCCCTGCAGACCCCTGCCAGTGTACTTTGACAGTTGCCACTCATATCTGGTGTCTCTATAGCGTGCTTTTACAAAGAAAAAAAGTTTTCCAGTGTAAGCTAATAGCAGTCAGTGTCCTTAAAGTGGGTGTTTCAGGCCTTCAGCGTGTGCCCTGCAGACCCCTGCCAGTGTACTTTGACAGTTGCCACTCATATCTGGTGTCTCTGTAGCGTGCTTTTACAAAGCAAAAAAGTTTTCCAGTGTAAGCTAATAGCAGTCAGTGTCCTTAAAGCGAGTGCTTCAGGCCTTCAGCGTGTGCCCTGCCGACCCCTGCCAGTGTACTTTGACAGTTGCCACTCATATCTGGTGTCTATATCGCGTGCTTTTACAAAGCAAAAATGTTTTCCAGTGTAAGCTAATAGCAGTCAGTGTCCTTAAAGCGGGTGTTTCAGGCCTTCAGCGTGTGTCCTGCAGACCCCTGCCAGTGTACTTTGACAGTTGCCACTCATATCTGGTGTCTCTGTAGCGTGCTTTTGCAAAGAAAAAATGTTTTCCAGTGTAAGCTAATAGCAGTCGTCAGTGTTCTTAAAGCGGGTGTTTCAGGCCTTCCCTCAGCGTGTGCCCTGCAGACCCCTGCCAGTGTACTTTGACAGTTGCCACTCATATCTGGTGTGTCTATAGCGTGCTTTTACAAAGAAAAAATGTTTTCCAGTGTAAGCTAATAGCAGTCAGTGTCCTTAAAGCGGGTGTTTCAGGCCTTCAGCGTGTGCCCTGCAGACCCCTGCCAGTGTACTTTGACAGTTGCCACTCATATCCGGCGTCTCTGTAGCGTGCTTTTACAAAGCAAAAAAGTTTTCCAGTGTAAGCTAATAGCAGTCAGTGTCCTTAAAGCGGGTGTGTCAGGCCTTCCTTCAGCGTGTGCCCTGCAGACCCCTGCCAGTGTACTTTGACATTTGCTACTCATATCTGGTGTCTCTGTAGCATGCTTTTACAAAGAAAAAGTTTTCCAGTGTAAGCTAACAGCAGTCAGTGTCCTTAAAGCGGGTGTTTCAGGCCTTCAGCGTGTGCCCTCCAGACCCCTGCCAGTGTACTTTGACAGTTGCCACTCATATCTGGTGTCTCTATAGCATGCTTTTACAAAGAAAAAAGTTTTCCAGTGTTAGCTAATAGCACTCAGTGTCCTTAAAGCGGGTGTGTCAGGCCTTCCTTCAGCGTGTGCCCTGCAGACCCCTGCCAGTGTACTTTGACAGTTGCCACTCATATCTGGTGTCTCTGTAGCGTGCTTTTACAAAGCAAAAACGTTTTCCAGTGTAAGCTAATAGCAGTCAGTGTCCTTAAAGCGGGTGTGTCAGGCCTTCCTTCAGCGTGTGCCCTGTAGACCCCTGCCAGTGTACTTTGACAGTTGCCACTCATATCTGGTGTCTCTGTAGCGTGCTTTTACAAAGAAAAATGTTTTCCATTGTAAGCTAATAGCAGTCAGTGTCCTTAAAACGGGTGTTTCAGGCCTTCAGCGTGTGCCCTGCAGACCCCTGCCAGTGTACTTTGACAGTTGCCACTCATATCTGGTGTCTCTGTAGCGTGCTTTTACAAAGCAAAAAAGTTTTCCAGTGTAAGCTAATAGCAGTCAGTGTCCTTAAAGCGAGTGCTTCAGGCCTTCAGCGTGTGCCCTGCAGACCCCTGCCAGTGTACTTTGACAGTTGCCACTCATATCTGGTGTCTATATAGCGTGCTTTTACAAAGAAAAAAAGTTTTCCAGTGTAAGCTAATAGCAGTCAGTGTCCTTAAAGCGGGTGCTTCAGGCCTTCAGCGTGTGCCCTGCAGACCCCTGCCAGTGTACTTTGACAGTTGCCACTCATATCTGGTGTCTCTATAGCGTGCTTTTACAAAGCAAAAAACTTTTCCAGTGTAAGCTAATAGCAGTCAGTGTCCTTAAAGCGGGTGTTTCAGGCCTTCAGCGTGTGCCCTGCAGACCCCTGCCAGTGTACTTTGACAGTTGCCACTCATATCTGGTGTCTCTATAGCGTGCTTTTACAAAGAAAAAAAGTTTTCCAGTGTAAGCTAATAGCAGTCAGTGTCCTTAAAGCGGGTGTTTCAGGCCTTCAGCGTGTGCCCTCCAGACCCCTGCCAGTGTACTTTGACAGTTGCCACTCATATCTGGTGTCTCTATAGCATGCTTTTACAAAGAAAAAAGTTTTCCAGTGTTAGCTAATAGCAGTCAGTGTCCTTAAAGCGGGTGTGTCAGGCCTTCCTTCAGCGTGTGCCCTGCAGACCCCTGCCAGTGTACTTTGACAGTTGCCACTCATATCTGGTGTCTCTATAGAGTGCTTTTACAAAGCAAAAAAGTTTTCCAGTGTAAGCTAATAGCAGTCAGTGTCCTTAAAGCGGGTGTGTCAGGCCTTCCTTCAGCGTGTGCCCTGCAGACCCCTGCCAGTGTACTTTGACAGTTGCCACTCATATCTGGTGTCTCTGTAGCGTGCTACTTTGTGCCCTGTAGACCCCTGCCAGTGTACTTTGAAAGTTGCCACTCATATCTGGTGTCTCTGTAGCGTGCTTTTACAAAGAAAAATGTTTTCCATTGTAAGCTAATAGCAGCCAGTGTCCTTAAAACGGGTGTTTCAGGCCTTCAGCGTGTGCCCTGCAGACCCCTGCCAGTGTACTTTGACAGTTGCCACTCATATCTGGTGTCTCTGTAGCGTGCTTTTACAAAGCAAAAAAGTTTTCCAGTGTAAGCTAATAGCAGTCAGTGTCCTTAAAGCGAGTGCTTCAGGCCTTCAGCGTGTGCCCTGCAGACCCCTGCCAGTGTACTTTGACAGTTGCCACTCATATCTGGTGTCTATATAGCGTGCTTTTACAAAGAAAAAAAGTTTTCCAGTGTAAGCTAATAGCAGTCAGTGTCCTTAAAGCGGGTGCTTCAGGCCTTCAGCGTGTGCCCTGCAGACCCCTGCCAGTGTACTTTGACAGTTGCCACTCATATCTGGTGTCTCTATAGCGTGCTTTTACAAAGAAAAAAAGTTTTCCAGTGTAAGCTAATAGCAGTCAGTGTCCTTAAAGCGAGTGTGTCAGGCCTTCATCGTGTGCCCTGCAGACCCCTGCCAGTGTACTTTGACAGTTGCCACTCATATCTGGTGTCTATATAGCGTGCTTTTACAAAGCAAAAATGTTTTCCAGTGTAAGCTAATAGCAGTCAGTGTCCTTAAAACGGGAGTTTCAGGCCTTCAGCTTGTGCCCTGCAGACTTCTGCCAGTGTACTTTGACAGTTGCCACTCATATCTGGTGTCTCTATAGCGTGCTTTTACAAAGAAAAAAAGTTTTCCAGTGTAAGTTAATAGCAGTCAGTGTCCTTAAAGCGGGTGTTTCAGGCCTTCAGCGTGTGCCCTGCAGATCCCTGCCAGTGTACTTTGACAGTTGCCACTCATATCTGGTGTCTCTGTAGCGTGCTTTTACACAGCAAAAAAGTTTTCCAGTGTAAGCTAATAGCAGTCAGTGTCCTTAAAGCGGGTGTGTCAGGCCTTCAGCGTGTGCCCTGCAGACCCCTGCCAGTGTACTTTGACAGTTGCCACTCATATCTGGTGTCTCTGTAGCGTGCTTTTACAAAGCAAAAAAGTTTTCCAGTGTAAGCTAATAGCAGTCAGTGTCCTTAAAGCGAGTGCTTCAGGCCTTCAGCGTGTGCCCTGCCGACCCCTGCCAGTGTACTTTGACAGTTGCCACTCATATCTGGTGTCTATATAGCGTGCTTTTACAAAGCAAAAATGTTTTCCAGTGTAAGCTAATAGCAGTCAGTGTCCTTAAAGCGGGTGTTTCAGGCCTTCAGCGTGTGTCCTGCAGACCCCTGCCAGTGTACTTTGACAGTTGCCACTCATATCTGGTGTCTCTATAGCGTGCTTTTACAAAGAAAAAAAGTTTTCCAGTGTAAGCTAATAGCAGTCAGTGTCCTTAAAGTGGGTGTTTCAGGCCTTCAGCGTGTGCCCTGCAGACCCCTGCCAGTGTACTTTGACAGTTGCGACTCATATCTGGTGTCTCTGTAGCGTGCTTTTGCAAAGAAAAAAAGTTTTACAGTGTAAGCTAATAGCAGTCGTCAGTGTCCTTAAAGCGGGTGTTTCAGGCCTTCAGCGTGTGCCCTGCAGACCCCTGCCAGTGTACTTTGACAGTTGCCACTCATATCTGGTGTCTATATAGCATGCTTTTACAAAGAAAAACGTTTTCCAGTGTTAGCTAATAGCAGTCAGTGTCCTTAAAGCGAGTGCTTCAGGCCTTCAGCGTGTGCCCTGCCGACCCCTGCCAGTGTACTTTGACAGTTGCCACTCATATCTGGTGTCTATATAGCGTGCTTTTACAAAGCAAAAATGTTTTCCAGTGTAAGCTAATAGCAGTCAGTGTCCTTAAAGCGGGTGTTTCAGGCCTTCAGCGTGTGTCCTGCAGACCCCTGCCAGTGTACTTTGACAGTTGCCACTCATATCTGGTGTCTCTGTAGCGTGCTTTTGCAAAGAAAAAAAGTTTTACAGTGTAAGCTAATAGCAGTCGTCAGTGTCCTTAAAGCGGGTGTTTCAGGCCTTCAGCGTGTGCCCTGCAGACCCCTGCCAGTGTACTTTGACAGTTGCCACTCATATCTGGTGTCTCTATAGAGTGCTTTTACAAAGAAAAAAAGTTTTCCAGTGTACGCTAATAGCAGTCAGTGTCCTTAAAGCGGGTGTGTCTGGCCTTCAGCGTGTTTCCTGCAGACCTATGCCAGTGTACTTTGACAGTTGCCACTCATATCTGGTGTCTCTATAGCGTGCTTTTACAAAGAAAAAATGTTTTCCAGTGTTAGCTAATAGCAGTCAGTGTCCTTAAAGCGGGTGTGTCAGGCCTTCCCTCAGCGTGTGCCCTGCAGACCCCTGCCAGTGTACTTTGACAGTTGCCACTCATATCTGGTGTGTCTATAGCGTGCTTTTACAAAGAAAAAATGTTTTCCAGTGTAAGCTAATAGCAGTCAGTGTCCTTAAAGCGGGTGTTTCAGGCCTTCAGCGTGTGCCCTGCAGACCCCTGCCAGTGTACTTTGACAGTTGCCACTCATATCCGGCGTCTCTGTAGCGTGCTTTTACAAAGAAAAAGTTTTCCAGTGTAAGCTAATAGCAGTCAGTGTCCTTAAAGCGGGTGTTTCAGGCCTTCAGCGTGTGCCCTCCAGACCCCTGCCAGTGTACTTTGACAGTTGCCACTCATATCTGGTGTCTCTATAGCATGCTTTTACAAAGAAAAAAGTTTTCCAGTGTTAGCTAATAGCACTCAGTGTCCTTAAAGCGGGTGTGTCAGGCCTTCCTTCAGCGTGTGCCCTGCAGACCCCTGCCAGTGTACTTTGACAGTTGCCACTCATATCTGGTGTCTCTGTAGCGTGCTTTTACAAAGCAAAAACGTTTTCCAGTGTAAGCTAATAGCAGTCAGTGTCCTTAAAGCGGGTGTGTCAGGCCTTCCTTCAGCGTGTGCCCTGTAGACCCCTGCCAGTGTACTTTGACAGTTGCCACTCATATCTGGTGTCTCTGTAGCGTGCTTTTACAAAGAAAAATGTTTTCCATTGTAAGCTAATAGCAGTCAGTGTCCTTAAAACGGGTGTTTCAGGCCTTCAGCGTGTGCCCTGCAGACCCCTGCCAGTGTACTTTGACAGTTGCCACTCATATCTGGTGTCTATATAGCGTGCTTTTACAAAGAAAAAAAGTTTTCCAGTGTAAGCTAATAGCAGTCAGTGTCCTTAAAGCGGGTGCTTCAGGCCTTCAGCGTGTGCCCTGCAGACCCCTGCCAGTGTACTTTGACAGTTGCCACTCATATCTGGTGTCTCTATAGCGTGCTTTTACAAAGAAAAAAACATTTCCAGTGTAAGCTAATAGCAGTCAGTGTCCTTAAAGCGGGTGTTTCAGGCCTTCAGCGTGTGCCCTGCAGACCCCTGCCAGTGTACTTTGACAGTTGCCACTCATATCTGGTGTCTCTATAGCGTGCTTTTACAAAGAAAAAAAGTTTTCCAGTGTAAGCTAATAGCAGTCAGTGTCCTTAAAGCGGGTGTTTCAGGCCTTCAGCGTGTGCCCTCCAGACCCCTGCCAGTGTACTTTGACAGTTGCCACTCATATCTGGTGTCTCTATAGCATGCTTTTACAAAGAAAAAAGTTTTCCAGTGTTAGCTAATAGCAGTCAGTGTCCTTAAAGCGGGTGTGTCAGGCCTTCCTTCAGCGTGTGCCCTGCAGACCCCTGCCAGTGTACTTTGACAGTTGCCACTCATATCTGGTGTCTCTATAGAGTGCTTTTACAAAGCAAAAAAGTTTTCCAGTGTAAGCTAATAGCAGTCAGTGTCCTTAAAGCGGGTGTGTCAGGCCTTCCTTCAGCGTGTGCCCTGCAGACCCCTGCCAGTGTACTTTGACATTTGCCACTCATATCTGGTGTCTCTGTAGCGTGCTACTTTGTGCCCTGTAGACCCCTGCCAGTGTACTTTGAAAGTTGCCACTCATATCTGGTGTCTCTGTAGCGTGCTTTTACAAAGAAAAATGTTTTCCATTGTAAGCTAATAGCAGCCAGTGTCCTTAAAACGGGTGTTTCAGGCCTTCAGCGTGTGCCCTGCAGACCCCTGCCAGTGTACTTTGACAGTTGCCACTCATATCTGGTGTCTATATGGCGTGCTTTTACAAAGAAAAAAAGTTTTCCAGTGTAAGCTAATAGCAGTCAGTGTCCTTAAAGCGGGTGCTTCAGGCCTTCAGCGTGTGCCCTGCAGACCCCTGCCAGTGTACTTTGACAGTTGCCACTCATATCTGGTGTCTCTGTAGCGTGCTTTTACAAAGAAAAAAAGTTTTCCAGTGTAAGCTAATAGCAGTCAGTGTCCTTAAAGCGAGTGTGTCAGGCCTTCATCGTGTGCCCTGCAGATCCCTGCCAGTGTACTTTGACAGTTGCCACTCATATCTGGTGTCTCTGTAGCGTGCTTTTACACAGCAAAAAAGTTTTCCAGTGTAAGCTAATAGCAGTCAGTGTCCTTAAAGCGGGTGTGTCAGGCCTTCAGCGTGTGCCCTGCAGACCCCTGCCAGTGTACTTTGACAGTTGCCACTCATATCTGGTGTCTCTGTAGCGTGCTTTTACAAAGCAAAAAAGTTTTCCAGTGTAAGCTAATAGCAGTCAGTGTCCTTAAAGCGAGTGCTTCAGGCCTTCAGCGTGTGCCCTGCCGACCCCTGCCAGTGTACTTTGACAGTTGCCACTCATATCTGGTGTCTATATAGCGTGCTTTTACAAAGCAAAAATGTTTTCCAGCGTAAGCTAATAGCAGTCAGTGTCCTTAAAGCGGGTGTTTCAGGCCTTCAGCGTGTGTCCTGCAGACCCCTGCCAGTGTACTTTGACAGTTGCCACTCATATCTGGTGTCTCTATAGCGTGCTTTTACAAAGAAAAAAAGTTTTCCAGTGTAAGCTAATAGCAGTCAGTGTCCTTAAAGTGGGTGTTTCAGGCCTTCAGCGTGTGCCCTGCAGACCCCTGCCAGTGTACTTTGACAGTTGCGACTCATATCTGGTGTCTCTGTAGCGTGCTTTTGCAAAGAAAAAAGTTTTACAGTGTAAGCTAATAGCAGTCGTCAGTGTCCTTAAAGCGGGTGTTTCAGGCCTTCAGCGTGTGCCCTGCAGACCCCTGCCAGTGTACTTTGACAGTTGCCACTCATATCTGGTGTCTCTATAGTGTGCTTTTACAAAGAAAAAAAGTTTTCCAGTGTACGCTAATAGCAGTCAGTGTCCTTAAAGCGGGTGTGTCTGGCCTTCAGCGTGTTTCCTGCAGACCTATGCCAGTGTACTTTGACAGTTGCCACTCATATCTGGTGTCTCTATAGCGTGCTTTTACAAAGAAAAAATGTTTTCCAGTGTTAGCTAATAGCAGTCAGTGTCCTTAAAGCGGGTGTGTCAGGCCTTCCCTCAGCGTGTGCCCTGCAGACCCATGCCAGTGTACTTTGACAGTTGCCACTCATATCTGGTGTGTCTATAGCGTGCTTTTACAAAGAAAAAATGTTTTCCAGTGTAAGCTAATAGCAGTCAGTGTCCTTAAAGCGGGTGTTTCAGGCCTTCAGCGTGTGCCCTGCAGACCCCTGCCAGTGTACTTTGACAGTTGCCACTCATATCCGGCGTCTCTGTAGCGTGCTTTTACAAAGCAAAAAAGTTTTCCAGTGTAAGCTAATAGCAGTCAGTGTCCTTAAAGCGGGTGTGTCAGGCCTTCCTTCAGCGTGTGCCCTGCAGACCCCTGCCAGTGTACTTTGACAGTTGCCACTCATATCTGGTGTCTCTGTAGCATGCTTTTACAAAGAAAGTTTTCCAGTGTAAGCTAATAGCAGTCAGTGTCCTTAAAGCGGGTGTTTCAGGCCTTCAGCGTGTGCCCTCCAGACCCCTGCCAGTGTACTTTGACAGTTGCCACTCATATCTGGTGTCTCTATAGCATGCTTTTACAAAGAAAAAAGTTTTCCAGTGTTAGCTAATAGCAGTCAGTGTCCTTAAAGCGGGTGTGTCAGGCCTTCCTTCAGCGTGTGCCCTGCAGACCCCTGCCAGTGTACTTTGACAGTTGCCACTCATATCTGGTGTCTCTGTAGCGTGCTTTTACAAAGCAAAAACGTTTTCCAGTGTAAGCTTATAGCAGTCAGTGTCCTTAAAGCGGGTGCTTCAGACCTTCAGCGTGTGCCCTGCAGACCCCTGCCAGTGTACTTTGACAGTTGCCACTCATATCTGGTGTCTCTATAGCGTGCTTTTACAAAGCAAAAAACTTTTCCAGTGTAAGCTAATAGCAGTCAGTGTCCTTAAAGCGTGTGTTTCAGGCCTTCAGCGTGTGCCCTGCAGACCCCTGCCAGTGTACTTTGACAGTTGCCACTCATATCTGGTGTCTCTGTAGCGTGCTTTTACAAAGCAAAAAAGTTTTCCAGTGTATGCTAATAGCAGTCAGTGTCCTTAAAGCGAGTGCTTCAGGCCTTCAGCGTGTGCCCTGCCGACCCCTGCCAGTGTACTTTGACAGTTGCCACTCATATCTGGTGTCTATATAGCGTGCTTTTACAAAGCAAAAATGTTTTCCAGTGTAAGCTAATAGCAGTCAGTGTCCTTAAAGCGGGTGTTTCAGGCCTTCAGCGTGTGTCCTGCAGACCCCTGCCAGTGTACTTTGACAGTTGCCACTCATATCTGGTGTCTCTGTAGCGTGCTTTTACAAAGCAAAAACGTTTTCCAGTGTAAGCTAATAGCAGTCAGTGTCCTTAAAGCGAGTGCTTCAGGCCTTCAGCGTGTGCCCTGCAGACCCCTGCCAGTGTACTTTGACAGTAGCCACTCATATCTGGTGTCTCTGTAGCGTGCTTTTACAAAGCAAAAAAGTTTTCCAGTGTAAGCTAATAGCAGTCAGTGTCCTTAAAGCGAGTGCTTCAGGCCGTCAGCGTGTGCCCTGCAGACCCCTGCCAGTGTACTTTGACAGTTGCCACTCATATCTGGTGTCTCTGTAGCGTGCTTTTACAAAGCAAAAAAGTTTTCCAGTGTAAGCTAATAGCAGTCAGTGTCCTTAAAGCGGGTGTGTCAGGCCTTCCTTCAGCGTGTGCCCTGCAGACCCCTGCCAGTGTACTTTAACAGTTGCCACTCATATCTGGTGTCTCTGTAGCGTGCTTTTACAAAGAAAAACAGTTTTCCAGTGTAAGCTAATAGCAGTCAGTGTCCTTAAAACGGGAGTTTCAGGCCTTCAGCGTGTGCCCTGCAGACCCCTGCCAGTGTACTTTGACAGTTGCCACTCATATCTGGTGTCTCTGTAGCGTGCTTTTACAAAGCAAAAAAGTTTTCCAGTGTAAGCTAATAGCAGTCAGTGTCCTTAAAGCGAGTGCTTCAGGCCTTCAGCGTGTGCCCTGCCGACCCCTGCCAGTGTACTTTGACAGTTGCCACTCATATCTGGTGTGTCTATAGCGTGCTTTTACAAAGAAAAAATGTTTTCCAGTGTAAGCTAATAGCAGTCAGTGTCCTTAAAGCGGGTGTTTCAGGCCTTCAGCGTGTGCCCTGCAGACCCCTGCCACTCATATCCGGCGTCTCTGTAGCGTGCTTTTACAAAGCAAAAAAGGTTTCCAGTGTAAGCTAATAGCAGTCAGTGTCCTTAAAGCGGGTGTGTCAGGCCTTCCTTCAGCGTGTGCCCTGCAGACCCCTGCCAGTGTACTTTGACAGTTGCCACTCATATCTGGTGTCTCTGTAGCATGCTTTTACAAAGAAAAAGTTTTCCAGTGTAAGCTAATAGCAGTCAGTGTCCTTAAAGCGGGTGTTTCAGGCCTTCAGCGTGTGCCCTCCAGACCCCTGCCAGTGTACTTTGACAGTTGCCACTCATATCTGGTGTCTCTATAGCATGCTTTTACAAAGAAAAAAGTTTTCCAGTGTTAGCTAATAGCACTCAGTGTCCTTAAAGCGGGTGTGTCAGGCCTTCCTTCAGCGTGTGCCCTGCAGACCCCTGCCAGTGTACTTTGACAGTTGCCACTCATATCTGGTGTCTATATAGCGTGCTTTTACAAAGAAAAAAAGTTTTCCAGTGTAAGCTAATAGCAGTCAGTGTCCTTAAAGCGGGTGTGTCAGGCCTTCCCTCAGCGTGTGCCCTGCAGACCCATGCCAGTGTACTTTGACAGTTGCCACTCATATCTGGTGTCTCTGTAGCGTGCTTTTACAAAGAAAAATGTTTTCCATTGTAAGCTAATAGCAGTCAGTGTCCTTAAAACGGGTGTTTCAGGCCTTCAGCGTGTGCCCTGCAGACCCCTGCCAGTGTACTTTGACAGTTGCCACTCATATCTGGTGTCTCTATAGCGTGCTTTTACAAAGAAAAAAAGTTTTCCAGTGTAAGCTAATAGCAGTCAGTGTCCTTAAAGCGGGTGTTTCAGGCCTTCAGCGTGTGCCCTCCAGACCCCTGCCAGTGTACTTTGACAGTTGCCACTCATATCTGGTGTCTCTATAGCATGGTTTTACAAAGAAAAAAGTTTTCCAGTGTTAGCTAATAGCAGTCAGTGTCCTTAAAGCGGGTGTGTCAGGCCTTCCTTCAGCGTGTGCCCTGCAGACCCCTGCCAGTGTACTTTGACAGTTGCCACTCATATCTGGTGTCTCTATAGAGTGCTTTTACAAAGCAAAAAAGTTTTCCAGTGTAAGCTAATAGCAGTCAGTGTCCTTAAAGCGGGTGTGTCAGGCCTTCAGCGTGTGCCCTGCAGACCCCTGCCAGTGTACTTTGACAGTTGCCACTCATATCTGGTGTCTCTGTAGCGTGCTTTTACAAAGCAAAAAAGTTTTCCAGTGTAAGCTAATAGCAGTCAGTGTCCATAAAGCGAGTGCTTCAGGCCTTCAGCGTGTGCCCTGCAGACCCCTGCCAGTGTACTTTGACAGTTGCCACTCATATCTGGTGTCTATATAGCGTGCTTTTACAAAGAAAAAAAGTTTTCCAGTGTAAGCTAATAGCAGTCAGTGTCCTTAAAGCGGGTGTGTCAGGCCTTCCCTCAGCGTGTGCCCTGCAGACCCATGCCAGTGTACTTTGACAGTTGCCACTCATATCTGGTGTGTCTATAGCGTGCTTTTACAAAGAAAAAATGTTTTCCAGTGTAAGCTAATAGCAGTCAGTGTCCTTAAAGCGGGTGTTTCAGGCCTTCAGCGTGTGCCCTGCAGACCCCTGCCAGTGTACTTTGACAGTTGCCACTCATATCCGGCGTCTCTGTAGCGTGCTTTTACAAAGCAAAAAAGTTTTCCAGTGTAAGCTAATAGCAGTCAGTGTCCTTAAAGCGGGTGTGTCAGGCCTTCCTTCAGCGTGTGCCCTGCAGACCCCTGCCAGTGTACTTTGACAGTTGCCACTCATATCTGGTGTCTCTGTAGCATGCTTTTACAAAGAAAGTTTTCCAGTGTAAGCTAATAGCAGTCAGTGTCCTTAAAGCGGGTGTTTCAGGCCTTCAGCGTGTGCCCTCCAGACCCCTGCCAGTGTACTTTGACAGTTGCCACTCATATCTGGTGTCTCTATAGCATGCTTTTACAAAGAAAAAAGTTTTCCAGTGTTAGCTAATAGCAGTCAGTGTCCTTAAAGCGGGTGTGTCAGGCCTTCCTTCAGCGTGTGCCCTGCAGACCCCTGCCAGTGTACTTTGACAGTTGCCACTCATATCTGGTGTGTCTATAGCGTGCTTTTACAAAGAAAAAATGTTTTCCAGTGTAAGCTAATAGCAGTCAGTGTCCTTAAAGCGGGTGTTTCAGGCCTTCAGCGTGTGCCCTGCAGACCCCTGCCAGTGTACTTTGACAGTTGCCACTCATATCCGGCGTCTCTGTAGCGTGCTTTTACAAAGCAAAAAAGTTTTCCAGTGTAAGCTAATAGCAGTCAGTGTCCTTAAAGCGGGTGTGTCAGGCCTTCCTTCAGCGTGTGCCCTGCAGACCCCTGCCAGTGTACGTTGACAGTTGCCACTCATATCTGGTGTCTCTGTAGCGTGCTTTTACAAAGCAAAAACGTTTTCCAGTGTAAGCTTATAGCAGTCAGTGTCCTTAAAGCGGGTGTGTCAGGCCTTACTTCAGCGTGTGCCCTGTAGACCCCTGCCAGTGTACTTTGACAGTTGCCACTCATATCTGGTGTCTCTGTAGCGTGCTTTTACAAAGAAAAATGTTTTCCATTGTAAGCTAATAGCAGTCAGTGTCCTTAAAACGGGTGTTTCAGGCCTTCAGCGTGTGCCCTGCAGACCCCTGCCAGTGTACTTTGACAGTTGCCACTCATATCTGGTGTCTCTGTAGCGTGCTTTTACAAAGCAAAAAAGTTTTCCAGTGTAAGCTAATAGCAGTCAGTGTCCTTAAAGCGAGTGCTTCAGGCCTTCAGCGTGTGCCCTGCAGACCCCTGCCAGTGTACTTTGACAGTTGCCACTCATATCTGGTGTCTATATAGCGTGCTTTTACAAAGAAAAAAAGTTTTCCAGTGTAAGCTAATAGCAGTCAGTGTCCTTAAAGCGGGTGCTTCAGGCCTTCAGCGTGTGCCCTGCAGACCCCTGCCAGTGTACTTTGACAGTTGCCACTCATATCTGGTGTCTCTATAGCGTGCTTTTACAAAGCAAAAAACTTTTCCAGTGTAAGCTAATAGCAGTCAGTGTCCTTAAAGCGGGTGTTTCAGGCCTTCAGCGTGTGCCCTGCAGACCCCTGCCAGTGTACTTTGACAGTTGCCACTCATATCTGGTGTCTCTGTAGCGTGCTTTTACAAAGCAAAAAAGTTTTCCAGTGTAAGCTAATAGCAGTCAGTGTCCTTAAAGCGAGTGCTTCAGGCCTTCAGCGTGTGCCCTGCCGACCCCTGCCAGTGTACTTTGACAGTTGCCACTCATATCTGGTGTCTATATAGCGTGCTTTTACAAAGCAAAAATGTTTTCCAGTGTAAGCTAATAGCAGTCAGTGTCCTTAAAGCGGGTGTTTCAGGCCTTCAGCGTGTGTCCTGCAGACCCCTGCCAGTGTACTTTGACAGTTGCCACTCATATCTGGTGTCTCTATAGCGTGCTTTTACAAAGAAAAAAAGTTTTCCAGTGTAAGCTAATAGCAGTCAGTGTCCTTAAAGTGGGTGTTTCAGGCCTTCAGCGTGTGCCCTGCAGACCCCTGCCAGTGTACTTTGACAGTTGCCACTCATATCTGGTGTCTCTGTAGCGTGCTTTTACAAAGCAAAAAAGTTTTCCAGTGTAAGCTAATAGCAGTCAGTGTCCTTAAAGCGAGTGCTTCAGGCCTTCAGCGTGTGCCCTGCCGACCCCTGCCAGTGTACTTTGACAGTTGCCACTCATATCTGGTGTCTATATAGCGTGCTTTTACAAAGCAAAAATGTTTTCCAGTGTAAGCTAATAGCAGTCAGTGTCCTTAAAGCGGGTGTTTCAGGCCTTCAGCGTGTGTCCTGCAGACCCCTGCCAGTGTACTTTGACAGTTGCCACTCATATCTGGTGTCTCTGTAGCGTGCTTTTGCAAAGAAAAAAAGTTTTACAGTGTAAGCTAATAGCAGTCGTCAGTGTCCTTAAAGTGGGTGTTTCAGGCCTTCAGCGTGTGCCCTGCAGACCCCTGCCAGTGTACTTTGACAGTTGCCACTCATATCTGGTGTCTCTATAGTGTGCTTTTACAAAGAAAAAAAGTTTTCCAGTGTACGCTAATAGCAGTCAGTGTCCTTAAAGCGGGTGTGTCTGGCCTTCAGCGTGTTTCCTGCAGACCTATGCCAGTGTACTTTGACAGTTGCCACTCATATCTGGTGTCTCTATAGCGTGCTTTTACAAAGAAAAAATGTTTTCCAGTGTTAGCTAATAGCAGTCAGTGTCCTTAAAGCGGGTGTGTCAGGCCTTCCCTCAGCGTGTGCCCTGCAGACCCCTGCCAGTGTACTTTGACAGTTGCCACTCATATCTGGTGTGTCTATAGCGTGCTTTTACAAAGAAAAAATGTTTTCCAGTGTAAGCTAATAGCAGTCAGTGTCCTTAAAGCGGGTGTTTCAGGCCTTCAGCGTGTGCCCTGCAGACCCCTGCCAGTGTACTTTGACAGTTGCCACTCATATCCGGCGTCTCTGTAGCGTGCTTTTACAAAGCAAAAAAGTTTTCCAGTGTAAGCTAATAGCAGTCAGTGTCCTTAAAGCGGGTGTGTCAGGCCTTCCTTCAGCGTGTGCCCTGCAGACCCCTGCCAGTGTACTTTGACAGTTGCCACTCATATCTGGTGTCTCTGTAGCATGCTTTTACAAAGAAAAAGTTTTCCAGTGTAAGCTAATAGCAGTCAGTGTCCTTAAAGCGGGTGTTTCAGGCCTTCAGCGTGTGCCCTCCAGACCCCTGCCAGTGTACTTTGACAGTTGCCACTCATATCTGGTGTCTCTATAGCATGCTTTTACAAAGAAAAACGTTTTCCAGTGTTAGCTAATAGCAGTCAGTGTCCTTAAAGCGGGTGTGTCAGGCCTTCCTTCAGCGTGTGCCCTGCAGACCCCTGCCAGTGTACTTTGACAGTTGCCACTCATATCTGGTGTCTCTGTAGCGTGCTTTTACAAAGCAAAAACGTTTTCCAGTGTAAGCTAATAGCAGTCAGTGTCCTTAAAGCGAGTGCTTCAGGCCTTCAGCGTGTGCCCTGCAGACCCCTGCCAGTGTACTTTGACAGTAGCCACTCATATCTGGTGTCTCTGTAGCGTGCTTTTACAAAGCAAAAAAGTTTTCCAGTATAAGCTAAGAGCAGTCAGTGTCCTTAAAGCGAGTGCTTCAGGCCGTCAGCGTGTGCCCTGCAGACCCCTGCCAGTGTACTTTGACAGTTGCCACTCATATCTGGTGTCTCTGTAGCGTGCTTTTACAAAGCAAAAAAGTTTTCCAGTGTAAGCTAATAGCAGTCAGTGTCCTTAAAGCGGGTGTGTCAGGCCTTCCTTCAGCGTGTGCCCTGCAGACCCCTGCCAGTGTACTTTAACAGTTGCCACTCATATCTGGTGTCTCTGTAGCGTGCTTTTACAAAGAAAAACAGTTTTCCAGTGTAAGCTAATAGCAGTCAGTGTCCTTAAAACGGGAGTTTCAGGCCTTCAGCGTGTGCCCTGCAGACCCCTGCCAGTGTACTTTGACAGTTGCCACTCATATCTGGTGTCTCTGTAGCGTGCTTTTACAAAGCAAAAAAGTTTTCCAGTGTAAGCTAATAGCAGTCAGTGTCCTTAAAGCGAGTGCTTCAGGCCTTCAGCGTGTGCCCTGCCGACCCCTGCCAGTGTACTTTGACAGTTGCCACTCATATCTGGTGTGTCTATAGCGTGCTTTTACAAAGAAAAAATGTTTTCCAGTGTAAGCTAATAGCAGTCAGTGTCCTTAAAGCGGGTGTTTCAGGCCTTCAGCGTGTGCCCTGCAGACCCCTGCCACTCATATCCGGCGTCTCTGTAGCGTGCTTTTACAAAGCAAAAAAGGTTTCCAGTGTAAGCTAATAGCAGTCAGTGTCCTTAAAGCGGGTGTGTCAGGCCTTCCTTCAGCGTGTGCCCTGCAGACCCCTGCCAGTGTACTTTGACAGTTGCCACTCATATCTGGTGTCTCTGTAGCATGCTTTTACAAAGAAAAAGTTTTCCAGTGTAAGCTAATAGCAGTCAGTGTCCTTAAAGCGGGTGTTTCAGGCCTTCAGCGTGTGCCCTCCAGACCCCTGCCAGTGTACTTTGACAGTTGCCACTCATATCTGGTGTCTCTATAGCATGCTTTTACAAAGAAAAAAGTTTTCCAGTGTTAGCTAATAGCACTCAGTGTCCTTAAAGCGGGTGTGTCAGGCCTTCCTTCAGCGTGTGCCCTGCAGACCCCTGCCAGTGTACTTTGACAGTTGCCACTCATATCTGGTGTCTATATAGCGTGCTTTTACAAAGAAAAAAAGTTTTCCAGTGTAAGCTAATAGCAGTCAGTGTCCTTAAAGCGGGTGTGTCAGGCCTTCCCTCAGCGTGTGCCCTGCAGACCCATGCCAGTGTACTTTGACAGTTGCCACTCATATCTGGTGTCTCTGTAGCGTGCTTTTACAAAGAAAAATGTTTTCCATTGTAAGCTAATAGCAGTCAGTGTCCTTAAAACGGGTGTTTCAGGCCTTCAGCGTGTGCCCTGCAGACCCCTGCCAGTGTACTTTGACAGTTGCCACTCATATCTGGTGTCTCTATAGCGTGCTTTTACAAAGAAAAAAAGTTTTCCAGTGTAAGCTAATAGCAGTCAGTGTCCTTAAAGCGGGTGTTTCAGGCCTTCAGCGTGTGCCCTCCAGACCCCTGCCAGTGTACTTTGACAGTTGCCACTCATATCTGGTGTCTCTATAGCATGCTTTTACAAAGAAAAAAGTTTTCCAGTGTTAGCTAATAGCAGTCAGTGTCCTTAAAGCGGGTGTGTCAGGCCTTCCTTCAGCGTGTGCCCTGCAGACCCCTGCCAGTGTACTTTGACAGTTGCCACTCATATCTGGTGTCTCTATAGAGTGCTTTTACAAAGCAAAAAAGTTTTCCAGTGTAAGCTAATAGCAGTCAGTGTCCTTAAAGCGGGTGTGTCAGGCCTTCCTTCAGCGTGTGCCCTGCAGACCCCTGCCAGTGTACTTTGACAGTTGCCACTCATATCTGGTGTCTCTGTAGCGTGCTACTTTGTGCCCTGTAGACCCCTGCCAGTGTACTTTGAAAGTTGCCACTCATATCTGGTGTCTCTGTAGCGTGCTTTTACAAAGAAAAATGTTTTCCATTGTAAGCTAATAGCAGTCAGTGTCCTTAAAACGGGTGTTTCAGGCCTTCAGCGTGTGCCCTGCAGACCCCTGCCAGTGTACTTTGACAGTTGCCACTCATATCTGGTGTCTCTGTAGCGTGCTTTTACAAAGCAAAAAAGTTTTCCAGTGTAAGCTAATAGCAGTCAGTGTCCATAAAGCGAGTGCTTCAGGCCTTCAGCGTGTGCCCTGCAGACCCCTGCCAGTGTACTTTAACAGTTGCCACTCATATCTGGTGTGTCTATAGCGTGCTTTTACAAAGAAAAAATGTTTTCCAGTGTAAGCTAATAGCAGTCAGTGTCCTTAAAGCGGGTGTTTCAGGCCTTCAGCGTGTGTCCTGCAGACCCCTGCCAGTGTACTTTGACAGTTGCCACTCATATCTGGTGTCTCTGTAGCGTGCTTTTGCAAAGAAAAAAAGTTTTACAGTGTAAGCTAATAGCAGTCGTCAGTGTCCTTAAAGTGGGTGTTTCAGGCCTTCAGCGTGTGTCCTGCAGACCCCTGCCAGTGTACTTTGACAGTTGCCACTCATATCTGGTGTCTCTGTAGCGTGCTTTTGCAAAGAAAAAAAGTTTTACAGTGTAAGCTAATAGCAGTCGTCAGTGTCCTTAAAGTGGGTGTTTCAGGCCTTCAGCGTGTGCCCTGCAGACCCCTGCCAGTGTACTTTGACAGTTGCCACTCATATCTGGTGTCTCTATAGTGTGCTTTTACAAAGAAAAAAAGTTTTCCAGTGTACGCTAATAGCAGTCAGTGTCCTTAAAGCGGGTGTGTCTGGCCTTCAGCGTGTTTCCTGCAGACCTATGCCAGTGTACTTTGACAGTTGCCACTCATATCTGGTGTCTCTATAGCGTGCTTTTACAAAGAAAAAATGTTTTCCAGTGTTAGCTAATAGCAGTCAGTGTCCTTAAAGCGGGTGTGTCAGGCCTTCCCTCAGCGTGTGCCCTGCAGACCCCTGCCAGTGTACTTTGACAGTTGCCACTCATATCTGGTGTGTCTATAGCGTGCTTTTACAAAGAAAAAATGTTTTCCAGTGTAAGCTAATAGCAGTCAGTGTCCTTAAAGCGGGTGTTTCAGGCCTTCAGCGTGTGCCCTGCAGACCCCTGCCAGTGTACTTTGACAGTTGCCACTCATATCCGGCGTCTCTGTAGCGTGCTTTTACAAAGCAAAAAAGTTTTCCAGTGTAAGCTAATAGCAGTCAGTGTCCTTAAAGCGGGTGTGTCAGGCCTTCCTTCAGCGTGTGCCCTGCAGACCCCTGCCAGTGTACTTTGACAGTTGCCACTCATATCTGGTGTCTCTGTAGCATGCTTTTACAAAGAAAAAGTTTTCCAGTGTAAGCTAATAGCAGTCAGTGTCCTTAAAGCGGGTGTTTCAGGCCTTCAGCGTGTGCCCTCCAGACCCCTGCCAGTGTACTTTGACAGTTGCCACTCATATCTGGTGTCTCTATAGCATGCTTTTACAAAGAAAAACGTTTTCCAGTGTTAGCTAATAGCAGTCAGTGTCCTTAAAGCGGGTGTGTCAGGCCTTCCTTCAGCGTGTGCCCTGCAGACCCCTGCCAGTGTACTTTGACAGTTGCCACTCATATCTGGTGTCTCTGTAGCGTGCTTTTACAAAGCAAAAACGTTTTCCAGTGTAAGCTAATAGCAGTCAGTGTCCTTAAAGCGAGTGCTTCAGGCCTTCAGCGTGTGCCCTGCAGACCCCTGCCAGTGTACTTTGACAGTAGCCACTCATATCTGGTGTCTCTGTAGCGTGCTTTTACAAAGCAAAAAAGTTTTCCAGTATAAGCTAAGAGCAGTCAGTGTCCTTAAAGCGAGTGCTTCAGGCCGTCAGCGTGTGCCCTGCAGACCCCTGCCAGTGTACTTTGACAGTTGCCACTCATATCTGGTGTCTCTGTAGCGTGCTTTTACAAAGCAAAAAAGTTTTCCAGTGTAAGCTAATAGCAGTCAGTGTCCTTAAAGCGGGTGTGTCAGGCCTTCCTTCAGCGTGTGCCCTGCAGACCCCTGCCAGTGTACTTTAACAGTTGCCACTCATATCTGGTGTCTCTGTAGCGTGCTTTTACAAAGAAAAACAGTTTTCCAGTGTAAGCTAATAGCAGTCAGTGTCCTTAAAACGGGAGTTTCAGGCCTTCAGCGTGTGCCCTGCAGACCCCTGCCAGTGTACTTTGACAGTTGCCACTCATATCTGGTGTCTCTGTAGCGTGCTTTTACAAAGCAAAAAAGTTTTCCAGTGTAAGCTAATAGCAGTCAGTGTCCTTAAAGCGAGTGCTTCAGGCCTTCAGCGTGTGCCCTGCCGACCCCTGCCAGTGTACTTTGACAGTTGCCACTCATATCTGGTGTGTCTATAGCGTGCTTTTACAAAGAAAAAATGTTTTCCAGTGTAAGCTAATAGCAGTCAGTGTCCTTAAAGCGGGTGTTTCAGGCCTTCAGCGTGTGCCCTGCAGACCCCTGCCACTCATATCCGGCGTCTCTGTAGCGTGCTTTTACAAAGCAAAAAAGGTTTCCAGTGTAAGCTAATAGCAGTCAGTGTCCTTAAAGCGGGTGTGTCAGGCCTTCCTTCAGCGTGTGCCCTGCAGACCCCTGCCAGTGTACTTTGACAGTTGCCACTCATATCTGGTGTCTCTGTAGCATGCTTTTACAAAGAAAAAGTTTTCCAGTGTAAGCTAATAGCAGTCAGTGTCCTTAAAGCGGGTGTTTCAGGCCTTCAGCGTGTGCCCTCCAGACCCCTGCCAGTGTACTTTGACAGTTGCCACTCATATCTGGTGTCTCTATAGCATGCTTTTACAAAGAAAAAAGTTTTCCAGTGTAAGCTAATAGCAGTCAGTGTCCTTAAAGCGGGTGTTTCAGGCCTTCAGCGTGTGCCCTCCAGACCCCTGCCAGTGTACTTTGACAGTTGCCACTCATATCTGGTGTCTCTATAGCATGCTTTTACAAAGAAAAAAGTTTTCCAGTGTTAGCTAATAGCAGTCAGTGTCCTTAAAGCGGGTGTGTCAGGCCTTCCTTCAGCGTGTGCCCTGCAGACCCCTGCCAGTGTACTTTGACAGTTGCCACTCATATCTGGTGTCTCTATAGAGTGCTTTTACAAAGCAAAAAAGTTTTCCAGTGTAAGCTAATAGCAGTCAGTGTCCTTAAAGCGGGTGTGTCAGGCCTTCCTTCAGCGTGTGCCCTGCAGACCCCTGCCAGTGTACTTTGACAGTTGCCACTCATATCTGGTGTCTCTGTAGCGTGCTACTTTGTGCCCTGTAGACCCCTGCCAGTGTACTTTGAAAGTTGCCACTCATATCTGGTGTCTCTGTAGCGTGCTTTTACAAAGAAAAATGTTTTCCATTGTAAGCTAATAGCAGTCAGTGTCCTTAAAACGGGTGTTTCAGGCCTTCAGCGTGTGCCCTGCAGACCCCTGCCAGTGTACTTTGACAGTTGCCACTCATATCTGGTGTCTCTGTAGCGTGCTTTTACAAAGCAAAAAAGTTTTCCAGTGTAAGCTAATAGCAGTCAGTGTCCATAAAGCGAGTGCTTCAGGCCTTCAGCGTGTGCCCTGCAGACCCCTGCCAGTGTACTTTGACAGTTGCCACTCATATCTGGTGTCTATATAGCGTGCTTTTACAAAGAAAAAAAGTTTTCCAGTGTAAGCTAATAGCAGTCAGTGTCCTTAAAGCGGGTGTGTCAGGCCTTCCCTCAGCGTGTGCCCTGCAGACCCATGCCAGTGTACTTTGACAGTTGCCACTCATATCTGGTGTGTCTATAGCGTGCTTTTACAAAGAAAAAATGTTTTCCAGTGTAAGCTAATAGCAGTCAGTGTCCTTAAAGCGGGTGTTTCAGGCCTTCAGCGTGTGCCCTGCAGACCCCTGCCAGTGTACTTTGACAGTTGCCACTCATATCCGGCGTCTCTGTAGCGTGCTTTTACAAAGCAAAAAAGTTTTCCAGTGTAAGCTAATAGCAGTCAGTGTCCTTAAAGCGGGTGTGTCAGGCCTTCCTTCAGCGTGTGCCCTGCAGACCCCTGCCAGTGTACTTTGACAGTTGCCACTCATATCTGGTGTCTCTGTAGCATGCTTTTACAAAGAAAGTTTTCCAGTGTAAGCTAATAGCAGTCAGTGTCCTTAAAGCGGGTGTTTCAGGCCTTCAGCGTGTGCCCTCCAGACCCCTGCCAGTGTACTTTGACAGTTGCCACTCATATCTGGTGTCTCTATAGCATGCTTTTACAAAGAAAAAAGTTTTCCAGTGTTAGCTAATAGCAGTCAGTGTCCTTAAAGCGGGTGTGTCAGGCCTTCCTTCAGCGTGTGCCCTGCAGACCCCTGCCAGTGTACTTTGACAGTTGCCATTCATATCTGGTGTCTCTGTAGCGTGCTTTTACAAAGCAAAAACGTTTTCCAGTGTAAGCTTATAGCAGTCAGTGTCCTTAAAGCGGGTGTGTCAGGCCTTACTTCAGCGTGTGCCCTGTAGACCCCTGCCAGTGTACTTTGACAGTTGCCACTCATATCTGGTGTCTCTGTAGCGTGCTTTTACAAAGAAAAATGTTTTCCATTGTAAGCTAATAGCAGTCAGTGTCCTTAAAACGGGTGTTTCAGGCCTTCAGCGTGTGCCCTGCAGACCCCTGCCAGTGTACTTTGACAGTTGCCACTCATATCTGGTGTCTCTGTAGCGTGCTTTTACAAAGCAAAAAAGTTTTCCAGTGTAAGCTAATAGCAGTCAGTGTCCTTAAAGCGAGTGCTTCAGGCCTTCAGCGTGTGCCCTGCAGACCCCTGCCAGTGTACTTTGACAGTTGCCACTCATATCTGGTGTCTCTATAGCGTGCTTTTACAAAGCAAAAAACTTTTCCAGTGTAAGCTAATAGCAGTCAGTGTCCTTAAAGCGGGTGTTTCAGGCCTTCAGCGTGTGCCCTGCAGACCCCTGCCAGTGTACTTTGACAGTTGCCACTCATATCTGGTGTCTCTGTAGCGTGCTTTTACAAAGCAAAAAAGTTTTCCAGTGTAAGCTAATAGCAGTCAGTGTCCTTAAAGCGAGTGCTTCAGGCCTTCAGCGTGTGCCCTGCCGACCCCTGCCAGTGTACTTTGACAGTTGCCACTCATATCTGGTGTCTATATAGCGTGCTTTTACAAAGCAAAAATGTTTTCCAGTGTAAGCTAATAGCAGTCAGTGTCCTTAAAGCGGGTGTTTCAGGCCTTCAGCGTGTGTCTCGCAGACCCCTGCCAGTGTACTTTGACAGTGTCCACTCATATCTGGTGTCTATATAGCGTGCTTTTACAAAGCAAAAATGTTTTCCAGTGTAAGCTAATAGCAGTCAGTGTCCTTAAAGCGGGTGTTTCAGGCCTTCAGCGTGTGTCCTGCAGACCCCTGCCAGTGTACTTTGACAGTTGCCACTCATATCTGGTGTCTCTGTAGCGTGCTTTTGCAAAGAAAAAAAGTTTTACAGTGTAAGCTAATAGCAGTCGTCAGTGTCCTTAAAGCGGGTGTTTCAGGCCTTCAGCGTGTGCCCTGCAGACCCCTGCCAGTGTACTTTGACAGTTGCCACTCATATCTGGTGTCTCTATAGTGTGCTTTTACAAAGAAAAAAAGTTTTCCAGTGTACGCTAATAGCAGTCAGTGTCCTTAAAGCGGGTGTGTCTGGCCTTCAGCGTGTTTCCTGCAGACCTATGCCAGTGTACTTTGACAGTTGCCACTCATATCTGGTGTCTCTATAGCGTGCTTTTACAAAGAAAAAATGTTTTCCAGTGTTAGCTAATAGCAGTCAGTGTCCTTAAAGCGGGTGTGTCAGGCCTTCCCTCAGCGTGTGCCCTGCAGACCCCTGCCAGTGTACTTTGACAGTTGCCACTCATATCTGGTGTGTCTATAGCGTGCTTTTACAAAGAAAAAATGTTTTCCAGTGTAAGCTAATAGCAGTCAGTGTCCTTAAAGCGGGTGTTTCAGGCCTTCAGCGTGTGCCCTGCAGACCCCTGCCAGTGTACTTTGACAGTTGCCACTCATATCCGGCGTCTCTGTAGCGTGCTTTTACAAAGCAAAAAAGTTTTCCAGTGTAAGCTAATAGCAGTCAGTGTCCTTAAAGCGGGTGTGTCAGGCCTTCCTTCAGCGTGTGCCCTGCAGACCCCTGCCAGTGTACTTTGACAGTTGCCACTCATATCTGGTGTCTCTGTAGCATGCTTTTACAAAGAAAAAGTTTTCCAGTGTAAGCTAATAGCAGTCAGTGTCCTTAAAGCGGGTGTTTCAGGCCTTCAGCGTGTGCCCTCCAGACCCCTGCCAGTGTACTTTGACAGTTGCCACTCATATCTGGTGTCTCTATAGCATGCTTTTACAAAGAAAAACGTTTTCCAGTGTTAGCTAATAGCAGTCAGTGTCCTTAAAGCGGGTGTGTCAGGCCTTCCTTCAGCGTGTGCCCTGCAGACCCCTGCCAGTGTACTTTGACAGTTGCCACTCATATCTGGTGTCTCTGTAGCGTGCTTTTACAAAGCAAAAACGTTTTCCAGTGTAAGCTAATAGCAGTCAGTGTCCTTAAAGCGAGTGCTTCAGGCCTTCAGCGTGTGCCCTGCAGACCCCTGCCAGTGTACTTTGACAGTTGCCACTCATATCTGGTGTCTCTGTAGCGTGCTTTTACAAAGCAAAAAAGTTTTCCAGTGTAAGCTAATAGCAGTCAGTGTCCTTAAAGCGAGTGCTTCAGGCCTTCAGCGTGTGCCCTGCAGACCCCTGCCAGTGTACTTTAACAGTTGCCATTCATATCTGGTGTCTCTGTAGCGTGCTTTTACAAAGAAAAACAGTTTTCCAGTGTAAGCTAATAGCAGTCAGTGTCCTTAAAACGGGAGTTTCAGGCCTTCAGCGTGTGCCCTGCAGACTTCTGCCAGTGTACTTTGACAGTTGCCACTCATATCTGGTGTCTCTATAGCGTGCTTTTACAAAGAAAAACAGTTTTCCAGTGTAAGTTAATAGCAGTCAGTGTCCTTAAAGCGGGTGTTTCAGGCCTTCAGCGTGTGCCCTGCAGATCCCTGCCAGTGTACTTTGACAGTTGCCACTCATGTCTGGTGTCTCTGTAGCGTGCTTTCACACAGCAAAAAAGTTTTCCAGTGTAAGCTAATAGCAGTCAGTGTCCTTAAAGCGGGTGTGTCAGGCCTTCAGCGTGTGCCCTGCAGACCTGTAACGAGTATATACCCCTACACGCAGGATCCAGTCCTAACAGATGACAGTACAGAGGAGAGATACGTCTACCGGACCTTAGAGTGGCCGGACTCGACGTAATAGGATAAGACAGAGTCAGGAACGATCCGAGGTCAAGGGCACAAAGAGACAGCGTAAACGAAAACTAGCCGGGGACTGGTACACAGGAATCAGCAAGCCGGCAAACAGTACAGAATAGGATAAAGCGAAAACGAAGTCAGAATACAAAGCCAAGGTCAAATACGGAGAAACACAACTGAACACAACAAGCACTAAAGGGAACTGTAGCAGAAACCACGATAGGGCAAGGAACTAAGGGAAAAGGGTAAGTATAAGTAGCCTTCAAACTAATGTGATTGGCTCCTGTCACTTCCACTCCCCCAACAGGTAAGTGTATGGGGTGATTGGCATGACAGGAGCCAATGGGAGCCTTTTTGCAATTTAGGCTCCCACTGTCTCTTTAAGAGCGCGCCCGAGATTCGCGGCGCGCTCTTAGCTGCAGGCGGGACACGTGACCGCTTCTCGCGGTCACTGCCCGCCTTCCTGTCAGAACAGTCGGACGAGCCGCGCGCGGCTCGTGCAGCCGCAGGACCGCGCGCGGCTTGAAGAGAGGACCGCGTCCGGCCCCCGGATAAGGTAAGTACCGCTACAGTACCCCCCCCTGAGGACACGCCCTCCGGGCGGGCAGGACCAGGCCTGGCAGGAAAACGCGAATGGAAAGAACGTACAAGGCGGGGAGCATGAACAGCATCCGCAGAAATCCAACTGCGCTCCTCAGGCCCATAACCCTTCCAATGTACCAAGTACTGAAGCCGACCCCTAAGAAAACGAGAGTCAATAACAGCAGATACTTCGAACTCCTCATGACCCTCCACAGAGACAGGAGGGGGAGGGGGAGTATGCCGGGTATAGCGGTTGTGTACGTAAGGCTTCAACAAAGAGGTGTGAAATACATTGGGTATACGCAGATTCTTAGGCAGACCCAAGGCATAAGAAACGGGATTAACCTTATGTATAATGCGATAAGGACCAATGAAGCGGGGAGCCAATTTCATAGAAGGCACCCGGAGGCGAATATTCCGTGTGGAAAGCAAAACCCTGTCCCCCACAACATAGGAAGGAGCCGCTCTGCGATGCTTGTCAGCCTGAGCCTTCTGGCGGGCAGCAGAGTCCACCAAAGAACGCTGAACCTGCTCCCAAGTATTACGCAAACCAGCCAAATGCTCATCCAGAACTGGCATGTCCTGAGAGGAGAATGCAGCCGGAAGAACAACGGGATGCTGGCCATAGACAACGTAAAAAGGGCTTTTGCCGGAAGAATCATGAGTGGCATTATTCCGAGCAAATTCAGCCCAAGGAAGCAGGTCAGACCAATTGTCCTGATGGTGAGACACAAAACAACGGAGGTACTGCTCTAGAGACTGGTTGGCACGTTCAGCAGCTCCATTAGACTGGGGATGGTAAGCGGAAGAAAATGAGAGGGAAATACCCATCTCCGAACAAAAGGCTTTCCAGAACCTGGAAATAAATTGGCTACCCCTATCGGATACAATAGATAAGGGAATACCATGTAATCGAAACACTTCTCTAGCGAAGATAAGAGCCAATTCCTTGGAAGTGGGCAACTTGCGAAGAGACACAAAGTGAGCCATTTTGGAAAACCGATCTACTATCATTAGGATGACTGTGTTACCATTCGAAGGGGGTAATTCAACAATAAAATCCATTGATAGATTAGACCAAGGTCTCTCGGGAACGGGCAACGGATGCAACAGCCCACAAGGAACTCTACGAGAGGTTTTCATACATGCACAAGTAGTACAAGCACTTATATAGTCAGTAACATCCTTACGTAAGGTATCCCACCAGAAATACCGAGAAACGGCTGACACTGTTTTGGAAATACCAGGATGTCCAGCAGTCTTAGTATCGTGATAAAGTGACAGAATATCCCGTCTCTCGGGAATGTCAACGAACAATTTATCATTAGGCCTCTCGCTGGGTGCCATGCCTTGTTTCGCTTGTATGGCCTGCAAGAGGGACGAGGAAATAGACAATATAGTAGTTGCTATTATCCTGTCTGGGGGAATGACAGGAGTGACATCAATCTCCTGTTTGTCAATAGTCTCGAATTGTCTGGACAGAGCGTCCGCTTTAGTGTTCCGGTCACCTGGCCTATAGGTGATTATATAATTAAAATGAGACAAGAACAGTGACCACCTAGCCTGCCTTGAAGACAATCTTTTAGCTTCGCTAAGGTAGGATAGGTTCTTATGATCTGTAAATATGAGAATAGGATCCTTAGTTCCTTCTAGCAAATGTCTCCATTCTTTGAGTGCTAAAATGATAGCAAGGAGTTCGCGATTACCCACATCATAATTCCTCTCTGCCTTGGACATTTGTTTAGAAAAGAAGCCACAAGGATGCAATGGCTTGTCAGGAGACTCTCTTTGGGATAAGACAGCACCTACCCCTATATCGGAAGCATCAACCTCAAGTATATATGGCAATGAGGGGACAGGATGCTGTAAAATAGGGGCAGAGGCGAACGTAGTCTTAAGAAAGTCAAAAGCCTGAAGTGCCTCAGTAGACCAGACACGTGTATTGCCATCCTTTTTAGTCATACGAGTTATAGGCGCTACTATAGACGAAAAACCTTTGATAAAACGTCTATAATAATTAGAGAACCCCAGAAAACGCTGGATGGCTTTCAGACCTTGCGGCAGAGGCCATTCTATGACTGCAGCGAGCTTCTGGGGATCCATCCGAAAACCCTCGGCGGAAATCAAATACCCTAAAAACTGGACCTCGGACTGGTCGAATAGACATTTTTCTAATTTGCAATAAAGACCATTAGCAAGAAGGGTCTTCAGAACTGTTGTAACATGTCTGTGATGAGCGTGAATGTCTGTAGAATATATTAAAATGTCATCCAAGTACACAATAACAAATGAGTGAATAAAATCCCTTAAGACATCATTAATAAATTCTTGGAACACTGCTGGGGCATTGCAAAGCCCAAATGGCATGACGGTATACTCATAATGACCTGACCGAGTGTTAAAGGCTGTCTTCCATTCGTGGTCCTTTTTAATACGTATCAAATTGTATGCTCCTCTAAGATCTAATTTGGTGAATACCGTAGCATGTTTGAGCCTGTCAAACAATTCTGTTATTAGAGGTATAGGGTAAGCATTTTTGATGGTGATCTTGTTAAGACCTCTATAATCAATGCAAGGTCTTAAATCACCTTCTTTCTTTGATACAAAGAAGAACCCCGCTCCAGCCGGAGAAGAGGATCTTCTAATAAATCCCTTGTCTAATGACTCTTTAATGTACTCCTCCATGACACGGTTTTCTTGAACCGATAGGGGGTACACCCTGCCCTTAGGAGGTATAGTACCAGGCAACAAATCAATAGCACAATCGTAGGGTCTGTGAGGCGGTAATTTGTCAGCCTCTCTTTTATCAAAGACAGTCTTTAAAGTTAAATACTGAGAGGGTATAGTCGTAGATAAAGGAGGAACAGTAGGAACGTTAATAGAATTCACAGGCGTGACTTCAATAGTACATGACTCATGGCAGGCTTCACTCCATGATTTTATCTGCCCTGTCTCCCAGTCAAAAATGGGATTGTGGGCACGTAACCATGGATACCCTAACACCAACTGTGAAGAGGGAGAGGTGATGACCTGGAACCGAATGGTTTCATAGTGTAGAACCCCTGTGTACATGTGTAGCGGTGCAGTCTCGTGAGTAACAACAGGAGATATCAATGGTCTACCATCTATGGCCTCAACGGCCAAGGGTATCTCCTTCTCTCTGATGGGAATATTGTTTCTCTTTACAAAACCAGAGTCTATAAAGTTCTCGGCTGCCCCAGAATCAACCAGGGCGTATATGTTTTCAACTATACAACTCTCTCCCATATGTAAAGAAACAGGGAGAAGCAGTCGGTTAGGAGGCAAAGTAGGAGACTTAGAAATCACACCCAAGGCCAGTCCCCTATAAGGTCTTAGGTGCGAGAGTTTTCCGGGAGCAGAGGACACTCCTTTACCATATGGTCTCTCTTACCACAATATAGGCAGAGTCCCTCCCTTCTCCTATGTAATTTCTCAGTATCTGAGAGTTTGGCAACCCCTAATTGCATAGGTTCCTCTTCAGGTACTTTAACACTCTCCGGTATATTAACTCTGGGTTGAATAGGTGTAACAAAACGTCTATTCCTGTTCTTAGTATAGAGCCTGTCACGAATCCTATTATCTATATCGATGAGGTAGTCAATAAGGTCCTCTAAGGCAATAGGAAGCTCCTTAGCTGCTACCTCATCCAATATAGAGTCTGATAACCCTTCCATGAAGGCCGTAGTTAACCCATTATTGGTCCAATCGACCTGTGAGGCAAGGGTACGAAACTGTATAGCGTAATCAGCCACAGACCTAGAACCCTGTTTAACCCTCATTAATGCTCTAGCGGCATTCTTAGACCTTTTCATAGTATCAAAAGTTCTGCGAAAAGCTGTTAGGAAACTGTGAAAGTTATGCACCATAGGTCCATTAGCCTCCCAAATAGGGTTTGCCCATTCAAGTGCTTTGTCGGTAAGTTGGTGCATAAAGAACCCAACTTTAGACCTCTCTGTGGGAAATGAACGTGGATACATTTCAAAATGAAACTCTATTTGGTTAATGAACCCTCTGCATGTTTTAGAATCCCCTCCATACCTAGGAGGAGGCGTTAAATGTGCTGTAGCGTTAGGCATAGTCGATACTTCAGGAAGCAGGGGTGCAGGAGGGTTAGGTGCGGTTGCTGGAATGGTTCTAGCTAAGAGCGTCTGGAGAGCCTGAGCTATTTGATCCATACGGTGATCCTGCTCTACAAATCTAGCCTCATGGGTCGCCATCTGTTGAGCTAAATCTGCGGGGTCCATGGCCCTATCGTAATGTAACGAGTATATACCCCTACACGCAGGATCCAGTCCTAACAGATGACAGTACAGAGGAGAGATACGTCTACCGGACCTTAGAGTGGCCGGACTCGACGTAATAGGATAAGACAGAGTCAGGAACGATCCGAGGTCAAGGGCACAAAGAGACAGCGTAAACGAAAACTAGCCGGGGACTGGTACACAGGAATCAGCAAGCCGGCAAACAGTACAGAATAGGATAAAGCGAAAACGAAGTCAGAATACAAAGCCAAGGTCAAATACGGAGAAACACAACTGAACACAACAAGCACTAAAGGGAACTGTAGCAGAAACCACGATAGGGCAAGGAACTAAGGGAAAAGGGTAAGTATAAGTAGCCTTCAAACTAATGTGATTGGCTCCTGTCACTTCCACTCCCCCAACAGGTAAGTGTATGGGGTGATTGGCATGACAGGAGCCAATGGGAGCCTTTTTGCAATTTAGGCTCCCACTGTCTCTTTAAGAGCGCGCCCGAGATTCGCGGCGCGCTCTTAGCTGCAGGCGGGACACGTGACCGCTTCTCGCGGTCACTGCCCGCCTTCCTGTCAGAACAGTCGGACGAGCCGCGCGCGGCTCGTGCAGCCGCAGGACCGCGCGCGGCTTGAAGAGAGGACCGCGTCCGGCCCCCGGATAAGGTAAGTACCGCTACAAGACCCCTGCCAGTGTACTTTGACAGTTGCCACTCATATCTGGTGTCTCTGTAGCGTGCTTTTACAAAGCAAAAAAGTTTTCCAGTGTAAGCTAATAGCAGTCAGTGTCCTTAAAGCGAGTGCTTCAGGCCTTCAGCGTGTGCCCTGCCGACCCCTGCCAGTGTACTTTGACAGTTGCCACTTATATCTGGTGTCTATATAGCGTGCTTTTACAAAGCAAAAATGTTTTCCAGTGTAAGCTAATAGCAGTCAGTGTCCTTAAAGCGGGTGTTTCAGGCCTTCAGCGTGTGTCCTGCAGACCCCTGCCAGTGTACTTTGACAGTTGCCACTCATATCTGGTGTCTCTATAGCGTGCTTTTACAAAGAAAAAAAGTTTTCCAGTGTAAGCTAATAGCAGTCAGTGTCCTTAAAGTGGGTGTTTCAGGCCTTCAGCGTGTGCCCTGCAGACCCCTGCCAGTGTACTTTGACAGTTGCGACTCATATCTGGTGTCTCTGTAGCGTGCTTTTACAAAGCAAAAAAGTTTTCCAGTGTAAGCTAATAGCAGTCAGTGTCCTTAAAGCGAGTGCTTCAGGCCTTCAGCGTGTGCCCTGCCGACCCCTGCCAGTGTACTTTGACAGTTGCCACTCATATCTGGTGTCTCTATAGCGTGCTTTTACAAAGAAAAAAAGTTTTCCAGTGTAAGCTAATAGCAGTCAGTGTCCTTAAAGTGGGTGTTTCAGGCCTTCAGCGTGTGCCCTGCAGACCCCTGCCAGTGTACTTTGACAGTTGCCACTCATATCTGGTGTCTCTGTAGCGTGCTTTTACAAAGCAAAAATGTTTTCCAGTGTAAGCTAATAGCAGTCAGTGTCCTTAAAGCGAGTGCTTCAGGCCTTCAGCGTGTGCCCTGCAGACCCCTGCCAGTGTACTTTGACAGTTGCCACTCATATCTGGTGTCTCTGTAGCGTGCTTTTACAAAGCAAAAAAGTTTTCCAGTGTAAGCTAATAGCAGTCAGTGTCCTTAAAGCGGGTGTGTCAGGCCTTCCTTCAGCGTGTGCCCTGCAGACCCCTGCCAGTGTACTTTAACAGTTGCCACTCATATCTGGTGTCTCTGTAGCGTGCTTTTACAAAGAAAAACAGTTTTCCAGTGTAAGCTAATAGCAGTCAGTGTCCATAAAACGGGAGTTTCAGGCCTTCAGCGTATGCCCTGCAGACTTCTGCCAGTGTACTTTGACAGTTGCCACTCATATCTGGTGTCTCTATAGCGTGCTTTTACAAAGAAAAACAGTTTTCCAGTGTAAGTTAATAGCAGTCAGTGTCCTTAAAGCGGGTGTTTCAGGCCTTCAGCGTGTGCCCTGCAGATCCCTGCCAGTGTACTTTGACAGTTGCCACTCATATCTGGTGTCTCTGTAGCGTGCTTTCACACATCAAAAAAGTTTTCCAGTGTAAGCTAATAGCAGTCAGTGTCCTTAAAGCGGGTGTTTCAGGCCTTCAGCGTGTGCCCTGCAGACCCCTGCCAGTGTACTTTGACAGTTGCCACTCATATCTGGTGTCTCTGTAGCGTGCTTTTACAAAGCAAAAAAGTTTTCCAGTGTAAGCTAATAGCAGTCAGTGTCCTTAAAGCGAGTGCTTCAGGCCTTCAGCGTGTGCCCTGCCGACCCCTGCCAGTGTACTTTGACAGTTGCCACTCATATCTGGTGTCTATATAGCGTGCTTTTACAAAGCAAAAATGTTTTCCAGTGTAAGCTAATAGCAGTCAGTGTCCTTAAAGCGGGTGTTTCAGGCCTTCAGCGTGTGTCCTGCAGACCCCTGCCAGTGTACTTTGACAGTTGCCACTCATATCTGGTGTCTCTATAGCGTGCTTTTACAAAGAAAAAAAGTTTTCCAGTGTAAGCTAATAGCAGTCAGTGTCCTTAAAGTGGGTGTTTCAGGCCTTCAGCGTGTGCCCTGCAGACCCCTGCCAGTGTACTTTGACAGTTGCCACTCATATCTGGTGTCTCTGTAGCGTGCTTTTACAAAGCAAAAAAGTTTTCCAGTGTAAGCTAATAGCAGTCAGTGTCCTTAAAGCGAGTGCTTCAGGCCTTCAGTGTGTGCCCT
Organism: Pelobates fuscus; assembly: GCF_036172605.1. Lineage (NCBI taxonomy): Eukaryota > Metazoa > Chordata > Amphibia > Anura > Pelobatidae > Pelobates > Pelobates fuscus. Next base: position 278,215,315 of record NC_086318.1, on the reverse strand, counting down.
GCCGACCCCTGCCAGTGTACTTTGACAGTTGCCACTCATATCTGGTGTCTATATAGCGTGCTTTTACAAAGCAAAAATGTTTTCCAGTGTAAGCTAATAGCAGTCAGTGTCCTTAAAGCGGGTGTTTCAGGCCTTCAGCGTGTGTCCTGCAGACCCCTGCCAGTGTACTTTGACAGTTGCCACTCATATCTGGTGTCTCTGTAGCGTGCTTTTGCAAAGAAAAAACGTTTTACAGTGTAAGCTAATAGCAGTCGTCAGTGTCCTTAAAGCGGGTGTTTCAGGCCTTCAGCGTGTGCCCTGCAGACCCCTGCCAGTGTACTTTGACAGTTGCCACTCATATCTGGTGTCTCTATAGTGTGCTTTTACAAAGAAAAAAAGTTTTCCAGTGTACGCTAATAGCAGTCAGTGTCCTTAAAGCGGGTGTGTCTGGCCTTCAGCGTGTTTCCTGCAGACCTATGCCAGTGTACTTTGACAGTTGCCACTCATATCTGGTGTCTCTATAGCGTGCTTTTACAAAGAAAAAATGTTTTCCAGTGTTAGCTAATAGCAGTCAGTGTCCTTAAAGCGGGTGTGTCAGGCCTTCCCTCAGCGTGTGCCCTGCAGACCCCTGCCAGTGTACTTTGACAGTTGCCACTCATATCTGGTGTGTCTATAGCGTGCTTTTACAAAGAAAAAATGTTTTCCAGTGTAAGCTAATAGCAGTCAGTGTCCTTAAAGCGGGTGTTTCAGGCATTCAGCGTGTGCCCTGCAGACCCCTGCCAGTGTACTTTGACAGTTGCCACTCATATCCGGCGTCTCTGTAGCGTGCTTTTACAAAGCAAAAAAGTTTTCCAGTGTAAGCTAATAGCAGTCAGTGTCCTTAAAGCGGGTGTGTCAGGCCTTCCTTCAGCGTGTGCCCTGCAGACCCCTGCCAGTGTACTTTGACAGTTGCCACTCATATCTGGTGTCTCTGTAGCATGCTTTTACAAAGAAAAAGTTTTCCAGTGTAAGCTAATAGCAGTCAGTGTCCTTAAAGCGGGTGTTTCAGGCCTTCAGCGTGTGCCCTCCAGACCCCTGCCAGTGTACTTTGACAGTTGCCACTCATATCTGGTGTCTCTATAGCATGCTTTTACAAAGAAAAAAGTTTTCCAGTGTTAGCTAATAGCAGTCAGTGTCCTTAAAGCGGGTGTGTCAGGCCTTCCTTCAGCGTGTGCCCTGCAGACCCCTGCCAGTGTACTTTGACAGTTGCCACTCATATCTGGTGTCTCTGTAGCGTGCTTTTACAAAGCAAAAACGTTTTCCAGTGTAAGCTAATAGCAGTCAGTGTCCTTAAAGCGGGTGTGTCAGGCCTTCCTTCAGCGTGTGCCCTGTAGACCCCTGCCAGTGTACTTTGACAGTTGCCACTCATATCTGGTGTCTCTGTAGCGTGCTTTTACAAAGAAAAATGTTTTCCATTGTAAGCTAATAGCAGTCAGTGTCCTTAAAACGGGTGTTTCAGGCCTTCAGCGTGTGCCCTGCAGACCGCTGCCAGTGTACTTTGACAGTTGCCACTCATATCTGGTGTCTCTGTAGCGTGCTTTTACAAAGCAAAAAAGTTTTCCAGTGTAAGCTAATAGCAGTCAGTGTCCTTAAAGCGAGTGCTTCAGGCCTTCAGCGTGTGCCCTGCAGACCCCTGCCAGTGTACTTTGACAGTTGCCACTCATATCTGGTGTCTCTATAGCGTGCTTTTACAAAGCAAAAAACTTTTCCAGTGTAAGCTAATAGCAGTCAGTGTCCTTAAAGCGGGTGTTTCAGGCCTTCAGCGTGTGCCCTGCAGACCCCTGCCAGTGTACTTTGACAGTTGCCACTCATATCTGGTGTCTCTATAGCGTGCTTTTACAAAGCAAAAAACTTTTCCAGTGTAAGCTAATAGCAGTCAGTGTCCTTAAAGCGGGTGTTTCAGGCCTTCAGCGTGTGCCCTGCAGACCCCTGCCAGTGTACTTTGACAGTTGCCACTCATATCTGGTGTCTCTATAGCGTGCTTTTACAAAGAAAAAAAGTTTTCCAGTGTAAGCTAATAGCAGTCAGTGTCCTTAAAGCGGGTGTTTCAGGCCTTCAGCGTGTGCCCTCCAGACCCCTGCCAGTGTACTTTGACAGTTGCCACTCATATCTGGTGTCTCTATAGCATGCTTTTACAAAGAAAAAAGTTTTCCAGTGTTAGCTAATAGCAGTCAGTGTCCTTAAAGCGGGTGTGTCAGGCCTTCCTTCAGCGTGTGCCCTGCAGACCCCTGCCAGTGTACTTTGACAGTTGCCACTCATATCTGGTGTCTCTATAGAGTGCTTTTACAAAGCAAAAAAGTTTTCCAGTGTAAGCTAATAGCAGTCAGTGTCCTTAAAGCGGGTGTGTCAGGCCTTCCTTCAGCGTGTGCCCTGCAGACCCCTGCCAGTGTACTTTGACAGTTGCCACTCATATCTGGTGTCTCTGTAGCGTGCTACTTTGTGCCCTGTAGACCCCTGCCAGTGTACTTTCAAAGTTGCCACTCATATCTGGTGTCTCTGTAGCGTGCTTTTACAAAGAAAAATGTTTTCCATTGTAAGCTAATAGCAGTCAGTGTCCTTAAAACGGGTGTTTCAGGCCTTCAGCGTGTGCCCTGCAGACCCCTGCCAGTGTACTTTGACAGTTGCCACTCATATCTGGTGTCTCTGTAGCGTGCTTTTACAAAGCAAAAAAGTTTTCCAGTGTAAGCTAATAGCAGTCAGTGTCCTTAAAGCGAGTGCTTCAGGCCTTCAGCGTGTGCCCTGCAGACCCCTGCCAGTGTACTTTGACAGTTGCCACTCATATCTGGTGTCTATATAGCGTGCTTTTACAAAGAAAAAAAGTTTTCCAGTGTAAGCTAATAGCAGTCAGTGTCCTTAAAGCGGGTGCTTCAGGCCTTCAGCGTGTGCCCTGCAGACCCCTGCCAGTGTACTTTGACAGTTGCCACTCATATCTGGTGTCTCTATAGCGTGCTTTTACAAAGAAAAAAAGTTTTCCAGTGTAAGCTAATAGCAGTCAGTGTCCTTAAAGCGAGTGTGTCAGGCCTTCATCGTGTGCCCTGCAGACCCCTGCCAGTGTACTTTGACAGTTGCCACTCATATCTGGTGTCTATATAGCGTGCTTTTACAAAGCAAAAATGTTTTCCAGTGTAAGCTAATAGCAGTCAGTGTCCTTAAAACGGGAGTTTCAGGCCTTCAGCGTGTGCCCTGCAGACTTCTGCCAGTGTACTTTGACAGTTGCCACTCATATCTGGTGTCTCTATAGCGTGCTTTTACAAAGAAAAAAAGTTTTCCAGTGTAAGTTAATAGCAGTCAGTGTCCTTAAAGCGGGTGTTTCAGGCCTTCAGCGTGTGCCCTGCAGATCCCTGCCAGTGTACTTTGACAGTTGCCACTCATATCTGGTGTCTCTGTAGCGTGCTTTTACACAGCAAAAAAGTTTTCCAGTGTAAGCTAATAGCAGTCAGTGTCCTTAAAGCGGGTGTGTCAGGCCTTCAGCGTGTGCCCTGCAGACCCCTGCCAGTGTACTTTGACAGTTGCCACTCATATCTGGTGTCTCTGTAGCGTGCATTTACAAAGCAAAAAAGTTTTCCAGTGTAAGCTAATAGCAGTCAGTGTCCTTAAAGCGAGTGCTTCAGGCCTTCAGCGTGTGCCCTGCCGACCCCTGCCAGTGTACTTTGACAGTTGCCACTCATATCTGGTGTCTATATAGCGTGCTTTTACAAAGCAAAAATGTTTTCCAGTGTAAGCTAATAGCAGTCAGTGTCCTTAAAGCGGGTGTTTCAGGCCTTCAGCGTGTGTCCTGCAGACCCCTGCCAGTGTACTTTGACAGTTGCCACTCATATCTGGTGTCTCTATAGCGTGCTTTTACAAAGAAAAAAAGTTTTCCAGTGTAAGCTAATAGCAGTCAGTGTCCTTAAAGTGGGTGTTTCAGGCCTTCAGCGTGTGCCCTGCAGACCCCTGCCAGTGTACTTTGACAGTTGCCACTCATATCTGGTGTCTCTGTAGCGTGCTTTTGCAAAGAAAAAAAGTTTTACAGTGTAAGCTAATAGCAGTAGTCAGTGTCCTTAAAGCGGGTGTTTCAGGCCTTCAGCGTGTGCCCTGCAGACCCCTGCCAGTGTACTTTGACAGTTGCCACTCATATCTGGTGTCTCTATAGTGTGCTTTTACAAAGAAAAAAAGTTTTCCAGTGTACGCTAATAGCAGTCAGTGTCCTTAAAGCGGGTGTGTCTGGCCTTCAGCGTGTTTCCTGCAGACCTATGCCAGTGTACTTTGACAGTTGCCACTCATATCTGGTGTCTCTATAGCGTGCTTTTACAAAGCAAAAATGTTTTCCAGTTTAAGCTAATAGCAGTCAGTGTCCTTAAAGCGGGTGTTTTAGGCCTTCAGCGTGTGTCCTGCAGACCCCTGCCAGTGTACTTTGACAGTTGCCACTCATATCTGGTGTCTCTATAGCTTGCTTTTACAAAGAAAAAAAGTTTTCCAGTGTAAGCTAATAGCAGTCAGTGTCCTTAAAGTGGGTGTTTCAGGCCTTCAGCGTGTGCCCTGCAGACCCCTGCCAGTGTACTTTGACAGTTGCCACTCATATCTGGTGTCTCTGTAGCGTGCTTTTACAAAGCAAAAAAGTTTTCCAGTGTAAGCTAATAGCAGTCAGTGTCCTTAAAGCGAGTGCTTCAGGCCTTCAGCGTGTGCCCTGCCGACCCCTGCCAGTGTACTTTGACAGTTGCCACTCATATCTGGTGTCTATATAGCGTGCTTTTACAAAGCAAAAATGTTTTCCAGTGTAAGCTAATAGCAGTCAGTGTCCTTAAAGCGGGTGTTTCAGGCCTTCAGCGTGTGTCCTGCAGACCCCTGCCAGTGTACTTTGACAGTTGCCACTCATATCTGGTGTCTCTGTAGCGTGCTTTTGCAAAGAAAAAAAGTTTTACAGTGTAAGCTAATAGCAGTCGTCAGTGTCCTTAAAGCGGGTGTTTCAGGCCTTCAGCGTGTGCCCTGCAGACCCCTGCCAGTGTACTTTGACAGTTGCCACTCATATCTGGTGTCTCTATAGTGTGCTTTTACAAAGAAAAAAAGTTTTCCAGTGTACGCTAATAGCAGTCAGTGTCCTTAAAGCGGGTGTGTCTGGCCTTCAGCGTGTTTCCTGCAGACCTATGCCAGTGTACTTTGACAGTTGCCACTCATATCTGGTGTCTCTATAGCGTGCTTTTACAAAGAAAAAATGTTTTCCAGTGTTAGCTAATAGCAGTCAGTGTCCTTAAAGCGGGTGTGTCAGGCCTTCCCTCAGCGTGTGCCCTGCAGACCCCTGCCAGTGTACTTTGACAGTTGCCACTCATATCTGGTGTGTCTATAGCGTGCTTTTACAAAGAAAAAATGTTTTCCAGTGTAAGCTAATAGCAGTCAGTGTCCTTAAAGCGGGTGTTTCAGGCCTTCAGCGTGTCCCCTGCAGACCCCTGCCAGTGTACTTTGACAGTTGCCACTCATATCCGGCGTCTCTGTAGCGTGCTTTTACAAAGCAAAAAAGTTTTCCAGTGTAAGCTAATAGCAGTCAGTGTCCTTAAAGCGGGTGTGTCAGGCCTTCCTTCAGCGTGTGCCCTGCAGACCCCTGCCAGTGTACTTTGACAGTTGCCACTCATATCTGGTGTCTCTGTAGCATGCTTTTACAAAGAAAAAGTTTTCCAGTGTAAGCTAATAGCAGTCAGTGTCCTTAAAGCGGGTGTTTCAGGCCTTCAGCGTGTGCCCTCCAGACCCCTGCCAGTGTACTTTGACAGTTGCCACTCATATCTGGTGTCTCTATAGCATGCTTTTACAAAGAAAAAAGTTTTCCAGTGTTAGCTAATAGCACTCAGTGTCCTTAAAGCGGGTGTGTCAGGCCTTCCTTCAGCGTGTGCCCTGCAGACCCCTGCCAGTGTACTTTGACAGTTGCCACTCATATCTGGTGTCTCTGTAGCGTGCTTTTACAAAGAAAAATGTTTTCCATTGTAAGCTAATAGCAGTCAGTGTCCTTAAAACGGGTGTTTCAGGCCTTCAGCGTGTGCCCTGCAGACCCCTGCCAGTGTACTTTGACAGTTGCCACTCATATCTGGTGTCTCTGTAGCGTGCTTTTACAAAGCAAAAAAGTTTTCCAGTGTAAGCTAATAGCAGTCAGTGTCCTTAAAGCGAGTGCTTCAGGCCTTCAGCGTGTGCCCTGCAGACCCCTGCCAGTGTACTTTGACAGTTGCCACTCATATCTGGTGTCTATATAACGTGCTTTTACAAAGAAAAAAAGTTTTCCAGTGTAAGCTAATAGCAGTCAGTGTCCTTAAAGCGGGTGCTTCAGGCCTTCAGCGTGTGCCCTGCAGACCCCTGCCAGTGTACTTTGACAGTTGCCACTCATATCTGGTGTCTCTATAGCGTGCTTTTACAAAGCAAAAAACTTTTCCAGTGTAAGCTAATAGCAGTCAGTGTCCTTAAAGCGGGTGTTTCAGGCCTTCAGCGTGTGCCCTGCAGACCCCTGCCAGTGTACTTTGACAGTTGCCACTCATATCTGGTGTCTCTATAGCGTGCTTTTACAAAGAAAAAAAGATTTCCAGTGTAAGCTAATAGCAGTCAGTGTCCTTAAAGCGGGTGTTTCAGGCCTTCAGCGTGTGCCCTCCAGACCCCTGCCAGTGTACTTTGACAGTTGCCACTCATATCTGGTGTCTCTATAGCATGCTTTTACAAAGAAAAAAGTTTTCCAGTGTTAGCTAATAGCAGTCAGTGTCCTTAAAGCGGGTGTGTCAGGCCTTCCTTCAGCGTGTGCCCTGCAGACCCCTGCCAGTGTACTTTGACAGTTGCCACTCATATCTGGTGTCTCTATAGAGTGCTTTTACAAAGCAAAAAAGTTTTCCAGTGTAAGCTAATAGCAGTCAGTGTCCTTAAAGCGGGTGTGTCAGGCCTTCCTTCAGCGTGTGCCCTGCAGACCCCTGCCAGTGTACTTTGACAGTTGCCACTCATATCTGGTGTCTCTGTAGCGTGCTACTTTGTGCCCTGTAGACCCCTGCCAGTGTACTTTGAAAGTTGCCACTCATATCTGGTGTCTCTGTAGCGTGCTTTTACAAAGAAAAATGTTTTCCATTGTAAGCTAATAGCAGTCAGTGTCCTTAAAACGGGTGTTTCAGGCCTTCAGCGTGTGCCCTGCAGACCCCTGCCAGTGTACTTTGACAGTTGCCACTCATATCTGGTGTCTCTGTAGCGTGCTTTTACAAAGCAAAAAAGTTTTCCAGTGTAAGCTAATAGCAGTCAGTGTCCTTAAAGCGAGTGCTTCAGGCCTTCAGCGTGTGCCCTGCAGACCCCTGCCAGTGTACTTTGACAGTTGCCACTCATATCTGGTGTCTATATTGCGTGCTTTTACAAAGAAAAAAAGTTTTCCAGTGTAAGCTAATAGCAGTCAGTGTCCTTAAAGCGGGTGCTTCAGGCCTTCAGCGTGTGCCCTGCAGACCCCTGCCAGTGTACTTTGACAGTTGCCACTCATATCTGGTGTCTCTATAGCGTGCTTTTACAAAGAAAAAAAGTTTTCCAGTGTAAGTTAATAGCAGTCAGTGTCCTTAAAGCGGGTGTGTCAGGCCTTCAGCGTGTGCCCTGCAGACCCCTGCCAGTGTACTTTGACAGTTGCCACTCATATCTGGTGTCTCTGTAGCGTGCTTTTACAAAGCAAAAAAGTTTTCCAGTGTAAGCTAATAGCAGTCAGTGTCCTTAAAGCGAGTGCTTCAGGCCTTCAGCGTGTGCCCTGCCGACCCCTGCCAGTGTACTTTGACAGTTGCCACTCATATCTGGTGTCTATATAGCGTGCTTTTACAAAGCAAAAATGTTTTCCAGTGTAAGCTAATAGCAGTCAGTGTCCTTAAAGCGGGTGTTTCAGGCCTTCAGCGTGTGTCCTGCAGACCCCTGCCAGTGTACTTTGACAGTTGCCACTCATATCTGGTGTCTCTATAGCGTGCTTTTACAAAGAAAAAGTTTTCCAGTGTAAGCTAATAGCAGTCAGTGTCCTTAAAGTGGGTGTTTCAGGCCTTCAGCGTGTGCCCTGCAGACCCCTGCCAGTGTACTTTGACAGTTGCGACTCATATCTGGTGTCTCTGTAGCGTGCTTTTGCAAAGACAAAAAGTTTTACAGTGTAAGCTAATAGCAGTCGTCAGTGTCCTTAAAGCGGGTGTTTCAGGCCTTCAGCGTGTGCCCTGCAGACCCCTGCCAGTGTACTTTGACAGTTGCCACTCATATCTGGTGTCTCTATAGTGTGCTTTTACAAAGAAAAAAAGTTTTCCAGTGTACGCTAATAGCAGTCAGTGTCCTTAAAGCGGGTGTGTCTGGCCTTCAGCGTGTTTCCTGCAGACCTATGCCAGTGTACTTTGACAGTTGCCACTCATATCTGGTGTCTCTATAGCGTGCTTTTACAAAGAAAAAATGTTTTCCAGTGTTAGCTAATAGCAGTCAGTGTCCTTAAAGCGGGTGTGTCAGGCCTTCCCTCAGCGTGTGCCCTGCAGACCCATGCCAGTGTACTTTGACAGTTGCCACTCATATCTGGTGTGTCTATAGCGTGCTTTTACAAAGAAAAAATGTTTTCCAGTGTAAGCTAATAGCAGTCAGTGTCCTTAAAGCGGGTGTTTCAGGCCTTCAGCGTGTGCCCTGCAGACCCCTGCCAGTGTACTTTGACAGTTGCCACTCACATCCGGCGTCTCTGTAGCGTGCTTTTACAAAGCAAAAAAGTTTTCCAGTGTAAGCTAATAGCAGTCAGTGTCCTTAAAGCGGGTGTGTCAGGCCTTCCTTCAGCGTGTGCCCTGCAGACCCCTGCCAGTGTACTTTGACAGTTGCCACTCATATCTGGTGTCTCTGTAGCATGCTTTTACAAAGAAAGTTTTCCAGTGTAAGCTAATAGCAGTCAGTGTCCTTAAAGCGGGTGTTTCAGGCCTTCAGCGTGTGCCCTCCAGACCCCTGCCAGTGTACTTTGACAGTTGCCACTCATATCTGGTGTCTCTATAGCATGCTTTTACAAAGAAAAAAGTTTTCCAGTGTTAGCTAATAGCAGTCAGTGTCCTTAAAGCGGGTGTGTCAGGCCTTCCTTCAGCGTGTGCCCTGCAGACCCCTGCCAGTGTACTTTGACAGTTGCCACTCATATCTGGTGTCTCTGTAGCGTGCTTTTACAAAGCAAAAACGTTTTCCAGTGTAAGCTAATAGCAGTCAGTGTCCTTAAAGCGGGTGTGTCAGGCCTTACTTCAGCGTGTGCCCTGTAGACCCCTGCCAGTGTACTTTGACAGTTGGCACTCATATCTGGTGTCTCTGTAGCGTGCTTTTACAAAGAAAAATGTTTTCCATTGTAAGCTAATAGCAGTCAGTGTCCTTAAAACGGGTGTTTCAGGCCTTCAGCGTGTGCCCTGCAGACCCCTGCCAGTGTACTTTGACAGTTGCCACTCATATCTGGTGTCTCTGTAGCGTGCTTTTACAAAGCAAAAAAGTTTTCCAGTGTAAGCTAATAGCAGTCAGTGTCCTTAAAGCGAGTGCTTCAGGCCTTCAGCGTGTGCCCTGCAGACCCCTGCCAGTGTACTTTGACAGTTGCCACTCATATCTGGTGTCTATATAGCGTGCTTTTACAAAGAAAAAAAGTTTTCCAGTGTAAGCTAATAGCAGTCAGTGTCCTTAAAGCGGGTGCTTCAGGCCTTCAGCGTGTGCCCTGCAGACCCCTGCCAGTGTACTTTGACAGTTGCCACTCATATCTGGTGTCTCTATAGCGTGCTTTTACAAAGAAAAAAAGTTTTCCAGTGTAAGTTAATAGCAGTCAGTGTCCTTAAAGCGGGTGTTTCAGGCCTTCAGCGTGTGCCCTGCAGACTTCTGCCAGTGTACTTTGACAGTTGCTACTCATATCTGGTCAGAGGCGGCTCTCTAATTAGGCGGTTTAGGCGGCCGCCTAAGGCCTCGCGCTAGAAGGGGCCTCGCGGCCGCCTAAACCGCCTAATTAGAGAGCCGCTGCGGTGCTTTCATTCCCAGTAAAAAAAATATTCTTAAATACTTTAATCCCGGCCAGCTGGCCGGCGGCCGCATCAAGATTGCCGCGGCGCCGGCACTATTACAAGATTCACGTGGGTTTCCCGTGCAGGAGGGAGACCCCTCCCCTCCTCCTGCACATTACCTGTAATCGGCCAATCCGCGATGCCGATTACGTCAGGACGTCATGACGTCAGGACGTCACGACGCAACCCCTCCCTGCATTCCCCCGCCTGCGGTACCAAGAAGAAGAGAGAAGAGTAGCTGCTGCAGAGAGAGCAGAGGAGAAGAGAAGAGAAGAGAAGAGAGAGAAGAGAAAAAACTGAGAAAACGGAAGGACCCAGGAGAGCAGAGGAGAAGAGAGAAAAAGGTAAGGAGAGCAAAGGAAAATAAATTAAAGGTGAAGGGAAGCAAAGGAAAATTAATTAAAGGGAAGGAGAGCACATGGAAAATTAATTAAAGGGGAAAGGAAGGAGAGAAAATGGAAAATTAATTAAAGGGTAAAGGAAGGAGAGAATATGGAAAATTAATTAAAGGGGAAAGGAAGGAAAGAATATGGAAAATTAATTAAAGGGGAAGGAGAGCAGAGGAAGAGAAAGTAAAGAGGAAGGAGAGCACATGAAAATAAAGTAAAGGGGAAGGACAGCAGAGGAAAAGAAAGTAAAGGGGAAGGACAGCAGAGGAAAAGAAAGTAAAGGGAAGGAGAGCAGAGGAAAAGAAAGTAAAGGGAAGGAGAGCAGAGGAAAAGAAAGTAAAGGGAAGGAGAGCAGAGGAAAAGAAAGTAAAGGGAAGGAGAGCAGAGGAAAAGAAAGTAAAGGGAAGGAGAGCAGAGGAAAAGAAAGTAAAGGGAAGGAGAGCAGAGGAAAAGAAAGTAAAGGGAAGGAGAGCAGAGGAAAAGAAAGTAAAGGGAAGGAGAGCAGAGGAAAAGAAAGTAAAGGGAAGGAGAGCAGAGGAAAAGAAAGTAAAGGGAAGGAGAGCAGAGGAAAAGAAAGTAAAGGGAAGGAGAGCAGAGCAGAGGAAAAGAAAGTAAAGGGAAGGAGAGCAGAGCAGAAGAGAGGAAAAAAAAGAGCTTTCCACAGAATAATGGTGGTATATCATGACAATATTACTTAACAATATTAAATATTAATAATATAATAATTATATTATTTACTATAATTATAATATATTATCATAATTATTATATTAATTATTATCATTAATAATATATTAATTGTTAATATGTTGATATTAACAATAATATTATGATATGTAATATGTTATCTAACGTTATCTAAGCATCTAACATGCAGATAGAGAAGAGACTGCATGATACTGAGATTAAATTGACTGACTTAGAGGACCGCTCTAGGAGAAACAACGTAAGAGTCAGAGGCATACCGGAATCAATTACACAAGAAGATTTATATTCGTATTTGGACAGCTTCTTTTCAAAAATATTATCTCGACAGACGCTGGGCCCTGAAACCTATGAAAGATTTCATAGATTGTCAAGACCAAATGGAATTGACAAGTCCCACCCAAGAGATGTTATGATTTGCTTTTCTAGTTTCTGGATGAAAAATCAAATAATGCAGAAGATAAGGAACGGGACTTTAGATACCGAAGAATGGAGACACTTAAAAGTTTATCAGGACTTATCTCAAAAGACAAGACAAGTAAGAAGAACCTTCGCTGAGGAAACGGCAATCCTTAGGAACATGGGGATAAGATATAAGTGGCTGTTCCCGACCGCAATTATGGTCTTTTTTAAAGAACAAACATATATCTTCAGAGACAACACGGCACTAAAGCAGAAGATGATAACTCTGAAACTTATCCTTTAGTCAAATTGAACTTTTTCCTTTTTTTTTTTCTCCCCTTTCTATGTCTTAGAAACACATAGTTCACAGAGCTTAAAGCTATAACTTAGATATATAGACACATAATTTAAATTAGTAATAAAACCTCTTAGAGACTTCTTGATATATGTAGAAATGGAAATGTTTTAGAGGGATAAATCACAGAGTTTAAGGTTATAACTGTTATATATAGACACATGATTTAAATTAGTAGCACGAAATGAAGGAAAAAGAGGTTTATAACACCTTATAAGTTTAGAAAATAATTTATAAAGATTTTTTGATATGATGTAGTAACGGTGTAGAAATGTCTCAGAATTGCTATAGTGGACACTTATATAAGAATGTAACAAAAATAATCATAGATTCATACCTAAAGTAATGGACAAAGAAGAAGAGTTTAAAGTACAATTTATATATATATAGATACACAATTTAAGTTAGGGGTACGAAATGATGGAAAGTGAGCTCCACAATAATCACAAGCTCAATAAATAATGTATGAAAGTGCACAAAAGGGGAAGTAAGGGAAAGAAAGGGGAGAGCACAAAAGGGTGAAGGAAAGAGATCAATCTGTAAATAAGAACATGAGGATAGAGGAAGCTGTTTTAGTTAAAATAAAACCCATCAGCAGGGTGGAACCAGTAGACAGATCCCGGGGCTGATATGACATACTATAGACAAAGGAAAATAATATCGTAATATCTCTGAAAATGGGAATCGAAAATGGGAATCGAAAGGGAAAAGAAGGGCAGAATAGATTGAAGGATAGAGGGAAAAGGGAGAGAGAGAGAGAAAGAAAAAAAGAAAAAAAAAAAGATATAAAGATAAAAATTCCTACTACCCTGGTCCAGGGTCCTGCGACGGCAGCAGGGTTAAATATGAAGACTGTATACAGAACTTCATATTATGGAGTGAATGTTGTAAGAGAAAGTTGGAGACTGAGATTCTCCAGGAGGTTCAAGTACATCAGGGCTGACTGGGGAAGGTATGAATGGATTTGTGTGTTGGTCGCTATCTGAGGGGAGGTCAGAGGGGAAGTGGGCGAGGGGAGAGTTGTAGTAGGATGTCACTAAACATACTGTCTATTAACGCAAGGGGCTTAAATTCAGGACAGAAAAGAGGCTATCTGTATAAATTATTGATTGACAGCAAAACAGATATTGGTTTCGTTCAAGAAACACACTGGACTAACTCTATGCCTAAATTATGGAATTATAAAAAATTTCCAGTGGTCCATAGATCTAATTTGGCAGGAAAGAATAAGAAAAGAGGGGTGGCAATTTTTTTCTCGAGTAGCTTGAAATATGAGCTGATCTATGAGGAGGCTGACCCTGGTGGTAGGTTTCTCATAGTGATAGTTCGAATTAATGATATTCTGTATACTTTAGTAAATGTCTATGCTCCAAACCAATCTCCATATAGATTTCTGGGAAAGCTGATGCAAAAGATTGACCGCGTATCGTCTGGGGGCCTAATTATCGGCGGGGACTTTAACTGCATTATAGATAATAAAATAGATAGGAATAGAATTAACCCCGCATATATAGACGGCAATCATAGAACAGGACTATCAATGATGCAGACTTTTCTAGCAAAAAATTGCTTATACGATACCTGGAGAACATGTAATCCAGAAGAGAGAGATTATACGTTTTTTTCAAACGTTCATCAGACATATACCAGAATCGACTATTTTTTGGTTAAAGCTGAAATTCTGGAGCGAGTTAACAACGTGACAATTGGACCTATAACATGGTCTGACCATGCACCTGTAAGTTTAGCTATAAAAAATAACGTTCAATACAAATGTAGAGATAGATGGAGACTAAACGAAAATTTATTAAAATCAGAAATTAACGTAGAAGAATTGCGTATCCAGACTAAAGAATTCTTTGAAACCAACGATACAGGGGACGTTTCCAACGCCATGCTATGGTGTACCTTCAAATCATATATGAGAGGATGTCTTATAAAATTGGGTGCTAATATAAAAAAAAAGAAGGGAAAAGAGCTGAACGAGCTTTATATTGATCTGGCAAAACAAGAACGCCTACATAAACTTACTTTAGATCATAAGATCTTGGAGGATATTAAAGAGACCAGGAAAAAAATATTAGTAAGAACTCAAGAAAAGATTGATAAAGCAATGTTAATATTAAAACAGAGATGGTATTATGGAAATAACAAAATAGGGAAAAAATCTTTCAAATAAATTAAAAAATACAAATAAACTTCAATCTATAAACTATATAACAGTAGGAAATAAAAAAAAGTTCTTGCCAACTCAAATAGCTAATGCTTTTGAAGATTTCTATAAAAGTCTATATAACATAAAATTTAATGAGCCATCTGCAGGTGAAACAAAGCAGTTTTTGGATAAATTGAATCTACCAAAAATAGCTTTGGATAAATTAAGACAATTAAACGCCCCATTCTCCATTCAGGAAATTAGCAACACTATTAAAGCATTAACAGCAGGTAAAGCACCAGGCCCAGATGGCTTCTCTTCAATTTTTTATAAAAAAACTGAACGATATAATTTCTCCCTATATATTAAGGACATTTAAAGATCTTGCCAACCATAAAACCATCCCATCGGAATTACTCCAGGCCTCCATAATACCAATCCCTAAGATAGATAAGGATCCAACCTATACTTCGAATTATAGGCCAATCTCTCTTATTAATTTGGATATCAAGATTTATTCTAGAATTTTGGCTGATAGACTCAAACAAATCATACCTAATATTGTACATCTAGATCAGAGCGGGTTTGTAGAGGGTAGGGGCACATCTGATAACATTAGGAAACTACTGAATGTCCTATATCATGCGGATCAAAGTTTGTCTCCCTTTGCCATGGTTACCCTCGATGCCGAGAAGGCCTTCGATCGGGTTAATTGGAAGTATTTGGAGGAAGTATTGAAGGCCTTTGGCATAGAGGGTTTCTTCAAGGAGTGCACAATGGCACTTTATAAAGATCCTCAAGCCAAAGTTTCAGGACATATGTTCCAATCACAATGGTTCCCAATTAGAAACGGGACGCGACAGGGATGCCCCTTGGCACCCCTGTTATATATCCTTTCTATAGAACCGTTGGCAGCCGCGATTAGACAGAACGAGGATATCAGTGGGCTAAAAGTGAATAACTTAGAGAATAAAATCGCACTCTACGCAGATGATGTCCTATTGACCCTTACAGATCCCATCAGATCTATCCCAGCCGTATTTCGGCTTATTAATGAGTATAGCAAACACTCAGGTTATAAAATAAATATAAAGAAAACACAAATCCTGACAAAAGGTTTAAGTGGACCAGGGGCAGACAAACTCAAAAAAAATTTTAAGTGTGACTGGGAAGCAAGGAATATAAAATATTTAGGGGTAAGACTATCTCTAGATTATAGAGAAATTGGAGAACTTAACTATACAGAAATTGCTACCCAATTTAGGAGCATCCTTAAAAGCTGGAAGGGATTGGAACTGTCCTGGTTGGGAAGGACTGAAGCTGTAAACTTCTATCTTCTCCCCAAACTTACATTTTTATGTAATATGTTATAATTACAGTATAGTATTACTATAGTATTATCGTATTTAAAAAAATGTTTTTAGATAACTTTTTTTTTTTAAACTGCTTAAGTTTTGTCTCTTTTTCAAAAATCATTTTTTATTATTTTGCAGGAAGAAGCCTGTAAGGGCGAAGGCAGCTGTCTTGAGACTGTGGACAAGCGAGCCGTCTCTCAGTCTACTTTTCAAGCTGCTCAGGGCTGCATGGACACTGGACACCAAATCGTGAGGTCCCTCTCATTTCATCTCTCTCAGGTAAGAAACCTTTTTATCTCACTACTTCCAATGTAGTTTAATGGTTGAATCAGAAAGCCGCTGGCTGGCTCAGCCAATCACAAAACAGAGTGGGAAACATGCCACACATATTTTTCTCACTCTGTTTTTGTGAATGGAGAACTACGTCTAAGCTCAGCTCTCAGATGATGTTCTTAGCCTATCATTGGTGCCCCAATCAGAAGGTTAAACCAAAGTATTAATTGGGGCTAAGAAATATCAATATATTTATTTATTTTTATTTTGTTTTTAGAGAACTTTTTTTTTTTAAACTGCTTAAGTTGTGTCTCTTTTTCAAAAATCATTTTTTATTATTTTGCAGGAAGAAGCCTGTAAGGGCGAAGGCAGCTGTCTTGAGACTGGACAAGCGAGCCGTCTCTCAGTCTCCCTTTCAAGCTGCTCAGGACTGCATTGACACTGGACACCAAATTGTGAGGTCCCTCTCATTTCATCTGTCTCTGGTAAGAAAGGTTTTGTTTTTATGAAGAAAATGAGCTGAGAGCTGTATAGGTGCAGATCAGAAGATGAGTAGTTCTGTATTATAAAACTACTCTAATCTCCTGATCTGAGATATTCTGTGGCTACTATTTTGGTGAACATGTATGGATGTAATGGCTTTATGTGGGTATCCAACTCTATATGACTAGTTACCCACACAGAAGCATGATGTTGTTCTGAGCCTACAATTGGGTTAAACCAAAGTATAAAATGATATGTGTGTGTGTGTGTATATGTGTATATGTATATATATATATTATAAACAAATGGCACTCCAAGGACTTTGTAGTAAGGTGAAAATAACTTAGCTTTTTATTCAGCAAATGCCATAGTGAATCAACATTTCAGTTCCTGACGAAAGTTCTGACAACAAACTGAAACGTTGATTCACTATGGAATTTGATGAATAAAAAGCGAAGTTATTTTCACCTTACTACTAAGTCCTTGGAGTGCTATTTGTTTATAGACTGTTGCAATTTTGCTGACAAGCACCGGGCTAATTTTTATTCCTAATACTGGAGTGCAAGCATTGGAGTGTGTGTGTGTGTATGTATGTATATATGTATGTGTATATATATATATATATATATATATATATATATATATATATATATATATATATATATATATATATATATATATATATACACACACACACATAATGATAGATATATCTTTGTGTGGTTTCTATATTTTTTGTATCTTGTGTTAGATTTAGTGTCCCTTGATTCCGCTTGTCAAGCTAGGATTTATGCTATTTGTTGCATAAACCCTGGATTGGCAAGCGGGATCAAGGGACAATACAAGTATCCTTAAATGAGGATAATATCGGTCACGTGCCTACAAGTGGAGCTCTTGATAGCTCCATCTATTTGTAAGGGCATTTCTTTTTTTTCTCACATTAAAGAGATACTACACTATGTATTTCTCCATTTTTCATCTTTTACTCCATATACAACCTGTGTGCTACTTCCACTTTCCCATACAAATAGGATTTTATTTATTTCCATATTCACCTGTTTTTTCTTCCTTATGCTTTCCACTCCCACTCCAGGGGGGACACTGCTTTAACAAATTAGTGTCCTATCCCTGGAATGCTGCACAATTGCATTGGGCATGCCTGACTGGTTTACACATGTGCAGTTATAAGATCTTTTCACCTGGCAACATCCTGACGGGTGGCAGAAGAGAGGGAGTCTGAACAGTGTAATTCATGCACAGCAGGCTTCATTCCTGCGGTTGCACAATGATGCCCTGTTTCTTTCATTAGTGGACTGGTCTGAGATGGGTGTGGAAAAGGGGGAGGGGCACTAAAAATGCATTCTGACTTAGTTTATATTATGTTTATAAACGTTTAATTCATTCTTCTGAAAGCTTCTCCCTTTATTTTATTTTGTTTGCTTACTGGTTTAATAAAATATCAAGCGATGCCCCTGATAATGACTGAGGTATTGTTAATTTTTCTCTTGATACTTACAGGGTTATTCACACAAATTTCATCTAAATTGATAAAAGCCCTTTACTTTAACACATGGCTCAATCAATTTGGCCTGCAATTCAGGTTTATTTGTTTGATAGTGATTAAAAATAATAATACTAAAAAAAGTGTGTGTGTGTGATGAAGCTTTGTAGGGAGTGTTTTTCAAAGTTGCTTAAATTGTATGGTTTCAGTATTTTGAGATTTTGAGTATCTTCTGTTAGGTGTATATTCTCAGATTAGAAATGATTTGGTTTGTTATATAAGTGGACAGTGAGGGGTTTTACTTTACATGAATACAGTACTTCAAATACATATTTTGTTAAAGAACACTACGGTCACCATAACAACTTAATGAAAATGAAGTTGTTATGGTGCCAGGAAGCCCCTAGGTGCTTTCTTACATGAAGGTGTTAAGCTGTTCTCGAATGGTGTAACCTCAGTGGTTGCCTTCAGCACTGGATCTCCAAATCCCCCAACAGCATCCGGCTGCTGAAATTGAGTTTCAGGAAACGCGGGTGCTGCTGATTTGCTACTGTGGTCAGCAGATGCTCTAAACTAGTCTGTTGCTGCTGGGAGCTACCAGTGTCAGCTTACCTCTAGCCAATCAGTGGCACTCTTGAAACTCGATTCAGCAGCTAGGTGTTGCTTGGGGAAATAGAGATCCGGCACTGGTGGTAACCTTTTGAAGTTAAACCATTCTGGCACCATCCTTGAACCATAATAACTCAATTTCGATTATGTTTTTTTATGGTGAACAGTGTTCCTTCGATTCGGCATTAAAATAAATTTTTATAATGACTAAGGTATTGTTCGTTGCAGCTGAATTGATAGGATCCTTAACTTTAAAGTAGGGCGACAGCAATTCGCGTTAATTAGTTTGATCATAAATAACCTGTTAGAAGTTTCTAAGACAGAGTAGTGCAATCATTTGTTGTCTTTCATTATTTACAATATCTCATAGATAGTGGTGGACCTGATACAAGGCAGGGCATGTGAGGTTATTTGATGTGTTATATGTAGCAAGCTGGTCAGGGTTTCTACCTGCTGACTGCTGAGCCAAATACTTACAGAAAAACTCAGTTTCCTGGCACACTTAGTAATCTGTTTTTTTGTTTGTTTGCTTGTACCAGGGTCAGACAATATTCATAACTACAGCAGTGCGGTGACTTAGCATGGAAACAATCTGATGGTTCTGGCCAATTGAGAGTCCAGTAGAAACAACTTCAATCAGTCAGAACATCTGTTCCTGCATTGATACTTCAACATTGTTGATTTAGATGTTCTAAAAGTTATAACATAAAAAATAGAATAGTTTACTTATATTGTGTGTATTACTATACTGTGTGCAGTTAGTAAGAAAGATTATCATAATTTCTTAGTTTGTTATCCTGTTACAACAAATATGCATAAAAGTGGCAGGGAACGTGATAGGGGGCGAAAATTTGAATCCGGTCACCAGAAAAGAAAAAAGAATACTGCTTTTGAGGAATGCAAAGAAGAACTAAGAGGCTCTATGCAAAAATATTTGAAAACAGGGAAGATAACTGCAAGCGAAGAGGTACCGGCGGATGAACCTGAGATAGCAGAGCCTGTTTTGACTGAAAGAGAGGAGGATTCACAGCCAAGCACTTCAAATCCGTTTGAACAACGTAACATTTTGTTTAGCACTGAAGAAGCTACAGAAGAACCACAGGAATTGGTCTCTTTTCATTCAGAGTGTAGTTATCAGCCGCTTACCTATGATCCTGCAGAATGGACTTTCCCAGTGGAAGATAAAGATAGTCTATTTTATTCAGAAAGGACCCATAAGAGAAGACATTTTAACTTTCCCATCAGACAGTACAAAACGGCATTTTTCTACCTTTCATTACACAAGGATTCTAAGCAACAAGGAGACACAAGATAGGCGTTGGTTAGTTTATTCTAGACACAAGGACTGTGTTTTCTGTTTTGCCTGTCGTTTATTTTCATCAACACGGAAAGCTTTAGTGTCTGATGGCTGCAGTGACTGGAAGAACCTGAGCAATCGACTTCATCTTCACGAAAACAGTTCTGAACATTTACAGAACATTATTACATGGATGGAAGCAGAGAAGAGATTCCGATGTGGTAAAACTATTGATGCTTCAGTTCAGAAGCAAATACTGCTGGAAAAGCAACGTTGGCGTGAAATTCTAGAAAGACTCCTAGCCACGGTTCAGTTTTTAGCATCTCACAACCTACCATTTAGAGGTCACAGAGATACTTTAGAAGAAGAGAAAAGTGGTAATTTTATAGACCTGATAAAGCATTCTGCAAAGTTTGATCCTGTTCTCCGTGAACATTTACAACGAATAGAAGACAAACGTATTCACAACCATTACTTGGGAAAAAACATACAAAATGAATTAATTGCCTTGATGGCCAAGCACGTCAAGCAGACAATTATTCAAAAGATTATTCAAGCAAAATATTACTCAATCATTCTTGATTGTACGACTGATATCAGTCACATTGAACAGATGACAGTGATATTGCGCCATGTTGATGAAGTGTCAGGCGATATTGAAGAGCATTTCATTGGATTTATACCAGTTGAAAAAACTACAGCTGAAGAATTAACAAAAACCATACTGTTTGAAATTGATGAATTAGGTTTGGACATCAAAAATTGCAGAGGGAAAGGATATGATAACGGCGCTAACATGCGGGGAGAGAAAAGTGGCGTTAAAACCAGAATATTAAATATCAATCCTTTAGCCTTCTTTACACCCTGTGGTTGTCACAGTTGGAATTTGGTGCTTGGTGATGCAGCAGCATCTTGTTCAAAAGCAAAATTATTTTTTGGTGTTTTGCAAAGGTTGTACACACTCTTTTCCGGGTCATCCAATAGATGGTCTGTTTTAAAGGAGAAGGTAAATATCACCCTCAAGCCATTGTCTGAAACTAGATGGGAATGCAGAGTTGAGAGTGTAAAGGCTGTCCGTTACCAACTACAAGAAATGCCGAATGCCTGGAAATGGCGAATGCCTGGAAGAAGTGGCACAGAAAAGTAATGATCCTGCATTCTGTAGTGAATGTAATTCACTACAAGGAGAAATTTTGTCATACGAGTTTGTTTTATCATTAGTTGTGTGGTATGAGATTTTGGTGAAAATAAACCTGGTCAGCAAGGTATGGCAAAAGTCTAATATGCAGTTGGATACTGCATTAAAACATTTGGAAGAATTCATGTGCTGGTTGGAAGACTACAGACAAAATGGCTACAATTCTGCCATAGTTGTTGCCAACGAAATTGCAGAAGAAATGAACATTGTAAGAGAATTTCGACAGTGCAGGATACGCCGGACCAAAAGAATGTTTGACTATGAGGGCCCAGATGAAGCGTTGGTTAACCCTGCAGACAGGTTTAGAGCAGAATATTTCAACATTATTGTTGATAAGATTCACACTAGTGCCGAGCCTCGATTTAAAGGTTTAAAAGACTACGTCAGCAATTTTGGTTTCATATATGATATTTCATCTTTATCTATGAAACCTGATGAAGAACTTTTAGAAAATTGTAAGGAACTGGAAGCACTTCTAACTTTACCAAATTCTCTTGATGCTGACATAAGTGGTTTGGAATTGTACGAAGAGCTACGAATGTGCACCCGTACTATGCCTCCAAAATTGGATATGTGCAACTCTCTGAAACACCTAATTGATAATAACTTAACTGACGTTTACCCAAACATTTATGTCGCATTAAGGGTCATCTTAACAATTCCAGTCACTGTTGCATCAGCCGAAAGGAGCTTCTCTAAACTTAAATTAATAAAAACATACCTAAGATCATCTATGAGCCAAGAGAGATTATCTGCATTGGCAATTTTGTCAATTGAACACAATCTGGCTTCAAAATTAGATTATTCATCTGTGATAGATGAATTTACACATTCAAAATGTAGGAGAATGTTTTAAAGCTCACTTTTATTATATTGTGATATTCATTTTATTAAGGCTTAATATTTGGTTTTCCTTTATTATTTACTTGCTTTTGTTGTGTTATTGGGCAGAGGGGACAAGTTTCAGAGAATTAATCATCAATATGACTTGATAGAGAATTCTTTTAATGTGATTGGCTGGCTAGGCAGCAGATGTCTGGTGTTAAGAATTAAGTGAGGATGATAGCCCATCCAGGGTGACCAAAGTTTAACAAATTGGATGAAACGCAGGTTTTGTATTTTAATATTTCAGTTATTGTCTACTCTTGTTAGAAACAAGAAAGTAATTTATTTGGTATTACTTAAAAAAAAAAAAAAAAAAAAAAAAAAAAACTAGTACTTTGTACCCATTATTTTCCTTGCACTATTGAGTAAACTGTACTATTTATTTAAGTTTTTTTTACATGTTCATAAAAAAATGTGATTGCGTTTTGTGTTTTAATATTTAAGTAATTGTTTGTCATTGTTGAAAACAAGAAGCCAAGTTATTTATTTGATATTACTTGAAAAATATTTAATATTTAAGTTATTGTTTTTTCTTGTTAAAAACAAGAAGCCACATTATTTATTTGGCATTACTCAGAAAATATTTGTCCTTTGTACCTGTCATTGTCCATGCACTGTTGAGTATGCTGTGCTATTTTTTTCAGTTTTTTTACATGTTTATAAAAAAAACATGATTTTGTTTTGTTTTAAAATTTGAAAACAAGAAGCCAAGTTATTTATTTGATATTACTTGAAAAATATTTAATATTTAAGTTATTGTTTGTTTTTGTTAAAAATAAGAAACAGTTATTTATTTGGTATTACTTAAAAAATATTGTACTTTGTGCCCATCATTGTCCATGCACTAATGAGTAAACTGCAATTTTTTCCATGTTTTTCCATGTTTGTAAAAAAAAAAAAAATGGACGTGGCACATTAAACATGTTTTGTGCAAGAAAATGTTGTAAAGTGATTTATTTCTGGTGAATATTGTCAATCCCTGCAGGAATTTTCATGTAAACACTGCCTTTTCAGAGAAATGGCAGTGTTTACATTACAACCTATGAGCACCTCTAATGGCCACTCCTTAGTCTGCCAGTACAGGTACTTTATGGGTTAGTGCTGCACTGACGTTCAGCACCTGCATGCTCTATTAGGAGATGCTAATTAACCATGGCAGCCGCCCCTGACTTGACTCCTTGGCTGACATCAAAATTGAAGATCTCAGCCAATCCTGATTGACTGAGATCATCAGTTTAGATTATGTTAGCCAATTGGGCGGATCCGGTGCTGGCGAACTTGTGCAACTCTAGAAATTAGGTACGTTTTTACTACATTGGCGGGCTAAGTAGTTAAACACGATAGGGTCAGGAATACACATTTGTGTTCCTGATACTGTAGTGTTCTTTAAATACACTGTTGACAACTTTATTTCAGTTTTAGGAGACATCAACAAGAATAACTAAGTAGTCAGCCACAAACCTTTTATCTATACCCAATGTTTGTGTATAGGTACTTTGTACAATAATTTAATAACAAAAATAAGTTTGTGAATAGTGAGATTATGAGGTTTGCAAACAAAACAGGGTAGTACTAGCGCTAATTTGCAAAAAGTGAATAGCGGATGAGCAGCTTTAACACCAAGTTCTTATCTTTAAGAGTGAGTTCAGTGGTAGTGTACTGGTGAAGCGCTATAAGATATTAAATTATAACAATAGTGTTTTTTCCTATTTACAATTGGTGAATAAACTTTGACATGTGAATATATGCATAAACAGTACCTTTTAGGTATATACAAAGGTGTCCTAAGTTGGTAATCAGTACCTTAAAAAAAACAGAATATACCAAACATAGTGTAAACTGTGACAAAAATGAAAATAGATTTGAATTAAGAGGGAAAATTTCCAACTCACACTTTGGAGAGCTAATAGTGTATAGCTCAATTTGATCGCCTGTGGGGTCCGTGGAGGCGACCCTATCCCTTCTTTTTGCTGGATATTGTTGTCTTTAAAACTCTGAAACGTTAAAACATATATATGGTGCAGTACCGTATGGTTCCAAATATGTGTGAAAAAGAACAGATTTGTACTCACAGACACAGAGCCATCCACATCGGCTCTGATCACGGGTATATGTGGTCAAGGACCACACACCTTCTTTAAGAGCAGGAACAATGCCACCAGTGTTTATAGAAATATAAGTATATTTATTACATAAAACTATTTATAACAATAAAAAACTATATATAGCAATATAAAAACACTGTGTAGGCATAAAAAAGTCCAAATAAATAAAGACCGGTATTCTCCAAGTTCCAGGACGCGTTTCACTTCAACAGCTTCTTCAACTGGATAAAAAAGTCTCTATCTATCTAGAGTCTCTATCATAGAGACTTTTTTATCCAGTTGAAGAAGCTGTTGAAGCGAAACGCGTCCTGGAACTTGGAGAATACCGGTCTTTATTTATTTGGACTTTTTTATGCCTACACAGTGTTTTTATATTGCTATATATAGTTTTTTATTGTTATAAATAGTTTTATGTAATAAATATACTTATATTTCTATAAACACTGGTGGCATTGTTCCTGCTCTTAAAGAAGGTGTGTGGTCCTTAACCACATATACCCGTGATCAGAGCCGATGTGGATGGCTCTGTGTCTGTGAGTACAAATCTGTTCTTTTTCACACATATTTGGAACCATACGGTACTGCACCATATATATGTTTTAACGTTTCAGAGTTTTAAAGACAACAATATCCAGCAAAAAGAAGGGATAGGGTCGCCTCCACGGACCCCACAGGCGATCAAATTGAGCTATACACTATTAGCTCTCCAAAGTGTGAGTGGGAAATTTTCCCTCTTATTTCAAATCTATTTTCATTTTTGTCACAGTTTACACTATGTTTGGTATATTCTGTTTTTTTTAAGGTACTGATTACCAACTTAGGACACCTTTGTATATACCTAAAAGGTACTGTTTATGCATATATTCACATGTCAAAGTTTATTCACCAATTGTAAATAGGAAAAAACACTATTGTTATAATTTAATATCTTATAGATTATGAGGTTTGCCTTAAAATATGAAATTTATACAGTTAATTTTAATATCGCCTGCTTATTTTAAAAAAATGTAGGGGGGGGGCCTCATATTTGATTTTCGCCTAAGGCCTCAAAAAGTCTAGAGCCTCTGTATCTGGTGTCTCTATAGCGTGCTTTTACAAAGAAAAAAAGTTTTCCAGTGTAAGTTAATAGCAGTCAGTGTCCTTAAAGCGGGTGTTTCAGGCCTTCAGCGTGTGCCCTGCAGATCCCTGCCAGTGTACTTTGACAGTTGCCACTCATATCTGGTGTCTCTGTAGCGTGCTTTTACAAAGCAAAAATGTTTTCCAGTGTAAGCTAATAGCAGTCAGTGTCCTTAAAGCGAGTGCTTCAGGCCTTCAGCGTGTGCCCTGCAGACCCCTGCCAGTGTACTTTGACAGTTGCCACTCATATCTGGTGTCTATATAGCGTGCTTTTACAAAGCAAAAATGTTTTCCAGTGTAAGCTAATAACAGTCAGTGTCCTTAAAGCGGGTGTGTCTGGCCTTCAGCGTGTGTCCTGCAGACCCCTGCCAGTGTACTTTGACAGTTGCCACTCATATCTGGTGTCTCTATAGCGTGCTTTTACAAAGAAAAAAGTTTTCCAGTGTAAGCTAATAGCAGTCAGTGTCCTTAAAGTGGGTGTTTCAGGCCTTCAGCGTGTGCCCTGCAGACCCCTGCCAGTGTACTTTGACAGTTGCCACTCATATCTGGTGTCTCTATAGCGTGCTTTTACAAAGAAAAAAAGTTTTCCAGTGTAAGCTAATAGCAGTCAGTGTCCTTAACCCCTTAAGGACACATGACATGTGTGACACGTCATGATTCCCTTTTATTCTAGAAGTTTGGTCCTTAAGGGGTTAAAGCGGGTGTTTCAGGCCTTCCTTCAGCGTGTGCCCTGCAGACCCCTGCCAGTGTACTTTGACAGTTGCCACTCATATCTGGTGTCTCTATAGTGTGCTTTTACAAAGAAAAAAAGTTTTCCAGTGTACGCTAATAGCAGTCAGTGTCCTTAAAGCGGGTGTGTCTGGCCTTCAGCGTGTTTCCTGCAGACCTATGCCAGTGTACTTTGACAGTTGCCACTCATATCTGGTGTCTCTATAGCGTGCTTTTACAAAGAAAAAATGTTTTCCAGTGTTAGCTAATAGCAGTCAGTGTCCTTAAAGCGGGTGTGTCAGGCCTTCCTTCAGCGTGTGCCCTGCAGACCCCTGCCAGTGTACTTTGACAGTTGCCACTCATATCTGGTGTCTCTATAGCGTGCTTTTACAAAGAAAAAATGTTTTCCAGTGTAAGCTAATAGCAGTCAGTGTCCTTAAAGCGGGTGTTTCAGGCCTTCAGCGTGTGCCCTGCAGACCCCTGCCAGTGTACTTTGACAGTTGCCACTCATATCCGGTGTCTCTGTAGCGTGCTTTTACAAAGCAAAAAAGTTTTACAGTGTAAGCTAATAGCAGTCAGTGTCCTTAAAGCGGGTGTGTCAGGCCTTCCTTCAGCGTGTGCCCTGCAGACCCCTGCCAGTGTACTTTGACAGTTGCCACTCATATCTGGTGTCTCTGTAGCATGCTTTTACAAAGAAAAACAGTTTTCCAGTGTAAGCTAATAGCAGTCAGTGTCCTTAAAGCGGGTGTTTCAGGCCTTCAGCGTGTGCCCTGCAGACCCCTGCCAGTGTACTTTGACAGTTGCCACTCATATCTGGTGTCTCTATAGCGTGCTTTTACAAAGAAAAAATGTTTTCCAGTGTTAGCTAATAGCAGTCAGTGTCCTTAAAGCGGGTGTGTCAGGCCTTCCTTCAGCGGGTGCCCTGCAGACCCCTGCCAGTGTACTTTGCCAGTTGCCACTCATATCTGGTGTCTCTATAGAGTGCTTTTACAAAGCAAAAAAGTTTTCCAGTGTAAGCTAATAGCAGTCAGTGTCCTTAAAGCGGGTGTTTCAGGCCTTCAGCGTGTGCCCTCCAGACCCCTGCCAGTGTACTTTGACAGTTGCCACTCCTATCTGGTGTCTCTCTGTAGCGTGCTTTTACAAAGCAAAAAAGTTTTCCAGTGTAAGCTAATAGGAGTCAGTGTCCTTAACCCCTTAAGGACACATGACATGTCTGACATGTCATGATTCCCTTTTATTCCAGAAGTTTGGTCCTTAAGGGGTTAAAGCGGGTGTGTCAGGCCTTCCTTCAGCGTGTGCCCTGCCAGTGTACTTTGACAGTTGCCACTCATATCTGGTGTCTCTGTAGCGTGCTTTTACAAAGCAAAAAAGTTTTCCAGTGTAAGCTAATAGCAGTCAGTGTCCTTAAAGCGGGTGTGTCAGGCCTTCCTTCAGCGTGTGCCCTGCAGACCCCTGCCAGTGTACTTTGACAGTTGCCACTCATATCTGGTGTCTCTGTAGCGTGCTTTTACAAAGAAAAACAGTTTTCCAGTGTAAGCTAATAGCAGTCAGTGTCCTTAAAGCGGGTGTTTCAGGCCTTCAGCGTGTGCCCTCCAGACCCCTGCCAGTGTACTTTGACAGTTGCCACTCATATCTGGTGTCTCTGTAGCGTGCTTTTACAAAGCAAAAAAGTTTTCCAGTGTAAGCTAATAG
This sequence comes from Pelobates fuscus, assembly GCF_036172605.1. Lineage (NCBI taxonomy): Eukaryota > Metazoa > Chordata > Amphibia > Anura > Pelobatidae > Pelobates > Pelobates fuscus. Next base: position 278,188,080 of record NC_086318.1, on the reverse strand, counting down.
CAGTCAGTGTCCTTAAAGCGGGTGTGTCAGGCCTTCCTTCAGCGTGTGCCCTGCAGACCCCTGCCAGTGTACTTTGACAGTTGCCACTCCTATCTGGTGTCTCTGTAGCGTGCTTTTACAAAGCAAAAAGTTTTCCAGTGTAAGCTAATACTAAGTGTCCTTAAAACGGGTGTTTCAGGCCTTCAGCGTGTGCCCTGCAGACTTCTGCCAGTGTACTTTGACAGTTGCCACTCATATCTGGTGTCTCTATAGCGTGCTTTTACAAAGAAAAAAAGTTTTCCAGTGTAAGTTAATAGCAGTCAGTGTCCTTAAAGCGGGTGTGTCAGGCCTTCAGCGTGTGCCCTGCAGACCCCTGCCAGTGTACTTTGACAGTTGCCACTCATATCTGGTGTCTCTGTAGCGTGCTTTTACAAAGCAAAAATGTTTTCCAGTGTAAGCTAATAGCAGTCAGTGTCCTTAAAGCGGGTGTGTCAGGCCTTCAGCGTGTGCCCTGCAGACCCCTGCCAGTGTACTTTGACAGTTGCCACTCATATCTGGTGTCTCTATAGCGTGCTTTTACAAAGAAAAAAGTTTTCCAGTGTAAGCTAATAGCAGTCAGTGTCCTTAAAGCGGGTGTTTCAGGCCTTCATTCAGCATGTTCCCTTTAGACCCCTGCCAGTGTACTTTGACAGTTGCCACTCATATCTGGTGTCTCTATAGCGTGCTTTTACAAAGAAAAAAAGTTTTCCAGTGTAAGCTAATAGCAGTCAGTGTCCTTAAAGCGGGTGTGTAAGGCCTTCCTTCAGCGTGTGCCCTGCAGACCCCTGCCAGTGTACTTTGACAGTTGCGACTCATATCTGGTGTCTCTGTAGCGTGCTTTTGCAAAGAAAAAAAGTTTTACAGTGTAAGCTAATAGCAGTCAGTGTCCTTAAAGCGGGTGTTTCAGGCCTTCAGCGTGTGCCCTGCAGACCCCTGCCAGTGTACTTTGACAGTTGCCACTCATATCTGGTGTCTCTATAGCGTGCTTTTTCAAAGAAAAAATGTTTTCCAGTGTTAGCTAATAGCAGTCAGTGTCCTTAAAGCGGGTGTGTCAGGCCTTCCTTCAGCGTGTGCCCTGCAGACCCCTGCCAGTGTACTTTGACAGTTGCCACTCATATCTGGTGTCTCTGTAGCGTGCTTTTACAAAGCAAAAAAGTTTTCCAGTGTAAGCTAATAGCAGTCAGTGTCCTTAAAGCGGGTGTGTCAGGCCTTCCTTCAGCGTGTGCCCTGCAGACCCCTGCCAGTGTACTTTGACAGTTGCCACTCATATCTGGTGTCTCTGTAGCGTGCTTTTACAAAGCAAAAAAGTTTTCCAGTGTAAGCTAATAGCAGTCAGAGTCCTTAAAGCGGGTGTGTCAGGCCTTCCTTCAGCGTGTGCCCTGCAGACCCCTGCCAGTGTACTTTGACAGTTGCCACTCATATCTGGTGTCTCTGTAGCGTGCTTTTACAAAGAAAAACAGTTTTCCAGTGTAAGCTAATAGCAGTCAGTGTCCTTAAAACGGGTGTTTCAGGCCTTCAGCGTGTGCCCTGCAGACCCCTGCCAGTGTACTTTTACAGTTGCCACTCATATCTAGTGTCTCTATAGCGTGCTTTTACAAAGAAAAATGTTTTCCATTGTAAGCTAATAGCAGTCAGTGTCCTTAAAGTGGGTGTTTCAGGCCTTCAGCGTGTGCCCTGCAGACCCCTGCCAGTGTACTTTGACAGTTGCCACTCATATCTGGTGTCTCTATAGCGTGCTTTTTAAAAGAAAAAAAGTTTTCCAGTGTAAGCTAATAGCAGTCAGTGTCCTTAAAGCGGGAGTGTCATGCCTTGAGCGTGTGCCCTGCAGACCCCTGCCAGTGTACTTTGACAGTTGCCACTCATATCTGGTGTCTCTATAGCGTGCTTTTACAAAGAAAAAAAGTTTTCCAGTGTAAGTTAATAGCAGTCAGTGTCCTTAAAGCGGGTGTTTCAGGCCTTCAGCGTGTGCCCTGCAGATCCCCGCCAGTGTACTTTGACAGTTGCCACTCATATCTGGTGTCTCTGTAGCGTGCTTTTACAAAGCAAAAAAGTTTTCCAATGTAAGCTAATAGCAGTCAGTGTCCTTAAAGCGAGTGCTTCAGGCCTTCAGCGTGTGCCCTGCAGACCCCTGCCAGTGTACTTTGACAGTTGCCACTCATATCTGGTGTCTCTATAGCGTGCTTTTACACAGCAAAAAAGTTTTCCAGTGTAAGCTAATAGCAGTCAGTGTCCTTAAAGCGGGTGTGTCAGGCCTTCAGCTAGTGCCCTGCAGACCCCTGCCAGTGTTCTTTGACAGTTGCCACTCATATCTGGTGTCTCTGTAGCGTGCTTTTACAAAGCAAAAAAGTTTTCCAATGTAAGCTAATAGCAGTCAGTGTCCTTAAAGCGAGTGCTTCAGGCCTTCAGCGTGTGCCCTGCAGACCCCTGCCAGTGTACTTTGACAGTTGCCACTCATATCTGGTGTCTATATAGCGTGCTTTTACAAAGCAAAAATGTTTTCCAGTGTAAGCTAATAGCAGTCAGTGTCCTTAAAGCGGGTGTGTCTGGCCTTCAGCGTGTGTCCTGCAGACCCCTGCCAGTGAACTTTGACAGTTGCCACTAATATCTGGTGTCTCTATAGCATGCTTTGACAAAGAAAAAAGTTTTCCAGTGTAAGCTAATAGCAGTCAGTGTCCTTAAAGCGGGTGTGTCTGGCCTTCAGCGTGTGTCCTGCAGACCCCTGCCAGTGAACTTTGACAGTTGCCACTCATATCTGGTGTCTCTATAGCGTGCTTTTACAAAGAAAAAATGTTTTCCAGTGTAAGCTAATAGCAGTCAGTGTCCTTAAAGCGGGTGTTTCAGGCCTTCAGCGTGTGCCCTGCAGACCCCTGCCAGTGTACTTTGACAGTTGCCACTCATATCTGGTGTCTCTATAGCGTGCTTTTACAAAGAAAAAATGTTTTCCAGTGTTAGCTAATAGCAGTCAGTGTCCTTAAAGCGGGTGTGTCAGGCCTTCCTTCAGCGGGTGCCCTGCAGACCCCTGCCAGTGTACTTTGCCAGTTGCCACTCATATCTGGTGTCTCTATAGAGTGCTTTTACAAAGCAAAAAAGTTTTCCAGTGTAAGCTAATAGCAGTCAGTGTCCTTAAAGCGGGTGTTTCAGGCCTTCAGCGTGTGCCCTCCAGACCCCTGCCAGTGTACTTTGACAGTTGCCACTCCTATCTGGTGTCTCTCTGTAGCGTGCTTTTACAAAGCAAAAAAGTTTTCCAGTGTAAGCTAATAGGAGTCAGTGTCCTTAACCCCTTAAGGACACATGACATGTCTGACATGTCATGATTCCCTTTTATTCCAGAAGTTTGGTCCTTAAGGGGTTAAAGCGGGTGTGTCAGGCCTTCCTTCAGCGTGTGCCCTGCCAGTGTACTTTGACAGTTGCCACTCATATCTGGTGTCTCTGTAGCGTGCTTTTACAAAGCAAAAAAGTTTTCCAGTGTAAGCTAATAGCAGTCAGTGTCCTTAAAGCGGGTGTGTCAGGCCTTCCTTCAGCGTGTGCCCTGCAGACCCCTGCCAGTGTACTTTGACAGTTGCCACTCATATCTGGTGTCTCTGTAGCGTGCTTTTACAAAGAAAAACAGTTTTCCAGTGTAAGCTAATAGCAGTCAGTGTCCTTAAAGCGGGTGTTTCAGGCCTTCAGCGTGTGCCCTCCAGACCCCTGCCAGTGTACTTTGACAGTTGCCACTCATATCTGGTGTCTCTGTAGCGTGCTTTTACAAAGCAAAAAAGTTTTCCAGTGTAAGCTAATAGCAGTCAGTGTCCTTAAAGCGGGTGTGTCAGGCCTTCCTTCAGCGTGTGCCCTGCAGACCCCTGCCAGTGTACTTTGACAGTTGCCACTCCTATCTGGTGTCTCTGTAGCGTGCTTTTACAAAGCAAAAAGTTTTCCAGTGTAAGCTAATACTAAGTGTCCTTAAAACGGGTGTTTCAGGCCTTCAGCGTGTGCCCTGCAGACTTCTGCCAGTGTACTTTGACAGTTGCCACTCATATCTGGTGTCTCTATAGCGTGCTTTTACAAAGAAAAAAAGTTTTCCAGTGTAAGTTAATAGCAGTCAGTGTCCTTAAAGCGGGTGTGTCAGGCCTTCAGCGTGTGCCCTGCAGACCCCTGCCAGTGTACTTTGACAGTTGCCACTCATATCTGGTGTCTCTGTAGCGTGCTTTTACAAAGCAAAAATGTTTTCCAGTGTAAGCTAATAGCAGTCAGTGTCCTTAAAGCGGGTGTGTCAGGCCTTCAGCGTGTGCCCTGCAGACCCCTGCCAGTGTACTTTGACAGTTGCCACTCATATCTGGTGTCTCTATAGCGTGCTTTTACAAAGAAAAAAGTTTTCCAGTGTAAGCTAATAGCAGTCAGTGTCCTTAAAGCGGGTGTTTCAGGCCTTCATTCAGCATGTTCCCTTTAGACCCCTGCCAGTGTACTTTGACAGTTGCCACTCATATCTGGTGTCTCTATAGCGTGCTTTTACAAAGAAAAAAAGTTTTCCAGTGTAAGCTAATAGCAGTCAGTGTCCTTAAAGCGGGTGTGTAAGGCCTTCCTTCAGCGTGTGCCCTGCAGACCCCTGCCAGTGTACTTTGACAGTTGCGACTCATATCTGGTGTCTCTGTAGCGTGCTTTTGCAAAGAAAAAAAGTTTTACAGTGTAAGCTAATAGCAGTCAGTGTCCTTAAAGCGGGTGTTTCAGGCCTTCAGCGTGTGCCCTGCAGACCCCTGCCAGTGTACTTTGACAGTTGCCACTCATATCTGGTGTCTCTATAGCGTGCTTTTTCAAAGAAAAAATGTTTTCCAGTGTTAGCTAATAGCAGTCAGTGTCCTTAAAGCGGGTGTGTCAGGCCTTCCTTCAGCGTGTGCCCTGCAGACCCCTGCCAGTGTACTTTGACAGTTGCCACTCATATCTGGTGTCTCTGTAGCGTGCTTTTACAAAGCAAAAAAGTTTTCCAGTGTAAGCTAATAGCAGTCAGTGTCCTTAAAGCGGGTGTGTCAGGCCTTCCTTCAGCGTGTGCCCTGCAGACCCCTGCCAGTGTACTTTGACAGTTGCCACTCATATCTGGTGTCTCTGTAGCGTGCTTTTACAAAGCAAAAAAGTTTTCCAGTGTAAGCTAATAGCAGTCAGAGTCCTTAAAGCGGGTGTGTCAGGCCTTCCTTCAGCGTGTGCCCTGCAGACCCCTGCCAGTGTACTTTGACAGTTGCCACTCATATCTGGTGTCTCTGTAGCGTGCTTTTACAAAGAAAAACAGTTTTCCAGTGTAAGCTAATAGCAGTCAGTGTCCTTAAAACGGGTGTTTCAGGCCTTCAGCGTGTGCCCTGCAGACCCCTGCCAGTGTACTTTTACAGTTGCCACTCATATCTAGTGTCTCTATAGCGTGCTTTTACAAAGAAAAATGTTTTCCATTGTAAGCTAATAGCAGTCAGTGTCCTTAAAGTGGGTGTTTCAGGCCTTCAGCGTGTGCCCTGCAGACCCCTGCCAGTGTACTTTGACAGTTGCCACTCATATCTGGTGTCTCTATAGCGTGCTTTTTAAAAGAAAAAAAGTTTTCCAGTGTAAGCTAATAGCAGTCAGTGTCCTTAAAGCGGGAGTGTCATGCCTTGAGCGTGTGCCCTGCAGACCCCTGCCAGTGTACTTTGACAGTTGCCACTCATATCTGGTGTCTCTATAGCGTGCTTTTACAAAGAAAAAAAGTTTTCCAGTGTAAGTTAATAGCAGTCAGTGTCCTTAAAGCGGGTGTTTCAGGCCTTCAGCGTGTGCCCTGCAGATCCCCGCCAGTGTACTTTGACAGTTGCCACTCATATCTGGTGTCTCTGTAGCGTGCTTTTACAAAGCAAAAAAGTTTTCCAATGTAAGCTAATAGCAGTCAGTGTCCTTAAAGCGAGTGCTTCAGGCCTTCAGCGTGTGCCCTGCAGACCCCTGCCAGTGTACTTTGACAGTTGCCACTCATATCTGGTGTCTCTATAGCGTGCTTTTACACAGCAAAAAAGTTTTCCAGTGTAAGCTAATAGCAGTCAGTGTCCTTAAAGCGGGTGTGTCAGGCCTTCAGCTAGTGCCCTGCAGACCCCTGCCAGTGTTCTTTGACAGTTGCCACTCATATCTGGTGTCTCTGTAGCGTGCTTTTACAAAGCAAAAAAGTTTTCCAATGTAAGCTAATAGCAGTCAGTGTCCTTAAAGCGAGTGCTTCAGGCCTTCAGCGTGTGCCCTGCAGACCCCTGCCAGTGTACTTTGACAGTTGCCACTCATATCTGGTGTCTATATAGCGTGCTTTTACAAAGCAAAAATGTTTTCCAGTGTAAGCTAATAGCAGTCAGTGTCCTTAAAGCGGGTGTGTCTGGCCTTCAGCGTGTGTCCTGCAGACCCCTGCCAGTGAACTTTGACAGTTGCCACTAATATCTGGTGTCTCTATAGCATGCTTTGACAAAGAAAAAAGTTTTCCAGTGTAAGCTAATAGCAGTCAGTGTCCTTAAAGCGGGTGTGTCTGGCCTTCAGCGTGTGTCCTGCAGACCCCTGCCAGTGAACTTTGACAGTTGCCACTCATATCTGGTGTCTCTGTAGTGTGCTTTTACAAAGAAATAAAGTTTTCCAGTGTACGCTAATAGCAGTCAGTGTCCTTAAAGCGGGTGTGTCTGGCCTTCAGCGTGTTTCCTGCAGACCTATGCCAGTGTACTTTGACAGTTGCCACTCATATCTGGTGTCTCTATAGCGTGCTTTTACAAAGAAAAAATGTTTTCCAGTGTTAGCTAATAGCAGTCAGTGTCCTTAAAGCGGGTGTGTCAGGCCTTCCTTCAGCGTGTGCCCTGCAGACCCCTGCCAGTGTACTTTGACAGTTGCCACTCACATCTGGTGTCTCTATAGAGTGCTTTTACAAAGCAAAAAAGTTTTCCAGTGTAAGCTAATAGCAGTCAGTGTCCTTAAAGCGGGTGTGTCAGGCCTTCCTTCAGCGTGTGCCCTGCAGACCCCTGCCAGTGTACTTTGACAGTTGCCACTCATATCTGGTGTCTCTATAGCGTGCTTTTACAAAGAAAAAATGTTTTCCAGTGTTAGCTAATAGCAGTCAGTGTCCTTAAAGCGGGTGTGTCAGGCCTTCCTTCAGCGGGTGCCCTGCAGACCCCTGCCAGTGTACTTTGACAGTTGCCACTCATATCTGGTGTCTCTATAGAGTGCTTTTACAAAGCAAAAAAGTTTTCCAGTGTAAGCTAATAGCAGTCAGTGTCCTTAAAGCGGGTGTTTCAGGCCTTCAGCGTGTGCCCTCCAGACCCCTGCCAGTGTACTTTGACAGTTGCCACTCCTATCTGGTGTCTCTCTGTAGCGTGCTTTTACAAAGCAAAAAAGTTTTCCAGTGTAAGCTAATAGGAGTCAGTGTCCTTAACCCCTTAAGGACACATGACATGTCTGACATGTCATGATTCCCTTTTATTCCAGAAGTTTGGTCCTTAAGGGGTTAAAGCGGGTGTGTCAGGCCTTCCTTCAGCGTGTGCCCTGCCAGTGTACTTTGACAGTTGCCACTCATATCTGGTGTCTCTGTAGCGTGCTTTTACAAAGCAAAAAAGTTTTCCAGTGTAAGCTAATAGCAGTCAGTGTCCTTAAAGCGGGTGTGTCAGGCCTTCCTTCAGCGTGTGCCCTGCAGACCCCTGCCAGTGTACTTTGACAGTTGCCACTCATATCTGGTGTCTCTGTAGCGTGCTTTTACAAAGAAAAACAGTTTTCCAGTGTAAGCTAATAGCAGTCAGTGTCCTTAAAGCGGGTGTTTCAGGCCTTCAGCGTGTGCCCTCCAGACCCCTGCCAGTGTACTTTGACAGTTGCCACTCATATCTGGTGTCTCTGTAGCGTGCTTTTACAAAGCAAAAAAGTTTTCCAGTGTAAGCTAATAGCAGTCAGTGTCCTTAAAGCGGGTGTGTCAGGCCTTCCTTCAGCGTGTGCCCTGCAGACCCCTGCCAGTGTACTTTGACAGTTGCCACTCCTATCTGGTGTCTCTGTAGCGTGCTTTTACAAAGCAAAAAGTTTTCCAGTGTAAGCTAATACTAAGTGTCCTTAAAACGGGTGTTTCAGGCCTTCAGCGTGTGCCCTGCAGACTTCTGCCAGTGTACTTTGACAGTTGCCACTCATATCTGGTGTCTCTATAGCGTGCTTTTACAAAGAAAAAAAGTTTTCCAGTGTAAGTTAATAGCAGTCAGTGTCCTTAAAGCGGGTGTGTCAGGCCTTCAGCGTGTGCCCTGCAGACCCCTGCCAGTGTACTTTGACAGTTGCCACTCATATCTGGTGTCTCTGTAGCGTGCTTTTACAAAGCAAAAATGTTTTCCAGTGTAAGCTAATAGCAGTCAGTGTCCTTAAAGCGGGTGTGTCAGGCCTTCAGCGTGTGCCCTGCAGACCCCTGCCAGTGTACTTTGACAGTTGCCACTCATATCTGGTGTCTCTATAGCGTGCTTTTACAAAGAAAAAAGTTTTCCAGTGTAAGCTAATAGCAGTCAGTGTCCTTAAAGCGGGTGTTTCAGGCCTTCATTCAGCATGTTCTCTTTAGACCCCTGCCAGTGTACTTTGACAGTTGCCACTCATATCTGGTGTCTCTATAGCGTGCTTTTACAAAGAAAAAAAGTTTTCCAGTGTAAGCTAATAGCAGTCAGTGTCCTTAAAGCGGGTGTGTAAGGCCTTCCTTCAGCGTGTGCCCTGCAGACCCCTGCCAGTGTACTTTGACAGTTGCGACTCATATCTGGTGTCTCTGTAGCGTGCTTTTGCAAAGAAAAAAAGTTTTACAGTGTAAGCTAATAGCAGTCAGTGTCCTTAAAGCGGGTGTTTCAGGCCTTCAGCGTGTGCCCTGCAGACCCCTGCCAGTGTACTTTGACAGTTGCCACTCATATCTGGTGTCTCTATAGCGTGCTTTTTCAAAGAAAAAATGTTTTCCAGTGTTAGCTAATAGCAGTCAGTGTCCTTAAAGCGGGTGTGTCAGGCCTTCCTTCAGCGTGTGCCCTGCAGACCCCTGCCAGTGTACTTTGACAGTTGCCACTCATATCTGGTGTCTCTGTAGCGTGCTTTTACAAAGCAAAAAAGTTTTCCAGTGTAAGCTAATAGCAGTCAGTGTCCTTAAAGCGGGTGTGTCAGGCCTTCCTTCAGCGTGTGCCCTGCAGACCCCTGCCAGTGTACTTTGACAGTTGCCACTCATATCTGGTGTCTCTGTAGCGTGCTTTTACAAAGCAAAAAAGTTTTCCAGTGTAAGCTAATAGCAGTCAGTGTCCTTAAAGCGGGTGTGTCAGGCCTTCCTTCAGCGTGTGCCCTGCAGACCCCTGCCAGTGTACTTTGACAGTTGCCACTCATATCTGGTGTCTATATAGCGTGCTTTTACAAAGCAAAAATGTTTTCCAGTGTAAGCTAATAGCAGTCAGTGTCCTTAAAGCGGGTGTGTCTGGCCTTCAGCGTGTGTCCTGCAGACCCCTGCCAGTGAACTTTGACAGTTGCCACTAATATCTGGTGTCTCTGTAGCGTGCTTTTACAAAGCAAAAAAGTTTTCCAGTGTAAGCTAATAGCAGTCAGTGTCCTTAAAGCGAGTGCTTCAGGCCTTCAGCGTGTGCCCTGCAGACCCCTGCCAGTGTACTTTGACAGTTGCCACTCATATCTGGTGTCTATATAGCGTGCTTTTACAAAGCAAAAATGTTTTCCAGTGTAAGCTAATAGCAGTCAGTGTCCTTAAAGCGGGTGTGTCTGGCCTTCAGCGTGTGTCCTGCAGACCCCTGCCAGTGAACTTTGACAGTTGCCACTAATATCTGGTGTCTCTATAGCGTGCTTTTACAAAGAAAAAAGTTTTCCAGTGTAAGCTAATAGCAGTCAGTGTCCTTAAAGCGGGTGTGTCAGGCCTTCCTTCAGCGTGTGCCCTGCAGACCCCTGCCAGTGTACTTTGACAGTTGCCACTCATATCTGGTGTCTCTGTAGCGTGCTTTTACAAAGCAAAAAAGTTTTCCAGTGTAAGCTAATAGCAGTCAGTGTCCTTAAAGCGGGTGTGTCAGGCCTTCCTTCAGCGTGTGCCCTGCAGACCCCTGCCAGTGTACTTTGACAGTTGCCACTCATATCTGGTGTCTCTGTAGCGTGCTTTTACAAAGCAAAAAAGTTTTCCAGTGTAAGCTAATAGCAGTCAGAGTCCTTAAAGTGGGTGTGTCAGGCCTTCCTTCAGCGTGTGCCCTGCAGACCCCTGCCAGTGTACTTTGACAGTTGCCACTCATATCTGGTGTCTCTGTAGCGTGCTTTTACAAAGAAAAACAGTTTTCTAGTGTAAGCTAATAGCAGTCAGTGTCCTTAAAACGGGTGTTTCAGGCCTTCAGCGTGTGCCCTGCAGACCCCTGCCAGTGTACTTTGACAGTTGCCACTCATATCTGGTGTCTCTATAGCGTGCTTTTACAAAGAAAAATGTTTTCCATTGTAAGCTAATAGCAGTCAGTGTCCTTAAAGTGGGTGTTTCAGGCCTTCAGCGTGTGCCCTGCAGACCCCTGCCAGTGTACTTTGACAGTTGCCACTCATATCTGGTGTCTCTATAGCGTGCTTTTTAAAAGAAAAAAAGTTTTCCAGTGTAAGCTAATAGCAGTCAGTGTCCTTAAAGCGGGAGTGTCAGGCCTTCAGCGTGTGCCCTGCAGACCCCTGCCAGTGTACTTTGACAGTTGCCACTCATATCTGGTGTCTCTATAGCGTGCTTTTACAAAGAAAAAAAGTTTTCCAGTGTAAGTTAATAGCAGTCAGTGTCCTTAAAGCGGGTGTTTCAGGCCTTCAGCGTGTGCCCTGCAGACCCCTGCCAGTGTACTTTGACAGTTGCCACTCATATCTGGTGTCTCTATAGCGTGCTTTTACAAAGAAAAATGTTTTCCATTGTAAGCTAATAGCAGTCAGTGTCCTTAAAGCGAGTGCTTCAGGCCTTCAGCGTGTGCCCTGCAGACCCCTGCCAGTGTACTTTGACAGTTGCCACTCATATCTGGTGTCTCTATAGCGTTCTTTTACACAGCAAAAAAGTTTTCCAGTGTAAGCTAATAGCAGTCAGTGTCCTTAAAGCGGGTGTGTCAGTCCTTCAGCTTGTGCCCTGCAGACCCCTGCCAGTGTTCTTTGACAGTTGCCACTCATATCTGGTGTCTCTGTAGCGTGCTTTTACAAAGCAAAAAAGTTTTCCAATGTAAGCTTATAGCAGTCAGTGTCCTTAAAGCGAGTGCTTCAGGCCTTCAGCGTGTGCCCTGCAGACCCCTGCCAGTGTACTTTGACAGTTGCCACTCATATCTGGTGTCTATATAGCGTGCTTTTACAAAGCAAAAATGTTTTCCAGTGTAAGCTAATAGCAGTCAGTGTCCTTAAAGCGGGTGTGTCTGGCCTTCAGCGTGTGTCCTGCAGACCCCTGCCAGTGAACTTTGACAGTTGCCACTAATATCTGGTGTCTCTATAGCGTGCTTTTACAAAGAAAAAAGTTTTCCAGTGTAAGCTAATAGCAGTCAGTGTCCTTAAAGCGGGTGTTTCAGGCCTTCAGCGTGTGCCCTGCAGACCCCTGCCAGTGTACTTTGACAGTTGCCACTCATATCTGGTGTCTCTGTAGTGTGCTTTTACAAAGAAATAAAGTTTTCCAGTGTACGCTAATAGCAGTCAGTGTCCTTAAAGCGGGTGTGTCTGGCCTTCAGCGTGTTTCCTGCAGACCTATGCCAGTGTACTTTGACAGTTGCCACTCATATCTGGTGTCTCTATAGCGTGCTTTTACAAAGAAAAAATGTTTTCCAGTGTTAGCTAATAGCAGTCAGTGTCCTTAAAGCGGGTGTGTCAGGCCTTCCTTCAGCGTGTGCCCTGCAGACCCCTGCCAGTGTACTTTGACAGTTGCCACTCATATCTGGTGTCTCTATAGCGTGCTTTTACAAAGAAAAATGTTTTCCATTGTAAGCTAATAGCAGTCAGTGTCCTTAAAGTGGGTGTTTCAGGCCTTCAGCGTGTGCCCTGCAGACCCCTGCCAGTGTACTTTGACAGTTGCCACTCATATCTGGTGTCTCTATAGCGTGCTTTTACAAAGAAAAATGTTTTCCATTGTAAGCTAATAGCAGTCAGTGTCCTTAAAGTGGGTGTTTCAGGCCTTCAGCGTGTGCCCTGCAGACCCCTGCCAGTGTACTTTGACAGTTGCCACTCATATCTGGTGTCTCTATAGCGTGTTTTTACAAAGAAAAAAAGTTTTCCAGTGTAAGCTAATAGCAGTCAGTGTCCTTAAAGCGGGTGTGTCAGGCCTTCAGCGTGTGCCCTGCAGACCCCTGCCAGTGTACTTTGACAGTTGCCACTCATATCTGGTGTCTCTGTAGCGTGCTTTTACAAAGAAAAACAGTTTTCCAGTGTAAGCTAATAGCAGTCAGTGTCCTTAAAACGGGTGTTTCAGGCCTTCAGCGTGTGCCCTGCAGACTTCTGCCAGTGTACTTTGACAGTTGCCACTCATATCTGGTGTCTCTATAGCGTGCTTTTACAAAGAAAAAAAGTTTTTTCCAGTGTAAGTTAATAGCAGTCAGTGTCCTTAAAGCGGGTGTTTCAGGCCTTCAGCGTGTGCCCTGCAGATCCCTGCCAGTGTACTTTGACAGTTGCCACTCATATCTGGTGTCTCTGTAGCGTGCTTTTACACAGCAAAAAAGTTTTCCAGTGTAAGCTAATAGCAGTCAGTGTCCTTAAAGCGGGTGTGTCAGGCCTTCAGCGTGTGCCCTGCAGACCCCTGCCAGTGTACTTTGACAGTTGCCACTCATATCTGGTGTCTCTGTAGCGTGCTTTTACAAAGCAAAAAAGTTTTCCAATGTAAGCTAATAGCAGTCAGTGTCCTTAAAGCGAGTGCTTCAGGCCTTCAGCTTGTGCCCTGCAGACCCCTGCCAGTGTACTTTGACAGTTGCCACTCATATCTGGTGTCTATATAGCGTGCTTTTACAAAGCAAAAATGTTTTCCAGTGTAAGCTAATAGCAGTCAGTGTCCTTAAAGCGGGTGTGTCTGGCCTTCAGCGTGTGCCCTGCAGACCCCTGCCAGTGTACTTTGACAGTTGCCACTCATATCCGGTGTCTCTGTAGCGTGCTTTTACAAAGCAAAAAAGTTTTCCAGTGTAAGCTAATAGCAGTCAGTGTCCTTAAAGCGGGTGTGTCGGGCCTTCCTTCAGCGTGTGCCCTGCAGACCCCTGCCAGTGTACTTTGACAGTTGCCACTCATATCTGGTGTCTCTATAGCGTGCTTTTACAAAGAAAAAAAGTTTTCCAGTGTAAGCTAATAGCAGTCAGTGTCCTTAAAGTGGGTGTTTCAGGCCTTCAGCGTGTGCCCTGCAGACCCCTGCCAGTGTACTTTGACAGTTGCCACTCCTATCTGGTGTCTCTGTAGCGTGCTTTTACAAAGCAAAAAGTTTTCCAGTGTAAGCTAATACTAAGTGTCCTTAAAACGGGTGTTTCAGGCCTTCAGCGTGTGCCCTGCAGACTTCTGCCAGTGTACTTTGACAGTTGCCACTCATATCTGGTGTCTCTATAGCGTGCTTTTACAAAGAAAAAAAGTTTTCCAGTGTAAGTTAATAGCAGTCAGTGTCCTTAAAGCGGGTGTGTCAGGCCTTCAGCGTGTGCCCTGCAGACCCCTGCCAGTGTACTTTGACAGTTGCCACTCATATCTGGTGTCTCTGTAGCGTGCTTTTACAAAGCAAAAATGTTTTCCAGTGTAAGCTAATAGCAGTCAGTGTCCTTAAAGCGGGTGTGTCAGGCCTTCAGCGTGTGCCCTGCAGACCCCTGCCAGTGTACTTTGACAGTTGCCACTCATATCTGGTGTCTCTATAGCGTGCTTTTACAAAGAAAAAAGTTTTCCAGTGTAAGCTAATAGCAGTCAGTGTCCTTAAAGCGGGTGTTTCAGGCCTTCATTCAGCATGTTCTCTTTAGACCCCTGCCAGTGTACTTTGACAGTTGCCACTCATATCTGGTGTCTCTATAGCGTGCTTTTACAAAGAAAAAAAGTTTTCCAGTGTAAGCTAATAGCAGTCAGTGTCCTTAAAGCGGGTGTGTAAGGCCTTCCTTCAGCGTGTGCCCTGCAGACCCCTGCCAGTGTACTTTGACAGTTGCGACTCATATCTGGTGTCTCTGTAGCGTGCTTTTGCAAAGAAAAAAAGTTTTACAGTGTAAGCTAATAGCAGTCAGTGTCCTTAAAGCGGGTGTTTCAGGCCTTCAGCGTGTGCCCTGCAGACCCCTGCCAGTGTACTTTGACAGTTGCCACTCATATCTGGTGTCTCTATAGCGTGCTTTTTCAAAGAAAAAATGTTTTCCAGTGTTAGCTAATAGCAGTCAGTGTCCTTAAAGCGGGTGTGTCAGGCCTTCCTTCAGCGTGTGCCCTGCAGACCCCTGCCAGTGTACTTTGACAGTTGCCACTCATATCTGGTGTCTCTGTAGCGTGCTTTTACAAAGCAAAAAAGTTTTCCAGTGTAAGCTAATAGCAGTCAGTGTCCTTAAAGCGGGTGTGTCAGGCCTTCCTTCAGCGTGTGCCCTGCAGACCCCTGCCAGTGTACTTTGACAGTTGCCACTCATATCTGGTGTCTCTGTAGCGTGCTTTTACAAAGCAAAAAAGTTTTCCAGTGTAAGCTAATAGCAGTCAGAGTCCTTAAAGCGGGTGTGTCAGGCCTTCCTTCAGCGTGTGCCCTGCAGACCCCTGCCAGTGTACTTTGACAGTTGCCACTCATATCTGGTGTCTCTGTAGCGTGCTTTTACAAAGAAAAACAGTTTTCTAGTGTAAGCTAATAGCAGTCAGTGTCCTTAAAACGGGTGTTTCAGGCCTTCAGCGTGTGCCCTGCAGACCCCTGCCAGTGTACTTTGACAGTTGCCACTCATATCTGGTGTCTCTATAGCGTGCTTTTACAAAGAAAAATGTTTTCCATTGTAAGCTAATAGCAGTCAGTGTCCTTAAAGTGGGTGTTTCAGGCCTTCAGCGTGTGCCCTGCAGACCCCTGCCAGTGTACTTTGACAGTTGCCACTCATATCTGGTGTCTCTATAGCGTGCTTTTTAAAAGAAAAAAAGTTTTCCAGTGTAAGCTAATAGCAGTCAGTGTCCTTAAAGCGGGAGTGTCAGGCCTTCAGCGTGTGCCCTGCAGACCCCTGCCAGTGTACTTTGACAGTTGCCACTCATATCTGGTGTCTCTATAGCGTGCTTTTACAAAGAAAAAAAGTTTTCCAGTGTAAGTTAATAGCAGTCAGTGTCCTTAAAGCGGGTGTTTCAGGCCTTCAGCGTGTGCCCTGCAGACCCCTGCCAGTGTACTTTGACAGTTGCCACTCATATCTGGTGTCTCTATAGCGTGCTTTTACAAAGAAAAATGTTTTCCATTGTAAGCTAATAGCAGTCAGTGTCCTTAAAGCGAGTGCTTCAGGCCTTCAGCGTGTGCCCTGCAGACCCCTGCCAGTGTACTTTGACAGTTGCCACTCATATCTGGTGTCTCTATAGCGTTCTTTTACACAGCAAAAAAGTTTTCCAGTGTAAGCTAATAGCAGTCAGTGTCCTTAAAGCGGGTGTGTCAGTCCTTCAGCTTGTGCCCTGCAGACCCCTGCCAGTGTTCTTTGACAGTTGCCACTCATATCTGGTGTCTCTGTAGCGTGCTTTTACAAAGCAAAAAAGTTTTCCAATGTAAGCTTATAGCAGTCAGTGTCCTTAAAGCGAGTGCTTCAGGCCTTCAGCGTGTGCCCTGCAGACCCCTGCCAGTGTACTTTGACAGTTGCCACTCATATCTGGTGTCTATATAGCGTGCTTTTACAAAGCAAAAATGTTTTCCAGTGTAAGCTAATAGCAGTCAGTGTCCTTAAAGCGGGTGTGTCTGGCCTTCAGCGTGTGTCCTGCAGACCCCTGCCAGTGAACTTTGACAGTTGCCACTAATATCTGGTGTCTCTATAGCGTGCTTTTACAAAGAAAAAAGTTTTCCAGTGTAAGCTAATAGCAGTCAGTGTCCTTAAAGCGGGTGTTTCAGGCCTTCAGCGTGTGCCCTGCAGACCCCTGCCAGTGTACTTTGACAGTTGCCACTCATATCTGGTGTCTCTGTAGTGTGCTTTTACAAAGAAATAAAGTTTTCCAGTGTACGCTAATAGCAGTCAGTGTCCTTAAAGCGGGTGTGTCTGGCCTTCAGCGTGTTTCCTGCAGACCTATGCCAGTGTACTTTGACAGTTGCCACTCATATCTGGTGTCTCTATAGCGTGCTTTTACAAAGAAAAAATGTTTTCCAGTGTTAGCTAATAGCAGTCAGTGTCCTTAAAGCGGGTGTGTCAGGCCTTCCTTCAGCGTGTGCCCTGCAGACCCCTGCCAGTGTACTTTGACAGTTGCCACTCACATCTGGTGTCTCTATAGAGTGCTTTTACAAAGCAAAAAAGTTTTCCAGTGTAAGCTAATAGCAGTCAGTGTCCTTAAAGCGGGTGTGTAAGGCCTTCCTTCAGCGTGTGCCCTGCAGACCCCTGCCAGTGTACTTTGACAGTTGCCACTCATATCTGGTGTCTCTATAGCGTGCTTTTACAAAGAAAAATGTTTTCCATTGTAAGCTAATAGCAGTCAGTGTCCTTAAAGTGGGTGTTTCAGGCCTTCAGCGTGTGCCCTGCAGACCCCTGCCAGTGTACTTTGACAGTTGCCACTCATATCTGGTGTCTCTATAGCGTGTTTTTACAAAGAAAAAAAGTTTTCCAGTGTAAGCTAATAGCAGTCAGTGTCCTTAAAGCGGGTGTGTCAGGCCTTCAGCGTGTGCCCTGCAGACCCCTGCCAGTGTACTTTGACAGTTGCCACTCATATCTGGTGTCTCTGTAGCGTGCTTTTACAAAGAAAAACAGTTTTCCAGTGTAAGCTAATAGCAGTCAGTGTCCTTAAAACGGGTGTTTCAGGCCTTCAGCGTGTGCCCTGCAGACTTCTGCCAGTGTACTTTGACAGTTGCCACTCATATCTGGTGTCTCTATAGCGTGCTTTTACAAAGAAAAAAAGTTTTTTCCAGTGTAAGTTAATAGCAGTCAGTGTCCTTAAAGCGGGTGTTTCAGGCCTTCAGCGTGTGCCCTGCAGATCCCTGCCAGTGTACTTTGACAGTTGCCACTCATATCTGGTGTCTCTGTAGCGTGCTTTTACACAGCAAAAAAGTTTTCCAGTGTAAGCTAATAGCAGTCAGTGTCCTTAAAGCGGGTGTGTCAGGCCTTCAGCGTGTGCCCTGCAGACCCCTGCCAGTGTACTTTGACAGTTGCCACTCATATCTGGTGTCTCTGTAGCGTGCTTTTACAAAGCAAAAAAGTTTTCCAATGTAAGCTAATAGCAGTCAGTGTCCTTAAAGCGAGTGCTTCAGGCCTTCAGCTTGTGCCCTGCAGACCCCTGCCAGTGTACTTTGACAGTTGCCACTCATATCTGGTGTCTATATAGCGTGCTTTTACAAAGCAAAAATGTTTTCCAGTGTAAGCTAATAGCAGTCAGTGTCCTTAAAGCGGGTGTGTCTGGCCTTCAGCGTGTGCCCTGCAGACCCCTGCCAGTGTACTTTGACAGTTGCCACTCATATCCGGTGTCTCTGTAGCGTGCTTTTACAAAGCAAAAAAGTTTTCCAGTGTAAGCTAATAGCAGTCAGTGTCCTTAAAGCGGGTGTGTCGGGCCTTCCTTCAGCGTGTGCCCTGCAGACCCCTGCCAGTGTACTTTGACAGTTGCCACTCATATCTGGTGTCTCTGTAGCGTGCTTTTACAAAGCAAAAAAGTTTTCCAATGTAAGCTAATAGCAGTCAGTGTCCTTAAAGCGAGTGCTTCAGGCCTTCAGCGTGTGCCCTGCAGACCCCTGCCAGTGTACTTTGACAGTTGCCACTCATATCTGGTGTCTCTATAGCGTTCTTTTACACAGCAAAAAAGTTTTCCAGTGTAAGCTAATAGCAGTCAGTGTCCTTAAAGCGGGTGTGTCAGTCCTTCAGCTTGTGCCCTGCAGACCCCTGCCAGTGTTCTTTGACAGTTGCCACTCATATCTGGTGTCTCTGTAGCGTGCTTTTACAAAGCAAAAAAGTTTTCCAATGTAAGCTTATAGCAGTCAGTGTCCTTAAAGCGAGTGCTTCAGGCCTTCAGCGTGTGCCCTGCAGACCCCTGCCAGTGTACTTTGACAGTTGCCACTCATATCTGGTGTCTATATAGCGTGCTTTTACAAAGCAAAAATGTTTTCCAGTGTAAGCTAATAGCAGTCAGTGTCCTTAAAGCGGGTGTGTCTGGCCTTCAGCGTGTGTCCTGCAGACCCCTGCCAGTGAACTTTGACAGTTGCCACTAATATCTGGTGTCTCTATAGCGTGCTTTTACAAAGAAAAAAGTTTTCCAGTGTAAGCTAATAGCAGTCAGTGTCCTTAAAGCGGGTGTTTCAGGCCTTCAGCGTGTGCCCTGCAGACCCCTGCCAGTGTACTTTGACAGTTGCCACTCATATCTGGTGTCTCTGTAGTGTGCTTTTACAAAGAAATAAAGTTTTCCAGTGTACGCTAATAGCAGTCAGTGTCCTTAAAGCGGGTGTGTCTGGCCTTCAGCGTGTTTCCTGCAGACCTATGCCAGTGTACTTTGACAGTTGCCACTCATATCTGGTGTCTCTATAGCGTGCTTTTACAAAGAAAAAATGTTTTCCAGTGTTAGCTAATAGCAGTCAGTGTCCTTAAAGCGGGTGTGTCAGGCCTTCCTTCAGCGTGTGCCCTGCAGACCCCTGCCAGTGTACTTTGACAGTTGCCACTCACATCTGGTGTCTCTATAGAGTGCTTTTACAAAGCAAAAAAGTTTTCCAGTGTAAGCTAATAGCAGTCAGTGTCCTTAAAGCGGGTGTGTAAGGCCTTCCTTCAGCGTGTGCCCTGCAGACCCCTGCCAGTGTACTTTGACAGTTGCCACTCATATCTGGTGTCTCTATAGCGTGCTTTTACAAAGAAAAATGTTTTCCATTGTAAGCTAATAGCAGTCAGTGTCCTTAAAGTGGGTGTTTCAGGCCTTCAGCGTGTGCCCTGCAGACCCCTGCCAGTGTACTTTGACAGTTGCCACTCATATCTGGTGTCTCTATAGCGTGTTTTTACAAAGAAAAAAAGTTTTCCAGTGTAAGCTAATAGCAGTCAGTGTCCTTAAAGCGGGTGTGTCAGGCCTTCAGCGTGTGCCCTGCAGACCCCTGCCAGTGTACTTTGACAGTTGCCACTCATATCTGGTGTCTCTGTAGCGTGCTTTTACAAAGAAAAACAGTTTTCCAGTGTAAGCTAATAGCAGTCAGTGTCCTTAAAACGGGTGTTTCAGGCCTTCAGCGTGTGCCCTGCAGACTTCTGCCAGTGTACTTTGACAGTTGCCACTCATATCTGGTGTCTCTATAGCGTGCTTTTACAAAGAAAAAAAGTTTTTTCCAGTGTAAGTTAATAGCAGTCAGTGTCCTTAAAGCGGGTGTTTCAGGCCTTCAGCGTGTGCCCTGCAGATCCCTGCCAGTGTACTTTGACAGTTGCCACTCATATCTGGTGTCTCTGTAGCGTGCTTTTACACAGCAAAAAAGTTTTCCAGTGTAAGCTAATAGCAGTCAGTGTCCTTAAAGCGGGTGTGTCAGGCCTTCAGCGTGTGCCCTGCAGACCCCTGCCAGTGTACTTTGACAGTTGCCACTCATATCTGGTGTCTCTGTAGCGTGCTTTTACAAAGCAAAAAAGTTTTCCAATGTAAGCTAATAGCAGTCAGTGTCCTTAAAGCGAGTGCTTCAGGCCTTCAGCTTGTGCCCTGCAGACCCCTGCCAGTGTACTTTGACAGTTGCCACTCATATCTGGTGTCTATATAGCGTGCTTTTACAAAGCAAAAATGTTTTCCAGTGTAAGCTAATAGCAGTCAGTGTCCTTAAAGCGGGTGTGTCTGGCCTTCAGCGTGTGCCCTGCAGACCCCTGCCAGTGTACTTTGACAGTTGCCACTCATATCCGGTGTCTCTGTAGCGTGCTTTTACAAAGCAAAAAAGTTTTCCAGTGTAAGCTAATAGCAGTCAGTGTCCTTAAAGCGGGTGTGTCGGGCCTTCCTTCAGCGTGTGCCCTGCAGACCCCTGCCAGTGTACTTTGACAGTTGCCACTCATATCTGGTGTCTCTGTAGCGTGCTTTTACAAAGCAAAAAAGTTTTCCAATGTAAGCTAATAGCAGTCAGTGTCCTTAAAGCGAGTGCTTCAGGCCTTCAGCGTGTGCCCTGCAGACCCCTGCCAGTGTACTTTGACAGTTGCCACTCATATCTGGTGTCTATATAGCGTGCTTTTACAAAGCAAAATTTTTTTCCAGTGTAAGCTAATAGCAGTCAGTGTCCTTAAAGCGGGTGTTTCAGGCCTTCAGCGTGTGCCCTGCAGACCCCTGCCAGTGTACTTTGACAGTTGCCACTCATATCTGGTGTCTCTGTAGTGTGCTTTTACAAAGAAAAAAAGTTTTCCAGTGTACGCTAATAGCAGTCAGTGTCCTTAAAGCGGGTGTGTCTGGCCTTCAGCGTGTTTCCTGCAGACCTATGCCAGTGTACTTTGACAGTTGCCACTCATATCTGGTGTCTCTATAGCGTGCTTTTACAAAGAAAAAATGTTTTCCAGTGTTAGCTAATAGCAGTCAGTGTCCTTAAAGCGGGTGTGTCAGGCCTTCCTTCAGCGTGTGCCCTGCAGACCCCTGCCAGTGTACTTTGACAGTTGCCACTCATATCTGGTGTCTCTGTAGCATGCTTTTACAAAGAAAAACAGTTTTCCAGTGTAAGCTAATAGCAGTCAGTGTCCTTAAAGCGGGTGTTTCAGGCCTTCAGCGTGTGCCCTGCAGACCCCTGCCAGTGTACTTTGACAGTTGCCACTCATATCTGGTGTCTCTATAGCGTGCTTTTACAAAGAAAAACGTTTTCCTGTGTAAGCTAATAGCAGTCAGTGTCCTTAAAGCGGGTGTTTCAGGCCTTCAGCGTGTGCCCTGCAGACCCCTGCCAGTGTACTTTGACAGTTGCCACTCATATCTGGTGTCTCTATAGAGTGCTTTTACAAAGAAAAAAAGTTTTCCAGTGTAAGCTAATAGCAGTCAGTGTCCTTAAAGCGGGTGTTTCAGGCCTTCAGCGTGTGCCCTGCAGACCCCTGCCAGTGTACTTTGACAGTTGCCACTCATATCTGGTGTCTCTGTAGCGTGCTTTTACAAAGAAAAACAGTTTTCCAGTGTAAGCTAATAGCAGTCAGTGTCCTTAAAGCGGGTGTTTCAGGCCTTCAGCGTGTGCCCTGCAGACCCCTGCCAGTGTACTTTGACAGTTGCCACTCATATCTGGTGTCTCTGTAGCACGCTTTTACAAAGAAAAAAAGTTTTACAGTGTAAGCTAGTAGCAGTCAGTGTCCTTAAAGCGGGTGTTTCAGGCCTTCAGCGTGTGCCCTCCAGACCCCTGCCAGTGTACTTTGACAGTTGCCACTCCTATGTGGTGTCTCTGTAGCGTGCTTTTACAAAGCAAAAAGTTTTCCAGTGTAAGCTAATACTAAGTGTCCTTAAAACGGGTGTTTCAGGCCTTCAGCGTGTGCCCTGCAGACTTCTGCCAGTTTACTTTGACAGTTGCCACTCATATCTGGTGTCTCTATAGCGTGCTTTTACAAAGAAAAAAAGTTTTCCAGTGTAAGTTAATAGCAGTCAGTGTCCTTAAAGCGGGTGTGTCAGGCCTTCAGCGTGTGCCCTGCAGACCCCTGCCAGTGTACTTTGACAGTTGCCACTCATATCTGGTGTCTCTGTAGCGTGCTTTTACAAAGCAAAAAAGTTTTCCAGTGTAAGCTAATAGCAGTCAGTGTCCTTAAAGCGGGTGTGTCAGGCCTTCCTTCAGCGTGTGCCCTGCAGACCCCTGCCAGTGTACTTTGACAGTTGCCACTCATATCTGGTGTCTCTGTAGCGTGCTTTTACAAAGAAAAAAAGTTTTCCAGTGTTAGCTAATAGCAGTCAGTGTCCTTAAAGCGGGTGTGTCAGGCCTTCCTTCAGCGTGTGCTCTGCAGACCCCTGCCAGTGTACTTTGACAGTTGCCACTCATATCTGGTGTCTCTATAGCGTGCTTTTACAAAGAAAAAAAGTTTTCCAGTGTAAGCTAATAGCAGTCAATGTCCTTAAAGCGGGTGTTTCAGGCCTTCAGCGTGTGCCCTGCAAACCCCTGTCAGTGTACTTTGACAGTTGCCACTCATATCTGGTGTCCCTGTAGCGTGCTTTTACAAAGCAAAAAAATTTTTCCATTGTTAGCTAATAGCAGTCAGTGTCCTTAAAGTGGGTGTTTCATGCCTTCAGCATGTGCCCTGCAGACCCCTGCCAGTGTACTTTGACAGTTGCCACTCATATCTTGTGTCTCTATAGCGTGCTTTTACAAAGAAAAAAGTTTTCCAGTGTTAGCTAATAGCAGTCAGTGTCCTTAAAGCGGGTGTGTCAGGCCTTCCTTTAGCGTGTGCTCTGCAGACCCCTGCCAGTGTACTTTGACAGTTGCCACTCATATCTGGTGTCTCTGTAGCGTGCTTTTAGAAATCAAAAAAGTTTCCAGTGTAAGCTAATAGCAGTCAGTGTCCTTAAAACGGGTGTTTCAGGCCTTCAGCGTGTGCCCTGCAGACCCCTGCCAGTGTACTTTGACAGTTGCCACTCATATCTGGTGTCTCTATAGCGTGCTTTTACAAAGAAAAAAGTTTTCCAGTGTAAGCTAATAGCAGTCAGTGTCCTTAAAGCGGGTGTTTCAGGCCTTCATTCAGCATGTTCCCTTTAGACCCCTGCCAGTGTACTTTGACAGTTGCCAATCATATCTGGTGTCTCTATAGCGTGCTTTTACAAAGAAAAAAAGTTTTCCAGTGTAAGCTAATAGCAGTCAGTGTCCTTAAAGCGGGTGTGTAAGGCCTTCCTTCAGCGTGTGCCCTGCAGACCCCTGCCAGTGTACTTTGACAGTTGCGACTCATATCTGGTGTCTCTGTAGCGTGCTTTTGCAAAGAAAAAAAGTTTTACATTGTAAGCTAATAGCAGTCAGTGTCCTTAAAGCGGGTGTTTCAGGCCTTCAGCGTGTGCCCTGCAGACCCCTGCCAGTGTACTTTGACAGTTGCCACTCATATCTGGTGTCTCTATAGCGTGCTTTTACAAAGAAAAAATGTTTTCCAGTGTTAGCTAATAGCAGTCAGTGTCCTTAAAGCGGGTGTGTCAGGCCTTCCTTCAGCGTGTGCCCTGCAGACCCCTGCCAGTGTACTTTGACAGTTGCCACTCATATCTGGTGTCTCTGTAGCGTGCTTTTACAAAGCAAAAAAGTTTTCCAGTGTAAGCTAATAGCAGTCAGTGTCCTTAAAGCGGGTGTGTCAGGCCTTCCTTCAGCGTGTGCCCTGCAGACCCCTGCCAGTGTACTTTGACAGTTGCCACTCATATCTGGTGTCTCTGTAGCGTGCTTTTACAAAGCAAAAAAGTTTTCCAGTGTAAGCTAATAGCAGTCAGAGTCCTTAAAGCGGGTGTGTCAGGCCTTCCTTCAGCGTGTGCCCTGCAGACCCCTGCCAGTGTACTTTGACAGTTGCCACTCATATCTGGTGTCTCTGTAGCGTGCTTTTACAAAGAAAAACAGTTTTCCAGTGTAAGCTAATAGCAGTCAGTGTCCTTAAAACGGGTGTTTCAGGCCTTCAGCGTGTGCCCTGCAGACCCCTGCCAGTGTACTTTGACAGTTGCCACTCATATCTGGTGTCTCTATAGCGTGCTTTTACAAAGAAAAATGTTTTCCATTGTAAGCTAATAGCAGTCAGTGTCCTTAAAGTGGGTGTTTCAGGCCTTCAGCGTGTGCCCTGCAGACCCCTGCCAGTGTACTTTGACAGTTGCCACTCATATCTGGTGTCTCTATAGCGTGCTTTTTAAAAGAAAAAAAGTTTTCCAGTGTAAGCTAATAGCAGTCAGTGTCCTTAAAGCGGGAGTGTCAGGCCTTCAGCGTGTGCCCTGCAGACCCCTGCCAGTGTACTTTGACAGTTGCCACTCATATCTGGTCTCTCTATAGCGTGCTTTTACAAAGAAAAAAAGTTTTCCAGTGTAAGTTAATAGCAGTCAGTGTCCTTAAAGCGGGTGTTTCAGGCCTTCAGCGTGTGCCCTGCAGATCCCCGCCAGTGTACTTTGACAGTTGCCACTCATATCTGGTGTCTCTGTAGCGTGCTTTTACAAAGCAAAAAAGTTTTCCAATGTAAGCTAATAGCAGTCAGTGTCCTTAAAGCGAGTGCTTCAGGCCTTCAGCGTGTGCCCTGCAGACCCCTGCCAGTGTACTTTGACAGTTGCCACTCATATCTGGTGTCTCTGTAGCATGCTTTTACAAAGAAAAAAAGTTTTACAGTGTAAGCTAGTAGCAGTCAGTGTCCTTAAAGCGGGTGTTTCAGGCCTTCAGCGTGTGCCCTCCAGACCCCTGCCAGTGTACTTTGACAGTTGCCACTCCTATGTGGTGTCTCTGTAGCGTGCTTTTACAAAGCAAAAAGTTTTCCAGTGTAAGCTAATACTAAGTGTCCTTAAAACGGGTGTTTCAGGCCTTCAGCGTGTGCCCTGCAGACTTCTGCCAGTGTACTTTGACAGTTGCCACTCATATCTGGTGTCTCTATAGCGTGCTTTTACAAAGAAAAAAAGTTTTCCAGTGTAAGTTAATAGCAGTCAGTGTCCTTAAAGCGGGTGTGTCAGGCCTTCAGCGTGTGCCCTGCAGACCCCTGCCAGTGTACTTTGACAGTTGCCACTCATATCTGGTGTCTCTATAGCGTGCTTTTACAAAGCAAAAAAGTTTTCCAGTGTAAGCTAATAGCAGTCAGTGTCCTTAAAGCGGGTGTGTCAGGCCTTCCTTCAGCGTGTGCCCTGCAGACCCCTGCCAGTGTACTTTGACAGTTGCCACTCATATCTGGTGTCTCTGTAGCGTGCTTTTACAAAGAAAAAAAGTTTTCCAGTGTTAGCTAATAGCAGTCAGTGTCCTTAAAGCGGGTGTGTCAGGCCTTCCTTCAGCGTGTGCTCTGCAGACCCCTGCCAGTGTACTTTGACAGTTGCCACTCATATCTGGTGTCTCTATAGCGTGCTTTTACAAAGAAAAAAAGTTTTCCAGTGTAAGCTAATAGCAGTCAGTGTCCTTAAAGCGGGTGTTTCAGGCCTTCAGCGTGTGCCCTGCAAACCCCTGTCAGTGTACTTTGACAGTTGCCACTCATATCTGGTGTCCCTGTAGCGTGCTTTTACAAAGCAAAAAAATGTTTCCATTGTTAGCTAATAGCAGTCAGTGTCCTTAAAGTGGGTGTTTCATGCCTTCAGCATGTGCCCTGCAGACCCCTGCCAGTGTACTTTGACAGTTGCCACTCATATCTTGTGTCTCTATAGCGTGCTTTTACAAAGAAAAAAGTTTTCCAGTGTTAGCTAATAGCAGTCAGTGTCCTTAAAGCGGGTGTGTCAGGCCTTCCTTTAGCGTGTGCTCTGCAGACCCCTGCCAGTGTACTTTGACAGTTGCCACTCATATCTGGTGTCTCTGTAGCGTGCTTTTAGAAATCAAAAAAGTTTCCAGTGTAAGCTAATAGCAGTCAGTGTCCTTAAAGCGGGTGTTTCAGTCCTTCAGCATGTGCCCTGCAGACCCCTGCCAGTGTACTTTGACAGTTGCCACTCATATCTGTTGTCTCTGTAGCGTGCTTTAACAAAGAAAAAAGTTTTCCAGCGTAAGCTAATAGCAGTCAGTGTCCTTAAAGCGGGTGTGTCAGGCCTTCCTTCAGCGTGTGCCCTGCAGACCCCTGCCAGTGTACTTTGACAGTTGCCACTCCTATGTGGTGTCTCTGTAGCGTGCTTTTACAAAGCAAAAAGTTTTCCAGTGTAAGCTAATACTAAGTTTTCTTAAAACGGGTGTTTCAGGCCTTCAGCGTGTGCCCTGCAGACTTCTGCCAGTGTACTTTGACAGTTGCCACTCATATCTGGTGTCTCTATAGCGTGCTTTTACAAAGAAAAAAAGTTTTCCAGTGTAAGCTAATAGCAGTCAGTGTCCTTAAAGCGGGTGTGTCAGGCCTTCCTTCAGCGTGTGCCCTGCAGACCCCTGCCAGTGTACTTTGACAGTTGCCACTCATATCTGGTGTCTCTGTAGCGTGCTTTTACAAAGAAAAAAAGTTTTCCAGTGTTAGCTAATAGCAGTCAGTGTCCTTAAAGCGGGTGTGTCAGGCCTTCCTTCAGCGTGTGCCCTGCAGACCCCTGCCAGTGTACTTTGACAGTTGCCACTCATATCTGGTGTCTCTGTAGCGTGCTTTTACAAAGCAAAAAAGTTTTCCAGTGTAAGCTAATAGCAGTCAGTGTCCTTAAAGCGGGTGTGTCAGGCCTTCCTTCAGCGTGTGCCCTGCAGACCCCTGCCAGTGTACTTTGACAGTTGCCACTCATATCTGGTGTCTCTGTAGCGTGCTTTTACAAAGAAAAAAAGTTTTCCAGTGTTAGCTAATAGCAGTCAGTGTCCTTAAAGCGGGTGTGTCAGGCCTTCCTTCAGCGTGTGCTCTGCAGACCCCTGCCAGTGTACTTTGACAGTTGCCACTCATATCTGGTGTCTCTATAGCGTGCTTTTACAAAGAAAAAAAGTTTTCCAGTGTAAGCTAATAGCAGTCAGTGTCCTTAAAGCGGGTGTGTCAGGCCTTCATCGTGTGCCCTGCAGACCCCTGCCAGTGTACTTTGACAGTTGCCACTCATATCTGGTGTCTCTGTAGCGTGCTTTTACAAAGCAAAAAAGTTTTCCAGTGTAAGCTAATAGCAGTCAGTGTCCTTAAAGCAAGTGCTTCAGGCCTTCAGCATGTGCCCTGCAGACCCCTGCCAGTGTACTTTGACAGTTGCCACTCATATCTGGTGTCTATATAGCGTGCTTTTACAAAGAAAAAAAGTTTTCCAGTGTAAGCTAGTAGCAGTCAGTGTCCTTAAAGCGGGTGTGTCAGGCCTTCCTTCAGCGTGTGCCCTGCAGACCCCTGCCAGTGTACTTTGACAGTTGCCACTCATATCTGGTGTCTCTATAGAGTGCTTTTACAAAGAAAAAAAGTTTTCCAGTGTAAGCTAATAGCAGTCAGTGTCCTTAAAGCGGGTGTTTCAGGCCTTCAGCGTGTGCCCTGCAGACCCCTGCCAGTGCACTTTGACAGTTGCCACTCATATCCGGTGTCTCTGTAGCGTGCTTTTAAAAAGCAAAAAAGTTTTCCAGTGTAAGCTAATAGCAGTCAGTGTCCTTAAAGCGGGTGTGTCAGGCCTTCCTTCAGCGTGTGCCCTGCAGACCCCTGCCAGTGTACTTTGACAGTTGCCACTCATATCTGGTGTCTCTGTAGCATGCTTTTACAAAGAAAAAAGTTTTCCAGTGTAAGCTAATAGCAGTCAGTGTCCTTAAAGCGGGTGTTTCAGGCCTTCAGCGTGTGCCCTGCAAACCCCTGTCAGTGTACTTTGACAGTTGCCACTCATATCTGGTGTCCCTGTAGCGTGCTTTTACAAAGCAAAAATTTTTTTCCATTGTTAGCTAATAGCAGTCAGTGTCCTTAAAGTGGGTGTTTCATGCCTTCAGCATGTGCCCTGCAGACCCCTGCCAGTGTACTTTGACAGTTGCCACTCATATCTTGTGTCTCTATAGCGTGCTTTTACAAAGAAAAAAGTTTTCCAGTGTTAGCTAATAGCAGTCAGTGTCCTTAAAGCGGGTGTGTCAGGCCTTCCTTTAGCGTGTGCTCTGCAGACCCCTGCCACTGTACTTTGACAGTTGCCACTCATATCTGGTGTCTCTGTAGCGTGCTTTTAGAAATCAAAAAAGTTTCCAGTGTAAGCTAATAGCAGTCAGTGTCCTTAAAGCGGGTGTTTCAGTCCTTCAGCATGTGCCCTGCAGACCCCTGCCAGTGTACTTTGAAAGTTGCCACTCATATCTGTTGTCTCTGTAGCGTGCTTTAACAAAGAAAAAAGTTTTCCAGCTTAAGCTAATAGCAGTCAGTGTCCTTAAAGCGGGTGTGTCAGGCCTTCCTTCAGCGTGTGCCCTGCAGACCCTTGCCAGTGTACTTTGACAGTTGCCACTCATATCTGGTGTCTCTGTAGCGTTCTTTTACAAAGCAAAAAAGTTTTCCAGTGTAAGCTAATAGCAGTCAGTGTCCTTAAAGCGGGTGTGTCTGGCCTTCAGCGTGTGTCCTGCAGACCCCTGCCAGTGTACTTTGACAGTTGCCACTCATATCTGGTGTCTCTATAGCGTGCTTTCACAAAGAAAAAAAGTTTTCCAGTGTAAGCTAATAGCAGTCAGTGTCCTTAAAGCGGGTGTTTCAGGCCTTCAGCGTGTGCCCTGCAGTCCCCTGCCAGTGTACTTTGACAGTTGCCTCTCATATCTGGTGTCTCTGTAGCGTGCTTTTACAAAGAAAAAATGTTTTCCATTGTTAGCTAATAGCAGTCAGTGTCCTTAAAGTGGGTGTTTCATGCCTTCAGCATGTGCCCTGCAGACCCCTGCCAGTGTACTTTGACAGTTGCCACTCATATCTTGTGTCTCTATAGCGTGCTTTTACAAAGAAAAAAGTTTTCCAGTGTTAGCTAATAGCAGTCAGTTTTCTTAAAACGGGTGTTTCAGGCCTTCCTTTAGCGTGTGCTCTGCAGACCCCTGCCAGTGTACTTTGACAGTTGCCACTCATATCTGGTGTCTCTGTAGCGTGCTTTTAGAAATCAAAAAAGTTTTCCAGTGTAAGTTAATAGCAGTCAGTGTTTTTAAAGTGGGTGTGTCAGGCCTTCCTTCAGCGTGTGCCCTGCAGACCCCTGCCAATGTACTTTGACAGTTGCCACTCATATCTGGTGTCTCTGTAGCGTGCTTTTACAAAGCAAAAAAGTTTTCCAGTGTAAGCTAATAGCAGTCAGTGTCCTTAAAGCGGGTGTGTCAGGCCTTCCTTCAGCGTGTGCCCTGCAGACCCCTGCCAGTGTACTTTGACAGTTGCCACTCATATCTGGTGTCTCTGTAGCGTGCTTTTACAAAGAAAAAAAGTTTTCCAGTGTTAGCTAATAGCAGTCAGTGTCCTTAAAGCGGGTGTGTCAGGCCTTCCTTCAGCGTGTGCTCTGCAGACCCCTGCCAGTGTACTTTGACAGTTGCCACTCATATCTGGTGTCTCTATAGCGTGCTTTTACAAAGAAAAAAAGTTTTCCAGTGTAAGCTAATAGCAGTCAGTGTCCTTAAAGCGGGTGTTTCAGGCCTTCAGCGTGTGCCCTGCAAACCCCTGTCAGTGTACTTTGACAGTTGCCACTCATATCTGGTGTCCCTGTAGCGTGCTTTTACAAAGCAAAAAATTTTTTCCATTGTTAGCTAATAGCAGTCAGTGTCCTTAAAGTGGGTGTTTCATGCCTTCAGCATGTGCCCTGCAGACCCCTGCCAGTGTACTTTGACAGTTGCCACTCATATCTTGTGTCTCTATAGCGTGCTTTTACAAAGAAAAAAGTTTTCCAGTGTTAGCTAATAGCAGTCAGTGTCCTTAAAGCGGGTGTGTCAGGCCTTCCTTTAGCGTGTGCTCTGCAGACCCCTGCCACTGTACTTTGACAGTTGCCACTCATATCTGGTGTCTCTGTAGCGTGCTTTTAGAAATCAAAAAAGTTTCCAGTGTAAGCTAATAGCAGTCAGTGTCCTTAAAGCGGGTGTTTCAGTCCTTCAGCATGTGCCCTGCAGACCCCTGCCAGTGTACTTTGACAGTTGCCACTCATATCTGTTGTCTCTGTAGCGTGCTTTAACAAAGAAAAAAGTTTTCCAGCGTAAGCTAATAGCAGTCAGTGTCCTTAAAGCGGGTGTGTCAGGCCTTCCTTCAGCGTGTGCCCTGCAGACCCCTGCCAGTGTACTTTGACAGTTGCCACTCATATCTGGTGTCTCTGTAGCGTTCTTTTACAAAGCAAAAAAGTTTTCCAGTGTAAGCTAATAGCAGTCAGTGTCCTTAAAGCGGGTGTGTCTGGCCTTCAGCGTGTGTCCTGCAGACCCCTGCCAGTGTACTTTGACAGTTGCCACTCATATCTGGTGTCTCTATAGCGTGCTTTCACAAAGAAAAAAAGTTTTCCAGTGTAAGCTAATAGCAGTCAGTGTCCTTAAAGCGGGTGTTTCAGGCCTTCAGCGTGTGCCCTGCAGTCCCCTGCCAGTGTACTTTGACAGTTGCCTCTCATATCTGGTGTCTCTGTAGCGTGCTTTTACAAAGAAAAAATGTTTTCCATTGTTAGCTAATAGCAGTCAGTGTCCTTAAAGCGGGTGTGTCAGGCCTTGCTTTAGCGTGTGCCCTGCAGACCCCTGCCAGTGTACTTTGACAGTTGCCACTCATATCTGGTGTCTCTGTAGCGTGCTTTTACAAAGAAAAAAGTTTTCCAGTGTAAGCTAATAGCAGTCAGTGTCCTTAAAGCGGGTGTGTCAGGCCTTCCTTTAGCGTGTGCTCTGCAGACCCCTGCCACTGTACTTTGACAGTTGCCACTCATATCTGGTGTCTCTGTAGCGTGCTTTTACAAAGAAAAAATGTTTTCCATTGTTAGCTAATAGCAGTCAGTGTCCTTAAAGTGGGTGTTTCATGCCTTCAGCATGTGCCCTGCAGACCCCTGCCAGTGTACTTTGACAGTTGCCACTCATATCTTGTGTCTCTATAGCGTGCTTTTACAAAGAAAAAAGTTTTCCAGTGTAAGCTAATAGCAGTCAGTGTCCTTAAAGCGGGTGTTTCAGGCCTTCAGCGTGTGCCCTGCAGTCCCCTGCCAGTGTACTTTGACAGTTGCCTCTCATATCTGGTGTCTCTGTAGCGTGCTTTTACAAAGAAAAAATGTTTTCCATTGTTAGCTAATAGCAGTCAGTGTCCTTAAAGTGGGTGTTTCATGCCTTCAGCATGTGCCCTGCAGACCCCTGCCAGTGTACTTTGACAGTTGCCACTCATATCTTGTGTCTCTATAGCGTGCTTTTACAAAGAAAAAAGTTTTCCAGTGTTAGCTAATAGCAGTCAGTGTCCTTAAAGCGGGTGTGTCAGGCCTTCCTTTAGCGTGTGCTCTGCAGACCCCTGCCAGTGTACTTTGACAGTTGCCACTCATATCTGGTGTCTCTGTAGCGTGCTTTTAGAAATCAAAAAAGTTTCCAGTGTAAGCTAATAGCAGTCAGTGTCCTTAAAGCGGGTGTTTCAGTCCTTCAGCATGTGCCCTGCAGACCCCTGCCAGTGTACTTTGACAGTTGCCACTCATATCTGTTGTCTCTGTAGCGTGCTTTAACAAAGAAAAAAGTTTTCCAGCGTAAGCTAATAGCAGTCAGTGTCCTTAAAGCGGGTGTGTCAGGCCTTCCTTCAGCGTGTGCCCTCCAGACCCCTGCCAGTGTACTTTGACAGTTGCCACTCCTATGTGGTGTCTCTGTAGCGTGCTTTTACAAAGCAAAAAGTTTTCCAGTGTAAGCTAATACTAAGTTTTCTTAAAACGGGTGTTTCAGGCCTTCAGCGTGTGCCCTGCAGACTTCTGCCAGTGTACTTTGACAGTTGCCACTCATATCTGGTGTCTCTATAGCGTGCTTTTACAAAGAAAAAAAGTTTTCCAGTGTAAGTTAATAGCAGTCAGTGTTTTTAAAGTGGGTGTGTCAGGCCTTCCTTCAGCGTGTGCCCTGCAGACCCCTGCCAGTGTACTTTGACAGTTGCCACTCATATCTGGTGTCTCTGTAGCGTGCTTTTACAAAGCAAAAAAGTTTTCCAGTGTAAGCTAATAGCAGTCAGTGTCCTTAAAGCGGGTGTGTCAGGCCTTCCTTCAGCGTGTGCCCTGCAGACCCCTGCCAGTGTACTTTGACAGTTGCCACTCATATCTGGTGTCTCTGTAGCGTGCTTTTACAAAGAAAAAAAGTTTTCCAGTGTTAGCTAATAGCAGTCAGTGTCCTTAAAGCGGGTGTGTCAGGCCTTCCTTCAGCGTGTGCTCTGCAGACCCCTGCCAGTGTACTTTGACAGTTGCCACTCATATCTGGTGTCTCTATAGCGTGCTTTTACAAAGAAAAAAAGTTTTCCAGTGTAAGCTAATAGCAGTCAGTGTCCTTAAAGCGGGTGTTTCAGGCCTTCAGCGTGTGCCCTGCAAACCCCTGTCAGTGTACTTTGACAGTTGCCACTCATATCTGGTGTCCCTGTAGCGTGCTTTTACAAAGCAAAAAAATTTTTCCATTGTTAGCTAATAGCAGTCAGTGTCCTTAAAGTGGGTGTTTCATGCCTTCAGCATGTGCCCTGCAGACCCCTGCCAGTGTACTTTGACAGTTGCCACTCATATCTTGTGTCTCTATAGCGTGCTTTTACAAAGAAAAAAGTTTTTCAGTGTTAGCTAATAGCAGTCAGTGTCCTTAAAGCGGGTGTGTCAGGCCTTCCTTTAGCGTGTGCTCTGCAGACCCCTGCCACTGTACTTTGACAGTTGCCACTCATATCTGGTGTCTCTGTAGCGTGCTTTTACAAAGAAAAAATGTTTTCCATTGTTAGCTAATAGCAGTCAGTGTCCTTAAAGCGGGTGTGTCAGGCCTTGCTTTAGCGTGTGCCCTGCAGACCCCTGCCAGTGTACTTTGACAGTTGCCACTCATATCTGGTGTCTCTGTAGCGTGCTTTTACAAAGAAAAAAGTTTTCCAGTGTAAGCTAATAGCAGTCAGTGTCCTTAAAGCGGGTGTGTCTGGCCTTCAGCGTGTGTCCTGCAGACCCCTGCCAGTGTACTTTGACAGTTGCAACTTATATCTGGTGTCTCTATAGCGTGCTTTTACAAAGAAAAAAAGTTTTCCTGTGTAAGCTAATAGCAGTCAGTGTACTTAAAACGGGTGTTTCAGGCCTTCAGCGTGTGCCCTGCAGACCCCTGCCAGTGTACTTTGACAGTTGCCACTCATATCTGGTGTCTCTGTAGCGTGCTTTTACAAAGCAAAAAAGTTTTCCAGTGTAAGCTAATAGCAGTCAGTGTCCTTAAAGCGGGTGTGTCTGGCCTTCAGCGTGTGTCCTGCAGAACCCTGCCAGTGTACTTTGACAGTTGCCACTCATATCTGGTGTCTCTATAGCGGGCTTTTACAAAGAAAAAAAGTTTTCCAGTGTTAGCTAATAGCAGTCAGTGTCCTTAAAGCGGGTGTGTCAGGCCTTCCTTCAGCGTGTGCTCTGCAGATCCCTGCCAGTGTACTTTGACAGTTGCCACTCATATCTGGTGTCTCTGTAGCGTGCTTTTACAAAGAAAAAAGTTTTCCAGTGTAAGCTAATACCAGTCAGTGTCCTTAAAGCGGGTGTTTCAGGCCTTCAGCATGTGCCCTGCAGACCCCTGCCAGTGTACTTTGACAGTTGCCACTCATATCTGGTGTCTCTATAGCGTGCTTTAACAAAGAAAAAACGTTTTCCATTGTTAGCTAATAGCAGTCAGTGTCCTTAAAGCGGGTGTTTCATGCCTTCAGCATGTGCCCTGCAGACCCCTGCCAGTGTACTTTGACAGTTGCCACTCATATCTGTTGTCTCTGTAGCGTGCTTTTACAAAGCAAAAAAGTTTTCCAGTGTAAGCTAATAGCAGTCAGTGTCCTTAAAGCGGGTGTGTCAGGCCTTCCTTTAGCGTGTGCCCTGCAGACCACTGCCAGTGTACTTTGCCAGTTGCCACTCATATCTGGTGTGTCTGTAGCGTGCTTTTACAAAGAAAAACAGTTTTCCAGTGTAAGCTAATAGCAGTCAGTATACTTAAAACCGGTGTTTCAGGCCTTCAGCGTGTGCCCTGCAGACCCCTGCCAGTTTACTTTGACAGTTGCCACTTATATCTGGTGTCTCTATAGCGTGCTTTTACAAAAAAAAAATTTCCATTGTAAGCTAATAGCAGTCAGTGTCCTTAAAGCGGGTGTGTCTGGCCTTCAGCGTGTGTCCTGCAGACCCCTGCCAGTGTACTTTGACAGTTGCCACTCATATCTGGTGTCTCTATAGCGTGCTTTCACAAAGAAAAAAAGTTTTCCAGTGTAAGCTAATAGCAGTCAGTGTCCTTAAAGCGGGTGTGTCAAGCCTTGCTTTAGCGTGTGCCCTGCAGACCCCTGCCAGTGTACTTTGACAGTTGCCACTCATATCTGGTGTCTCTATAGCGTGCTTTCACAAAGAAAAAAAGTTTTCCAGTGTAAGCTAATAGCAGTCAGTGTCCTTAAAGCGGGTGTTTCAGGCCTTCAGCGTGTGCCCTGCAGACCCCTGCCAGTGTACTTTGACAGTTGCCACTCATATCTGGTGTCTCTGTAGCGTGCTTTTACAAAGAAAAAGTTTTCCAGTGTTAGCTAATAGCAGTCAGTGTCCTTAAAGCGGTTGTGTCAGGCCTTCCTTCAGCGTGTGCTCTGCAGACCCCTGCCAGTGTACTTTGACAGTTGCCACTCATATCTGGTGTCTCTATAGCGTGCTTTTACAAAGAAAAAAGTTTTCCAGTGTTAACTAATAGCAGTCAGTGTCCTTAAAGCGGGTGTGTCAGGCCTTCCTTTAGCGTGTGCTCTGCAGACCCCTGCCAGTGTACTTTGACAGTTGCCACTCATATCTGGTGTCTCTGTAGCGTGCTTTTACAAATCAAAAAAGGTTTTCCAGTGTAAGCTAATAGCAGTCAGTGTCCTTAAAACGGGTGTTTCAGGCCTTCAGCGTGTGCCCTGCAGACCCCTGCCAGTGTACTTTGACAGTTGCCACTCATATCTGGTGTCTCTATAGCGTGCTTTCAGAAAGAAAAAAAGTTTTCCAGTGTAAGCTAATAGCAGTCAGTGTACTTAAAACAGGTGTTTCAGGCCTTCAGCGTGTGCCCCGCAGACCCCTGCCAGTGTACTTTGACAGTTGCCACTTATATCTGGTGTCTCTATAGCGTGCTTTTACAAAGAATTTTTTTTTCCATTGTAAGCTAATAGCAGTCAGTGTCCTTAAAGCGGGTGTTTCAGGCCTTCAGCGTGTGCCCTGCAGACCCCTGCCAGTGTACTTTGAAAGTTGCCACTCATATCTGGTGTCTCTGTAGCGTGCTTTTACAAAGCAAAAAAGTTTTCCAGTGTAAGCTAATAGCAGTCAGTGTCCTTAAAGCGGGTGTGTCAGGCCTTACTTCAGCGTGTGCCCTGCAGACCCCTGCCAGTGTACTTTGACAGTTGCCACTCATATCTGGTGTCTCTATAGCGTGCTTTTACAAAGAAAAACAGTTTCCAGTGTAAGCTAATAGCAGTCAGTGTCCTTAAAGTGGGTGTTTCAGGCCTTCAGCGTCTGCCCTGCAAACCCCTGCCAGTGTACTTTGAGAGTTGCCACTCATATCTGGTGTCTCTGTAGCGTGCTTTTACAAAGCAAAAAAGTTTTCCAGTGTAAGCTAATAGCAGTCAGTGTCCTTAAAGCGGGTGTGTCTGGCCTTCAGCGTGTGTCCTGCAGAACCCTGCCAGTGTACTTTGACAGTTGCCACTCATATCTGGTGTCTCTATAGCGTGCTTTCACAAAGAAAAAAAGTTTTCCAGTGTAAGCTAATAGCAGTCAGTGTCCTTAAAGCGGGTGTGTCAAGCCTTGCTTTAGCGTGTGCCCTGCAGACCCCTGCCAGTGTACTTTGACAGTTGCCACTCATATCTGGTGTCTCTGTAGCGTGCTTTTACAAAGAAAAAAGTTTTCCAGTGTAAGCTAATAGCAGTCAGTGTCCTTAAAGCGGGTGTGTCAGGCTTTCCTTCAGCGTGTGCCCTGTAGACCCCTGCCAGTGTACTTTGACAGTTGCCACTCATATCTGGTGTCTCTGTAGCGTTCTTTTACAAAGCAAAAAAGTTTTCCAGTGTAAGCTAATAGCAGTCAGTGTCCTTAAAGCGGGTGTGTCTGGCCTTCAGCGTGTGTCCTGCAGACCCCTGCCAGTGTACTTTGACAGTTGCCACTCATATCTGGTGTCTCTATAGCGTGCTTTCACAAAGAAAAAAAGTTTTCCAGTGTAAGCTAATAGCAGTCAGTGTCCTTAAAGCGGGTGTTTCAGGCCTTCAGCGTGTGCCCTGCAGTCCCCTGCCAGTGTACTTTGACAGTTGCCACTCATATCTGGTGTCTCTGTAGCGTGCTTTTACAAAGAAAAAATGTTTTCCATTGTTAGCTAATAGCAGTCAGTGTCCTTAAAGCGGGTGTGTCAGGCCTTGCTTTAGCGTGTGCCCTGCAGACCCCTGCCAGTGTACTTTGACAGTTGCCACTCATATCTGGTGTCTCTGTAGCGTGCTTTTACAAAGAAAAAAGTTTTCCAGTGTATGCTAATAGCAGTCAGTGTCCTTAAAGCGGGTGTGTCTGGCCTTCAGCGTGTGTCCTGCAGACCCCTGCCAGTGTACTTTGACAGTTGCAACTTATATCTGGTGTCTCTATAGCGTGCTTTTACAAAGAAAAAAAGTTTTCCAGTGTAAGCTAATAGCAGTCAGTGTACTTAAAACGGGTGTTTCAGGCCTTCAGCGTGTGCCCTGCAGACCCCTGCCAGTGTACTTTGACAGTTGCCACTCATATCTGGTGTCTCTGTAGCGTGCTTTTACAAAGCAAAAAAGTTTTCCAGTGTAAGCTAATAGCAGTCAGTGTCCTTAAAGCGGGTGTTTCAGGCCTTCAGCATGTGCCCTGCAGACCCCTGCCAGTGTACTTTGACAGTTGCCACTCATATCTGGTGTCTCTATAGCGTGCTTTTACAAAGCAAAAAAGTTTTCCAGTGTAAGCTAATAGCAGTCAGTTTCCTTAAAGCGGGTGTGTCTGACCTTCAGCGTGTGTCCTGCAGAACCCTGCCAGTGTACTTTGACAGTTGCCACTCATATCTGGTGTCTCTATAGCGGGCTTTTACAAAGAAAAAAAGTTTTCCAGTGTTAGCTAATAGCAGTTGTAGCGGAGAGCCGATCTTGCACAGCTATTCTCCACTAGAGATTCCAGTGAGTCTCAGGAACAAGGTGATGTTAAGTCCATAGGCAAGGTTTCCAGCAGGTAAAGTAATACAGCAGTATCCCCATCGCAATCCCAATAACTGGACGACACACAGTTTCAGGAGTAGACTGACAAGCTTTATTCCACAGTTCCTTATAAAGCCCTCTCCCATGCAAGGGAGGAGGTTCTATCACTTAAGACATTATCCAATCTCTAAGTAGTAACCTCCCACAGATCTCCTCCCCTCCTCTAGCATCATAATCCCCTTATTGTGTACACAGTTTTCCCCGAGTTTTGGATGTACCCTAAATACTTGGGGTACATCCACAAATCCAACATCCCCAGATAGCTCTATTCTGGGGGACCAACATACTTAAAAATTAGCCCATTCGGATGAATGGTTCGAGAGATATGGGGTTCCAAAGATTTGACCGACCGCATGGGTAAAGTATCCGAAAACAGTTCCATGCATTTTGGCCCTGCGGTCGGTCACAAACAAGGGAATGAAAACAGGCGAATTGCCTGTGTTATAGAGCCTGGAGAGGGTTTGAATGAATTCCCTTGTTTATGGGGCTCTTTCTACCGAACGGCGGGTCATTCGGTAGTTTCCATACGAATTTCTGGAAGTATGGAGGTCTCAGCGGTGTTTGCCTAGTCAAGTGTCCGATTTTAGTTCCAGACACTCGACGGCAAAACACCGCTGTTCGGTAGTTTAAGATGGCCGCCGCCACGTGTTTGTTTCCCGAATGGCGGCCACCCAGAGGACAAAGACCACACTGCACTGATTGCCAATTACCTGTTTGCAACATTGTTGCAAACGGTAATTGGAGGCACACTCATTCCTGGGTGGTCTGGTTGTTCGGTAGTTTCATTCCCTTGTTTTATTTGAATGATTCTACCGAACAACTAGAGGAATACAATTCTTTACATACATTTAACTGTCATTATACCCGGATACCATGCTTTCTATACATGTACATACACATTAAACCAGCCATATGACCAAATACACTTATTCTCATACATGTCGTGGGACAGCCCGGTACCAATCCGCTACAGCAGTCAGTGTCCTTAAAGCGGGTGTGTCAGGCCTTCCTTCAGCGTGTGCTCTGCAGATCCCTGCCAGTGTACTTTGACAGTTGCCACTCATATCTGGTGTCTCTGTAGCGTGCTTTTACAAAGAAAAAAGTTTTCCAGTGTAAGCTAATAGCAGTCAGTGTCCTTAAAGCGGGTGTTTCAGGCCTTCAGCATGTGCCCTGCAGACCCCTGCCAGTGTACTTTGACAGTTGCCACTCATATCTGGTGTCTCTATAGCGTGCTTTTACAAAGCAAAAAAGTTTTCCAGTGTAAGCTAATAGCAGTCAGTTTCCTTAAAGCGGGTGTGTCTGGCCTTCAGCGTGTGTCCTGCAGAACCCTGCCAGTGTACTTTGACAGTTGCCACTCATATCTGGTGTCTCTATAGCGGGCTTTTACAAAGAAAAAAAGTTTTCCAGTGTTAGCTAATAGCAGTTGTAGCGGAGAGCCGATCTTGCACAGCTATTCTCCACTAGAGATTCCAGTGAGGCTCAGGAACAAGGTGATGTTAAGTCCATAGGCAAGGTTTCCAGCAGGTAAAGTAATACAGCAGTATCCCCATCGCAATCCCAATAACTGGACGACACACAGTTTCAGGAGTAGACTGACAAGCTTTATTCCACAGTTCCTTATAAAGCCCTCTCCCATGCAAGGGAGGAGGTTCTATCACTTAAGACATTATCCAATCTCTAAGTAGTAACCTCCCACAGATCTCCTCCCCTCCTCTAGCATCATAATCCCCTTATTGTGTACACAGTTTTCCCCGAGTTTTGGATGTACCCTAAATACTTGGGGTACATCCACAAATCCAACATCCCCAGATAGCTCTATTCTGGGGGACCAACATACTTAAAAATTAGCCCATTCGGATGAATGGTTCGTGAGATATGGGGTTCCAAAGATTTGACCGACCGCATGGGTAAAGTATCCGAAAACAGTTCCATGCATTTTGGCCCTGCGGTCGGTCACAAACAAGGGAATGAAAACAGGCGAATTGCCTGTGTTATAGAGCCTGGAGAGGGTTTGAATGAATTCCCTTGTTTATGGGGCTCTTTCTACCGAACGGCGGGTCATTCGGTAGTTTCCATACGAATTTCTGGAAGTATGGAGGTCTCAGCGGTGTTTGCCTAGTCAAGTGTCCGATTTTAGTTCCAGACACTCGACGGCAAAACACCGCTGTTCGGTAGTTTAAGATGGCCGCCGCCACGTGTTTGTTTCCCGAATGGCGGCCACCCAGAGGACAAAGACCACACTGCACTGATTGCCAATTACCTGTTTGCAACATTGTTGCAAACGGTAATTGGAGGCACACTCATTCCTGGGTGGTCTGGTTGTTCGGTAGTTTCATTCCCTTGTTTTATTTGAATGATTCTACCGAACAACTAGAGGAATACAATTCTTTACATACATTTAACTGTCATTATACCCGGATACCATGCTTTCTATACATGTACATACACATTAAACCAGCCATATGACCAAATACACTTATTCTCATACATGTCGTGGGACAGCCCGGTACCAATCCGCTACACTGCTCCCCCTTGCCCACAAGCCGGCATACACAGTCTGATCCAACACGGATCGGCTTGGGGATGTCCGGGGGCTCACGGATCATTTCTCTAAGTCAGTTTGTCTTGACAACCCGTCAGCATTTCCATTCTGCTTACCCGGCCGGTACTGGATATTAAAGTCAAAAGGCTGTAGCGCCAAACTCCAGCGCAGCAGCCTGGCGTTGTCTCCAGCCACCCGGTTCAGCCAGACTAACGGGTTGTGATCCGTGAGCAAGGAAAAGGGCTGTCCATATAAATAGGGTTGTAGCTTCTTTAGGGCCCACACCACAGCCAGGCATTCCTTTTCGATGGCGGCGTAGCTTACTTCTCGAGGTAACAGTTTGCGACTGATGTAAGCCACTGGATGTTCCCCGCCATCGGCCCCGACTTGACTCAGTACTGCCCCCAATCCAAACATAGAAGCGTCTGTGTGAACAAGAAAACGTTTAGTTGGATTGGGAGCTGCCAAGACAGGGGCATTTATCAGTGCATTTTTCAATTGTTGGAATGCCTGCTCACACTCCGGGGTCCAGTTTACTTGGCGGGGAAGGTTCTTACGGGTCAGGTCAGTGAGGGGTTTGGCCAGGGCGCTATAATTGGGAACAAACTTCCAGTAATACCCTGCTGTCCCTAGAAATGCTAAAACCTGGGTCTTAGTCCTAGGGGTGGGCCACTGGGCTACAGCCTCTACTTTGGCGGGTTCGGGTTTTTGTTTACCGCACCCTACTCTATGTCCCAGGTATTGTACCTCAGCCATGCCGATACTACACTTGGCCGGCTTCAAGGTCAGACCTGCTTCCCTTATCCTATCTAGTACAGCTCCGATGTGAGCTAAGTGTTCCTGCCACGTATTGCTAAAAATAGCAATATCGTCCAGGTAGGCACATGTATAGTCCTGGAATCCATCTAGGAGTCGATCCACCATCCTTTGGAAGGTGGCTGGGGCGTTTTTCATCCCAAATGGCATGACCTTAAACTGGTACAAGCCAAATGGGGTGACAAAGGCCGACTTCGGGATGGCGTCTGGGGCCAGGGGGATTTGCCAATACCCTTTACACAAGTCAATAGTGGTGAGGTATTGGCCCCTGGCCATTCTGTCCAGTAACTCGTCTATCCGGGGCATCGGATAGGCGTCAGATACAGTCTTCTCGTTCAATCTCCTATAGTCCACGCAGAAGCGGGTCGTACCGTCTCGCTTTGGTACGAGGACTACAGGAGATACCCAAGGACTGTCTGAGGGTTCAATCACCCCCAGTTGGAGCATTTCGTCGATCTCCTTACGCATGTTTGCCCGTACCGCTTCTGGAATGTACCTCGATCCGCTCCTGTGGGCTCAGCCGATCTCCCAGCGTAACCTCCCCTAAATCTCCGGACAGCTGCCCATCCCCCAGCAAATCGGGGAGGGGTAAGCTGTCAAACTCTTCCGTGTTAGGGGCACAGATGGCGGTTACCTCCTCAGTACGCTCGTGGTAGGGCTTCAGCATGTTCACATGGAGCATGCGTCGCCCCCCAGTCCCTGTGCAGGGGCCGATAATATAGGTGGTATCGCATCTTTGCTCCACCACCTTATATGGGCCCTGCCAGGCGGCCTGTAACTTATCATGTCGGACAGGTTTTAAAATTAGTACCTTCTGCCCGACCTGAAAGCTACGGTCCCTGGCTCCCCGATCATACCATGTACGCTGGCGGGTCTGGGCCTCCTGAAGGTTTTCCCGTACCGTCTTGGTCAACGCTTCTAGGCGGTCCCGAAAGGCCAACACATATGGTAGGATGGGAGTGCCATCTGTGCTCCGGTCTCCCTCCCAATGCTCTCTAATAAGATCCAATGGGCCTCGGACCCTCCTTCCAAACAATAATTCAAACGGGGAGAACCCTGTGGATTCCTGCGGCACCTCCCGGTATGCAAATAGGAGGTGCGGCAGGAATCGTTCCCAGTCCTTGTGGGTCTCTGCGAAGGTTCGGAGCATCTGCTTCAAGGTACCATTGAATCGTTCGCAGAGCCCGTTCGTCTGGGGGTGGTAAGGGGCGCTGATAATAGGCTTAATGCCACAGATCCTCCAGAGGTGTTGGGTGAATTCTGCGGTAAACTGGGTACCCTGATCCGAGATAATCTCCCTGGGTAATCCCATCCGGGAGAATATCCGCATGAGGGCATCCGCGACCGTCTCAGCGTGGATGTTGGTCAGAGCCACTGCTTCTGGATACCTGGTGGCATAATCTACGACCGTTAAAATATACCGTTTTCCTGACGGGCTAACTTTATTGAGGGGGCCTATCAGATCCACCGCTATTCGGCTAAAAGGTTCCTCTATTATGGGTAAGGGGTGAAGTTTAGCCTTCCTGCGATCCCCCCTTTTTCCCACTCTCTGGCAGGTATCGCAAGTCGTGCAATATCTGCGTACTTCCTGGCTAATCCCTGGCCAGAAGAAACTCTGGGTTAGTCTGTACCTGGTGCGACTAACCCCTAGATGTCCGGATAGCGGAATATCATGCGCTATCCGGAGTAATTCAGCCCGGTACCGCTGTGGTACCACTAATTGTCTCCTCGCTATCGGGTCTAACCCCGTAATCTGTTTGGTTGTTTCCCTGTATAAAAGTTGTTTATCCCAGATAAACTTCTCTCCCTCCGCCCCGGGGGAACCCGTGCCAACCTTGTCCCTATACACCTGAAGCGTGGGGTCTGTTGCGACTTCAGCTACAAATTCATTAGGTGGAGCCCAGGGGACACATTCTAGAGGGGGGGTAGGGTTGCTTACCTGGACCTCCAGCAGTGTGTTGTGGTCCTGG
Organism: Pelobates fuscus; assembly: GCF_036172605.1. Classification (NCBI taxonomy): domain Eukaryota; kingdom Metazoa; phylum Chordata; class Amphibia; order Anura; family Pelobatidae; genus Pelobates; species Pelobates fuscus. The sequence goes on along the minus strand of NC_086318.1, from coordinate 278,145,952 downwards.
GTGCGGGCCTGTTGTCGGGTGACTACAGGGTTGACCTCTCCTGTGGTGGGTGACTGGGGCTCAAAAGCAGAAGTGAGCCTCCCCAGATCGTTCCCCAATAAAACCTCCGCCGGTAAATGTGGCATCAACCCCACCTCCACTTCCCCTGCCCCCGCTCCCCAATGTAAATGTACCCTTGCTGTAGGTAGCCGGTACACTGCTCCCCCAGCTACCCGGACGGCAACAGTTTTGTTCAGTTTTGCCTGATCTGAAATCAGGTGGCTCTGTACCAAAGTGATGGTGGCTCCCGAATCTCGTAATCCCCGGACTGCTGTACCATTCAGATATACCGTCTGTCGATGGTGCCGTAGATTATCCACATTGGCCTGGACCGGATCTGCCTCGTGCAGTACCTCCCATTGTTCCACAGTAGTAATGGGGACTGCGGAACCATATGGGGTGGTGACTAGGTCCTGGTAGTGGTGGGCTGCGGCCGCCCTGCGTGGAGGTGGGCCTGGACGAATCCAGGTGGAACGGTCCCGTAGCTGTGGGCATTCCCTTTTATAATGTCCCCACTTCTGGCAGTGATGACAGGGGCCAGCGGTGGGTTGTCGGAACCGGGGCTGTGCAGCGGGTGGTGGAGGTGGTGGTAGCGGTCTCGGTGGAGCTGGGGTGTAGTTGTTTCCCCCGAATGTTTTAAAGGTTGCTTTTGGAGCTGCAGGTTTTTGTGACCTGCGTGCATCCAGGTAGTCATCCGCTTTCCTAGCCGCCTCGGTAAGGGAAGTAGGGTTTCTGTCCCTTACCCATTCCTGGACCTCATTGGTTACTCCCTCATAGAACTGCTCCATCAGCAACATTTGTATTACATCCTCCATAGAACGTGCCTTGCTAGCTTGCACCCACCCGAGCGCTGCCCCCTGTAATCGGCATGCCCACTCTGCGTGCGAGTCCTTCTCTGTTTTCTTTAGATCCCGGAACCTCCGCCGGTATGCCTCGGGTGTTATAGCATACCTGGCGAGTATAATTTCTTTCACTTTACTGTAATTCCTTATTTCGTCATTAGGTACAGTCCGATATGCCTCTGCTGCCCTCCCGGTTAACCTTCCGGCCAAAATAGGTACCCAGTCCTCTGCGTTAATTTTATGCAGTGCACACAGTCTTTCAAAGTCTTGCAGGAAAGCGTCTATATCTTCCTCTGCCTCCACATATGTTTTAAAAGCCTGGTATGGTATTTTAGGCTTACCTTCCTGTGGCACATTAATTGCAGAGCTTTGTTCTGGTGCCTGTGTCCTTAGGATGAATTCTTGTACCTCGGCCATTGTCCTGGTAACAATTTCTGTTGGGGGGTTTTCCCCATAAAAGGATAGCCTGAACTGAACCTGCCTCTGGAATTCCGATCCTTGTGGTGTTCCTCCCGGCTCCCTCTGTGCCGGAACTGAATCGCCCTCCATTCTGTACTCTGCCATGAGTTCTGTAACAAGTACTGCTTTCTTCTTATTGCTGGCTTGTATACCCCTTGCCTCTAGGAGGTCCGTTAGCGTGGAGCGTTTTAGCGCAGAAAAATCAATCTCCATCCGTACTCCATTTACGCTTGTTCCTCTGTGAGTTTGGATCCCAGCGCTGCCAACCAATGTAGCGGAGAGCCGATCTTGCACAGCTATTCTCCACTAGAGATTCCAGTGAGGCTCAGGAACAAGGTGATGTTAAGTCCATAGGCAAGGTTTCCAGCAGGTAAAGTAATACAGCAGTATCCCCATCGCAATCCCAATAACTGGACGACACACAGTTTCAGGAGTAGACTGACAAGCTTTATTCCACAGTTCCTTATAAAGCCCTCTCCCATGCAAGGGAGGAGGTTCTATCACTTAAGACATTATCCAATCTCTAAGTAGTAACCTCCCACAGATCTCCTCCCCTCCTCTAGCATCATAATCCCCTTATTGTGTACACAGTTTTCCCCGAGTTTTGGATGTACCCTAAATACTTGGGGTACATCCACAAATCCAACATCCCCAGATAGCTCTATTCTGGGGGACCAACATACTTAAAAATTAGCCCATTCGGATGAATGGTTCGTGAGATATGGGGTTCCAAAGATTTGACCGACCGCATGGGTAAAGTATCCGAAAACAGTTCCATGCATTTTGGCCCTGCGGTCGGTCACAAACAAGGGAATGAAAACAGGCGAATTGCCTGTGTTATAGAGCCTGGAGAGGGTTTGAATGAATTCCCTTGTTTATGGGGCTCTTTCTACCGAACGGCGGGTCATTCGGTAGTTTCCATACGAATTTCTGGAAGTATGGAGGTCTCAGCGGTGTTTGCCTAGTCAAGTGTCCGATTTTAGTTCCAGACACTCGACGGCAAAACACCGCTGTTCGGTAGTTTAAGATGGCCGCCGCCACGTGTTTGTTTCCCGAATGGCGGCCACCCAGAGGACAAAGACCACACTGCACTGATTGCCAATTACCTGTTTGCAACATTGTTGCAAACGGTAATTGGAGGCACACTCATTCCTGGGTGGTCTGGTTGTTCGGTAGTTTCATTCCCTTGTTTTATTTGAATGATTCTACCGAACAACTAGAGGAATACAATTCTTTACATACATTTAACTGTCATTATACCCGGATACCATGCTTTCTATACATGTACATACACATTAAACCAGCCATATGACCAAATACACTTATTCTCATACATGTCGTGGGACAGCCCGGAACCAATCCGCTACAGCAGTCAGTGTCCTTAAAGCGGGTGTGTCAGGCCTTCCTTCAGCGTGTGCTCTGCAGATCCCTGCCAGTGTACTTTGACAGTTGCCACTCATATCTGGTGTCTCTGTAGCGTGCTTTTACAAAGAAAAAAGTTTTCCAGTGTAAGCTAATAGCAGTCAGTGTCCTTAAAGCGGGTGTTTCAGGCCTTCAGCATGTGCCCTGCAGACCCCTGCCAGTGTACTTTGACAGTTGCCACTCATATCTGGTGTCTCTATAGCGTGCTTTCACAAAGAAAAAACGTTTTCCATTGTTAGCTAATAGCAGTCAGTGTCCTTAAAGCGGGTGTTTCATGTCTTCAGCATGTGCCCTGCAGACCCCTGCCAGTGTACTTTGACAGTTGCCACTCATATCTGTTGTCTCTGTAGCGTGCTTTTACAAAGCAAAAAAGTTTTCCAGTGTAAGCTAATAGCAGTCAGTGTCCTTAAAGCGGGTGTGTCAGGCCTTCCTTTAGCGTGTGCCCTGCAGACCACTGCCAGTGTACTTTGCCAGTTGCCACTCATATCTGGTGTGTCTGTAGCGTGCTTTTACAAAGAAAAACAGTTTTCCAGTGTAAGCTAATAGCAGTCAGTATACTTAAAACCGGTGTTTCAGGCCTTCAGCGTGTGCCCTGCAGACCCCTGCCAGTTTACTTTGACAGTTGCCACTTATATCTGGTGTCTCTATAGCGTGCTTTTACAAAAAAAAAATTTTTCCATTGTAAGCTAATAGCAGTCAGTGTCCTTAAAACGGGTGTGTCTGGCCTTCAGACCCCTGCCAGTGTACTTTGACAGTTGCCACTAATATCTGGTGTCTCTATAGCGTGCTTTTACAAAGAAAAAAAGTTTTCCAGTGTTAGCTAATAGCAGTCAGTGTCCTTAAAGCGGGTGTGTCAGGCCTTCCTTCAGCATGTGCTCTGCAGACCCCTGCCAGTGTACTTTGCCAGTTGCCACTCATATCTGGTGTCTCTGTAGCGTGCTTTTACAAAGAAAAACAGTTTTCAAGTGTAAGCTAATAGCAGTCAGTATACTTAAAACCGGTGTTTCAGGTCTTCATCGTGTGCCCTGCAGACCCCTGCCAGTGTACTTTGAAAGTTGCCACTCATATCTGGTGTCTCTGTAGCGTGCTTTTACAAAGCAAAAAAGTTTTCCAGTGTAAGCTAATACCAGTCAGTGTCCTTAAAGCGGGTGTGTCAGGCCTTCCTTCAGCGTGTGCCCTGCAGACCCCTGCCAGTGTACTTTGACAGTTGCCACTCATATCTGGTGTCTCTATAGCGTGCTTTCACAAAGAAAAAAAGTTTTCCAGTGTAAGCTAATAGCAGTCAGTGTCCTTAAAGCGGGTGTTTCAGGCCTTCAGCATGTGTCCTGCAGACCCCTGCCAGTGTACTTTGACAGTTGCCACTCATATCTGGTGTCTCTATAGCGTGCTTTTACAAAGAAAAAGTTTTCCAGTGTTAGCTAATAGCAGTCAGTGTCCTTAAAGCGGTTGTGTCAGGCCTTCCTTCAGCGTGTGCTCTGCAGACCCCTGCCAGTGTACTTTGACAGTTGCCACTCATATCTGGTGTCTCTATAGCGTGCTTTTACAAAGAAAAAAGTTTTCCAGTGTTAACTAATGGCAGTCAGTGTCCTTAAAGCGGGTGTGTCAGGCCTTCCTTTAGCGTGTGCTCTGCAGACCCCTGCCAGTGTACTTTGACAGTTGCCACTCATATCTGGTGTCTCTGTAGCGTGCTTTTACAAATCAAAAAAGGTTTTCCAGTGTAAGCTAATAGCAGTCAGTGTCCTTAAAACGGGTGTTTCAGGCCTTCAGCGTGTGCCCTGCAGACCCCTGCCAGTGTACTTTGACAGTTGCCACTTATATCTGGTGTCTCTATAGCGTGCTTTTACAAAGAATTTTTTTTTCCATTGTAAGCTAATAGCAGTCAGTGTCCTTAAAGCGGGTGTTTCAGGCCTTCAGCGTGTGCCCTGCAGACCCCTGCCAGTGTACTTTGAAAGTTGCCACTCATATCTGGTGTCTCTGTAGCGTGCTTTTACAAAGCAAAAACGTTTTCCAGTGTAAGCTAATAGCAGTCAGTGTCCTTAAAGCGGGTGTGTCAGGCCTTACTTCAGCGTGTGCCCTGCAGACCCCTGCCAGTGTACTTTGACAGTTGCCACTCATATCTGGTGTCTCTATAGCGTGCTTTTACAAAGAAAAACAGTTTTCCAGTGTAAGCTAATAGCAGTCAGTGTCCTTAAAGTGGGTGTTTCAGGCCTTCAGCGTGTGCCCTGCAAACCCCTGCCAGTGTACTTTGACAGTTGCCACTCATATCTGGTGTCTCTGTAGCGTGCTTTTACAAAGCAAAAAAGTTTTCCAGTGTAAGCTAATAGCAGTCAGTGTCCTTAAAGCGGGTGTGTCTGGCCTTCAGCGTGTGTCCTGCAGAACCCTGCCAGTGTACTTTGACAGTTGCCACTCATATCTGGTGTCTCTATAGCGTGCTTTTACAAAGAAAAAAGTTTTCCAGTGTTAGCTAATAGCAGTCAGTGTCCTTAAAGCGGGTGTGTCAGGCCTTCCTTCAGCGTGTGCCCTGCAGACCCCTGCCAGTGTACTTTGACAGTTGCCACTCATATCTGGTGTCTCTGTAGCGTGCTTTTACAAAGAAAAAAAGTTTTCCAGTGTAAGCTAATAGCAGTTAGTGTCCTTAAAGCGGGTATGTCTGGCCTTCAGCGTGTGTCCTGCAGAACCCTGCCAGTGTACTTTGACAGTTGCCACTCATATCTGGTGTCTCTATAGCGTGCTTTTACAAAGAAAAAAGTTTTCCAGTGTTAGCTAATAGCAGTCAGTGTCCTTAAAGCGGGTGTGTCAGGCCTTCCTTCAGCGTGTGCTCTGCAGACCCCTGCCAGTGTACTTTGACAGTTGCCACTCATATCTGGTGTCTCTGTAGCGTGCTTTTACAAAGAAAAAAAGTTTTCCAGTGTAAGCTAATATCAGTCAGTGTCCTTAAAGCGGGTGCTTCATGCCTTCAGCATGTGCCCTGCAGACCCCTGCCAGTGTACTTTGACAGTTGCCACTCATATCTGGTGTCTCTGTAGCGTGCTTTTACAAAGAAAAACAGTTTTCCAGTGTAAGCTAATAGCAGTCAGTATACTTAAAACCGGTGTTTCAGGCCTTCAGCGTGTGCCCTGCAGACCCCTGCCAGTGTACTTTGACAGTTTCCACTCATATCTGGTGTCTCTATAGCGTGCTTTTACAAAGAAAAAAAGTTTTCCAGTGTTAGCTAATAGCAGTCAGTGTCCTTAAAGCGGGTGTGTCAGGCCTTCCTTCAGCGTGTGCTCTGCAGACCCCTGCCAGTGTACTTTGACAGTTGCCACTCATATCTGGTGTCTCTGTAGCGTGCTTTTACAAAGAAAAAAAGTTTTCCAGTGTAAGCTAATATCAGTCAGTGTCCTTAAAGCGGGTGTTTCATGCCTTCAGCATGTGCCCTGCAGACCCCTGCCAGTGTACTTTGACAGTTGCCACTCATATCTGTTGTCTCTGTAGCGTGCTTTTACAAAGCAAAAAAGTTTTCCAGTGTAAGCTAATAGCAGTCAGTGTCCTTAAAGCCGGTGTGTCAGGCCTTCCTTTAGCGTGTGTCCTGCAGACCACTGCCAGTGTACTTTGACAGTTGCCACTCATATCTTGTGTCTCTGTAGCGTGCTTTTACAAATAAAAACAGTTTTCCAGTGTAAGCTAGTAGCAGTCAGTATACTTAAAACGGGTGTTTCAGACCTTCAGCGTGTGCCCTGCAGACCCCTGCCAGTTTACTTTGACAGTTGCCACTTATATCTGGTGTCTCTGTAGCGTGCTTTTACAAAAAAAAAAAAATTCCATTGTAAGCTAATAGCAGTCAGTGTCCTTAAAGCGGGTTTGTCAGGCCTTCCTTCAGCGTGTGCCCTGCAGACCCCTGCCAGTGTACTTTGACAGTTGCCACTCATATCTGGTGTCTCTGTAGCGTGCTTTTACAAAGAAAAACTGTTTTTCAGTGTAAGCTAATAGCAGTCAGTGTACTTAAAGCGGGTGTTTCAGGCCTTCAGCGTGTGCCCTGCAGACCCCTGCCAGTGTACTTTGACAGTTGCCACTCATATCTGGTGTCTCTATAGCGTGCTTTTACAAAGAAGAAAAAGTTTTCCAGTGTAAGCTAATAGCAGTCAGTGTCCTTAAAGCGGGTGTTTCAGGCCTTCAGTGTGTGCCCTGCAGACCCCTGCCAGTGTACTTTGACAGTTGCCACTCATATCTGGTGTCTCTATAGCGTGCTTTCACAAATAAAAAAAGTTTTCCAGTGTAAGCTAATAGCAGTCAGTGTCCTTAAAGCGGGTGTTTCATGCCTTCAGCATGCGCCCTGCAGACCCCTGCCAGTGTACTTTGACAGTTGCCACTCATATCTGGTGTCTCTGTAGCGTGCTTTTACAAAGCAAAAAAGTTTTCCAGTGTAAGCTAATAGCAGTCAGTATCCTTAAAGCGGGTGTTTCAGGCCTTCAGCATTTGCCCTGCAGACCCCTGCCAGTGTATTTTGACAGTTGCCACTCATATCTGGTGTCTCTATAACGTGCTTTCACAAAGAAAAAAAGTTTTCCAGTGTAAGCTAATAGCAGTCAGTGTCCTTAAAGCGGGTGTTTCAGGCCTTCAGCGTGTGCCCTGCAGTCCCCTGCCAGTGTACTTTGACAGTTGCCACTCATATCTGGTGTCTCTGTAGTGTGCTTTTACAAAGAAAAAATGTTTTCCATTGTTAGCTAATAGCAGTCAGTGTCCTTAAAGCGGGTGTTTCATGCCTTCAGCATGTGCCCTGCAGACCCCTGCCAGTGTACTTTGACAGTTGCCACTCATATCTGTTGTCTCTGTAGCGTGCTTTTACAAAGCAAAAAAGTTTTCCAGTGTAAGCTAATAGCATTCAGTGTCCTTAAAGCGGGTGTGTCAGGCCTTCCTTCAGCGTGTGCCCTGCAGACCCCTGCCAGTATACGTTGACAGTTGCCACTCATATCTGGTGTCTCTGTAGCGTGCTTTTACAAAGCAAAAAAGCTTTCCAGTGTAAGCTAATAGCAGTCAGTGTCCTTAAAGCGGGTGTGTCAGGCCTTCCTTCAGCGTGTGCCCTGCAGACCCCTGCCAGTGTACTTTGACAGTTGCCACTCATATCTGGTGTCTCTGTAGCGTGCTTTTACAAAGCAAAAAAGTTTTCCAGTGTAAGCTAATAGCAGTCAGTGTCCTTAAAGCGGATGTGTCAGGCCTTCCTTCAGCGTGTGCCCTGCAGACCCCTGCCAGTTTACTTTGACAGTTGCCAATTATATCTGGTGTCTCTGTAGCGTGCTTTTACAAAAAAAAAATTTCCATTGTAAGCTAATAGCAGTCAGTGTCCTTAAAGCGGGTGTGTCAGGCCTTCCTTCAGCGTGTGCCCTGCAGACCCCTGCCAGTGTACTTTGACAGTTGCCACTCATATCTGGTGTCTCTGTAGCGTGCTTTTACAAAGCAAAAAAGTTTTCCAGTGTTAGCTAATAACAGTCAGTGTCCTTAAAGCGGGTGTGTCAGGCCTTCCTTCAGCGTGTGCCCTGTAGACCCCTGCCAGTTTACTTTGACAGTTGCCACTTATATCTGGTGTCTCTGTAGCGTGCTTTTACAAAAAAAAAAATTTCCATTGTAAGCTAATAGCAGTCAGTGTCCTTAAAGCGGGGTTGTCTTGCCTTCAGCGTGTGTCCTGCAGTCCCCTGCCAGTGTAATTTGACAGTTGCCACTCATATCTGGTGTCTCTATAGCGTGCTTTTACAAAGAAAAAAGTTTTCCAGTGTTAGCTAATAACAGTCAGTGTCCTTAAAGCGGGTGTGTCAGGCCTTCCTTCAGCGTGTGCCCTGAAGACCCCTGCCAGTTTACTTTGACAGTTGCCACTTATATCTGGTGTCTCTGTAGCGTGCTTTTACAAAAAAAAAATTTCCATTGTAAGCTAATAGCAGTCAGTGTCCTTAAAGCGGGTGTGTCTTGCCTTCAGCGTGTGTCCTGCAGACCCCTGCCAGTGTACTTTGACAGTTGCCACTCATATCTGGTGTCTCTATAGCGTGCTTTTACAAAGAAAAAAGTTTTCCAGTGTAAGCTAATAGCAGTCAGTGTCCTTAATGCGGGTGTTTCAGGCCTTCAGCATGTGCCCTGCAGACCCCTGCCAGTGTACTTTGACAGTTGCCACTTATATCTGGTGTCTCTGTAGCGTGCTTTTACAAAAAAAAAAATTTCCATTGTAAGCTAATAGCAGTCAGTGTCCTTAAAGCGGCTGTGTCAGGCCTTCCTTCAGCGTGTGCCCTGCAGACCCCTGCCAGTGTACTTTGACAGTTGCCACTCATATCTGGTGTCTCTGTAGCGTGCTTTTACAAAGCAAAAAAGTTTTCCAGTGTAAGCTAATAGCAGTCAGTGTCCTTAAAGCGGGTGTGTCAGGCCTTCCTTCAGCGTGTGCCCTGCAGACCCCTGCCAGTGTACTTTGACAGTTGCCACTCATATCTGGTGTCTATGTAGCGTGCTTTTACAAAGCAAAAAAGTTTTCCAGTGTAAGCTAATAGCAGTCAGTGTCCTTAAAGCGGATGTGTCAGGCCTTCCTTCAGCGTGTGCCCTGCAGACCCCTGCCAGTTTACTTTGACAGTTGCCACTTATATCTGGTGTCTCTGTAGCGTGCTTTTACAAAAAAAAAAATTTCCAGTGTAAGCTAATAGCAGTCAGTGTCCTTAAAGCGGGTGTGTCAGGCCTTCCTTCAGCGTGTGCCCTGCAGACCCCTGCCAGTGTACTTTGACAGTTGCCACTCATATCTGGTGTCTCTGTAGCGTGCTTTTACAAAGCAAAAAAGTTTTCCAGTGTTAGCTAATAGCAGTCAGTGTCCTTAAAGCGGGTGTGTCAGGCCTTCCTTCAGCGTGTGCCCTGTAGACCCCTGCCAGTTTACTTTGACAGTTGCCACTTATATCTGGTGTCTCTGTAGCGTGCTTTTACAAAAAAAAAAATTTCCATTGTAAGCTAATAGCAGTCAGTGTCCTTAAAGCGGGTGTGTCTTGCCTTCAGCGTGTGTCCTGCAGACCCCGGCCAGTGTACTTTGACAGTTGCCACTCATATCTGGTGTCTCTATAGCGTGCTTTTACAAAGAAAAAAGTTTTCCAGTGTTAGCTAATAGCAGTCAGTGTCCTTAAAGCGGGTGTGTCAGGCCTTCCTTCAGCGTGTGCCCTGCAGACCCCTGCCAGTGTACTTTGACAGTTGCCACTCATATCTGGTGTCTCTATAGCGTGCTTTCACAAAGAAAAAAAGTTTTCCAGTGTAAGCTAATAGCAGTCAGTGTCCTTAAAGCGGGTGTTTCAGGCCTTCAGCATGTGCCCTGCAGACCCCTGCCAGTGTACTTTGACAGTTGCCACTCATATCTGGTGTCTCTGTAGCGTGCTTTTTCAAAGAAAAAAGTTTTCCAGTGTTAGCTAATAGCAGTCAGTGTCCTTAAAGCGGGTGTGTCAGGCCTTCCTTCAGCCTGTGCTCTGCAGACCCCTGCCAGTGTACTTTGACAGTTGCCACTCATATCTGGTGTCTCTGTAGCGTGCTTTTTCAAAGAAAAAAGTTTTCCAGTGTTAGCTAATAGCAGTCAGTGTCCGTAAAGCGGGTGTGTCAGGCCTTCCTTCAGCGTGTGCTCTGCAGACCCCTGCCAGTGTACTTTGACAGTTGCCACTCATATCTGGTGTCTCTGTAGCGTGCTTTTACAGAGAAAAAAAGTTTTCCAGTGTAAGCTAATAGCAGTCAGTGTCCTTAAAGCGGGTGTTTCAGGCCTTCAGCGTGTGCCCTGCAAACCCCTGCCAGTGTACTTTGACAGTTGCCACTCATATCTGGTGTCTCTGTAGCGTGCTTTTACAAAGCAAAAAAGTTTTCCAGTGTAAGCTAATAGCAGTCAGTGTCCTTAAAGCGGGTGTGTCTGGCCTTCAGCGTGTGTCCTGCAGACCCCTGCCAGTGTACTTTGACAGTTGCCACTCATATCTGGTGTCTCTGTAGCGTGCTTTTACAAAGCAAAAAAGTTTTCCAGTGTAAGCTAATAGCAGTCAGTGTCCTTAAAGCGGGTGTGTCTGGCCTTCAGCGTGTGTCCTGCAGACCCCTGCCAGTGTACTTTGACAGTTGCCACTCATATCTGGTGTCTCTATAGCGTGCTTTTACAAAGCAAAAAAGTTTTCCAGTGTAAGCTAATAGCAGTCAGTGTCCTTAAAGCGGGTGTGTCAGGCCTTCCTTCAGCGTGTGCTCTGCAGACCCCTGCCAGTGTACTTTGACATTTGCCACTCATATCTGGTGTCTCTGTAGCGTGCTTTTACAAAGAAAAAAAGTTTTCCAGTGTAAGCTAATAGCAGTCAGTGTCCTTAAAGCGGGTGTGTCTGGCCTTCAGCGTGTGCTCTGTAGACCCCTGCCAGTGTACTTTGACAGTTGCCACTCATATCTGGTGTCTCTGTAGCGTGCTTTTACAAAGAAAAACAGTTTTCCAGTGTAAGCTAATAGCAGTCAGTATACTTAAAACCGGTGTTTCAGGCCTTCAGCGTGTGCCCTGCAGACCCCTGCCAGTGTACTTTGACAGTTGCCACTCATATCTGGTGTCTCTATAGCGTGCTTTTACAAAGAAAAAAAGTTTTCCAGTGTTAGCTAATAGCAGTCAGTGTCCTTAAAGCGGGTGTGTCAGGCCTTCCTTCAGCGTGTGCTCTGCAGACCCCTGCCAGTGTACTTTGACAGTTGCCACTCATATCTGGTGTCTCTGTAGCGTGCTTTTACAAAGAAAAAAAGTTTTCCAGTGTAAGCTAATATCAGTCAGTGTCCTTAAAGCGGGTGTTTCATGCCTTCAGCATGTGCCCTGCAGACCCCTGCCAGTGTACTTTGACAGTTGCCACTCATATCTGTTGTCTCTGTAGCGTGCTTTTACAAAGCAAAAAAGTTTTCCAGTGTAAGCTAATAGCAGTCAGTGTCCTTAAAGCCGGTGTGTCAGGCCTTCCTTTAGCGTGTGTCCTGCAGACCACTGCCAGTGTACTTTGACAGTTGCCACTCATATCTTGTGTCTCTGTAGCGTGCTTTTACAAATAAAAACAGTTTTCCAGTGTAAGCTAGTAGCAGTCAGTATACTTAAAACGGGTGTTTCAGACCTTCAGCGTGTGCCCTGCAGACCCCTGCCAGTTTACTTTGACAGTTGCCACTTATATCTGGTGTCTCTGTAGCGTGCTTTTACAAAAAAAAAAAAATTCCATTGTAAGCTAATAGCAGTCAGTGTCCTTAAAGCGGGTTTGTCAGGCCTTCCTTCAGCGTGTGCCCTGCAGACCCCTGCCAGTGTACTTTGACAGTTGCCACTCATATCTGGTGTCTCTGTAGCGTGCTTTTACAAAGAAAAACTGTTTTTCAGTGTAAGCTAATAGCAGTCAGTGTACTTAAAGCGGGTGTTTCAGGCCTTCAGCGTGTGCCCTGCAGACCCCTGCCAGTGTACTTTGACAGTTGCTACTCATATCTGGTGTCTCTATAGCGTGCTTTTACAAAGAAGAAAAAGTTTTCCAGTGTAAGCTAATAGCAGTCAGTGTCCTTAAAGCGGGTGTTTCAGGCCTTCAGTGTGTGCCCTGCAGACCCCTGCCAGTGTACTTTGACAGTTGCCACTCATATCTGGTGTCTCTATAGCGTGCTTTCACAAATAAAAAAAGTTTTCCAGTGTAAGCTAATAGCAGTCAGTGTCCTTAAAGCGGGTGTTTCATGCCTTCAGCATGCGCCCTGCAGACCCCTGCCAGTGTACTTTGACAGTTGCCACTCATATCTGGTGTCTCTGTAGCGTGCTTTTACAAAGCAAAAAAGTTTTCCAGTGTAAGCTAATAGCAGTCAGTATCCTTAAAGCGGGTGTTTCAGGCCTTCAGCATTTGCCCTGCAGACCCCTGCCAGTGTATTTTAACAGTTGCCACTCATATCTGGTGTCTCTATAACGTGCTTTCACAAAGAAAAAAAGTTTTCCAGTGTAAGCTAATAGCAGTCAGTGTCCTTAAAGCGGGTGTTTCAGGCCTTCAGCGTGTGCCCTGCAGTCCCCTGCCAGTGTACTTTGACAGTTGCCACTCATATCTGGTGTCTCTGTAGTGTGCTTTTACAAAGAAAAAATGTTTTCCATTGTTAGCTAATAGCAGTCAGTGTCCTTAAAGCGGGTGTTTCATGCCTTCAGCATGTGCCCTGCAGACCCCTGCCAGTGTACTTTGACAGTTGCCACTCATATCTGTTGTCTCTGTAGCGTGCTTTTACAAAGCAAAAAAGTTTTCCAGTGTAAGCTAATAGCATTCAGTGTCCTTAAAGCGGGTGTGTCAGGCCTTCCTTCAGCGTGTGCCCTGCAGACCCCTGCCAGTATACGTTGACAGTTGCCACTCATATCTGGTGTCTCTGTAGCGTGCTTTTACAAAGCAAAAAAGCTTTCCAGTGTAAGCTAATAGCAGTCAGTGTCCTTAAAGCGGGTGTGTCAGGCCTTCCTTCAGCGTGTGCCCTGCAGACCCCTGCCAGTGTACTTTGACAGTTGCCACTCATATCTGGTGTCTCTGTAGCGTGCTTTTACAAAGCAAAAAAGTTTTCCAGTGTAAGCTAATAGCAGTCAGTGTCCTTAAAGCGGATGTGTCAGGCCTTCCTTCAGCGTGTGCCCTGCAGACCCCTGCCAGTTTACTTTGACAGTTGCCAATTATATCTGGTGTCTCTGTAGCGTGCTTTTACAAAAAAAAAATTTCCATTGTAAGCTAATAGCAGTCAGTGTCCTTAAAGCGGGTGTGTCAGGCCTTCCTTCAGCGTGTGCCCTGCAGACCCCTGCCAGTGTACTTTGACAGTTGCCACTCATATCTGGTGTCTCTGTAGCGTGCTTTTACAAAGCAAAAAAGTTTTCCAGTGTTAGCTAATAACAGTCAGTGTCCTTAAAGCGGGTGTGTCAGGCCTTCCTTCAGCGTGTGCCCTGTAGACCCCTGCCAGTTTACTTTGACAGTTGCCACTTATATCTGGTGTCTCTGTAGCGTGCTTTTACAAAAAAAAAAATTTCCATTGTAAGCTAATAGCAGTCAGTGTCCTTAAAGCGGGGTTGTCTTGCCTTCAGCGTGTGTCCTGCAGTCCCCTGCCAGTGTAATTTGACAGTTGCCACTCATATCTGGTGTCTCTATAGCGTGCTTTTACAAAGAAAAAAGTTTTCCAGTGTTAGCTAATAACAGTCAGTGTCCTTAAAGCGGGTGTGTCAGGCCTTCCTTCAGCGTGTGCCCTGAAGACCCCTGCCAGTTTACTTTGACAGTTGCCACTTATATCTGGTGTCTCTGTAGCGTGCTTTTACAAAAAAAAAAATTTCCATTGTAAGCTAATAGCAGTCAGTGTCCTTAAAGCGGGTGTGTCTTGCCTTCAGCGTGTGTCCTGCAGACCCCTGCCAGTGTACTTTGACAGTTGCCACTCATATCTGGTGTCTCTATAGCGTGCTTTTACAAAGAAAAAAGTTTTCCAGTGTAAGCTAATAGCAGTCAGTGTCCTTAATGCGGGTGTTTCAGGCCTTCAGCATGTGCCCTGCAGACCCCTGCCAGTGTACTTTGACAGTTGCCACTTATATCTGGTGTCTCTGTAGCGTGCTTTTACAAAAAAAAAAATTTCCATTGTAAGCTAATAGCAGTCAGTGTCCTTAAAGCGGCTGTGTCAGGCCTTCCTTCAGCGTGTGCCCTGCAGACCCCTGCCAGTGTACTTTGACAGTTGCCACTCATATCTGGTGTCTCTGTAGCGTGCTTTTACAAAGCAAAAAAGTTTTCCAGTGTAAGCTAATAGCAGTCAGTGTCCTTAAAGCGGGTGTGTCAGGCCTTCCTTCAGCGTGTGCCCTGCAGACCCCTGCCAGTGTACTTTGACAGTTGCCACTCATATCTGGTGTCTATGTAGCGTGCTTTTACAAAGCAAAAAAGTTTTCCAGTGTAAGCTAATAGCAGTCAGTGTCCTTAAAGCGGATGTGTCAGGCCTTCCTTCAGCGTGTGCCCTGCAGACCCCTGCCAGTTTACTTTGACAGTTGCCACTTATATCTGGTGTCTCTGTAGCGTGCTTTTACAAAAAAAAAAATTTCCAGTGTAAGCTAATAGCAGTCAGTGTCCTTAAAGCGGGTGTGTCAGGCCTTCCTTCAGCGTGTGCCCTGCAGACCCCTGCCAGTGTACTTTGACAGTTGCCACTCATATCTGGTGTCTCTGTAGCGTGCTTTTACAAAGCAAAAAAGTTTTCCAGTGTTAGCTAATAGCAGTCAGTGTCCTTAAAGCGGGTGTGTCAGGCCTTCCTTCAGCGTGTGCCCTGTAGACCCCTGCCAGTTTACTTTGACAGTTGCCACTTATATCTGGTGTCTCTGTAGCGTGCTTTTACAAAAAAAAAAATTTCCATTGTAAGCTAATAGCAGTCAGTGTCCTTAAAGCGGGTGTGTCTTGCCTTCAGCGTGTGTCCTGCAGACCCCTGCCAGTGTACTTTGACAGTTGCCACTCATATCTGGTGTCTCTATAGCGTGCTTTTACAAAGAAAAAAGTTTTCCAGTGTTAGCTAATAGCAGTCAGTGTCCTTAAAGCGGGTGTGTCAGGCCTTCCTTCAGCGTGTGCTCTGCAGACCCCTGCCAGTGTACTTTGACAGTTGCCACTCATATCTGGTGTCTCTATAGCGTGCTTTCACAAAGAAAAAAAGTTTTCCAGTGTAAGCTAATAGCAGTCAGTGTCCTTAAAGCGGGTGTTTCAGGCCTTCAGCATGTGCCCTGCAGACCCCTGCCAGTGTACTTTGACAGTTGCCACTCATATCTGGTGTCTCTGTAGCGTGCTTTTTCAAAGAAAAAAGTTTTCCAGTGTTAGCTAATAGCAGTCAGTGTCCTTAAAGCGGGTGTGTCAGGCCTTCCTTCAGCCTGTGCTCTGCAGACCCCTGCCAGTGTACTTTGACAGTTGCCACTCATATCTGGTGTCTCTGTAGCGTGCTTTTTCAAAGAAAAAAGTTTTCCAGTGTTAGCTAATAGCAGTCAGTGTCCGTAAAGCGGGTGTGTCAGGCCTTCCTTCAGCGTGTGCTCTGCAGACCCCTGCCAGTGTACTTTGACAGTTGCCACTCATATCTGGTGTCTCTGTAGCGTGCTTTTACAGAGAAAAAAAGTTTTCCAGTGTAAGCTAATAGCAGTCAGTGTCCTTAAAGCGGGTGTTTCAGGCCTTCAGCGTGTGCCCTGCAGTCCCCTGCCAGTGTACTTTGACAGTTGCCACTCATATCTGGTGTCTCTGTAGCGTGCTTTTACAAAGCAAAAAAGTTTTCCAGTGTAAGCTAATAGCAGTCAGTGTCCTTAAAGCGGGTGTGACTGGCCATCAGCGTGTGTCCTGCAGACCCCTGCCAGTGTACTTTGACAGTTGCCACTCATATCTGGTGTCTCTATAGCGTGCTTTTACAAAGAAAAAAGTTTTCCAGTGTAAGCTAATAGCAGTCAGTGTCCTTAAAGCGGGTGTTTCAGGCCTTCAGCGTGTGCCCTGCAAACCCCTGCCAGTGTACTTTGACAGTTGCCACTCATATCTGGTGTCTCTGTAGCGTGCTTTTACAAAGCAAAAAAGTTTTCCAGTGTAAGCTAATAGCAGTCAGTGTCCTTAAAGCGGGTGTGTCTGGCCTTCAGCGTGTGTCCTGCAGACCCCTGCCAGTGTACTTTGACAGTTGCCACTCATATCTGGTGTCTCTGTAGCGTGCTTTTACAAAGCAAAAAAGTTTTCCAGTGTAAGCTAATAGCAGTCAGTGTCCTTAAAGCGGGTGTGTCTGGCCTTCAGCGTGTGTCCTGCAGACCCCTGCCAGTGTACTTTGACAGTTGCCACTCATATCTGGTGTCTCTATAGCGTGCTTTTACAAAGCAAAAAAGTTTTCCAGTGTAAGCTAATAGCAGTCAGTGTCCTTAAAGCGGGTGTGTCAGGCCTTCCTTCAGCGTGTGCTCTGCAGACCCCTGCCAGTGTACTTTGACATTTGCCACTCATATCTGGTGTCTCTGTAGCGTGCTTTTACAAAGAAAAAAAGTTTTCCAGTGTTAGCTAATAGCAGTCAGTGTCCTTAAAGCGGGTGTGTCAGGCCTTCCTTCAGCGTGTGCTCTGTAGACCCCTGCCAGTGTACTTTGACAGTTGCCACTCATATCTGGTGTCTCTGTAGCGTGCTTTTACAAAGCAAAAAAGTTTTCCAGTGTAAGCTCATAGCAGTCAGTGTCCTTAAATAGGGTGTTTCAGGCCTTCAGCGTTTGCCCTGCAGACCCCTGCCAGTGTACTTTGACAGTTGCCACTCATATCTGGTGTCTCTATAGCGTGCTTTTACAAAGAAAAAAAGTTTTCGAGTGTAAGCTAATAGCAGTCAGTGTCCTTAAAGCGAGTGTTTCATGCCTTCAGCATGTGCCCTGCAGACCCCTGCCAGTTTACTTTGACAGTTGCCACTTATATCTGGTGTCTCTGTAGCGTGCTTTTACAAAAAAAAAAATTTCCATTGTAAGCTAATAGCAGTCAGTGTCCTTAAAGCGGGTGTGTCAGGCCTTCCTTCAGCGTGTGCCCTGCAGACCCCTGCCAATTTACTTTGACAGTTGCCACTTATATCTGGTGTCTCTGTAGCGTGCTTTTAGAAAAAAAAAAAATTTCCATTGTAAGCTAATAGCAGTCAGTGTCCTTAAAGCGGGTGTGTCAGGCCTTCCTTCAGCGTGTGCCCTGCAGACCCCTGCCAGTGTACTTTGACAGTTGCCACTCATATCTGGTGTCTCTGTAGCGTGCTTTTACAAAGCAAAAAAGCTTTCCAGTGTAATCTAATAGCAGTCAGTGTCCTTAAAGCGGGTGTGTCAGGCCTTCCTTCAGCGTGTGCCCTGCAGACCCCTGCCAGTGTACTTTGACAGTTGCCACTCATATCTGGTGTCTCTGTAGCGTGCTTTTACAAAGCAAAAAAGTTTTCCAGTGTAAGCTAATAGCAGTCAGTGTCCTTAAAGCGGATGTGTCAGGCCTTCCTTCAGCGTGTGCCCTGCAGACCCCTGCCAGTTTACTTTGACAGTTGCCAATTATATCTGGTGTCTCTGTAGCGTGCTTTTACAAAAAAAAAATTTCCATTGTAAGCTAATAGCAGTCAGTGTCCTTAAAGCGGGGGTGTCAGGCCTTCCTTCAGCGTGTGCCCTGCAGACCCCTGCCAGTGTACTTTGACAGTTGCCACTCATATCTGGTGTCTCTGTAGCGTGCTTTTACAAAGCAAAAAAGTTTTCCAGTGTTAGCTAATAGCAGTCAGTGTCCTTAAAGCGGGTGTGTCAGGCCTTCCTTCAGCGGGTGCCCTGTAGACCCCTGCCAGTTTACTTTGACAGTTGCTACTTATATCTGGTGTCTCTGTAGCGTGCTTTTACAAAAAAAAAAATTTCCATTGTAAGCTAATAGCAGTCAGTGTCCTTAAAGCGGGTGTGTCTTGCCTTCAGCGTGTGCCCTGCAGACCCCTGCCAGTGTACTTTGACAGTTGCCACTCATATCTGGTTTCTCTATAGCGTGCTTTTACAAAGAAAAAAGTTTTCCAGTGTTAACTAATAGCAGTCAGTGTCCTTAAAGCGGGTGTGTCAGGCCTTCCTTCAGCGTGTGCCCTGTAGACCCCTGCCAGTTTACTTTGACAGTTGCCACTTATATCTGGTGTCTCTGTAGCGTGCTTTTACAAAAAAAAAAAATTCCATTGTAAGCTAATAGCAGTCAGTGTCCTTAAAGCGGGTGTGTCTTGCCTTCAGCGTGTGTCCTGCAAACCCCTGCCAGTGTACTTTGACAGTTGCCACTCATATCTGGTGTCTCTATAGCGTGCTTTTACAAAGAAAAAAGTTTTCCAGTGTAAGCTAATAGCAGTCAGTGTCCTTAATGCGGGTGTTTCTGGCCTTCAGCATGTGCCCTGCAGACCCCTGCCAGTGTACTTTGACATTTGCTACTTATATCTGGTGTCTCTGTAGCGTGCTTTTACAAAAAAAAAAAAATTTCCATTGTAAGCTAATAGCAGTCAGTGTCCTTAAAGCGGGTGTGTCAGGCCTTCCTTCAGCGTGTGCCCTGCAGACCCCTGCCAGTGTACTTTGACAGTTGCCACTCATATCTGGTGTCTCTGTAGCGTGCTTTTACAAAGCAAAAAAGTTTTCCAGTGTAAGCTAATAGCAGTCAGTGTCCTTAAAGCGGGTGTGTCAGGCCTTCCTTCAGCGTGTGCCCTGCAGACCCCTGCCAGTGTACTTTGACAGTTGCCACTCATATCTGGTGTCTCTGTAGCGTGCTTTTACAAAGCAAAAAAGTTTTCCAGTGTAAGCTAATAGCAGTCAGTGTCCTTAAAGCGGATGTGTCAGGCCTTCCTTCAGCGTGAGCCCTGCAGACCCCTGCCAGTTTACTTTGACAGTTGCCACTTATATCTGGTGTCTCTGTAGCGTGCTTTTACAAAAAAAAAATTTCCAGTGTAAGCTAATAGCAGTCAGTGTCCTTAAAGCAGGTGTGTCAGGCCTTCCTTCAGCGTGTGCCCTGCAGACCCCTGCCAGTGTACTTTGACAGTTGCCACTCATATCTGGTGTCTCTGTAGCGTGCTTTTACAAAGCAAAAAAGTTTTCCAGTGTTAGCTAATAGCAGTCAGTGTCCTTAAAGCGGGTGTGTCAGGCCTTCCTTCAGCGTGTGCCCTGTAGACCCCTGCCAGTTTACTTTGACAGTTGCCACTTATATCTGGTGTCTCTGTAGCGTGCTTTTACAAAAAAAAAAATTTCCATTGTAAGCTAATAGCAGTCAGTGTCCTTAAAGCGGGTGTGTCTTGCCTTCAGCGTGTGTCCTGCAGACCCCTGCCAGTGTACTTTGACAGTTGCCACTCATATCTGGTGTCTCTATAGCGTGCTTTCACAAAGAAAAAAAGTTTTCCAGTGTAAGCTAATAGCAGTCAGTGTCCTTAAAGCGGGTGTTTCAGGCCTTCAGCATGTGCCCTGCCGACCCCTGCCAGTGTACTTTGACAGTTGCCACTCATATCTGTTGTCTCTGTAGCGTGCTTTTACAAAGCAAAAAAGTTTTCCAGTGTCAATGTCCTTAAAGCGGGTGTGTCAGGCCTTCCTTTAGCGTGTGCCCTGCAGACCCCTGCCAGTGTACTTTGACAGTTGCCACTCATATCTGGTGTCTCTGTAGCGTGCTTTTACAAAGAAAAATGTTTTCCATTGTAAGCTAATAGCAGTCAGTGTCCTTAAAACGGGTGTTTCAGGCCTTCAGCGTGTGCCCTGCAGACCCCTGCCAGTGTACTTTGACAGTTGCCACTCATATCTGGTGTCTCTGTAGCGTGCTTTTACAAAGCAAAAAAGTTTTCCAGTGTTAGCTAATAGCAGTCAGTGTCCTTAAAGCGGGTGTGTCAGGCCTTCCTTCAGCGTGTGCCCTGTAGACCCCTGCCAGTTTACTTTGACAGTTGCCACTTATATCTGGTGTCTCTGTAGCGTGCTTTTACAAAAAAAAAAAATTTCCATTGTAAGCTAATAGCAGTCAGTGTCCTTAAAGCGGGTGTGTCTTGCCTTCAGCGTGTGTCCTGCAGACCCCTGCCAGTGTACTTTGACAGTTGCCACTCATATCTGGTGTCTCTGTAGCGTGCTTTTACAAAGAAAAAAGTTTTCCAGTGTAAGCTAATAGCAGTCAGTGTCCTTAAAGCGGGTGTTTCAGGCCTTCAGCATGTGCCCTGCCGACCCCTGCCAGTGTACTTTGACAGTTGCCACTCATATCTGTTGTCTCTGTAGCGTGCTTTTACAAAGCAAAAAAGTTTTCCAGTGTCAGTGTCCTTAAAGCGGGTGTGTCAGGCCTTCCTTTAGCGTGTGCCCTGCAGACCCCTGCCAGTGTACTTTGACAGTTGCCACTCATATCTGGTGTCTCTGTAGCGTGCTTTTACAAAGAAAAATGTTTTCCATTGTAAGCTAATAGCAGTCAGTGTCCTTAAAACGGGTGTTTCAGGCCTTCAGCGTGTGCCCTGCAGACCCCTGCCAGTGTACTTTGACAGTTGCCACTCATATCTGGTGTCTCTGTAGCGTGCTTTTACAAAGCAAAAAAGTTTTCCAGTGTAAGCTAATAGCAGTCAGTGTCCTTAAAGCGAGTGCTTCAGGCCTTCAGCGTGTGCCCTGCAGACCCCTGCCAGTGTACTTTGACAGTTGCCACTCATATCTGGTGTCTCTGTAGCGTGCTTTTACAAAGCAAAAAAGTTTTCCAGTGTAAGCTAATAGCAGTCAGTGTCCTTAAAGCGAGTGTGTGTCCTGCAGACCCCTGCCAGTGTACTTTGACAGTTGCCACTCATATCTGGTGTCTCTATAGCGTGCTTTTACAAAGAAAAAAAGTTTTACAGTGTTAGCTAATAGCAGTCAGTGTCCTTAAAGCGGGTGTGTCAGGCCTTCCTTCAGCGTGTGCCCTGCAGACCCCGCCAGTGTACTTTGACAGTTGCCACTCATATCTGGTGTCTCTATAGCGTGCTTTTACAAAGAAAAAAGTTTTCCAGTGTAAGCTAATAGCAGTCAGTGTCCTTAATGTGGGTGTTTCTGGCCTTCAGCATGTGCCCTGCAGACCCCTGCCAGTGTACTTTGACATTTGCTACTTATATCTGGTGTCTCTGTAGCGTGCTTTTACAAAAAAAAAAAAATTTCCATTGTAAGCTAATAGCAGTCAGTGTCCTTAAAGCGGGTGTGTCAGGCCTTCCTTCAGCGTGTGCCCTGCAGACCCCTGTGTCACGTTTAAACATTTGTTATGAAGGAACACAACTGCAGATTTCGTATAGTTTGAATATTTATTAAAGAAAGTAAAAGGTAAAGACTTTAATTCCACTTTACAGGTACTGTAGCATTAAGTAATAAACGATAAATGAAGTCCACAGTTACATGCACTGTAGCTTTAAGGAGTAAACGGAACTGAAGCAGCAAGAGTCCTTTAGTAGTATTAGTTAATTAGATTATAAGAAGTTACAATAGCTGTTCCATAGACTTTAACTGAAGAAAGATAGATGCAGCTAACTGAGACAAGTATGTGTTGAAGTTAGCTGTAACGGTTGGCTTTAACGAAGGACTTTGGAGACAGGAAATAACAGCTTTAGATGCAACGTTTATCAGAGAAGTTTTACTTAGCTTCCGGCTTATAGAACACTGGTTCCCGAGATTCCTCAGAGGCAGATTATCCTGCATGGATAGAGTTCAGCTTTAGCCGTGGATGAGGAAAGGTGAAGGGAACTTTGCAGAGTCTTTCAGTCCGGTCTGGTAGCAGAGGCTTTCACAACGAAGTTGTAGCCGGGTTGTGAGTAAGGAACGTAGTTCAATAATCCAGCCCTGATCAGCTGGTGCAGTCAGATTAAATAGGCAGACCGTGTCATAGAGGGGTGTGGCTAGACTCCGTGGAACCAGGAAGTAAGAGGATACCGTAGTTAAGGCATTACAGTACCCCCTCTCTAATGAGCAACCTCAGGGTGCTATTGACTTGGCTTAGAAGGGTAACGCTTGTGAAATTTGGAAATTAATTTGTCAGCATGAACGTCCGAGGAGTTTTCCCATGTATCTTCATCAACTCCATATCCTTTCCATCTGATGAGGTATTGTAAGGAGCCACGATGGATCCTTGAATCCAGTATACTTTGAATCTCGTATTCTTCTTCACCCTGGACCAATATGGGATCAGGAGAAGTAGTGAGATTTCTTTGGAAAGGGTTAGGATGATGAGGCTTCAACAAGGACAATTGATTGGATCTTTGGCATACAGAACAAGATTTGACATAAGATTCGATAGTTTGGTCTTGACGAGGCCACCAACAGTATCTTTTAGACAATTCAAGGGTCCTTTTCATCTCTGGATGACCTGCCAGAGGAGAATCATGAATTAATTCAAGTATTTTAATCCTGAAGGAGGGAGGCACGTAAATCCGGTCTTTGAAATAGTAGAGACCGTTTTTCTTAGATAATTTCATTGATTTAGGAAGTTCAAGAGCATCTTCACTGAGACCTTTAATGTCGTCAATAAGAGAAGATAAGATTCCAATGACTTTAGGCGAAGGAGGTACTTGAGGAGTTTTGTGTTGAGAAAGGACAGCTCCAATTGCAAATTCCGAAGCATCCGTTTCAAGGACATAAGGATATGAAGGATTTGGAAGTTGAAGGATAGGAGCTGTTGTAAACTTTCTCTTTAATTCACCAATGATTGTAGGAGGAGGAGACTCCAGTTCGGTGTCAGAACAACATGAGGTTTTAGCTAGTTCTTTCGTAGACTGAAGAATTGGAATACGTTGCAAGCATGTTTTCTTGCAATAATCAGAATCAAATGCAAGAGAGAAGGGAAACCATGAGATTTGAGGGTTGTGGTTCCTTAACCAGTTGATCCCCAATATAATAGGAAAAAATGGTGATGAGATGACATCAAATATAAGACTTTCCGTATGAGTATGATTGATGGTTACTTTTAGAGGGATGGATTCATGAAGTATTGGTCCCGATGAGATGAGGGACCCGTCAATCACTTTAACAGGTACAGAAGTTCTTTTACGAACACAAGGAATTTTATTCTTTGTTACAAAGGCTGAGTCGATGAATACTCCATTTGCACCGGAATCGATAACAGCCTTGGTTATGATTCTTTTATTGTCCCACTGTAATACAAGAACGATAGGGGACATTTGAGTATTTGCTGTAGAGGGAAGTACACTTAGGATGGAAGAGGCATGAGACTGCCTTCTGCCTTTTGTCCGTTTCAATGAAGGACAATCAGAGACTGAATGAACTTGAGAGGCACAATACATGCAGAGGTTTAACATACGTCTTCGATTTTTCTCTTCAGGAGTGAGGGGACTTCTTATTATCCCTATTTCCATAGGTTCAATTGGTTCAGATGAGTTGTCAGGAGGCTTTGGAGCCCCTAGTTCCATAGGTTCACTTGTTAAGGAAGTCTTTTCTGGAGCTTTTGAGGGAGTGAAAGGTTTGCGGTCTTTTGAAAGAAAAAGAGACTTTTCGGCCTTTCTTTCTCTTAATCTTCTGTCAATGCTGATTGATAGGCGAATTAGAGCGTTCAAATTAGTAGGGAGTTCTGTTCTAGATAGTTCATCTTTTACAGCTTCCGATAAACCAATTCGAAACTGGTTGCGCAATGTGATGTCATTCCATTGCGTTTCTATAGCCCATCTTTTGAATTCAGCAATGTAATCTTCAACGGGTCTATTTCTTTGCTGTAGTGTTCTGATTGTTAAATCAGCTGTAGCTTGTTTGTTAGGATCTTCATAGAGAAGAGACATGGCTTCAAAAAATTCATCCAGTGAATCTAAGATGGGGTCATCGTTTTCCAGAAAGGAATGAGCCCATGACATAGGTTCACCTCTTAGAAAGGAAATAACCGAACAAACTTTAGTTCTTTCTGTAGGGTAGGATCGAGGTTTCAAAGCAATTAACAATTTGCAAGAGTTGAGGAACTCCCTGTATCTGGAACGATCTCCATAGAACTTTTCAGGGTTACACACAGCAGGATCACTAGCCGAGTGCAGAGTAGTATGAGGAGTATGAGTTTGTAAATCTCTGATATAAGTGAGAAGTCTTTCGTTAGTAACTTGCAGGTCTTGCACACTTTGGGCTAGTGCATTAACTCTTTGATTCAACGTAGTTATAGTAGAATCGAAATCTGCTGGATCCATTACAATGGCTGGATTATTCTGTCACGTTTAAACATTTGTTATGAAGGAACACAACTGCAGATTTCGTATAGTTTGAATATTTATTAAAGAAAGTAAAAGGTAAAGACTTTAATTCCACTTTACAGGTACTGTAGCATTAAGTAATAAACGATAAATGAAGTCCACAGTTACATGCACTGTAGCTTTAAGGAGTAAACGGAACTGAAGCAGCAAGAGTCCTTTAGTAGTATTAGTTAATTAGATGATAAGAAGTTACAATAGCTGTTCCATAGACTTTAACTGAAGAAAGATAGATGCAGCTAACTGAGACAAGTATGTGTTGAAGTTAGCTGTAACGGTTGGCTTTAACGAAGGACTTTGGAGACAGGAAATAACAGCTTTAGATGCAACGTTTATCAGAGAAGTTTTACTTAGCTTCCGGCTTATAGAACACTGGTTCCCGAGATTCCTCAGAGGCAGATTATCCTGCATGGATAGAGTTCAGCTTTAGCCGTGGATGAGGAAAGGTGAAGGGAACTTTGCAGAGTCTTTCAGTCCGGTCTGGTAGCAGAGGCTTTCACAACGAAGTTGTAGCCGGGTTGTGAGTAAGGAACGTAGTTCAATAATCCAGCCCTGATCAGCTGGTGCAGTCAGATTAAATAGGCAGACCGTGTCATAGAGGGGTGTGGCTAGACTCCGTGGAACCAGGAAGTAAGAGGATACCGTAGTTAAGGCATTACACCCTGCCAGTGTACTTTGACAGTTGCCACTCATATCTGGTGTCTCTGTAGCGTGCTTTTACAAAGCAAAAAAGTTTTCCAGTGTTAGCTAATAACAGTCAGTGTCCTTAAAGCGGGTGCTTCATGCCTTCAGCATGTGCCCTGCAGACCCCTGCCAGTTTACTTTGACAGTTGCCACTTATATCTGGTGTCTCTGTAGCGTGCTTTTACAAAAAAAAAATTTCCAGTGTAAGCTAATAGCAGTCAGTGTCCTTAAAGCGGGTGTGTCAGGCCTTCCTTCAGCGTGTGCCCTGCAGACCCCTGCCAGTGTACTTTGACAGTTGCCACTCATATCTGGTGTCTCTGTAGCGTGCTTTTACAAAGCAAAAAAGTTTTCCAGTGTTAGCTAATAGCAGTCAGTGTCCTTAAAGCGGGTGTGTCAGGCCTTCCTTCAGCGTGTGCCCTGTAGACCCCTGCCAGTTTACTTTGACAGTTGCCACTTATATCTGGTGTCTCTGTAGCGTGCTTTTACAAAAAAAAAAATTTCCATTGTAAGCTAATAGCAGTCAGTGTCCTTAAAGCGGGTGTGTCTTGCCTTCAGCGTGTGTCCTGCAGACCCCTGCCAGTGTACTTTGACAGTTGCCACTCATATCTGGTGTCTCTATAGCGTGCTTTCACAAAGAAAAAAAGTTTTCCAGTGTAAGCTAATAGCAGTCAGTGTCCTTAAAGCGGGTGTTTCAGGCCTTCAGCATGTGCCCTGCAGACCCCTGCCAGTGTACTTTGACAGTTGCCACTCATATCTGGTGTCTCTATAGACTGCTTTCACAAAGAAAAAAAGTTTTCCAGTGTTAGCTAATAGCAGTCAGTGTCCTTAAAGCGGGTGTGTCAGGCCTTCCTTCAGCGTGTGCTCTGCAGACCCCTGCCAGTGTACTTTGACAGTTGCCACTCATATCTGGTGTCTCTGTAGCGTGCTTTTACAAAGAAAAAAGTTTTCCAGTGTAAGCTAATAGCAGTCAGTGTCCTTAAAGCGGGTGTTTCAGGCCTTCAGCATGTGCCCTGCCGACCCCTGCCAGTGTACTTTGACAGTTGCCACTCATATCTGTTGTCTCTGTAGCGTGCTTTTACAAAGCAAAAAAGTTTTCCAGTGTCAATGTCCTTAAAGCGGGTGTGTCAGGCCTTCCTTTAGCGTGTGCCCTGCAGACCCCTGCCAGTGTACTTTGACAGTTGCCACTCATATCTGGTGTCTCTGTAGCGTGCTGTTACAAAGAAAAATGTTTTCCATTGTAAGCTAATAGCAGTCAGTGTCCTTAAAACGGGTGTTTCAGGCCTTCAGCGTGTGCCCTGCAGACCCCTGCCAGTGTACTTTGACAGTTGCCACTCATATCTGGTGTCTCTGTAGCGTGCTTTTACAAAGCAAAAAAGTTTTCCAGTGTTAGCTAATAGCAGTCAGTGTCCTTAAAGCGGGTGTGTCAGGCCTTCCTTCAGCGTGTGCCCTGTAGACCCCTGCCAGTTTACTTTGACAGTTGCCACTTATATCTGGTGTCTCTGTAGCGTGCTTTTACAAAAAAAAAAATTTCCATTGTAAGCTAATAGCAGTCAGTGTCCTTAAAGCGGGTGTGTCTTGCCTTCAGCGTGTGTCCTGCAGACCCCTGCCAGTGTACTTTGACAGTTGCCACTCTTATCTGGTGTCTCTGTAGCGTGCTTTTACAAAGAAAAAAGTTTTCCAGTGTAAGCTAATAGCAGTCAGTGTCCTTAAAGCGGGTGTTTCAGGCCTTCAGCATGTGCCCTGCCGACCCCTGCCAGTGTACTTTGACAGTTGCCACTCATATCTGTTGTCTCTGTAGCGCGCTTTTACAAAGCAAAAAAGTTTTCCAGTGTCAGTGTCCTTAAAGCGGGTGTGTCAGGCCTTCCTTTAGCGTGTGCCCTGCAGACCCCTGCCAGTGTACTTTGACAGTTGCCACTCATATCTGGTGTCTCTGTAGCGTGCTTTTACAAAGAAAAATGTTTTCCATTGTAAGCTAATAGCAGTCAGTGTCCTTAAAACGGGTGTTTCAGGCCTTCAGCGTGTGCCCTGCAGACCCCTGCCAGTGTACTTTGACAGTTGCCACTCATATCTGGTGTCTCTGTAGCGTGCTTTTACAAAGCAAAAAAGTTTTCCAGTGTAAGCTAATAGCAGTCAGTGTCCTTAAAGCGAGTGCTTCAGGCCTTCAGCGTGTGCCCTGCAGACCCCTGCCAGTGTACTTTGACAGTTGCCACTCATATCTGGTGTCTCTGTAGCGTGCTTTTACAAAGCAAAAAAGTTTTCCAGTGTAAGCTAATAGCAGTCAGTGTCCTTAAAGCGAGTGTGTGTCCTGCAGACCCCTGCCAGTGTACTTTGACAGTTGCCACTCATATCTGGTGTCTCTATAGCGTGCTTTTACAAAGAAAAAAAGTTTTACAGTGTTAGCTAATAGCAGTCAGTGTCCTTTAAGCGGGTGTTTCAGGCCTTCCTTCAGCGTGTGCCCTGCAAACCCCTGTCAGTGTACTTTGACAGTTGCCACTCATATCTGGTGTCTCTATAGCGTGCTTTTACAAAGAAAAAAGTTTTCCAGTGTTAGCTAATAGCAGTCAGTGTCCTTAAAGCGGGTGTGTCAGGCCTTCCTTCAGCGTGTGCTCTGCAGACCCCTGCCAGTGTACTTTGACAGTTGCCACTCATATCTGGAGTCTCTGTAGCGTGCTTTTACAAAGAAAAAAGTTTTCCAGTGCAAGCTAATAGCAGTCAGTGTCCTTAAAGCGGGTGTGTCTGGCCATCAGCGTGTGTCCTGCAGACCCCTGCCAGTGTACTTTGACAGTTGCCACTCATATCTGGTGTCTCTATAGCGTGCTTTTACAAAGAAAAAAGTTTTCCAGTGTAAGCTAATAGCAGTCAGTGTCCTTAAAGCGGGTGTTTCAGGCCTTCAGCATGTGCCCTGCAAACCCCTGCCAGTGTACTTTGACAGTTGCCACTCATATCTGGTGTCTCTGTAGCGTGCTTTTACAAAGCAAAAAAGTTTTCCAGTGTAAGCTAATAGCAGTCAGTGTCCTTAAAGCGGGTGTGTCTGGCCTTCAGCGTGTGTCCTGCAGACCCCTGCCAGTGTACTTTGACAGTTGCCACTCATATCTGGTGTCTCTATAGCGTGCTTTTACAAAGAAAAAAAGTTTTCCAGTGTAAGCTAATAGCAGTCAGTGTCCTTAAAGCGGGTGTTTCAGGCCTTCAGTGTGTGCCCTGCAGACCCCCTCCAGTGTACTTTGACAGTTGCCACTCATATCTGGTGTCTCTGTAGCGTGCTTTTAGAAAGCAAAAAAGTTTTCCAGTGTAAGCTAATAGCAGTCAGTGTCCTTAAAGCGGGTGTTTCAGGCCTTCCTTTAGCGTGTGCTCTGCAGACCCCCTCCAGTGTACTTTGACAGTTGCCACTCATATCTGGTGTCTCTGTAGCGTGCTTTTTCAAAGACTAAAGTTTTCCAGTGTTAGCTAATAGCAGTCAGTGTCCGTAAAGCGGGTGTGTCAGGCCTTCCTTCAGCGTGTGCTCTGCAGACCCCTGCCAGTGTACTTTGACAGTTGCCACTCATATCTGGTGTCTCTGTAGCGTGCTTTTACAAAGAAAAAAAGTTTTCCAGTGTAAGCTAATAGCAGTCAGTGTCCTTAAAGCGGGTGTTTCAGGCCTTCAGCGTGTGCCCTGCAGTCCCCTGCCAGTGTACTTTGACAGTTGCCACTCATATCTGGTGTCTCTGTAGCGTGCTTTTACAAAGCAAAAAAGTTTTCCAGTGTAAGCTAATAGCAGTCAGTGTCCTTAAAGCGGGTGTGACTGGCCATCAGCGTGTGTCCTGCAGACCCCTGCCAGTGTACTTTGACAGTTGCCACTCATATCTGGTGTCTCTATAGCGTGCTTTTACAAAGAAAAAAGTTTTCCAGTGTAAGCTAATAGCAGTCAGTGTCCTTAAAGCGGGTGTTTCAGGCCTTCAGCGTGTGCCCTGCAAACCCCTGCCAGTGTACTTTGACAGTTGCCACTCATATCTGGTGTCTCTGTAGCGTGCTTTTACAAAGCAAAAAAGTTTTCCAGTGTAAGCTAATAGCAGTCAGTGTCCTTAAAGCGGGTGTGTCTGGCCTTCAGCGTGTGTCCTGCAGACCCCTGCCAGTGTACTTTGACAGTTGCCACTCATATCTGGTGTCTCTGTAGCGTGCTTTTACAAAGCAAAAAGGTTTTCCAGTGTAAGCTAATAGCAGTCAGTGTCCTTAAAGCGGGTGTGTCTGGCCTTCAGCGTGTGTCTTGCAGACCCCTGCCAGTGTACTTTGACAGTTGCCACTCATATCTGGTGTCTCTGTAGCGTGCTTTTTCAAAGAAAAAAGTTTTCCAGTGTTAGCTAATAGCAGTCAGTGTCCTTAAAGCGGGTGTGTCAGGCCTTCCTTCAGCGTGTGCTCTGCAGACCCCTGCCAGTGTACTTTGACAGTTGCCACTCATATCTGGTGTCTCTGTAGCGTGCTTTTTCAAAGAAAAAAGTTTTCCAGTGTTAGCTAATAGCAGTCAGTGTCCTTAAAGCGGGTGTGTCAGGCCTTCCTTCAGCGTGTGCTCTGCAGACCCCTGCCAGTGTACTTTGACAGTTGCCACTCATATCTGGTGTCTCTATAGCGTGCTTTTACAAAGAAAAAAAGTTTTCCAGTGTAAGCTAATAGCAGTCAGTGTCCTTAAAGCGGGTGTTTCAGGCCTTCCTTTAGCGTGTGCTCTGCAGACCCCCTCCAGTGTACTTTGACAGTTGCCACTCATATCTGGTGTCTCTGTAGCGTGCTTTTACAAATCAAAAAAGTTTTCCAGTGTAAGCTAATAGCAGTCAGTGTCCTTAAAGCGGGTGTTTCAGTCCTTCAGCATGTGCCCTGCAGACCCCTGCCAGTGTACTTTGACAGTTGCCACTCATATCTGGTGTCTCTGTAGCGTGCTTTTTCAAAGAAAAAAGTTTTCCAGTGTTAGCTAATAGCAGTCAGTGTCCTTAAAGCGGGTGTGTCAGGCCTTCCTTCAGCGTGTGCTCTGCAGACCCCTGCCAGTGTACTTTGACAGTTGCCACTCATATCTGGTGTCTCTGTAGCGTGCTTTTTCAAAGAAAAAAAGTTTTCCAGTGTTAGCTAATAGCAGTCAGTGTCCTTAAAGCGGGTGTGTCAGGCCTTCCTTCAGCGTGTGCTCTGCAGACCCCTGCCAGTGTACTTTGACAGTTGCCCCTCATATCTGGTGTCTCTGTAGCGTGCTTTTACAAAGAAAAAAAGTTTTCCAGTGTAAGCTAATAGCAGTCAGTGTCCTTAAAGCGGGTATTTCAGGCCTTCAGCATGTGCCCTGCAGACCCCTGCCAGTGTACTTTTACAGTTGCCACTCATATCTGGTGTCTCTGTAGCGTGCTTTTACAAATCAAAAAAGTTTTCCAGTTTAAGCTAATAGCAGTCAGTGTCCTTAAAGCGGGTGTTTCAGTCCTTCAGCATGTGCCCTGCAGACCCCTGCCAGTGTACTTTGACAGTTGCCACTCATATCTGGTGTCTCTGTAGCGTGCTTTTTCAAAGAAAAAAGTTTTCCAGTGTTAGCTAATAGCAGTCAGTGTCCTTAAAGCGGGTGTGTCAGGCCTTCCTTCAGCGTGTGCTCTGCAGACCCCTGCCAGTGTACTTTGACAGTTGCCACTCATATCTGGTGTCTCTGTAGCGTGCTTTTTCAAAGAAAAAAAGTTTTCCAGTGTTAGCTAATAGCAGTCAGTGTCCTTAAAGCGGGTGTGTACGGCCTTCCTTCAGCGTGTGCTCTGCAGACCCCTGCCAGTGTACTTTGACAGTTGCCACTCATATCTGGTGTCTCTGTAGCGTGCTTTTACAAAGAAAAAAAGTTTTCCAGTGTAAGCTAATAGCAGTCAGTGTCCTTAAAGCGGGTATTTCAGGCCTTCAGCATGTGCCCTGCAGACCCCTGCCAGTGTACTTTGACAGTTGCCACTCATATCTGGTGTCTCTATAGCGTGCTTTCACAAAGAAAAAAAGTTTTCCAGTGTAAGCTAATAGCAGTCAGTGTCCTAAAAGCGGATGTTTCAGGCCTTCAGCGTGTGCCCTGCAAACCCCTGTCAGTGTTCTTTGACAGTTGCCACTCATATCTGGTGTCTCTGTAGCGTGCTTTTACAAAGCACAAAATGTTTTCCATTGTTAGCTAATAGCAGTCAGTGTCCTTAAAGTGGGTGTTTCATGCCTTCAGCATGTGCCCTGCAGACCCCTGCCAGTGTACTTTGACAGTTGCCACTCATATCTTGTGTCTCTATAGCGTGCTTTTACAAAGAAAAACGTTTTCCAGTTTTAGCTAATAGCAGTCAGTGTCCTTAAAGCGGGTGTGTCAGGCCTTCCTTTAGCGTGTGCTCTGCAGACCCCCTCCAGTGTACTTTGACAGTTGCTACTCATATCTGGTGTCTCTGTAGCGTGCTTTTACAAAGCAAAAAAGTTTTCCAGTGTAAGCTAATAGCAGTCAGTGTCCTTAAAGCGGGTGTTTCAGGCCTTCCTTTAGCGTGTGCTCTGCAGACCCCCTCCAGTGTACTTTGACAGTTGCCACTCATTTCTGGTGTCTCTGTAGCGTGCTTTTACAAATCAAAAAAGTTTTCCAGTGTAAGCTAATAGCAGTCAGTGTCCTTAAAGCGGGTGTTTCAGTCCCTCAGCATGTGCCCTGCAGACCCCTGCCAGTGTACTTTGACAGTTGCCACTCATATCTGGTGTCTCTGTAGCGTGCTTTTTCAAAGAAAAAAAGTTTTCCAGTGTTAGCTAATAGCAGTCAGTGTCCTTAAAGCGGGTGTGTCAGGCCTTCCTTCAGCGTGTGCTCTGCAGACCCCTGCCAGTGTACTTTGACAGTTGCCACTCATATCTGGTGTCTCTGTAGCGTGCTTTTACAAAGAAAAAAAGTTTTCCAGTGTAAGCTAATAGCAGTCATTGTCCTTAAAGCGGGTATTTCAGGCCTTCAGCATGTGCCCTGCAGACCCCTGCCAGTGTACTTTGACAGTTGCCACTCATATCTGGTGTCTCTAAAGCGTGCTTTCACAAAGAAAAAAAGTTTTCCAGTGTAAGCTAATAGCAGTCAGTGTCCTTAAAGCGGGTGTTTCAGGCCTTTAGCGTGTGCCCTGCAGACCCCTGCCAGTGTACTTTGACAGTTGCCACTCATATCTGGTGTCTCTGTAGCGTGCTTTTACAAAGCAAAAAATGTTTTCCAGTGTAAGCTAATAGCAGTCAGTGTACTTAAAGCGGGTGTTTCAGGCCTTCAGCATGTGCCCTGCAGACCCCTGCCAGTGTACTTTGACAGTTGCCACTCATATCTGGTGTCTCTATAGCATGCTTTCACAAAGAAAAAAGTTTTCCAGTGTAAGCTAATAGCAGTCAGTGTCCTTAAAGCGGGTGTGTCAGGCCTTGCTTTAGCGTGTGCCCTGCAGACCTCTGCCAGTGTATTTTGACAGTTGCCACTCATATCTGGTGTCTCTGTAGCATGCTTTTACAAAGAAAAATAGTTTTCCAGTGTAAGCTAATAGCAGTCAGTGTACTTAAAACGGGTGTGTCTGGCCTTCAGCGTGTGTCCTGCAGACCCCTGCCAGTGTACTTTGACAGTTGCAACTTATATCTGGTGTCTCTATAGCGTGCTTTTACAAAGAAAAAAAGTTTTCCAGTGTAAGCTAATAGCAGTCAGTATCCTTAAAGCAGGTATTTCAGGCCTTCAGCATGTGCCCTGCAGACCCCTGCCAGTGTACTTTGACAGTTGCCACTCATATCTGGTGTCTCTATAGCGTGCTTTCACAAAGAAAAAAAGTTTTCCAGTGTAAGCTAATAGCAGTCAGTGTCCTTAAAGCGGGTGTTTCAGGCCTTCAGCGTGTGCCCTGCAAACCCCTGTCAGTGTTCTTTGACAGTTGCCACTCATATCTGGTGTCTCTGTAGCGTGCTTTTACAAAGCACAAAATGTTTTCCATTGTTAGCTAATAGCAGTCAGTGTCCTTAAAGTGGGTGTTTCATGCCTTCAGCATGTGCCCTGCAGACCCCTGCCAGTGTACTTTGAAAGTTGCCACTCATATCTTGTGTCTCTATAGCGTGCTTTTACAAAGAAAAAAGTTTTCCAGTGTTAGCTAATAGCAGTCAGTGTCCTTAAAGCGGGTGTGTCAGGCCTTCCTTTAGCGTGTGCTCTGCAGACCCCCTCCAGTGTACTTTGACAGTTGCCACTCATATCTGGTGTCTCTGTAGCGTGGTTTTACAAAGCAAAAAAGTTTTCCAGTGTAAGCTAATAGCAGTCAGTGTCCTTAAAGCGGGTGTTTCAGGCCTTCAGCGTGTGCCCTGCAGACCCCTGCCAGTGTACTTTGACAGTTGCCACTCATATCTGGTGTCTCTGTAGCGTGCTTTTACAAAGCAAAAAATGTTTTCCAGTGTAAGCTAATAGCAGTCAGTGTACTTAAAACGGGTGTTTCAGTCCTTCAGTGTGTGCCCTGCAGACCCCCTCCAGTGTACTTTGACAGTTGCTACTCATATCTGGTGTCTCTGTAGCGTGTTTTCACAAAGCAAAAAAGTTTTCCAGTGTAAGCTAATAGCAGTCAGTGTCCTTAAAGCGGGTGTTTCAGGCCTTCCTTTAGCGTGTGCTCTGCAGACCCCCTCCAGTGTACTTTGACAGTTGCCACTCATATCTGGTGTCTCTGTAGCGTGCTTTTACAAATCAAAAAAGTTTTCCAGTGTAAGCTAATAGCAGTCAGTGTCCTTAAAGCGGGTGTTTCAGTCCTTCAGCATGTGCCCTGCAGACCCCTGCCAGTGTACTTTGACAGTTGCCACTCATATCTGGTGTCTCTGTAGCGTGCTTTTTCAAAGAAAAAAGTTTTCCAGTGTTAGCTAATAGCAGTCAATGTCCTTAAAGCGGGTGTGTCAGGCCTTCCTTCAGCGTGTGCTCTGCAGACCCCTGCCAGTGTACTTTGACAGTTGCCACTCATATCTGGTGTCTCTGTAGCGTGCTTTTTCAAAGAAAAAAAGTTTTCCAGTGTTAGCTAATAGCAGTCAGTGTCCTTAAAGCGGGTGTGTCAGGCCTTCCTTCAGCGTGTGCTCTGCAGACCCCTGCCAGTGTACTTTGACAGTTGCCACTCATATCTGGTGTCTCTGTAGCGTGCTTTTACAAAGAAAAAAAGTTTTCCAGTGTAAGCTAATAGCAGTCATTGTCCTTAAAGCGGGTATTTCAGGTCTTCAGCATGTGCCCTGCAGACCCCTGCCAGTGTACTTTGACAGTTGCCACTCATATCTGGTGTCTCTAAAGCGTGCTTTCACAAAGAAAAAAAGTTTTCCAGTGTAAGCTAATAGCAGTCAGTGTCCTTAAAGCGGGTGTTTCAGGCCTTCAGCATGTGCCCTGCAGACCCCTGCCAGTGTACTTTGACAGTTGCCACTCATATCTGGTGTCTCTATAGCATGCTTTCACAAAGAAAAAAGTTTTCCAGTGTAAGCTAATAGCAGTCAGTGTCCTTAAAGCGGGTGTGTCAGGCCTTGCTTTAGCGTGTGCCCTGCAGACCTCTGCCAGTGTATTTTGACAGTTGCCACTCATATCTGGTGTCTCTGTAGCATGCTTTTACAAAGAAAAATAGTTTTCCAGTGTAAGCTAATAGCAGTCAGTGTACTTAAAACGGGTGTTTCAGGCCTTCAGCGTGTGCCCTGCAGACCCCTGCCAGTGTACTTTGACAGTTGCAACTTATATCTGGTGTCTCTATAGCGTGCTTTTACAAAGAAATTTTTTTTCCATTGTAAGCTAATAGCAGTCAGTGTCCTTAAAGCGGGTGTTTCAGGCCTTCAGCGTGTGCCCTGCAGACCCCTGCCAGTGTACTTTGACAGTTGCCACTCATATCTGGTGTCTCCATAGCGTGCTTTCACAAATAAAAAAAGTTTTCCAAAGTAAGCTAGTAGCAGTCAGTGTCCTTAAAGCGGGTGTTTCAGGCCTTCAGCGTGTGCCCTGCAGGCCCCTGCCAGTGTACTTTGACAGTTGCCACTCATATCTGGTGTCTCTGTAGCGTGCTTTTACAAAGAAAAAATGTTTTCCATTGTTAGCTAATAGCAGTCAGTGTCCTTAAAGCGGGTGTTTCCTGCCTTCAGCATGCGCCCTGCAGACCCCTGCCAGTGTACTTTGACAGTTTCCACTCATATCTGGTGTCTCTGTAGCGTGCTTTTGCAAAGCAAAAAAGTTTTCCAGTGTAAGCTAATAGCAGTCAGTGTACTTAAAATGGGTGTTTCAGGCCTTCAGCGTGTGCCCTGCAGACCCCTGCCAGTGTACTTTGACAGTTGCCACTTATATCTGGTGTCTCTATAGCGTGCTTTTACAAAGAATTTTTTTTCCATTGTAAGCTAATAGCAGTCAGTGTCCTTAAAGCGGGTGTTTCAGGCCTTCAGTGTGTGCCCTGCAGACCCCCTCCAGTGTACTTTGACAGTTGCCACTCATATCTGGTGTCTCTGTAGCGTGCTTTTACATAGCAAAAAAGTTTTCCAGTGTAAGCTAATAGCGGGTATTTCAGGCCTTCAGCATGTGCCCTGCAGACCCCTGCCAGTGTCCTTTGACAGTGTCCTTTGTCAGTGTCCTTAAAGCGGGTGTTTCAGGCCTTCCTTTAGCGTGTGCTCTGCAGACCCCCTCCAGTGTACTTTGACAGTTGCCACTCATATCTGGTGTCTCTGTAGCGTGCTTTTACAAATCAAAAAAGTTTTCCAGTGTAAGCTAATAGCAGTCAGAGTCCTTAAAGCGGGTGTTTCAGTCCTTCAGCATGTGCCCTGCAGACCCCTGCCAGTGTACTTTGACAGTTGCCACTCATATCTGGTGTCTCTGTAGCGTGCTTTTTCAAAGAAAAAAGTTTTCCAGTGTTAGCTAATAGCAGTCAGTGTCCTTAAAGCGGGTGTGTCAGGCCTTCCTTCAGCGTGTGCTCTGCAGACCCCTGCCAGTGTACTTTGACAGTTGCCACTCATATCTGGTGTCTCTGTAGCGTGCTTTTTCAAAGAAAAAAAGTTTTCCAGTGTTAGCTAATAGCAGTCAGTGTCCTTAAAGCGGGTGTTTCTGGCCTTCAGCGTGTGCTTTGCAGTCCCCTGCCAGTGTACTTTGACAGTTGCCACTCATATCTGGTGTCTCTGTAGCGTGCTTTTACAAGGCAAAAAAGTTTTCCAGTGTAAGCTAATAGCAGTCAGTGTCCTTAAAGCGGGTATTTCAGGCCTTCAGCATGTGCCCTGCAGACCCCTGCCAGTGTACTTTGACAGTTGCCACTCATATCTGGTGTCTCTATAGCGTGCTTTCACAAAGAAAAAAAGTTTTCCAGTGTAAGGTAATAGCAGTCACTGTCCTTAAAGCGGGTATTTCAGGCCTTCAGCATGTGCCCTGCAGACCCCTGCCAGTGTACTTTGACAGTTGCCACTCATATCTGGTGTCTCTGTAGCGTGCTTTTACAAAGCAAAAAAGTTTTCCAGTGTAAGCTAATAGCAGTCAGTGTCCTTAAAGCGGGTGATTTAGGCCTTCAGCGTGTGCCCTGCAGACCCCTGCCAGTGTACTTTGACAGTTGCCACTCATATCTGGTGTCTCTGTAGCGTGCTTTTACAAAGCAAAAAATGTTTTCCAGTGTAAGCTAATAGCAGTCAGTGTACTTAAAACGGGTGTTTCAGGCCTTCAGCGTGTGCCCTGCAGACCCCTGCCAGTGTACTTTGACAGTTGCCACTCATATCTGGTGTCTCTGTAGCGTGCTTTTACAAAGCAAAAAAGTTTTCCAGTGTAAGCTAATAGCAGTCAGTGTCCTTAAAGCGGGTGTTTCAGGCCTTCAGCGTGTGCCCTGCAGACCCCTGCCAGTGTACTTTGACAGTTGCCACTCATATCTGGTGTCTCTGTAGCGTGCTTTTACAAAGCAAAAAAGTTTTCCAGTGTTAGCTAATAGCAGTCAGTGTCCTTAAAGCGGGTGTGTCAGGCCTTCCTTTAGCGTGTGCTCTGCAGACCCCCTCCAGTGTACTTTGACAGTTGCCACTCATATCTGGTGTCTCTGTAGCGTGGTTTTACAAAGCAAAAAAGTTTTCCAGTGTAAGCTAATAGCAGTCAGTGTCCTTAAAGCGGGCGGATGTTTCAGGCCTTTAGCGTGTGCCCTGCAGACCCCTGCCAGTGTACTTTGACAGTTGCCACTCATATCTGGTGTCTCTGTAGCGTGCTTTTACAAAGCAAAAAATGTTTTCCAGTGTAAGCTAATAGCAGTCAGTGTACTTAAAACGGGTGTTTCAGGCCTTCAGCGTGTGCCCTGCAGACCCCTGCCAGTGTACTTTGACAGTTGCCACTCATATCTGGTGTCTCCATAGCGTGTTTTCACAAATAAAAAATGTTTTCCAGTGTAAGCTAATAGCAGTTAGTGTCCTTAAAGCGGGTGTTTCAGGCCTTCAGCGTGTGCCCTGCAGACCCCTGCCAGTGTACTTTGACAGTTGCCACTCATATCTGGTGTCTCTGTAGCGTGCTTTTACAAAGAAAAAATGTTTTCCATTGTTAGCTAATAGCAGTCAGTGTCCTTAAAGCGGGTGTTTCCTGCCTTCGGCATGCACCCTGCAGACCCCTGCCAGTGTACTTTGACAGTTGCCACTCATATCTGGTGTCTCTGTAGCGTGCTTTTACAAAGCAAAAAAGTTTTCCAGTGTAAGCTAATAGCAGTCAGTGTCCTTAAAGCGGGTGTGTCTGGCCTTCAGCGTGTGTCCTGCAGACCCCTGCCAGTGTACTTTGACAGTTGCAACTTATATCTGGTGTCTCTATAGCGTGCTTTTACAAAGAAAAAAAGTTTTCCAGTGTAAGCTAATAGCAGTCAGTGTACTTAAAACGGGTGTTTCAGGCCTTCAGCGTGTGCCCTGCAGACCCCTGCCAGTGTACTTTGACAGTTGCCACTCATATCTGGTGTCTCTATAGCGTGCTTTCACAAAGAAAAAAAGTTTTCCAGTGTAAGTTAATAGCAGTCAGTGTCCTTAAAGCGGGTGTGTCAGGCCTTCCTTCAGCGTGTGCCCTGCAGACCCCTGCCAGTGTACTTTGACAGTTGCCTCTCATATCTGGTGTATCTGTAGCGTGCTTTTACAAAGAAAAAATGTTTTCCATTGTTAGCTAATAGCAGTCAGTGTCCTTAAAGCGGGTGTTTCATGCCTTCAGCGTGTTCCCTGCAGACCCCTGCCAGTGTACTTTGACAGTTGCCACTCATATCTGGTATCTCTGTAGCGTGCTTTTACAAAGAATTTTTTTTTCCATTGTAAGCTAATAGCAGTCAGTTTTCTTAAAGCGGGTGTTTCATGCCTTCAGCGTGTGCCCTGCAGACCCCTGCCAGTGTACTTTGACAGTTGGCACTCATATCTGGTGTCTCTGTAGCGTGCTTTTACAAAGCAAAAAAGTTTTCCAGTGTAAGCTAATAGCAGTCAGTGTCCTTAAAGCGGGTGTGTCAGGCCTTCCTTCAGCGTGTGCCCTGCAGACCCCTGCCAGTGTACTTTGACAGTTGCCACTCATATCTGGTGTATCTGTAGCGTGCTTTTACAAAGAAAAAATGTTTTCCATTGTTAGCTAATAGCAGTCAGTGTCCTTAAAGCGGGTGTTTCATGCCTTCAGCGTGTACCCTGCAGACCCCTGCCCGTGTACTTTGACAGTTGCCACTCATATCTGTTGTCTCTGTAGCGTGCTTTTACAAAGCAAAAAAGCCTGTCCTGAGTCTGGCTTCTGCGCAAGCCCCATTGTTGCTTGATTATTGCCATTGCCTTTTTCTGTCGAATTCAAAAATAAAGAATTTAAAAAAAAAAACCGAAGGTTGGCAGTGGTATGAACTATTTACTTGCTTCCTATAGTATGCTATCTAATTAGAACTTTAAGTGCAACTTCAACTCCCTAATAATTATTACCTCAAAATTGAATGTATATATCATTGATGAAGAATAAAGTATATGATTAGTGAAAAGAAAAAGAAGATGAACTTTGCATATTGTTTTAATAGTTCTTACTGCTTCTATTTTACAAGAATTTATTAATGAAATATACTGATTTGAAAATAATATATGCTTGTTCCCGTTTTTTATATGAATTTGTAAACATATACAACTATATTCCACTCTGAAAAACGCCGGTCCGGAAAGCCTATTAAAAGAACGAGTGAACTGCATGGTGGAATGCAAAGAAGTGACGTATCGGCGAAACCGGAAATGACGCGACAGAACACAAACCCGTAAGTAAATAGGAAAAAAAAAGGCTTGAAAGACAGGGCGTCACCGTTTCTATGGTGATTGCATGCGAAAACACAAGCCTGGACACCAATTATTTGCCCCTTAGAGGGGTACATATAGCAGGGGAAGCCTGCACGGCGAAACGCGTTCTGGAGAGACTGTGAGACTTTTGGATTTTTTGCCAATTTAATATTGTTTTATATATATAGATATTTTTTTTTTATATCTTTACTGTTATAATAAAGTAAACTATATTTTTACACTATTTTTAAAAGGTGTGTGGTCCTTAACCACACAGGCGTTTGGATTAGAGCCGACCTGGATGTCTCTAAGCTTGTGAGTACCCTATCTCAAATAATTCTCACATTAAAGAATTACAAGCAGTGACACGTTGCAGGACAGCAGGGAGGAGAGGTATATCTTACATAGTTACATAGTTAGATAGCTGAAAAGAGACTTGCGTCCATCAAGTTCAGCCTTCCTCACACCTGTTTTTTGCTGTTGATCCAAAAGGCAAAAAAAAAAAAAAAAAAAAACCCAGTTTGAAGCACAATTTTGCAACAAGCTAGGACAAAAAATTCCTTCTTGACCCCAGAATGGCAGTCAGATTTATCCTTGAATAAAGCAGTTATTACCCTACATTGAAAGATTATATCCTTGAATATTCTGTCTTTGCAAGTATGCATCTAGTAGCTGTTTGAACATCTGTATGGACTCTGATAAAACCACTTCTTCAGGCAGAGAATTCCACATCCTGATTGTTCTTACAGTAAAAAACCCTTTCCTTTGCCTTAGACGAAATCTTCTTTCTTCCAGTCTAAACGCATGGCCTCGTGTCCTATGTAAAGTCCGGTTTGTGAATAGATTTCCACACAATGGTTTGTATTGGCCCCGAATATATTTGTATAATGTTATCATATCCCCTCTCAGGCGACGTTTTTCTAAACTAAATAGGTTTAAATTTGTTAACCTTTCTTCATAGCTGATATGTTCCATTCCTTTTATTAATTTTGTAGCCCGCCTCTGCACTTTTTCTAGTGCCATGATATCCCTCTTTAGAACAGGTGCCCAAAATTGCACAGCATATTCAATATGTGGTCTTACCAGTGATTTATAGAGAGGCAAAATGATATTCTCGTCCCGAGAATTAATGCCCTTTTTCATGCATGACAATACCCTACTGGCCTTGGCCACTGCTGATTGACATTGCACATTGTTGCATAGTTTGTTGTCTATAACAATTCCCAAGTCCTTTTCGTGTGTTGTTATCCCTAATTCGCTTCCATTAAGGGTATACGTTGCTTGTGTATTCTTTACGCCGAAGTGCATAACTTTGCATTTTTCAACATTAAATTTCATCTGCCATTTGAGTGCCCAGTCCTCCAGTCTATCTAAATCCTTCTGCAGCAAAGTAATATCTTGCTCACATTGTATTATTTTACAAAGTTTTGTGTCATCTGCAAACACTGAAACATGACTTTCAATGCTGTCTTCAAGATCATTTATAAAAATGTTAAATAGAAGGGGTCCCAGAACAGACCCCTGAGGGACACCACTTGCCACCTCTGTCCAGCTTGAAAATTTACCATTAACGACAACTCTTTGTATTCTGTTTTTAAGCCAATGTTCTACCCAAGAACAAGCATTTTCATCGAGACCGATTTCCTTGAGTTTGAACACTAATCTTTTGTGTGGAACTGTATCAAATGCCTTGGCAAAATCCAAATAGATCACATCCACTGCAACACCCTGATCTATACTTCTACTTACTTCTTCGTAGAACGCAATCAAGTTAGTTTGACATGACCTGTGCTTCATAAAACCGTGCTGATTTTTGCTGATAACCATATTCTTCTCAAGGAATTCTTGAATATTATCCCTTAATAACCTTTCAAATATTTTACCAGCCACAGAAGTTAAGCTCACAGGTCTATAATTTCCAGGCAAGGATTTTGAACCCTTTTTGAATATAGGAACCACATCTGCCTTCCTCCAATCCTCCGGAACACTTCCTGAAAGAAAAGAATCTTGAAAGATTAAAAACAGAGGTTCACTTATTTCTACACTTAGTTCCTTAAGTACACGTGGATGGATACCGTCAGGCCCTGGAGCTTTGTTTATATTAACTTTCTTTAGTTGCTGCAGCACATTGTCTTGAGTTAACCAATTACAATTATTCTGCAAGTTTTTAGTAGCAATCATTTGCACATCTATTGCCATGGGTTCTTCTTTAATATATACGGAGGAGAAATAGTTATTTAGAATTCCTGCCTTTTCTTGGTCTTCATTAACTAACACCCCCGTTTCAGTTTTAAGTGTACCTATACTTTCATTTTTGGGTTTTTTGGAATTTATGTACTTAAAAAATGCTTTGGGGTTGGTTTTGCTCTCTTTAGCTATCATTTTTTCATTTTGAAGTTTAGCAAGTTTAATTGCCTTTTTGCACGCATTATTTGCTTTCTTATATCTTTTATAAGATGCATCTGATTTGTCTGATTTAAATGCTTTAAATGCCCTTTTCTTATTTTTAATCTCTTGTTTTACTTCTCTACTAAGCCACATTGGTTTTAATTTGTTTCTTTTATACTTATTTCCCAATGGTACATACTGAGAAATGTACCTTTCTAATATTTGTTGGAAGATGATCCATTTATCCTCAGTGTTCTTTTCACTAAAGAGTTTATGCCAGTCAATATATTGTAAAGCTTCCCTTATCTTATTGAAATTGGCCTTTTTAAAATTATATGTTTTAGTATACTCCATGTGCTTTTGTTTTTTTGAGTTTATTTCAAAGGACA
This sequence comes from Pelobates fuscus, assembly GCF_036172605.1. NCBI lineage: Eukaryota > Metazoa > Chordata > Amphibia > Anura > Pelobatidae > Pelobates > Pelobates fuscus. Next base: position 278,103,927 of record NC_086318.1, on the reverse strand, counting down.
CTATATTGTGATCACTATTTCCCAAGTGCTCACCTACTTGAATGTTGGTCAAAAGATCAACGTTGTTTGTTAAAACCAGGTCCAGACAAGCGTCCATTCTAGTTGGTGCTTGTACAAGTTGTGACATGAAGTTGTCATTTAACAAGTTTAAAAACCTAATTCCCTTTGCTGAGCTACTAGTCCCTATGTCCCAATTTATGTCTGGGTAATTAAAATCTCCAATAATTAAAGTGTTACCAAGATTTGCAGCTTTCTCAATTTGCTCAAACAGCTGTTGTTCCTCGTCAATATTAACATTAGGTGGTTTATAACATATCCCAACCAATAGTTGGTTTCCCTTCTTTTCCCCCAAGCAGATATTTACCCATAAATCTTCCACATTTTCCTCATCGCATTCAATTTGCTTAAGATTTGGCTTTAAATCATGGTTGACATACAAACATACCCCACCACCCTTCTTGTTTTTCCTATCCTTCCTAAATAATGTGTACCCATTTAAGTTAACTGCCCAGTCATGTGTCTCATCCCACCATGTTTCAGTTATGCCTATTATATCATATTGTTTAGTGTATGCTAATGCCTCTAGTTCCCCCATTTTGTTATTTAGGCTCCTTGCATTAGTAAGCATACATTTAATATCATGCGTCTCTTGTTTATTTTGTGAATTACCAACATTACATAGCTTCTCTGTTCTGAGCTTGCCCCTCCCCCCCTCTCCACCCTCCTTATACTGTTCTAAAGTCCATCTCCTTTCTGTCCTATCTCCATTTTGTAGATTGCTATGACCCTCCCCCCCTACTACTAGTTTAAAATCTCCTCCAACCTTCTAGCCATCCTATCCCCCAGCACTGCAGACCCCCTTCCGTTTAGGTGCAATCCATCACTACTATATAGGTTGTACCCAATCGCAAAGTCGGCCCAGTGCTCTAAAAACCCAAAACCCTCCTTCCTGCACCAAGACTTCAGCCACGCATTAACCTCTCTAATCTCCCGCTGCCTTTCCACTGTAGCACGTGGCACAGGTAATATCTCAGAGAATACCACCTTGGAGGTCCTTTTCTTGAGTTTGCTACCTAATTCCCTGAAATCATTCTTTAGGACCTTCCATCTTCCTCTTACTTTGTCATTGGTACCAATATGGACCATGACCGCTGGGTCATCCCCAGCCCCTCCCAATAATCCATCCACTCTGTCAGCAACATGCCGGACCCGAGCACCGGGGAGACAGCAAACTGTCCGGTTGAGCCGATCAGAGTGGCAGATTGCCCTATCTGCTCTCCTAATGATAGAGTCCCCTACCACCACAACCTGTCTTGCCTTCCTTACATTTTGATCCCCACCCGTACTAGAGGGGCTGTCACCTCGGCTGTTAGAAGTAACAGCTTCCTCTAATACAGCTACTCCTGAGCTGATGCTCCCAACATCTTCCCTCAAACGGGCAGTTATCTGAGTGTCATCAGCGTACAGGTGGTAGTGAAATCCAAAAGAGGCAATACGTTTTCCAAGCGAGGCAGTATAAAGAGAAAATAGAAGGGGACCAAGGACAGAGCCTTGGGGAACTCCAACCGAGACAGGACGAGGGGAGGAGGTATCCTTGGAAAATAGGAGATAGGATGAAAACCAAGAGAGGACAGAGTCACAGAGACCGAGCGATTGAAGAGTTTGAAGGAGGAGAGCATGATCAACGGTGTCAAAGGCAGCAGAGAGGTCAAGGAGAATTAATATGGAGTAGTGACCTTTGGATTTAGCGGAGATTAGGTCATTTGTCACTTTGATAAGAGCGGTTTCAGTAGAGTGGAGAGAGCGGAAGCCAGACTGAAGAGGGTCAAGGAGAGAGTTGGAATTAAGGAAGTGAGAAACACGGGTAAAGACAAGTCTTTCCAAAAGCATTGATGTGAAAGGGAGCAGGGATATGGGATAGTTAGAGGGGGATGATGGGTCAAGAGATGTTTTTTTCAGGATAGGCAATACAGTGGCATGTTTAAGGTCAGCAGGAACAGTGCCAGAAGAGAGAGAGCAGTTAAAGATGTGTGTTAGGGTAGGCACAAGACAAGGGGAGAGAGATCTGATGAGGTGAGATGGGACAGGATCGAGCGGGCAAGTGGTGGGGCGAGAGGAACGGAGAAGCGCAGCCACCTCTTGTTCAGTAGCCGGGGAGAAAGTCTGGAGGGTAGGGAAAGCATGATTTACGTGTGGTTGAGAGAGAGAATGGCAAGGAGGGGATAATTGTTTCCTTAGCTGTTCAATCTTGTCAGTAAAGTAACATGCAAAGCTATCAGCTGTAAGGTTAGTTTGGGGGGTGGCCACAGCAGGGCAGAGAAGGGAATTAAAGGTGTCAAAGAGAAGTCTGGGATTGCGGGAGCATGAACTAATGAGAGAGGAAAAGTAGGACTGTTTGGCGAGGGAAAGGGCTGCGCTGTATGAAAGCAACATGAATCTGTAATGGAGAAAGTCTGCCTGGGTTCGGGACTTCCTCCAGGAACATTCAGCACAACGGGAGCAACTCTGCAGACAGCATGTTAATTTATTATGCCAAGGTTGGGGTCGTGTCCTCCTCGGGGTGCATGTTTGGAGTGGGGCTGCAGTGTTCAAGGCAGATGTGAGGGTAGTGTTATATGTGGAGATGGCCAGTGAGGGACAGGAGAGGGAAGGGATGGATAGCAGTTGTGAATCAATGTCAGCTAACAGCTGCTGGAGGTCAATAGAGTTAAGGTTCCTCCTGAGTTGAGGGGGGTTAGGCTGAGGTTGTTGGGTGAGGGGGTAATTGAAAGCAAACGATAAGAGATGGTGATCAGAGAGAGGAAATGGGGTGTTGCAGATATTAGATAATGTACATGAATAAGAGAAAATAAGGTCAAGGGTATTGCCAGCTACATGAGTGGGAGAATTAGCCCACTGCAATAGTCTAAGGAAGGAAGTCATTGGAAGTAGTTTAGAGGCTGCTGGGGTTAAAGGTGGGTTAATGGGAATATTGAAGTCTCCAAGAATTAGGGATGGAATGTTGGAAGAGAGGAAGTAGGGTAGCCAGGCAGCAAAGTGGTCAAGGAAGAGGAGAGGGGAACCAGGGGGACGATAGATAACGGCAATGTTAGCAGAGAAGGGTTTGAAAAGGAGAATAGAATGAATTTCAAATGATGAGAAGGAGAGAGAAGGGGGGTGGGCAGGGTTTTAAAGGAGCAGTGGGGTGAGAGAAGAAAACCTACACCGCCACCTTTAATCTCTGCTTGTCTTGGATTGTGGGTAAAGTGAAGACCACCAAAGGATAGTGAGGCAGGGGTAGCAGTATCTGAGGGAGAGAGTCATGTTTCTGTTAGTGCAAGTAGGTTTAGGGAGTGTGAGATAAATAGGTCATGGATGGAAGTAGATTTAAAGGTGCTACACACAGAGCGTGCATTCCAGAGGGCAGCTTTAAAAGAGGAATTATAGTGAGAATTACATGGAATGGTTATTAGGTTGCTGTGGTTTCTGGTGTTTGTACCAGGTGGCTGAGTAGTGGAGGGACCAGGGTTTGGAGAGACATCACCTGCTGCTCAGATTTAAATGTTGGGGATGAGAGCTTGTATTTAAGGTATTTAGGAGGGGTGTGTGGAGAAAGACTGGATAAATATGAGTAAAGTGCATGTGATGAATACGGAGATGAGGGGAGCAGAGAGGGAGCAATGAAGATGGTGTTAGCAGGAACAGGTAGGTAAAATGATAGAGAGATTTTAATGAAGAGGGAAGTTAGAGAGAAAGTGAAAATAGAAGTGAGAACATTAGTAGGAGAGTAGGTGCTGTGTTTTTAAGAGCTGTGGTTGGGAGGATTAAGGGTTAAAGAGGTATTGTGAGAGTATAGCTATTTTGGGTGTGGAGGGCTTGGTGGACATAATTGGTTTAACAGAAAAGCTAGGTAATTTGAGCTATCTATAAATGTAATGATTACCATGGGGAGGGTGGAGTGTGGGGGAGGGTGGGTGGGAAGCGATCATCCAGAAATGCTACCTCTGCTTATGGCAAGTCCTGCAGGGTTGTGTTCTGGGAGTCCTGAGTGCAGCTGTTTCAATATTGTATGGGGCCCAGGCTATAAAGGAGAGAATCTGGGGTTAGATAAAGCAGATTGTGGGTGGAGAATCATTGGGGTGTTAAAAACAAAATCAAGGAAAAAGCAGATGAAAGGGAATTTGAATTTAAGGATATATGAGGGAATGACATATCATTTTGTTCAGGAGAAACAGGGCTTTCATTTCACATCATATATTTAGATATGAAACATAAATGTATAGGACTAAAAATGTGAGAAATTAAGTAATGTTATGTACTTAGTTCTTTGTTGCATTTTAACAGTGTGTCATAATACAGTTGGCTTTTACTGCAATAAAATACTCAGATGCAGTGGTGTATCTTGGTTTTGTGCTGCCCTAGGCAGAACAAAATTCAGACCCCCCCGCGCGCCACCCCAACCCTTCCCCCCTGCCCCGCCTTCTAAATACACACACACATTCACTGACAGATATGCATACACTAACTAACAGAAACACACACACTCACACACACTAACAGACACACACACTAACAGACACACACAGTCAGACACACACACACACACTAACAGACACACACACACACTGACACACACAGACACTTTCATGAACACTCACTTTTTTTTAATTTAACCCCCCCAGCCTCCTTACCTTTGCTGGTCGGGTGGGCGGCTCTGGAGAGGGAGCACTTTCCCCTGAGCGCTCTGCTCAGCTCCCTCGCGCGCCGCAGAGTGATGGCGGGAGCCGGAATATGATGTAAGGCTAACAAGGCATTTGACCAGGCATTTGGGGGCGGCTTTTTTGCCGCCCCCTGGAAAATGCTGCCCAAGGCAAATGCCTTGTTTGCCTCATGGCTATAACGTCCCTGCTCAGATGTGTGTTCAGTAATGTCTATATAAGGAAGATAATGCGTGCAAAAAGGCGATTAGATTTGCTGAACTTCAAAATGAAATGAATTTTATGGTGTTTTGGAAAGTTACAGGGTCAAATTTGAAGCTTGCCAATTTCCTTATTTACTCAATTACATTTGCCAGATTGACTATGTTGCCTTTGAGACCGTATCGCAGACTAGGGTATTCAAAATGAGCTATGTCCTCTTTTTTTTTTTTTTTAGTAGCCATTTAGTCACAAACCATGGCCCAAGTTAGTGTTCATATTAGTTTTTTCATTTTTTACACAAAAACTGCACTTTCACTGATATCGTTGTGATACGTTTTACTGTTTTTTTTTTTTTTTATTCTTTACTTTGTAATTTTACATTAACATGCACATAGCACATATACAAACATTTTAAGTATGAACTATAAGAGGGTACAAAAAGAGAAAATGGAAGGGTTAGCACTTGTTTTGTCATATTAGTTGATACAATATCTTGATTGATCATGCAGGTGTTGTAGCGGAGGGCAGTATTAGAGTCCACGATCTCCGCTGGTTTCACTGCTGAAAAGTAATGCAAGTCCCCAAATGCTCCCAATAACCGGACGAAACACAGTTTGGGAGTCAACTAACTCGCTTTATTCACAAGATGGCATATTTAAGCAGTTCCCCATGCAAGGGGTTTCCTTACAGACAATTCAGGGGATTTCTCCCATCAGACATTGTAATTCTCCCAACAGGCACTGCTGCACGAGAGTGATACTCCCACCAAGATGGACGCTTAAGTGGATTATCTCCTCGTGCAGCAGAACCGACAATTTACTTTAAAATACATATTTTGTATAATATTCGGTACATTGAGACAACCGAACGTTCGGTGGATAGCTGGGGGTCTGAGCGCACCTTTTTTGAGAATACCGCTCAGATCCCAGCTGAAATGACCGAACGCCGCAACAAATACTGTTCTGCATAGAAGTTCCCCTCAATCTGTCGATTACCTTTAGGGGAACTTTTCTACCGAAAACCGGGCTCCCGAACGGCCTGGAAGTGCAGCGGTGTTCGCATCATCGAGTAGCCGTTTTTAGTTCCAGGCGCTCGATGACCAAACACCGCTGCAAAATAGACGAACCAAGATGGCCGACCGCCGCATGGTCGGTAGCCGAACGACGGCCACCCAGGAGGGTCTATAATTACCGATTGCAACATTGTTGCAACCGGTTAACAAGCGGCTATCTAGGCTGTTTGCCAAACGAATCCGGGCCCCCTTGATAGATCACACATTTATGGTCATAAATGTGTGATCTATCAAGGGGGCCCGGATTCGTTTGGCGAACAGCCTAGATAGCCGCTGTTCGCCGAACGAAGTACTTGGATGCTGGTAGCTTACGGCTGCCAGCATGCGAATTACCATAGCAAAATACACACATAGCAAGTTATACATAGCACACAGTACAGCCTACAGACAACCTTCTCCAATTATAGTCCAGAAGTGGCTAGGTTTGCCACAGGTGTAACAGCATATATTTATACATCATATTTTGCTTGGTTGGTGTATGCCCTTAGTCAGGTAACAAAACAAGGGGGGACAAACAGGAGGATAGAGGAGTGAGTGGGCAGGTGCTATAAATAGTGGATGTACTTCAAATGATGTTTATAGAGGGGGCTCAAATTTGAAGTCCCGGGCTGTGTTATGTGTCATAAGTTTCTATAGTGACCAGCGCTCTCTTGTTTTGTTTTTGATGGAGTGTTCTATCACTCCCTTTGGGGTGCAACCATGGCTGGCCAATGTGCTAACATTTTGGATTGCCGTGATGATTAATTTATATGTGGTCATGTCCCCCAGAGGGTTATAGAAGGGGAAATAAGAGAGAGCACAAGGAGGGGAGAAACGGAGAGGAAGAAGTGAGAGAACAGAAAGAAAAAAAATTATACGAAAAGGGTATAAGTAGGAGAAGGTATAGCAGCAAATTTTATTTCTGGCGCTTGTTCCTTCTACTGGCACTCACTGAGACCTGGCTATCCCCCTCTGATAACGCTACGTTTCTATATGTTTTGGGTTTTGGTGGACTACAATTCTCCCACACTCCCAGACTTGACTGTAAAGGAGCAGTGTAGGAATCCTTCTCTCCCTTCAATGTCCCTTTCAACCTATGCTCCCTGCCCTTTCCTTTACTTCCTTTGAAGTTCACACTGTCCGCCTTTTTAAGCCCACTCCTTTAAGAATCGCTATCATCTATCGCACCCCCTCCCCTCCCCCCCCCCCCCCGGTCATCCTAGGTCATCCACACTTTTCTTGCTGGCTACCTAATTTTCTCCTCTAGCACTCCCTCCCTCATACTTGAGGACTTTAACATCCCAATCAACACCTCAACTGCCCTGATGCCTCCCGTCTGCTCTCTGTAACCTCCTCCTTTGGCCGCAGTTGTCTACTTCAGCAACTCATACAGCAGGAAACACTCTTGAACTCATCTTCACTAATCTCTGTACCACCTCTAATCTCTCCACTGTTCCATTTTCTTTGTCTGACCACCATCTGCTAACATTTGACATCAGCATACCCCGTACCCAAATTTCATCACCCTCAACTCTCCAATCTCGCAGAAACCTCAACTGCCTTGATCTCCAGCATTTCTCCACCAAACTCTCCCTTTACCCATCTCAAATCTAACTTGCCCTAACTCTGCAACCTCACTCTACAACTCAACTCTCTCCTCTCAACTCGACATTATGGCACCTCCTACAATTAATTGCAGCAAGCGCCCCCAATTATAACCCTGGCACACCAAGCTGACCCGTTACCTCCAAAAAGAACTGCCGAATGCTGCTGGAGAAAGTCTCACTTTGCATCTGTCTTCCTCCATTATAAATTGCTCCTACAGCCTGGCTCTTTCCGATGAAAAAGTAAATGACTTTAACACTCTCATAAGTACACTGTCCCATCAACCCAAACACCTATTTCACACTTTTGATGCTCTTCTTAGCCCTTTTACTCCCCCTACTTCTACCAACTTGTCCACCACAAACTTTGCATCTCACTTCACTGAGAAGATCTCTACAATCAGAGAAGAGATTGCTAATTTCTCTCCTTCCCCTACCAATACATCACCCAACCCCACTCCTTCCACTCATTCTGCTCTGCTCCACTCCTCCCGCCCCACCACCACCAGCTGAAACGACACACTCCAAACCCCCTCCGACTACCCCACACAATCTCCACTCCCCCCTCAGCCATGCTGCTGGACTTTCCCACAATACAGGTGACCATACGACGGCACACCCCAAGGAGCGCCGTAATGGCCAACCCACGAGACAGAACCTACAAACTCCGTGATCACAAGGGAGAACTCTCGGCACCCTGGAGCTGAGGCCTACCGACAGTGGGCATCGGCTGATCGGCTTAACGAACAGACTAGCAGGGAGGTAGACTAGCTCAGTAGCCAGTCAGTTGACCTGTGAAACCTGTTGTAGACAAGCCCCCTCTATCTAGGGGTCCGAGACTCTTAAGCTGGATATATATGCATTGTTTGACTCAGTAAACGAGGCAGCCTGGAGCCTAGACATGTCTCATTTAGAATTCTATTGTTACATATTACTTGACAGGCCCCATAGGAAGTCTAGCATATTATAACCTTCACTAATTGCTATACCAAACCCTGTGTGATTTTTCTATACGTAATTTAACCAGAGACCGCTTAAGTCACTCTAAATTACGCTTGCTTCATGATAACATATGCCTGTTTTGACACGTGTTTTATCTGACCAACTCCTGATCTTATCATAGGGGAGACGGCAACTTAACGGCTTTATCGGCGAAGCTTACGCTCTAAGTGCCCAACAGCATACTAACCACATATGCCGATGTACTCAGTGTTAAGCACCAATTATCTTGTTTTGTTTTATCTCCTTTTAATTAATCATATTTTGACAACTTAACCATTTAGGCAATCATGAGATTCGAAGTGAAAGCTGTCTTCCCTACTTACCATATTTCTAAGCCTAACCTCGTTTTATACACGTTCGACCTAGCTTGCTTCAAATGTATACACTGTTTTTATTAGTCGGTAATCATATAGGCTTTTCGTGCAAAGCTGTTTTTTTCTCTCTAATAATGTAAACTGTGCACTGACTCTTGTTACACAATTAGCATGTACTTAATTCAACACCCTTGTTTATATTATGATTGTACAGTTCAGGTTTTTCCTTCTTTGTCGCTCCTCTGAAAACTCTTCCCTGACATGTGCATCTTACTCACTTATACTAAACGAGAACATAAACTGTTAAAATATAGATCTCATTAACTTAAAAATTTGTGCTATTTTACATATGCCATGATGATGTCTTTCTCTACTGTCATTATTGTACTTGCCCATGCTGTCGTGGCTGTACAAGCTCTTTTGTTATAACATGCACAACAAAAATAAAGAATAAAAAAAATTAAAAAAAAAACAGAACTTCTGGTCTTTCCTCCCTCAAGTGTTACTACTCCCGTGTCTGTCTGTCTCCAAGTCAACGGCGCTACCATCACCTGAACCTCGCAGGCTCGCTGCCTTGGTGTTCTTTTTTACTCCAACCTCTCCACCCCTCATGTCCAATCAATCGCCAAATCCTATTGCATCCATCTCAAAACCATAGCACGCATCCGCCCCTATTTAACCCCGGAGGCGGCTAAGGTCCATGCTCTTGTTCTCTCTCGCCTTGACTACTGCAATACCCTTCTCAGTGGTCTTACATGTTCCCAGATTGCACTGCTGCAATCCATAATGAATGCGGCGGCGAGTCTGTCAGTCCCTACATTGGCTTCCAGTTAAATATAGGTTTCAATTTAAAATTCGGGTGCTTGCTTACAAATCCCTACATAATGCTGCTTCAACCTACCTATCCTCCCTAATACACAAGTATGTCCCATCTAGGCCCCTACGCTCTGCCAAAGACCTACATATATACTCTGTCCGTACTCCTATCTCTAATGCTCACCTCCAGGATTTCTCCAGGATTGCTGCACCACTTCTGTGGAACTCCCTTCCCTTCTCTGTAAGACTTTCACCCAGTCTCCACTCATTCAAAAAATAATTGAAAACTCACTTCTTCAAGAAAGCATATCAATTAAACTGTTAGCAGGTTTTTATCCCCCACCCCCCCATGAGTCCTCTCCTGCAACTGTCAAAAATCACCTACTAAGCCCTCAGTGAATACTTTTCTAACAACCTATTTCGTACCCCTACTTTTACCCTCTGTGTCCCTATAGCCCACTCCCTCTAGAATGTAAACACATTGAGCAGAGCCCTCCACCTCTCTGTTCCTGTACGTCCAGTTGTCTGGTTACAATTACATTTAAACATGTCCACCCATTGTACAGCGCTATGGAATCTGATGGCACTATAAAAATAATAAAATAATAATAATATATACAGCAGCTGAACCTTCCCAAACCAGAGTCTCTTCTTTCTGGTCGTTGATACAAATAGAACGGGCAATGAAGGGAAGCAGAGCTTTACAAATAAAATCCTTGTGTGGAATCCAATGGAGCCAATATAAAAGAGAAAATAAAATGGGACAGGAATTCTAATATAGTGTATTATGTCTATAAAAGCAGAGGCAAAATATAAAGAAAAATATACTCACACTTTTCTGGAGCTAAAGATCAGCTCCAGATCACAGCGTATGGACGGTACAATCCCCGTCTATGGATGTCAGGATGGTCCTGATGCCCTCTGGTATCGTATCCTTATACCAATAATCCACGTGGTGTATCCAGGATGATGCTCTAGTGATATGCAGAGGATATAAAAGAACCGGAATAGTGCTTTCTGTATTAATAAAGCAAATAAAATAAAGAAGGAAATATGCTCACAATGGATGAGCAGATAGGGACTGCTCAGTCCTTAACAGCATAGGCGGTTTGTCCCCCATCCGGGAATGTGAGATACAACTTCTCCAATAAAAGATGTTCAGTGGAGGTCCGAAGGTAAAATACAGATTAATTTTATTAAATAAAATGAAAAGAAAATAAGTTGCAAACTAATGCGTTTCACCTATACAAAAGGTTTTTTCAAAGTGTTACAGAGTAGGGGACCTTCACTCTTAAATAGCTGTAAAGTAAAAATAAAAAACGGTCAGTTTTCCAAAACCCTGTGGGTGGTACTAATGTGTATATAATAACAATAAACCCACAGCTCTGTCTGTTCACTGTTTGACCCTCAACACGGAGCTTTGTCTCATTCTTGGGGGGATTTATTGTATGCTGTTCCAGTTCGACTGCTAGGAGTGTAAACCGTTCGTATGGTTTTTCCATTTCGGCTGTTTACAGCATTCGTATGGTTCCGGTTCAGCTGTTTACGGCATTCATATGCTTGTCCGGTTCGGTGTGTTCGGTGGAAGATCTACTAAACGGCTGTTAACCCCTTTTATGCCTGGGGGGCCATTACACCTGTCATATTAAATCAATCTCCTGACATGCAGTCTCCACTCTTTCCCTAGACAATTGACACCGACTCCAGAAATCGATTGAAGACATGGAGCAAACACCCGAGCTTGGCAATAGAGCAATAAGGCATGAAAATAAAGTGTACGGTTAATGAGAAAACTAACGGGAGTGTAAATCCTAAACCTAAGCTCAGATAAACAGCAGCAACTTGTTGACACCACATGTAAAATTTTCATGTTTGGAAGAATTTGGAAGAATTTATTAACAAAAAATATTTTGTTGGTCAAAGTGTTCAACCAGGCGGGGCCGAACCGCAGAGCTGAGCAGCAGCAGCCATTAACAGCTCCTGCATCAAACCAAAAGCCAGACCGGGACCACCAAGCGATGGGGGAAATCGGGACAAACAATATGATACATTACAAGCGACGATCGACCCGACCCACGCCACTCGCACCGGTGAGGCCTACTAGCTTGGCGGGAGAAGCGGAGAGACAACCAACTCAGGGCCCTCGTTCCCCCCCTCTGGACCGGCGGGGGATATCCCGGTCCTACCCCACATGCCCAACCGGCCACACAAGGCCCGAGCGTCGGGACCACGGAGTCCGGGGAACGCAGACGGAGCCTACAAAATGGCGGATGGCACATGCTCCACTGCCGAGCACACGATCAAGAGGGAAACGGAGCTACGGTACGACCGCATATTCAGGGCGACCTGGGAGAAGCTGCAGGCTCTACTGTGGTCCCAGCAAGCGGAATCCTCATCTGGTAGGACGCTGCAAGGACTGAAGCGTATGGGCACAGCGACAAAGGGGACTAACCCCACTCTTAAAATGGACACTCACGAGAAAGGGTCCGGCCCACCACTGCCCAAACGGAGCGACGCCGCACCTAAACCCAAACCCCACCAAGCTAAGGGGACTCCCACTGCACAACACCACAGCCAGCCTCGATGCAAAGCGATGACCCAACGAAGATCCAAAAGGGGCAAAGCCCACCCAGGCAGACTAAAGGGATGGCAGACAGTCAAGCCTGCACTGACAAACACCGCCACACGGCCACAGCATCGCTCAGCGCAACTTACAGCCAGGACCCCAGGAGGCTTACCAGGCAAGTCTGTAGCCTCCACGGCCGCTTCTTTCCCCTGCACACCCAGACCGCGGAGCAAGGAGCCCAGACACCCGTAGCAGGGAACAGCACAGCCCCAAAGAGGCATCGGGTGAGCCAGCAAGAACGCGCCGTAAGCAGAGTTCCGCGACCGGGAAACCAAAGAGGTCACATGGGGCCGCACAGAAAACACTGAAGTCGGGGGGAATTGATCTTCTGAAAAGATAAAAAAAGAGGAAAAAAAAACCCGGCCAAAGAGGGACTTTACTGTATTATAGTGACCCACACTAGATAGACGCAAGTTTGATATGCCTACATTATTATTATTATTTTTTTTGTATCATTCCTTTTATTCTGCTTTTTTACTAATTATCTCCTCTGCTTGAGCAGCACTCAGCAAGCATGATTAAGCAGCCGGAGATAGACCAGTTGCATGCTCCAGTGAATCCACGTTTTACTAAACATGTGCAAAGATTCAGCTACGCCAAAGCTTGTTTTCTATCTATCTAACAATTAGCAAAGTCATTTAGCCATAACAAATGATTTACAGTTCGATGTATATACCTAGCTTGTTCGCCACTGTATCAATCTGTGTGTATTAACCTATAACATACAAAACGCAAGTACTAACGTCAACAGGTACACATGTATTAGCTGAATGTTGCCACTAGCGTTGTACTACATTACCTGTACTATCTATATTGTCTCTAATCTAATTCACGCATGAACCAAACCTGTTTGCATGATATACTCACATTACAACTGATGCTTTAACGTTAAACTCAGCTGGATAAAATATAAAAATTGTGCCAGTTAATCGTATACCCCGCATGTTAATCGTGGGAATTTCCTGAGGATTGCTTTTGGGGCACCTCAAGCTTACCTGTCTTATTTAAGTGCACTACAAAAATAAAGAATTAAAAAAAAAAAAAAAAAAAAAAAGTGTTCAACCAAACTATTTTAACCCCTTAACCCCATTGTGACAAAACCCCTGCTTGTGAATACTAGGACCATTTTATTTTGTCTGCTGTTCGTGTAATTAGGCCTATTTCGTTCCTTTCTTAAAATCGAACAAACTACCGAACAGCCAGACCACACACAATGGGAGTGTGCAGCTCATTAGTCACCCAGAAGCTGTGGTTAACCACAACTATTTGACGAATGGCTGGGTGGTCGACGTTCATTTGAATGAACACGTGGCGGCGGCCATTTTAAACTGATGAATGTGTTTGGTCATCGACCGCGTGGAACTATTTTTGGCCACAATTTCACACAAACGATTTCTTTCGTCTCCAGACTCTTTAGATCCATGGCAACTTGACTGTGTTTGTGGGATCTGAGCGATGTTCGGCTATATTGAGTGCTCAAACCCAAGCTATCTGGGGATAGGTCGGATGTGGGGGTTCCGTTCGGTAAAAGAAAAGTAATGTATTTTCTTGTATTTTGTTACTTTTGTAAAATGGAAATATTTTCTCTACCTGGAGATGATTAGGTTTTCTCCGGACACTTAACCCAATTATCTCCAGGATAGAGAGGAGGGATTACTGTTTATGTGGGGGGGGGTTTATATTGTACTATAAAATGACTGGTTACTGTGTATCCCTTGCTGGAGGACTTGGAGGGCCAAGCTGTGGCCGTCATTAAACAGATCGTTTTACCCCTTCATGAAGTCTCGACTCATGTTTGGGGGATTGAGAGCTGCTCTACTTCAGCTGGGATTTTGGGAGAAGCTGCAAGAATCTTTCCTACAGGGATAATAGGATTCGCTACACCCATAAACAGTAAAACCTATCACAACAATGATATTGTCAGTGAAAGTGATTTTTTTTTTTTTTCACACACAAACGGCACTTTCACTGATGATATCATTGTTGAGATATGTTTCACTGTTTTGAAATACTAGTATTTGTGTTCAGCAAAGTCTCCTGAGTATAAGTCCCCATGTACAGGTCTTATAGTGTTTTTGAAAGTTACATGGTCAAATATAAGGCTTGCATTTCTGTTTTTTTCATATTGAAATTGTCACATTGGTTAAGTTTCCTTTGACAGCGTATGAAGGAGAATTACCCCCATGATGGCATACGGCTTTTAACCCCTTTTATGCCTGGGAGTGCCGTTACATACCCCATTTGCAATACCCTGGATTGTCTTCTTTTGCAAATGGGGTATGTAACGGCACTCCCAGGCATAAAAGGGGTTAAAAGCCGTTTAGGAGATATTTCCTTCCAGATATACAGGCAGCTACTGTAGACACCAATCCACCGAACAGGAGAAGCATATGAATGCCGTAAACAGCCGAACTGGAATCATACGAATGCTGTAAACAGCCGAATAGGAAAAACCATACGAATAGGTTTACACTCCTAGCAGTCGAACTGGAACACCATACAATAAATCCCCCGCCAAGAACGAGACAAGGCTCCATTTTGAGGGTCAAGCAGGAACAGACAGAGCTGTGGGTTTATTGTTCTTATATACACTTTAGTACCACCCACAGAGTTTTGGAAAACAACCAATAAACACATACAATACACTCAGACACTCCCAAACAACATCCTCCCCTCTGCTTGTGATACAATTACATTACACAATGGGTAATGTAATTATCACAGGCAGAGAAATACATTTTCAGAATCAGCATACTCCAAATACAAACATACGTCACAATCATACAAATTGATCCAGTGGTTAAAAAGATAGATCGTAGTCCTTTGTGACCAAATGAAGCATGGCTTTTCTGCCCAAAACCAGTTCCACAGAGTCTAATATCCTGGAGATAATTGGGAAGTAATCCAATTATCTCCAAGGACAGAGGCAAAACTCCATTGAACACATGGCAGCAAAAGACAATAAAATACATAAAAATATATAACTGCAGCCATTGCATAAAACAGGTACATTCAACATATCCCCAGATAGCGTAGATCTGAGTGCACATTACTACTGAAACACTTCTGCTGAACAGGGGCCTGTCAGGTGCTGTGACCGCGACCGGGCTCCTGTAGTATCGGCAGGCTGGGAGTGACAGCTTGTCACTTCCTTCCAGCGTCTTGTAGGGAGACAGCACGGGAGGGAGAGGAGGCAGCTGCAGAGACAGCATGAGGGGAGAAGGAACTGTGTCCACCACCAGAATGCCGTCATTGCAGAGCTCAGCAGCGTGGCATTTTTTTTGTGTGTCTGCCTCTGACAACAGCGATGCCATTTGCAACCTGTGCCAAAAGAAGCTGAGTCGTGGGAAGTCCAACACCCACCTAGGTACAACTGCTTTGCGTAGGCACATGATCTCATATCACAGACGCCTATGGGATCAACACATGAGTACAATCAGCACGCCTACTCTAAACCGCCATCCTCCTTCTGGTCCAGCATCTTCAGCCACGTCAACCACTGCTGTCCTCCTTGCCCCCTCTCAACCATCCGCCACTCCGTCTCCCTCCTTGAGCAGTTCCCGCTCATCTGCCCACAGTCATGTGTCTGTCAAGGACATGTTTGAGCGTAAGAAGCCAATGTCACAAAGTCACCCCCTTGCCCAGCGTCTGACAGCTGGCTTGTCCGAACTATTAGCCCGCCAGATTTTACCATACAAGCTGGTGGAGTCTGAGGGCAGGTATATCACCTACACTGCGCATTGGGTAAAACTGCTAACGGCTGACAAGCATGGAATTGCGTGGCATTGCAGAGGAGTTGGTGACACCGCCACGACTTTCAGGCAGTCCTGCTGCCACCTCTTCTACTCCTCCTACTCCATCCTCTTCCATAACCTCCTCGGCTGAGTCCTCTTCTGCTGCTGCGTCTTGCTCCACATCAACGGCACCCCCCGAGCTCCCCAGGTACTATTCCACATCCAGGATACGGCAGTCTGGGTTTGACTTGCTTGAAAGCAGAGAGTCACACCGGACAAGCACTCCTGTCCGCCCTGAATGCACAGGTGGAAAAGTGGCTGACTCCGCAGCAACTGGATATCGGCAAAGTGGTTTGTGACAACGGAACAAATTTGTTAGCGGCATTGAAGTTAGGCAAGTTGGCACATGTGGCTTACACAGGCTTACAGGATGTCCTGAAGCAGGCCAGGAAGGTGTGTGGCCATATCAGGCGTTCCTACACGGCCATGGCTCACTTTGCCGATATCCAGCGGCGAAACAACATGCCAGTGAGGCGCTTGATTTGCGACAGCCCGACACGTTGGAATTCAACACTCCTAATGTTCGACCGCCTGCTCCAACAAGAAAAAGCTGTTAATGAATATTTGTATGACCGGGGTGCTAGGACAGCCTCTGGGGAGCTGGGCATTTTTTTGCCATGTTACTGGATGTTCATGCGCAATGCCTGTAGGCTCATGCGTCCTTTTGAGGAGGTGACAAACCTAGTCAGTCGCACCGAAGGCACCATCAGCGACATCATACCATTTTTCTTCCTGGAGCGTGCCCTGCGAAGAGTGCTGGATCAGGCCGTAGATCAGCATAAAGAGGAAGAGCTGTGGTCACCATCACCACCAGAAACAGCCTTATCAGCATCGCTTGCTGGACCTGCGGCAACGCTGGAAGAGGATTGTGAGGAAGAGGAGTCGGAGGTGGAATGTGGCTTTGAGGAGGACCAACCACAACAGGCATCCCAGGGTGCTCGTTGTCACCTATCTGGTACCCGTGGTGTTGTACGTGGCTGGGGGGAAGAACATACCTTCATTGACATCAGTGAGGAGGAGGAACGGGAAATGAGCAGCTCGGCATCCAACCTTGTGCAAATGGGGTCTTTCATGCTGTCATGCCTGTTGAGGGACCCTTATACGCTACTAGACCCCCGGTATAAGCAGAAAGTGGCGGACCCACGACCAAGCCGGCAAGGACAGGATGCTTTAAAGACGTGTTGTTGATGGAGGACATGCGGACCTTTTTAAGTCCTACGCATCGCCACAGCCCTTCGGGATCCACCCTCAGAGAGCGACTCGACCGACAGGTAGCAGACTACCTCGCCTTAACTGCAGATATCGACACTCTGAGGAGCGATGAACTCCTTGACTACTGGGTGTGCAGGCTTGACCTGTGGCCTGAGCTATCCCAATTTGCAATAGAACTTCTGGCCTGCCCCGCTTCAAGTGTCCTGTCAGAAAGGACCTTCAGTGCCGCAGGAGGTATTGTCACTGAGAAGAGAAGTCGCCTAGGTCAAAAAAGTCTAGATTACCTCACCTTTATTAAGATGAATGAGGGATGGATCCCGAAGGGACTGACACTGGGCGATACATTCGATTAAAAAAGGCCTGATGAGATGAGCTGCATTGGGCTAAAAATGGTCCACACGCTGCTGTATTTTAGCTCTGAATGCTGGTTGACTTGCGTGACTTATCCGCCACCAACTAGGGTTCAAGCCGCCATGTTTTAGGGCACTTTCTGCCTGTGAAACAAACATCAATTTTTCTGGCCGCTGCTACAGCAGCGGCTGCAACATTACCAAATTTTTCAGGCATGTGTACATGCCTAATTTTTAGGCCCACTGGTGCAGCACTGTGGCTTCAAAAACCAAACCAAAAAAAAGGCACATAGTTACCCTATGTAGGGGGAACAGTCCCTATTCTGCTCTGTGTCAGTGTGTATCATGGTCTCTGAGGACGGGGAACAGTCTCTATTCTGCTCTTGCATTTCTATTTCTTCTTAGATAACAAAAAAATTCTGAGACGACGTTGGCAGGGCTATTCACTTGTGTGATCTGTCATGAATTGTCATTTGAATGTTAATTTGAACTGTGGGGCACTGAACTTTAATCTGACAATTTTAATCTGACAATTTTTATTTTATCAGAGAACTTGTTCGGGATACAGAAAGGAAAAAAGGGAGG
This sequence comes from Pelobates fuscus, assembly GCF_036172605.1. Lineage (NCBI taxonomy): Eukaryota > Metazoa > Chordata > Amphibia > Anura > Pelobatidae > Pelobates > Pelobates fuscus. The sequence continues at coordinate 278,085,675 of NC_086318.1, read as the reverse complement.
GTAAGCGTAACCGATGTTGAGCAAACTGGTTATTCATTCTCGTGGGAGTTTTTCCGCTGCCCTTGTGCCTTCGGTCTAGTACCATGTCAGGGTTGTCTTTCTCTCCTAAACCTGGGTTTGGTCCGGGAAGGGGGAAACCTGGGTACAGGCTACGGTAGGGGAAGAAGAACGGGGGAAATAGACGTCGGAAGCCCCTCATCTCCCTTTGTCTCCTTCTTAGTTAGCACGCTGTGTGCGGTCACCGGGTCTATTCCCTTATCTAACTACTTAACTATGTACAATGTGGGTGTTTGTTCCGTTATGCCCTGTAGATTGTTTAACCTCAGCTTGGTATACCTCAATGTTGGCTGTTGTACCATGGTGTTTGGAGTCGTTGTCTCTCTGCGTCAGAGTAGTTAGGTCTTAGGTGTGGTACTATTCATCCTTCGTGTATATATATATATATATATATGATATGTTATTGTTCTAACACGACCCCCTCCTCCTCCAGCCGCCATGTTTTAGGGCAATTTCTGCCTGTGAAACAAACATCAATTTTTCTGGCCGCTGCTACAGCAGCGGCTGCAACAATACCAAATTTTTCAGGCATGTGTACTAATTTTTAGGCAGCACTGTGGCTTCAAAAACCAAACCAAAAATTTAAATCCTCCAAGATGGCACCAATATACCAGTGGTCTAAGCATCTTCCCACCTTGGCCTAAAAAGGGGAGGTGATTCAACAATTAAAAATCTCTGCCATTTACACGTCCACTGATAGGAGACGCGGAAGGTATTAAACTGATATGAACAATACTCCACTCCTATCAGTAGGTCCGTCCCACTGTGATTTATGGCCCCCACCCACCGCTCCCCCCAGTGTGTATCAGGGGCTTTGAGGACAGGTGTCAATCCATACCTGCCAAGTGACCCTATGTAGGGGGAACAGTCTCTATTCTGCTCTGTGTCAGTGTGTATCAGGGATCATTAGGATAGGTGTCAATCCATATCTGCCAAGTGACCCTATGTAGCACCCCTTCCCACAGCACCCCTACCCTCCCTACCCACAGCACCCTACCCCACACACACTGCCGCTATCCCTCCACACAACACCACTCACACACACACAGCACTACACATAAACACATACACTGTACCCCTCAATGCAGTGTGTGTGTGTTCAGCAGTCTTTATTTATTCAGCAGTGTGTGTGTATTCAGCTGACTGCGTGTGTGTATTCAGCAGACTGTGTGCGTGTGTTCAGCAGACTGCGTGCGTGTATTCAGCAGACTGTGTACTCAGCAGTGTGTGTGTGTAATGGTATTTATTAATTAATGACTTTTTGTCATAAAAAAGCATAATGAGTTTAATGCTTTAGACGCACCACTAGATGTCAGTAAAGCATAATGAGCTTAATGCTTTAGAGGCACCACTAGGGGTCAGTGTGCTAACTCATGTGCTTCTGGAAGTGACATCACAGGCCAGCCTACTTACTGGATAAAACCAAATAGTAGGAGGAACTCTTGCTCTTGTCTTTTGCTTGCATGGATTGAAAATGTAGCTGACTGTATAGCTCCAGCCAAACAGGCTGGAGCCGTGTAAGTAATCTATTATAACAGCTAGCAACTGTTATAGCCTTTTGTTTGTAGTTTTGTATTGTGTAATTATTGTGGTAAATTGACATTCTGCTAGCATTTGTTTAATTGTTATTATAATTATATTAAATATACATTTAATACTACAATGTTTTGTGTATTTCCTATTATATATTCGACCATAATACCGAACTCTAAAAAATATTAAAGTTGTTATTTGTTGCTTAATTATTATATATTAATTAATATTCATATTTAAGTCACAACTTTAACACTTGGCGACGAAGATATGGGATTATGCTGGAATATTAGGGAAAATACAAAAGTTATGCATTTTGTTTAATAAATAGAGTCAATTGTCTGTCTGTATAGAAGTGAATAAATTGATGATCTGGTTTTAATGGAATGAATACTGATAGCAAATAGGGATTAGATATTTGTTTTTAATGTATCTTGCTGTAGAACATAGTGATGAATTATTGTGTTGCTTGTTACCAATCTTTGGTCATTTTTATATAGAAAAAATATACTTTACTCTTTGTCTGACCATGTGGATTTTAATCCACCATTGACCACATGGTGTGAATGAGTTGAGGCCTAGTTTCATTGTTTTCTACCATTTGCATAGGAAAAGACTTTTCACTAAACTAGTTCACCAGGTTTTATTGCTAAATTTGACCCTGTTTGTTTGTGTACTAATTTACATTTGTTTGGCATTCATGGATTTGTCTAGTTGAAAAGAGATTTAGACAAAATTTATTAAATTTAGTAGTTAAGAAAAAGATATGTTTAGTCAAGCAGATTCAGTGAATAATAGATTTATGTGTGCGTATACACAGAATATTAGTATAAATATGTATATGATTTTGACTCATGAAGGAGAGACCACCTTTTTAACAGCTGTGTGACCATGCTTTTCAGCTACAGCTGGGGGAGAATGTCCTTGTTGGGGGTGGGTAGTCTTGCCTGTATGAGAAAAAATAAACTGCATTGTTTTGTAAATGTAATTGCCTTTGTGGAGTGTTTTTCAGCTTTATTATCCAGGACTAAGGAATTACTGGACATATGATGGAATTTCAGGAACTGGTAACAAATGAACTGAAAAAATGGTAAAATAATTCCTTTGTCCTATTTAGTCTGAATATTTTAACAAGTTAGCATTTTTAACAAAGTGTATGGGCTCAGATTAAGATTTATATTATTTTAGAAGCCATCTATAACTGATTTTAATATTTCCATGCTTTGAATTAGGGTGTATCTGCCTAGCGGGTGAACCTCCATAACGTGGGCTGTGATTTTAGTTACAGTAGCGGGTGGGGAACCTGAGCTAGGGGGTATTTAAACGTGTCCGGATAAGGGGGAGCATACCCAATAGTTGTTGTGCAGTTCTATCCTGTATTATTATATTTTGAAACCCTGTATTACTTATAAGTAGCGTTTTGTAACTTATTTGTAATTGTTTATATATATTGCTCTGGGAAAGGGATAGGCTAAATCTCTGAGAGACCAGGAAATATATTTAAAAAAGGGCGTATTACACTAGTGGTAGGGCGGCCTATCATGACCATAGAGACCCTTGGTGACTAGTTTTTGTTGTATATTGCCCTGGGAAGGGGATACGCTATTTAATAGAAATTCCTGAGAGACCAGGAAATATACAATAAGTGATACGTGAGTGTACTGGTTAAATTGCAGACATATTGGCCCAGAACCTTTAATCGAGCCGGAAAAGAGGCTGCTGTATGTTTGCTCCTCTATAATTTTGCGGGGGCGGTCACCCCCATGCGGAAAGCCACTGCCATCACAGGATGGTTAGTTGTGCAGGCCCTTAGCCGCGAGGTGCAAGCATGTCCGTGGAAAGGCTAGAAATTAATAGGGAGTCACTCATAGCTGTCAGAAGTGTTGAACTTTGAGACATATTGACCTATATCCTTTCAGAGGCGGAAGAGGTGTTGTGGTTCACTCCTCTATAATTTAACCAAAGGGTGGAGAGTTATTAAACATGTTTAGGTTGGCTAGAAATGTGTTTCCTGAATTGCAGAGAAGATGCAGAAAGCAGCTATTAGCTTATTGTTTTTTTTAAGAGCCTTGTAAAAATTAAGAAAGTTATCTTGTTGAAAAAAAAAATATTTATCAAATGAAAAGCTGAAGGAGTGTGTTTACATGTCTGTGTGTGTGTGTATATATATATATATATATATATATTCTAAGTAAAATATTTGTAGTATACGCTATAAGTGACTAGGAAAGTAATCCTGATCTGTTTTCTAACCTTTTCAGATGTAGCAGAAACCAGAGGTGGACATTGGAACACAGATAGAATATCAGATGGAGACCAGTGTCTAAATGTTGACCTTTGATGAGCTATTGAATGTTTTATTTTATTGTCTATTTAACATGTCTATGCTATGATTTTGTGCATACTATTCTCTTATTTCTAGTGATTGTATTGCAATTGAAACCCTTATGTATTATTGTTGTATGTATGTATGCTTGCCTGGGAAAGGGGGGAATTGACCCATAGGGACCAGGGGGTATTTTTGTGTAAACCGAACTGGGGTGGGAGGGCTCTAACGAGGGAACCCCATTGTCCAGTAGGTGCTTGATTTGTGTCTGTGTAAAGTGATTTGAGTGGTTGCAGTTAAAAAACAAAAACAAACAAAAAACGGAAGAGTGATAAGAGGGATAAGAGAAAGTAGGCATTTTGGGTTATCTATACATGTTTAAATAGAAGGGTGGTAAATAGGAATGTAATTGTTTTGGTTAATGTTTAGATTAAATTGGTTAAATACAGCAGTGATAACGAGTGTTTAGATTAAATTGGTAAATGCAGCAGTAATAACGAGTGTTTGGGTTAAATTGGTAGATACAGCAGTGATATTGTGTTTTTATCTCTGAATCAGGAGTGTGCTGGATGTGAAGAGAGGTGTGTAGGTATTTATCCAAACGCCATAGGGAAAAATATGGTTAAGACACCACAATCAAATGGTACTTGTGATGATTGGCACAGTTATTTGCCATTTATGTTTGTGTTCGTCATTGCCTGTGTTTTCATTCAAGAACTTTCAAGCAAGGATATTTTAAGAAGAAGCACTGGACACTATGCTCAACTGTTGCTGTAAGGAGAAAAAATATTGCAGCTAAGAGTGGTGAGAGTCGGAACAAAATGCATCAGGAGCAGGAAACTGTTACGTCAAGGTGGTTAATGGTATAAAGAAAGAAAAAACAAAACAATGTGACCACAAACACACAAAAGTCCTTGATCACATGAACTGTTATGAGAAGAAATACTGAAGCTGCGAGTGATGGGAGTAGGCAAAATAATACAGCCAGAGCAGGATACTGTGACAATTGACCACAAACACACAGAAGTCCCTGCACACATGAACTGTAAATACAAAAATCCTACGTCCTTGTTTGCTCAAATTATTTCATTCATCCCTGTCTCTATGCGTATGTTCTATGAGACTGTCGAAGAATAGAGTATCCAGTTTCCAGGACTAATGTTTGTGAAAATTCCAGGCACACAGACCAGCCAGAGGCTACAGAAATCGAGTCGGTCGGTGCCATGATTCATAGGTGTTATGAGTTTGTGGTGTCTAATACTATATTAAGCTCCAAAACACATCCTCACATGAACACAATATCATTGGTTAATCTAATAAAACATGGTTTGAGTTGTTCATTATTATAAGGGTGGGTATGTGCCTACTTTAGGCCAAGGTTTCCCAACTGGTAATGCATGTGCTCAATGGTGAACATTTATATAAGAAATAAAATGTGAATGGGTAATAATTAATGGGTAAATGGGTATCGTTCTTCAAAAGGTGGGTTTTGTTGTAGGGCAGGTACTGTTAAAATAGGGTAGATTCAAGATGTACGGGTTTATAATGTTTGTTTTATGACATAAGTCAAAGGGTGGTTTGTAATGGTATTTATTAATTAATGACTTTTTGTCATAAAAAAGCATAATGAGTTTAATGCTTTAGACGCACCACTAGATGTCAGTAAAGCATAATGAGCTTAATGCTTTAGAGGCACCACTAGGGGTCAGTGTGCTAACTCATGTGCTTCTGGAAGTGACATCACAGGCCAGCCTACTTACTGGATAAAACCAAATAGTAGGAGGAACTCTTGCTCTTGTCTTTTGCTTGCATGGATTGAAAATGTAGCTGACTGTATAGCTCCAGCCAAACAGGCTGGAGCCGTGTAAGTAATCTATTATAACAGCTAGCAACTGTTATAGCCTTTTGTTTGTAGTTTTGTATTGTGTAATTATTGTGGTAAATTGACATTCTGCTAGCATTTGTTTAATTGTTATTATAATTATATTAAATATACATTTAATACTACAATGTTTTGTGTATTTCCTATTATATATTCGACCATAATACCGAACTCTAAAAAATATTAAAGTTGTTATTTGTTGCTTAATTATTATATATTAATTAATATTCATATTTAAGTCACGACTTTAACACTGTGTACTCAGCAGTGGGTGTATTCAGCAGTGTGCGTGTACTCAGTGGACTGTGTGCGTGTTTGTGTGTGTATTTAGCAGTCTGTGTGTCGGTGTGTGTATGTATTAAGCAGTTGGTGTGTGTGAATGTGTTCAGCAGTCTGTGTGTATGTATTGCATTTGTTTGAGATACTAATAAATATAAGCTTAATTTATATAATTATTTAAAATTTGTATAATTTAGCTCTCTGTTGTGAGAGAAAGTTAACTGTACGAGTAGTTTTTTCTAAACGTAAACCTCAGTATTCAGGTTTAATTGCCATGTTGGCACTTTGAGGGAAAAAAAGTTGGCATGTATTGCGGTTTGGGCACTCGGGCTCAAAAAGGTTCGCCATCACTGCACTAGATAGATCATTTGGATGTGTTAGTTTGAGACTACATTTGTAATCAGTTACCTTCATGCCTGGCCTCCAATGTCATTAAACCTGAGCAAGGCAACTAACTATGCTGATGCAGATAAATCTGACTTATTGTAATAGTTACATAGTTACATAGTTAGATAGCTGAAAAGAGACTTGCGTCCATCAAGTTCAGCCTTCCTCACACCTGTTTTTTGCTGTTGATCCAAAAGGCAAAAAAAAAAAAAAAAAACCCAGTTTGAAGCACAATTTTGCAACAAGCTAGGACAAAAAATTCCTTCTTGACCCCAGAATGGGAATCAGATTCATCATTGAATCAAGCAGTTATTACCCTACATTGAAAGATTATATCCTTGAATATTCTGTCTTTGCAAGTATGCATCTAGTAGCTGTTTGAACATCTGTATGGACTCTGATAAAACCACTTCTTCAGGCAGAGAATTCCACATCCTGATTGTTCTTACAGTAAAAAAACCTTTCCTTTGCCTTAGACGAAATCTTCTTTCTTCCAGTCTAAACGCATGGCCTCGTGTCCTATGTAAAGTCCGGTTTGTGAATAGATTTCCACACAATGGTTTGTATTGGCCCCGAATATATTTGTATAATGTTATCATATCCCCTCTCAGGCGACGCTTTTCTAAGCTAAATAGGTTTTAGTTTAATTTGTTAACCTTTCTTCATAGCTGATATGTTCCATTCCTTTTATTAATTTTGTAGCCCGCCTCTGCACTTTTTCTAGTGCCATGATATCCTTCTTTAGAACAGGTGCCCAAAATTGCACAGCATATTCAATATGTGGTCTTACCAGTGATTTATAGAGAGGCAAAATTATATTCTCGTCCCGAGAATGAATGCCCTTTTTCATGCATGACAATACCTTACTGGCCTTGGCCACTGCTGATTGACATTGCACATTATTGCATAGTTTGTTATCTATAACAATTCCCAAGTCCTTTTCGTGTGTTGTTATCCCTAATTCACTTCCATTAAGGGTATACGTTGCTTGTGTATTCTTTACGCCGAAGTGCATAACTTTGCATTTTTCAACATTAAATTTCATCTGCCATTTGAGTGCCCAGTTCTCCAGTCTATCTAAATCCTTCTGCAGCAAAGTAATATCTTGCTCACATTGTATTTTTTTTACAAAGTTTTGTGTCATCTGCAAACACTGAAACATGACTTTCAATGCTGTCTTCAAAACGACAACTCTTTGTATTCTGTTTTTAAGCCAATGTTCTACCCAAGAACAAGCATTTTCATCGAGACCGATTTCCTTGAGTTTGAACACTAATCTTTTGTGTGGAACTGTATCAAATGCCTTGGCAAAATCCAAATAGATCACATCCACTGCAACACCCTGATCTATACTTCTACTTACTTCTTCGTAGAACGCAATCAAGTTAGTTTGACATGACCTGTGCTTCATAAAACCGTGCTGATTTTTGCTGATAACCATATTCTTCTCAAGGAATTCTTGAATATTATCCCTTAATAACCTTTCAAATATTTTACCAACAGAAGTTAAGCTCACAGGTCTATAATTTCCAGGCAAGGATTTTGAATATAGGAACCACATCTGCCTTCCTCCAATCCTCCGGAACACTTCCTGAAAGAAAAGAATCTTGAAAGATTAAAAACAGAGGTTCACTTATTTCTACACTTAGTTCCTTAAGTACACGTGGATGGATACCGTCAGGCCCTGGAGCTTTGTTTATATTAACTTTCTTTAGTTGCTGCAGCACATTGTCGTGAGTTAACCAATTACAATTATTCTGCAAGTTTTTAGTAGCAATCATTTGCACATCTATTGCCATGGGTTCTTCTTTAATATATGTAATGTTTTATTTTTCCTCTGTGGGACAAAGGGTGTGAGGTTTCTTTATTAATTTAATTTGATTGTGATTTGGACAAGCCTCTCTATGGTGATATCTAGTGTAGCTTCAAATGATTCTTTTAAATCTATTTTTTGTATTGATAATGTCTAGCTGGAGTTATTATTATTACGTATTGCTGTGTTAAGATGTTGTGATCTATTTACATATCCAAGAATTTGTGTTATTGCATTACCTCCTCTGCTGGATATCCATTCCTTGTGAAGGTTCTGTGTTTGTAGGGTTTATCGGTGCGGCTATTGCCGTGGATCTTGTCTGTTATTCTATTGTGTTCGGTCTCATCCCCTACTTCCCGTCTGTGTCTGCACATGTTGTCGGTCTGTAACCTTCTGGGGTGTAGTCGGGCTAACCGGTCCCTTTGTTGGCTGGTCTATGCCGGTCGGGTCTCATTTCCCTTGTCTTCCCTGGCTCTGTTATCTGTTTCGGTTTCTCCATTTTATTTTCCTGTAATTTGTCTGTTGACAGTGTATTGTGAGTTTCTGGTCTGTTGTGTCCTATTAGTTGCATTTGACAAGCTTTAACCTTGGGGATAGTGGGGACGGGTAATATTGCGCGGGTGAGGGTGAGGGGGTGGGGAGGGAGTGGCAGTAGTGGGTGGTCGGTATCTGCCGGAGACTCTGTTGAAAGTATTCCTTTGCCGTCTCTAGGATCCAGTGTGTCCATATGTCTGTGTATTTCGTGGGGGTTGCCGAGGCTGTCATGTTCAGCTCCTCTATAGATCTGAGCTCCTCCATCTGGTCGAACCAGGCTTTAAGAGGGGGGGTTATCTTTTGTTTCCAAAATTGGGGGAGGAGTTGTTTAGCCACGTTTAGAATTCTAACCGTCATGGATTTCTTATACTTTGTTCTCGGGATGGGTGTATAATGTAGTAGCATTTCAGCCGGTCCCAGGGGAGGGGGCGCGTCAGAGAACTTCTCTAATATCACGTGTATCCTTGTCCAGTAGGGTTTGATCATGTCACATTCCCACCAAATGTGCAATGTAGTGCCGACCTCTCTCTCACATCTCCAGCACATCTCTGTGTGATCTGTGTCGATTTTGTACATTAGGTGTGGTGTTTTATACCAATGTGTCAATAGACAGATGGAATCCCATTCCGCGTCTGTGAATGATCTGTCTAGGGCCGTCTCCCATTTTCCCATGAATAGGGGTTTCTCTGTGGGGGTCCCTGTTTGAAGTGTGGAGTATAATAGGGATATTCCGTGCGGGATTGGGTCCGGGTGTTGGCATAGTTGTTCAAATGTGGTTCGATCTCTATTGAATACTGGTCCCTGTGGCAGGGAAATATTTGGTCAGTTGAGCATATTTGAAGTGGTGCATGAATGTCGGGGGTGTATCTCCCATTAGGTCCATCAGTGGCCTACAGTGGTGTAGGCGTGGTGAGGGGGTTGGGAGGATACCTCTAAATGCTTTTGGATCTAATCCCGGTTGGAAGTCGTCAATATAGGAGTGGGGAAGGGTATGGTGCCAGGTTCCCCGCTCTTGCAGCCCTCCTCCATACGCCTAGTGTGTGTTTCGTGTATATGGACATGCCCTCCCTGCCCTTGGGGTTTCGGCCCCAGGGTAGCTCTGAGATCGGTCTACCAGCCTCCGTCTCCTCTACCGTCTTTCATAGCTTGTGTACTCCCTCTTCCGTCCATTCTACCACCCGCTGGTGGTGTGTGGCCACATAGTAAAGGTGAAAATCTGGGAGGGCTAGACCCCCTCTGTCCTTGGGTTGCATAAATGTGGTTAAACTTATTCGCGGTCTTCGGTTGTTCCATATATAGTGAGTCATTACAGTGTTAAGGGTATTAAAGAGGGTTTTTGGTATCGTTATAGGTATTGCCTGAAAGAGATATAATAGGCGCGGAAGAAAGTTCATCTTAATTACCTGGACTCTTCCCAACCACGATATGTGTGGGAACGACCAGTCTCTCATTTCCCTTTGGAACGTCTGTAGCATGTCTGCAAAGTTTTCTCGGAACAGATCTCCGCTCTTTTGGGTCAGCCAGATTCCCAAGTATCTGATCCGATGGTCGGACCATTGGAATGGAAAGCTATGCCGTAGGGGGACGGCACATGCCGACAGAATATTTACATTGAGGATGTATGACTTGGTGTGGTTTATTTTGAGGTCGGATATATGTCCTAACGTCAGAAGGGCCCTCACTATCTTGGGGAGGGAAATCTCTGGGTTTGTCACCACGAACAGCAGGTCGTCCGCAAATGCGGCAACCTTGTGGTGTACGTTGCCGGTCTGTAGGCCAGTGATGTCGTCGTCATGACGGATGTGGATCAGGAATGGCTCCAGGGCCAGCACGAACAGTAGCGGCAACATGGGAAAGCCCTGCCTGGTGCCGTTTCTTATAGGGAATGCATCGGTGAGTGCCCCATTGACCACTACGTGCGCTGTAGGTTCTTGATACAACGCCTCTATCCAGCGTCGTAGGTGCCTTCCCAGCCCTATGTGTTGTAGGGTTTCGAATAGGTAGGTCCATTGAACCCTGTCGAAGGCCTTCTCTGCGTCTGTTGACAGCAGGAGAAGGCCACTCTTGTCCTTGCATTGATCGTGATTATACGTGCTTCGCATTGATCGTGATTATACGTAGGTGTTCTGGTGTCAGTGCCATGTCATTTGGGCAGTGTCCTCGGGGGGGGGGGGGATGTTGAAGGTATGGTATCTGCGGTTGTCTACGTCCAATATCCCCTAGTTTCAGGTGGATGAATTGCAGTCTGGGTGGCCATGTTGCCTGTCAGTCGTTTCTGTGTTAGGATTGTGAGAGGGTGGAGGGGGAGGCGAGGTGAGGAGTGGGTAAAGGTCCTCCCCAGTAGATTGCGTTGTGTCCCCCACCTACCTTCTATATGCCACTGGATGTCTCTAGGCCTTGGTAGCCGATGTGCGGGCCCCCCAATGAGCCAACAAAAAGGGGGTGGGGTATGATGTGTCCCTGTCCCTAGGCCTACCTCCCTTATCTGACTGCTCAGTCGGGGTTATCTTTTGCGGTCTCTTTATACCCACACTCCGTCTCCCCTCCCAGTGGCAGCTTGTTCCTCCAATTGGTAGGACTTGTTGTCCAGGAGTCCTTAGCTCCCCCAATCTCCTGAGTCGGTTGATCGATAGCCCCCCTCCCCGGGTGAGCCCCACCGGCTTCGCCCCCGCTTACTCCCCGGAGATCGTTGCAAATCGGGTAAGCTCCAGCGGCGAGGCCCAGTCTGGGAGCCAGGCCCTCTCCCCCTCCGTCTCCCCACAGGGTTGCCGCTTGTCCCTGGTCTCTACTTGCCTAGAGGGCCCCCGCTCCCCCTCATTCCCCCCCCCCAGACTACCCTCAGATCCCCCTCCCTTCAATGCAGGTGGTGAGGATGTAGGTAGGTAGTTCAGTCCCTGGTTCCGTGTGCCCATCGTTCAGGTACCACATTCCCCCCCCCCAGTCCGCTAATCTGCTCCCCGGCAGATGTCTGTGTGAGGTCGCCCCACAGGTGGTATACTTGCGGTTAGAAAGAGGGTTCGGTGCTTCTGTACCGGGTCCTCCGGACCCATCGTCCTTAATTGCTCAGTCTCTTGGGAGGGACGATGTCTGTGACTTAGGCTTGTGATTCGTGGGCCCCCTGGGGTTCTCGTGGTGCATGAGGCTGTCACATGTTGGCGCTTGACGGGCGGGTGGTCTGTTGTCTCGTCCGTCTTGGTCTAGCTGTCTGCGGAGCTTGATGTTGCATTTCTGGTGGGAAGGTATAGTATGCCAGCGGGTCTGGCCATTTCATTTGTATCGGAGGCAGTTGCAGCTCTTTTTGTAGATCACCCAGATCTCTTTCGGTTTGCACGCTGAAGGGGCCTTTAGGGGTTGTTACCTGTAGGTCCATAGGAAAATTCCAGCGGTATCTTATCTTATTAACTTGTAGGGTCCTGGTAAGAGGGCGCATGGCCCGTCTATAGGCTAGCGTCGCTGGAGATAGATCCGAGTACAGCTGAATATCTGCGCCCCTGTAAATGACTTGCTTGGCGTCTCTCACCTTTTTGAAGATGTCTTCCTTTGTTGGGAAGTGGCTCAAGCAGCATATGACGTCCCTTGGTGGGGACTCAGGTGGCCCTCAGGTGGCCCCCAGTGGGCGTAGGGCTCTATGTGCCCTGTTGAATTCGATGGGTGTGCTTGTTTGCCGTTGCAGGAGAGTGTTAAATAGTTCAGTTAGTGTGTCTGTGATCGCTGCTTGCTGATCCAGGTCCTCCGGTAGGCCTCTGACCCTTATGTTTAATCTTCTTCCTTGGTTGTCCAGATCTTCAACATGTAGTGCCATTTGTCGTAATTGCGCTTCCCGTGCCTGTATGATGTTGGTATTTGCAGACTGTGCCGTTGCCATTGATACCGGAGAAACTGACGGAAGCCAAGCACAGAGAGATGGACACAGGTTTCTTCAGGAAGGAAGAGATTCTTTATTGGATCACCGATCGGGACTCAGAGGGACTAATGTCACCAAAATACAGCAAGTTCTGAGCCCCGGACAATAGTGCAGGCTCCTTATATAGGCATATAACTCCTCCCATATTAAGCTCCACCCGCACATTCTCTTAACCAATCAATACAAATAAGAATTAACTTCCTGTTTGACCGCATGGCTTGTCCAGCACAATGGAGGAGGGGGAATACTATATCCTGTATTCTTGCACATGCTCCGTACACTACTGATCGTATCTTGCCTCGTGCAACCAACTGATCGATACGTCAGCATATGCACGTACACATGCCACGTGGTAACCTCGGCCTACTAAATTTATTTTTACCGAGATTCCACCACATTCCCCCCTTTGATGCCTCTTGATATTTTACAATTACTTGAGGCATCACTTAACCTTGGTTTGCATACACCGCAAGTTACCTTGAACCAGACCAGACTTATCTTATGATGTGAATCTTTTAACACTCATCTTCCTGCATTGGTTCTCCCTGATCTAAAGCCTTATACTTATAAATCGCCATGATCTGTGCAGCAGCCTTCCTCTCTGCTATACTTCCTATCAGGCTTTGCACAGACCTGACTACTAGGGGTATAAGACACGGCAGGAGTAGACACAACATTAAAATTAGTAGGACTCCACCTACCACTGCCTTAAGCCCTCCAAACCACTCATACCAGCTACCAAACCAACTACTTGGATTATACCCTTTCCATACCTGAGTAGGCACATGCGCTAGTTTAACCATATGGCTAGTAAGCTCAGCTATTGCTTGCCCTTCGTCGTCTATTTGAAGACAGCAATTGCTCAGGTTAAACTTCCCACATACACCTCCCTCTACTGCCAAAAGGTAATCCAAGGCTAATCTGTTTTGGTAGACTGCCGTCCTCAACCTGGTGTTATGCTTCGCTAGAAGATTGAGCGCTTGTGATGTCTCATTAGTGATAATCTCAACCACCGCCTGTAACCTTATAATTCGGTTGAGCATATAAATAGGGGTTCTGTAACCAAAAGTACCATCTTCAGCCCACGTGGCTGGCCCATAATAATCTATGATACGCTGGGGAGGCCATTCATTATCTTCCCAGGTGCCTATCTCTATGGGTCCCCTTTTCTTCCTATGATTCACATCATACACTTTAACACCTAAAGTCTCACCTGTTTCAATAGGTAACAAGAAGAAGGATGGTTTGAGCATACCCAACACACATGCCCCTTCCCAGTCCTGTGGCAACTCCGAATAGGCTTTCTTACCACAGATCCAGTACAAATTTGCTGGGGCTCTCCAGGTAGATGTGATGGATAAATCAAACCACACATCCTTTAAATTGGCGTATCTAGCAAACGGGTTTGATGGTTCTGAGACATTTGAAGCCGACCACCAAGTTGTATTCTTTGTATCATCATCATAAGCTTTTTGCCCTAGACAAGTTAATTCTCCTACAGAAGTGTTATACATTATTCCTTTCCTTGCTATGCAAACATAACCTATGATGGAGGTCTTTAATCTCCACTCAGATTTACCTCTAACACTCATATGATAATCGGCTTGTGTAGATATTAGTTGGTCAATTGCCTCAGAACCGGACATTACCTCCTTTGCTTCCCAAGGCCATTGGTCTCCCATGTTAGTACCTCCACACACATAGCAGTTGGTAACATTAAGACTACCGGCAATACTTTCAGCTAAATCGATGAACAGGTTTTTAGCATTATGGGGGATCTTATTATCTATACTCATCTCTTCATAAAAGGAATGGTATACTTGATGAGTTTGGGAGGATACCGTATCAGTCTCTATCCCTATAAACAATAATGTCCCAGGATCTAAACCCGTCCCGTATATCTGAAACCCAAATAAATTGCCATATTTGTCTAAGAACTTGTCGGGGTTATTTATAAGTATATGGATGGGATTACATTCCATAGACCTACAATATGGGCTAGTCGGCAACTTAGTCACTATCATGTCTTTATCTACTGTCTGTCCCCAAGTCGCCCACCCCACACAAGACCAATATGGGCAAAAGTTATAGTCTTTATTTGGGCATCTAGGACTTACATATTTATTTTTACTACTGGGACAAATATATTTATCATTAGACCCATACGTCCTCTCCCATCTAAGATCCCCGCATACATTCCACGGCTTTCTACCACTCGATATCGCTTTACACGCATCAAATAGCAGAACACCCGAAGAATGTACGGATTCTAACACCGTCTTATTAATTAGGGTCCCCTGAGGATCTCCATTCCTGAGAGTCAACCAAATTGTACGAGGTTGATACTCCGGACTGAAGCACTTAGGTTCTCCTACTCCTAAATGGCACACACTATAGTCTATATTTAAGTATCTACATCTCGATACATCTCCTTTACACTCGTATTGTGAATGCCAAATTAGGGTTTGGGAAATATGGTTACCTGTTCTCGTAGTCTTAATGCATACCTCACAGCTAGGAGTGTCGGTACCTCTACCTTCCTGAATATAAAAACACATATAAATAAACAATATCAGAAGCACATCTTTCGCCGTCATCCTCAGTCTTCGTCCGTGCGATGGAACCTCAGCTTCCAGGATGTGAGGGCTGCAGGGAATGGAGTTCTGCTCGTCTTCACAGGTGTCCCTTCGAGACTTTCCTGGCTTATACACTATATGTTGGTAAGAGGACAGGCTTTATTATGGCCTTCTCACTCACACCTGTAACAATAAAATTTGTAATCCACACGATTCCTCGTTACTCCGACTGAGTAGTGCGTTTTAACCGGATCTTGCAGGGATTCTCTGGATCTGCTGTAACTTGCCAAGAATCGACTGCTGCTGGTTTAACCCTGGAGTGATGTATCCACGGAGTCACTTCTGCTACTTTTATCGCTGTAGGGGTAGACAAAAGAACAACATAAGGACCTCTCCACTTGGGCCCTAACGGTACATTATTCCACTCTTTAATCCACACTTGATCTCCTGGATGATAACTATGAACAGGGGGATAAATATTCACAGGTAATCTATCTTGTACCCATTTCTGTACCTCCTCCATAGTCTTACCCAACTCTACAACCTGCTGCCGGGTAATTCCTTCTCCCAACTGACTCAAATCCCCCCTTAAGTTACCAAGTACGGGAGGTGGTCGCCCATACATAATTTCAAAAGGAGAGAGACCCATCCTTCTGGTAGGGGTACTGCGGATTCGCAATAGGGCTATAGGTAAGAGAACGTTCCACTTAAGTTGGGTTTCCTGACACATTTTAGCCAACTGGTTCTTTATAGTTCTATTCATTCTCTCTACCTTACCAGAACTCTGGGGTCTATATGCAGTATGAAGCCTCCACTTTATACCAAGCATATGAGTCAGTTGTTGTAGGCACTGATGAACAAAAGCTGGACCATTGTCCGATCCTATAGAACAGGGTAGTCCATATCGGGGTATTATTTCTCGTAGCAGGAATCTCACAACTTCTCCTGCTTTCTCTGTACGAGTAGGACATGCTTCTACCCAGCCTGAATAGGTGCACACAATTACCAGCAGGTAACGATGTCCACCCGATTTAGGCATCACTGTAAAGTCTATTTGTAGATCGGACATGGGGAGTCCCCCCATAAACTGGACTCCTGGTGGCTTTACTGGTCCTTGTCTTGCATTATTTTTAGCACACGTTACACATCTTCGTACAATGGCCTGAGTCAAGTTGGACAATCTTGGTATGTAGAAATGTTTTCTGAGAGATTCTTCAGTACTGTCTCTCCCAGAATGTGTCCCGTTATGATAATTTTGGACAATTTCTACTGCTAGTGATGCTGGTATGACTATTCTTCCATCTTCTAGCTGATACCACTTGTTCTCCAGATACTTTCCCGGTTCAGTCTTTAACCACTCCTCTTCTTGAGCTGTATAAACTGGAGTCCATTGGGACAGTGGAGTTGGTATAAGAGCAGCTATATGCCCCACATACTCCTGTCTTCCTGATTCAGCAGCACGCTTAGCTGCACTATCTGCCATCCGATTTCCCTTGGTTACATCACCATCTCCTCTCAGATGCGCTCGACAATGTATGATACCGACTTCTTTCGGCTCCCACACTGCTTCCAATAGTTGTAGGATTTCAGCTGCGTATTTGATTTCTTTGCCTTCTGAATTCAGTAGTCCTCTTTCTTTATACAAAGCTCCGTGGGCATGAGTGGTTAAAAACGCATACTTAGAGTCCGTATAGATATTCACTCTTAAACCTTCTGCCAATTGTAACGCTCGTGTTAGTGCTATTAATTCTGCCCTTTGTGCTGATGTTCCTTTCGCCAGTGGCCGAGCTTCTATCACCTTGTCTATTGTTGTTACTGCATATCCTGCATAGCGGATCCCTTCTTTCACATAACTACTACCGTCGGTATAATATTGAACATCGGGGTTCTGGATGGGAAAATCACGAAGATCTGGTCTACTTGAGAATACTTCATCCATTACTTCCAAACAATCATGTTGACTTTCAGTAGGTTGTGGCAAAAGGGTAGCTGGATTTAAGGTGTTTACAGTCTCTAAATGCACTCTTGGGTTTTCACACAACATTGCTTGATACTTGGTCATACGGCTGTTACTAAACCAATGATTTCCTTTGTAATCCAACAACGTCTGTACTGCATGTGGGACTCGTACATAAAGTTCTTGACCCAGAGTGAGTTTATCGGCTTCAGCTACTAGCAGGGCAGCTACTGCTCTTAGACAAGGTGGAAGTCCGCTGGCCACTGCATCCAATTGCTTAGACATGTAGGCAACAGGTCTTTGCCATGATCCCAAGTACTGTGTCAATACTCCCACAGCCATTCTTCTTTGCTCGTGTACATATAAGTAGAATGGTCGTGTGTGATCAGGTAGACCTAATGCTGGGGCACTCATCAAAGCCTTCTTCACATCTTCAAATGCCGTTTGCTGTTCTTGGGTCCATAGGAAGGGGTCGTGCTCTGTACCTTTGATAGCTGCGTACAGAGGTTTTGCTAGTATCGCATAGCTGGGAATCCATATCCTACAGAAGCCTGCTGCCCCCAAGAATTCTCGCACTTGTCTTCTATTCTTGGGTATTGGTATTTGGCAGACAGCCTCTTTTCTCTCTGGCCCCATAATTCTTTGACCTTCAGAGATATGGAATCCCAGATACTTGACAGTTGGCAAACACAACTGAGCCTTCTTTCTAGACACCTTGTATCCTGCCTTCCAGAGAATGTGCAGTAGATCGTGCGTTGCTTGCTGACAGATTTCTTTTGTAACTGCTGCTACCAACAAGTCATCTACATATTGTAACAAGACACACTCTCCTGGGATGGACTCGAAATCCAGTAGATCTTGACTTAGGGCTGAACCAAATAGGGTAGGTGAATTTTTAAACCCTTGGGGCAGTCTTGTCCAAGTCATTTGGCGTTTTGAGCCCGTTACAGCGTTCTCCCATTGGAAAGCGAAAATACATTGACTTTCTGCGGCAATTCGGAGGCAAAAGAAGGCATCTTTGAGATCTAAGACTGTGAAGTAAGTAGCCCCGCCCGGAATTAAAGCAAGCAGGTTATATGGATTGGGTACAACTGGATGTATACTAACAACCGCATCATTGACTGCTCTCAAGTCCTGCACAGGTCGATACTCATCTGTACCGGGCTTTTGAACAGGCAGCAATGGGGTGTTCCAGGGGGAAGTACAGAATTTTAGGATACCATACCGTATGAACTTATCCAGATAGGATTGAATGTTCTTCTTAGCCTTCTGCGGGATGTGGTATTGTCTTAGGCTCACTGGATAAACCCCAAGTTTCAGTTCAATTTTTATAGGTGGAATATTGCGGGCCAGTCCTGGTGGGTTGTTCTCTGCCCAAACTCCTGGTATGTTAAATAATGTCTCATCACTCCTAGGGTTTTGGCTAGTCAACGCTGTATAAAGTCGCCACTCTTCTTCTTTTGGTACGGATAATGTCATGATACCTGAAGGTCCATTAAACTTTAAAGATGTTGTTCCATTTGGTAGGAACGTAATCTGCGCTTGTAATTTTGACAGCATATCACGTCCCAGCAATTGGACTGGACATTCAGGCATATAAAGGAATTTATGTTTTATTACG
Source organism: Pelobates fuscus (assembly GCF_036172605.1). Taxonomy (NCBI): domain Eukaryota; kingdom Metazoa; phylum Chordata; class Amphibia; order Anura; family Pelobatidae; genus Pelobates; species Pelobates fuscus. Next base: position 278,066,806 of record NC_086318.1, on the reverse strand, counting down.
TGGCCTCCCAATGTACAGAGTCGACTTTTAAGAACCGGTCTTTCAGCACTTCTTCCAGTTGCTCCTATCACAGTAATAGTCCTTCCAGATGGAGGAGCAACTAGATTAGTCACCACTGAATGTTCAGCACCAGTGTCGATCATGAACGCACTCCTTTTTCCCCCTATTGATACATCGACCATAGGCTCCGCTCGACCAAGGGGGATGGAGCCCGGTCGGTATCAATAGTCCTCCATGACCGTGTCAGCCAATCCTATGAAGTCCCTACCTTCTCTATCGCGGGACCTTTGCGCTGCTGGAATATACCTGTCTTCCCTAACACTTCCTCTGTTCCCATTACTCCCTCTATAACCATTACTCCCTCCGGGGCCTCCTCTACCTCTCGCTCTGCCTCTAAAGTTTCCGTAGCCTGCCCTGGGTTGGTCTCTCTCGTACTGCTCTCTTTGCGGACATTCGTTCCTCCAATGCCCTTCTTCCTTGCAATACGCGCACTGATCCCTACTCAAAGGAGGCTCCCTACTCCATCTATTATTGCCTCTATCTGGGCCCCGTTTATCTACGCCTGCGATCGCTACCGCTAGCATATCAGCCTTTTTACGCATCTTGCGCTCTTCCTCTTTCTTGCTTTCTGTTTCCCTATTCATATAAACCTTATTAGCTACCTCCATTAGTTGGGTGATTGACATACCTGCAAAACCTTCTAACTTTTGTAGCTTGCGCTTAATATCTCCGTAAGCTTGGCTGACAAAGGCGGAGTTCACCATTCGGGAATTGTCTGCGTCTTCCGGATTAAAGGGGGTATACAAGCGGTATGCCTCCAATAATCGGTCATAAAAGACACTGGGCGCTTCATCGCTTTTCTGAATCACCTCAACTGTCTTCGACATATTAATGGCTTTCTTTCCTCCGGCTTTCATGCCAGCAATTATAGCGTCTCTATAGGCTCTGAGTTGAACCATATCAGCACCATTTACGTTCCAATCGGGATCGGTGTTGGGATAATGTGTTGCGGCCCATGCTGATGGATTGGCTTGGTTTAAAGTACGGGCTTTATCCTCTAGTGCTTTAATGGCTGCTTGATTAATCCTTGTCCTTTCCTCATTGTTAAATAAAGTCATTAATAACTGCTGGCAATCAGCCCATGTCGGGTTATGTGTCTGTACTATTGAGGTGAACAGATCAGTCATAGCTTGTGGTTTCTCGGTATACGAGGAATTGTGGGTCTTCCAGTTTAAAAGGTCGGTTGTAGTAAATGGGACATATACGAAGACAGGGTCAGCGTGTGCCATTTGACCTGCGGCATCGATATAGGCTGACCCGGGATTCAGACGAAGAGGCATCTGATAGTGTCTTAATTGTTGGGCACCGGTCAACTGTCGGGTCTGTATGGGGCTACGTGGAGGGGCGTCAGTCATGGGTTCCGGTCGGGGAGAAATAGGGTACGGGGATGTGGGAGCTTGGTTTTGGGCAAAGGTGGTAAATAAAACACTTCGAGCCGAGCTAGATGAAGCTTGACCGGAAGTCTGAAGTGGCGCCAAATCAGGATATTCGTTTTTAATGGGGGTTGGTTCTGATTCCGGAAGGGGAGATTTAGTACGAGGGGGGGTGGATCCTGTACTGGAGGAGGAAGCGGAAGTGGATGGGGGTAATGAGGGGAGGGCTGCAGGACTTCCTGCGTTTGCGTCACTTCTTCTTAACGGAAAGTAAGGGGGCGGCAAAGGGATCTCGGACTCAGGGGGCGTGTCCAAAATGGGCCTAACACCAGTCCTAGTGGACGAACAAGTCCTAGCTACCATGAGGCGACATTGCTCCTCGTGGCATGTCCGGAGCCATTTTGGCGAGTCATTTACGGCCTGTCTCCAACAATCAACATAAGGAAACTGGCCGTAAAGTTCAGGCCTACCTGATACAGCCACGTGTAAGCGCTGTACCAAAGTTGGATCCAAACTGCCACGTGGCGGCCATGCCGCAACCAAAGTAGGCCACTCCCTAGTACACAAAGTAACCAAACGTACAGGAGACATTTTAACCCCAAAATCACAAGTTTTGAATCCCTTTTTAAAATTCTTCACCATACAACCTAAGGGATCCGGGATCGTTGACTGCGACGCACCCATACTTAACAATGGAACGTCGTCGACAACGAATACTATACACGCGTACTATTCAACAGTCACACCCGTTTCCTCCGGCAACAGCACCACGTGGTACGGTTACCAAGTGAAACGTACACAATAACAATAAACACTCAGGGAATTCCCGTACACACACAGCTGTTACACCAGTCACTATATAATCAATATTATGCCCTTTGGCGTAACTATACAGTCACCCACGCTATAATTCTCTATATATGAATTACCCGTCTATAACACACCCCAGTAACATCGTCTTTTACAAATAGCGGTTACAGTACGGTTAGCATAGGTCAAAGCACAAGTTAAGGTCACAATACAATTATTAGTGGTTATGGTGTTAAACATGCATTAGACGACAATGATTAGTACTTATATACAATGTCAGTAAATATACAGGGTTATGGTACCGTGCACTATAATACAGCAACACACTATTAACACTCTCGCTAGACGGCTGAGCTCGCGCTATCTAACAAGATATACACTTTACTAAACAATCGTTAACACATTTACAATTCCCAACTAAACTATTGGCCAGTACCTTGATGGACTACCTAAAACTATATACACCCGTTTTGGTTAGCCACACTGCCCAATCACCACATATATAGCGAGCTAGAGAACCGAATTTACACAGGCGCCTCTTAGTCGCACTATCAAAAGTCTAGTGGGTTCCAAATTTACACGCCTTCCCACTTAGCCCAGATAGGATGAGAACTAGCGAACCGAATTTACACAGGCGCCGCTTAGTCTCCCGGTCCCTCCGACCTAGCGAACGTAATATACACCCTAGAACGCTAGTCTAGACAAGACACCGGTGTCCGGCTAGGGCTATTTACACCAGGACCCCGCCTGACTAACCAAATCAAACGGTCTGACTAAAGAGCGTTCGATCGAGCGGTGCGCCTTCGCTCCTTCCCTCCGACAGAGGGGGCAGATACACAGATTCAAAACCCCTTTGGGCCTACCGCACAATCGGTATACCCCTAGTGGGTCCTGCCGTCTAAAACAGCAGTTGTCTTACCTCCTCGTTCCTGAACCTGAGTTCACACTCATCGACGGGGACACCCCAGCACTTCTCACGTAGAGGCCGATGATCTCCTGGACAACAGACCAGTGGCGCCGAGACGAAGGGAGGTCCACGCAGAAGTTCAGGGGTGCAGCCGTAGAGAACGTGGGCAAAGATAGACCGTCTCACGCCTCTGCCTCTCAGCTACCGTTGAACGATGAGCTTCCCGGCCAATGCACCAAATGATACCGGAGAAACTGACGGAAGCCAAGCACAGAGAGATGGACACAGGTTTCTTCAGGAAGGAAGAGATTCTTTATTGGATCACCGATCGGGACTCAGAGGGACTAATGTCACCAAAATACAGCAAGTTCTGAGCCCCGGACAATAGTGCAGGCTCCTTATATAGGCATATAACTCCTCCCATATTAAGCTCCACCCGCACATTCTCTTAACCAATCAATACAAATAAGAATTAACTTCCTGTTTGACCGCATGGCTTGTCCAGCACAATGGAGGAGGGGGAATACTATATCCTGTATTCTTGCACATGCTCCGTACACTACTGATCGTATCTTGCCTCGTGCAACCAACTGATCGATACGTCAGCATATGCACGTACACATGCCACGTGGTAACCTCGGCCTACTAAATTTATTTTTACCGAGATTCCACCACACCATGTAGTCACAGTCTGCCTCAAGCTGAGGTAGCCTGTGTTGCATGCCCTGAATATCCTCCCTGAGAGTATGCAGCTCCCCTGTGATAGATTTGTGCAGCGCCGCGTTTGACTCCTTCAGATCCGTTTTAGTGGGCAGATTGTGAAGAAATGCCATCCATTCCGGTTGCAGCTGCTGTGTATTTGGGGCATGCAGGGTGTTGGAAGGCAAGCTGCCGCCTGGTGAGGTCTGACCGACTTGTGAGGTAAGGAATTGGCGCATTCCCGCTGGTTGGGACCCTCGGGGGGTGTTGGTCGGGTGGCTACCCTGTGCAGTCTTGTGAGTTTTACCCATAGCTGTCAGGTCGGGTGCTGTTTAGACGGGTACTCGTTTTGAGCCAGCGGGGAGCTCTCCGTCTACGCCGCCATTTCATCCTGTGTCCAAGCCACGCCCCCTGTTTATAATTCTATAAATAGTCTTATTAATTATCCCAATAGTTTTTGCAAATTCTGTGATTTTTATTTATATATTTGTCTCCATAATCCGTGGCACAAAGAACGGATTACTTTACACCTTTATCTTTTGGGAGATAGATTTTATTAATCAGCCACAGACTTGTATAAACTTGTATAAGAGCAATCACTGATGGGATGTGGTTATGTTCCAAATTCCATGAATGATTAATACTCTAACACAAGTACATCATTTAATAACAGAATGGATAACTTTGTGAAGGTATCTGATGAGCAGGAGTAATTTATAAAGATTGTTTTAATAATGGTATAGTTCTAAATTACTAAATTAAAAGTTAGCATCGAAGGGAGAGGAAAAGCCCTTGTCGGATTTAAAACATTTTAAAAGAAATTTAAGTAAATTCCCCTTTCCGTACGCAATTTTAACATTAAGCTATAAGATAGGTTTTTGAATTTTAAGCATTACCGCTTTTGTTTACATTTCTAAATTAGGGTTAACCTTCACTGCTCTACGATCTCCCTTTGATACAACTAGCTTCCAACGTTTTCTTTAACTACTTATTTCCATTTTCCTGGCTAATCATGGCAGCATATACACATAGGTTAGCTCCTCCCCTACAGCCGATAGGACAGGAAACCCACGAAGGTTTTAAAAGGAGGCTCCATCCCTAAGGTCCTCAGTCTTTTCCCTGTCCTACAGCCCTTAGGACGTGAGCAATTTGCTCCCTTTATTTACGGACATGTATGTTTTTTTTATCTTCATTACTTTATTTGCCTGTTTTTACTGTAGTACATTATGCAGTTGTGCTTTTATGCTGTGATGCATTTAAGCTTTGATATCTTTAAACTAGTGCATTATACAGCTGTACCTTCTTTTTAAGATTGTGGTACATTATGCGGTTGGGCTTTGGCTAGGAAGCATTTAAGCTGTATGGCATTTAAAACTTTAATTTAAATTTGCGTTTAATACTGTTGCATGTAATACCGCAAGTCATTGGAAACTGCAGTATATTTAGAAAACTACAGTACATTTGGAAATCTGCGGTGCATTGGAAAACTACAGTGCATTTGAAGACTGATTTATTTAAAAAAACTGTGATACATTTTGGAAACTGTGATACATTTTGGAAACCGTTACCTTTTATACCTTGAGGCCTTTAAACTTTGACTTTTTGCACGTGGTTGCCTTTTAAACCAGTGTTTCCCAACCCAGGATTTAGGGGTGACCCAGTTGTGTCTAAGGTGTTTTTTCTTTTTTTTCTAAAAACACCTTAGACAAAACTGGGTAATCCTTAAATCCTGGACTGGTAGGTGTGCCTTGAGGACTGGGTTGGGAAACACTGTTTTAAACTTCCTTGCAGGCACTTTTGTTATCTATTTTGCTTCCCCTCGGTCCCAGTGATTTATTCCTGGGTGTTTAGGGGCCATGTAGGCGTCAGACAGAGTCCTCTCCCCGGTCTCTAAACTGCAAACACACTCGGAATAGGCCCACATGTGTGCAGGTTGTGCCTTATTGGGCCTAATACAGATGACTTGCATTGTGGGAATACAAGTTGTGGCAGCCATCTTGGATAAGGGCAATTGCCAGAAAGTTCCTAAAATAAAGGCAAAATTACAGTAAACATACCACACTTATTTGGTAAGTATTTGCCGGGTCTCCAGACATGGATAAGTGCTGTCTTCAGCCTGTTTTAAAGCTGTTTCACTGGTTTCTACTGGAATTTAACAGTGCACATTTTTACTTAATACTTTACCACAGGTAATATTTAGTTATTATTATTGTTCAGATGTCTGATTCTTTACCATGATTCTTTACCATGATATGGAGGAGAAAACAGTAGAAGGAATCGGTTATGCACTGACTTCCTCCAGAAGGTTGTCGCTTCAGTATGACCTATCACTGTGCAGCCACATGACATGTGGGCAGGGCTTACAAAGTAAGTTCCAGAGGCCTTAGGGGTAAGAAAAGAGGCCAGGCTTTACCCTGTGGAGGAAGTTATTTCCAACCCCAGAACTACACCACCTAAGTTGCACACTTATGGATCATAGGTGGACGCAGACCTGTCCAAAATTTTACGCCTACCATTGCAGGAGGCCAGCCAGCTGTGACTTCCGCTGCTGTTTCTACAAACATGAAATATGTGATTAAAGATCTAAAGGCTACTATGGAGAGAGATATTAAAAGCCAAGATTGAAGAGGCAGTCTGAAGTCTTCAGGTTTCGACTGACTTCTTCACAGAAAATTCCCTAGATGTAACTAGGATATTCTGTGGATCATATGGCTTTATCTATAGCAGCTAAGAAAGCATTATGGTTCTGTTTCTGGGATGATGACTCATCCTCCAAGTCTGCCCTCTACACCATTCTATTTGAAGGGGTAGTGCTGTTTGGGAAAACTTTGGATAATTCCATTGAAAAGGCGAATGAGGGCTGCAAGATATTGGTACCTCAGGATGGAAGTTCCAAGGATCCCAGCTCCTCATAGTCTGACCGGAGAATCTCCAGTGTGTATTTGAGATACATGGATCTACTGGCCATGCAGGGGTTACTCCAGAGGTAACTCATGGCAGTTGGTAAACCTGCCTTTCAAGGTTCTAATGGAGCCATAAAGCAGTTGTTTTGCTCTTCAGCAATGGACATATTTCCTCCAGTACTAGGAGCCTAATTTTTCTGTTCACTCATACCTGGGCTCGTCATACTCTGGAGGCTTGAGTGGTTTCCATGGTCCAGATTAATATAGACTGGAGTTTTTTCTTCAGGCACAGGAGTCTCCATACCAACAGGAGTATTAAGACCAATGAATCAAAAGGTAAAGCACTGAAGGAAGAAGCCTTCTGGACGAAGAGGTGATTTTGTTTTAGGTCCTAGAACAAGAGCAGTTCCAGGGACAAGTTTCGCCTCTCTTCTGGTGCTAAGAGGAAAAGCACATGAAAGCCTACACTGGACCTAAGAGGGTCTTCGGTTTGGAGTCAATCAGATCCATATCTCAAGCAATCTGGAAGGATAATTTCCTTACCTCTATATATCTCAAGGATGCTTACTTTCAGTCCAATCTGCATAATAAATCTTCGGCATTAGCTCAGAAGAGAACATCCATGTTAGTGCCCTACCATTTGGCCTCAATGCGGCCCCAAGAATCTTTATATGTGCTTATAGTGTTATTGAGAGTCCAGAACTCCACCTGGTTCCATTATCTGGAGGATCTACTTCTGATAGCCTTAAACCCTCAGAAGGCAGGCACACAGAGGTATATAGTTCTTTCAGAACTCCTAAAGTTTGGCTGCTTGATGAATAACAAGAAAAGCAGTTTCAGACCAGCTCAGTGGTTGTCATTCCTGAGTGGAAAATTCTATACTCTGCTTTTCCCTATCTCGGGAACAGTTCCACAGATTGTAAAGGTTTTCTCTCCCAGTTTCTTCATTTCTGCTTGGTAGATGCAACTACTAGGAATCCTGACTTCCACCAGCAGACTTGTCAGATGGGCCCAACATCTCTGGATTCCTTACAGATCCTTCCTATCTTGGTCTAACGAGAGAGATTATTGGAGCCAGACACTTACTATGTCCCCATCAGTGGAGTTACACCTTACCCTGGCAGCTGAAAGAGGGATTATATCTGAGTTTCCAGTGAACAGAACCTCATTGGTCAATTATTAGCTCGAATTCCAGTTTTTATAAGATTGGTTGCACAGTATTTAGACCATGTTGCACAATATTTTCATTCATTTGTATGTCAGTCATTTTCAAGGCTCTTCTTCACTTCAGAGGCTTGCTGAAGAACGAGTGGGTCCAAATTTGCTCAAATCTCAATACAACTGTATCCTATATCTATCAAGATGGGTCTCACACGTATTGATGGAATTCCAGCCCATAATGATCAGGGCACAGAAGAACAAACAGTGGCTCAGAATACAATGGCTGTTTGCTGGAGCCGAATAACTGTGGACAAGGTGGATTGGCAACAATGCCCTGACGTATCCTCAGGGTTGACACAGATTGTCTGATACCCTACATAGATCTGATGGCCATTTCTTGGAACTACCAGGTCCAGAAGTATTTTTTACATGCTAGGACCAGAATGCTCAGGTTCAGGATACACTGACTCAAATTTAGAATTTTAGTCTGATGTACATATTTTCCTGTTTTTGACTTTCCTAAAAAGGCAATGCAAAAGGTGACAGTGGAAGACTATGTCGAATCTAATTCATATGATGAATAAGATGATTCTGGAACCTCCAAGGGAAATTCCAGTACGTCCAGACCTATTACAAGGCCCCATGACACACCAGGATCCTCAAGTTCTGGTGTTGATGCGGGAGTCCATATTAGTTTAGGCATCCCTGAGACGGTCATTGAGATCCTCTTACAATCCTATACAAGCTTTACTAAGCTTGACATGCTTTTGTCTGTTGGAATTACTCCTCGTTCAGGCCTTGAAAGGTTCTGTGTTATAACACTTTAGAGAAGCACTTGCTTCAAATAGGCATTGATTGAATTCATGCCTCCACTGTGTGTGGTGAAGCCAATATGTGACGTACCACTGGTAGCACTGACACCCTAAAACCTGTACCTGGGGGGTACTGTTTTACTCGGGAGACATCGCTGAACACAAATATTAGTGATTCAAAACAGTAAAATATATCACAGCAATTATATTGTCAGGTGAAAGTGACTTTTTTTGCATTTTTTACACACAAACAGCACTTTTACTGATATAATTGTTGTGATACGTTTTCCTGTTTTGAAACATGAATATTTGTGTTCAGCAACGTCTCCTGAGTATAACAGTACCCCCCATGTACAGGTTCTATAGCATTTCTGAAAGTTACAGGGTCAAATATTTTTACATTGAAAATTGCCAGGTTGGTTACATTGCCTTTGAGAGCGTACGGTAGCCCAAGAATGAGAATTACCCTCATGATGGCATACCATTTGCAAAAGAAGACAACCCAAGGTATTGCAAATGGGGTATGAATTTTTAAAATTCATCAATAGTGACATTGTAACACTATTATCTGTCATAAATCTCTGAATCACACCCCCCGTGTACATATTTTTTTTAAGTAGGGTATTCAATATGGGGTATGTCCAGACTTTTTTAGTAGCCACTTAGCACTGGCCAAAATGAGCATTCAATTTAGTTTTGTACTTTTTTCACACACAAACAAATATGAACGCTAAATTTGGCCAGTGTTTGTGACTAAGTGGCTACTAAAAAAGTCTGGACATACCCCATATTGAATACCCTGGGTTGTCTACTTAAAAAAAATATGTACACGGGGGGTGTGATTCAGAGATTTATGACAGATAATAGTGTTACAATGTCACTATTGATGAATTTTAAAAATGTATGTTTTGAAACCGCAATACTCTACTTGTACTTATAGCCCTATAACTTAAAAAAAAAAGCATGTAAACACTGGGTATTTTTAAACTCAGGACAACATTTTTAATCTATTTAGCAGTGTTTTACATTAGCTTTTGTAGATGAGTCAAAAAACATGTATTTTTTTAAAATTTTCATTTTCAAAAGCCCTTTTTGTCCTGAAACAAACAATGTATAATTTGTATGGGAACAGTAAATGAGAGAGCGGAAAATTACAGCGAAACACAAAAACCACAAAAGTGTAAAAAGAGGCCTGGTCGCAAATGTACAACATCGCAGAAACATGGTTAATTAAGATTCACTATTTCTAAATTAAATAAGCTAATATATTTGGATAATTGCCTAGTATTCTATTTTTAAAGTCAAAAGTAATATAAAGTTAATTGGTCCACCTGCAGGAATGAAATTACGAATTCTATATATTAACAAATCATGACTCCTTAAATGTTGGAATCACAAGCTTTTATCCAAGTATATTCTGACTTTTAGTAAAATCAATTAATTTAATTTAATTTAAATAAATAAAAACCAGCATAATTACCAGTTATGTTGTAGAAATTCTTATCAGGTGTCTCAGGGATTTTGAATGATGAGAATTGTAAAAAAAAAAATTGAAATGTTTTCAGAATTAAGAAGTTGTGTTAGTTGGAAAAGATACTAAAAATTAGGTGTGTCAAGCTTTGTTCCAGATGTCAGACCTTAGATGTTAGGTTTGATGTGAGTTTGAGTCTTTGAGAGTGTGAGTATTAATCCCAGAGTGTCAGAGTCTGAGAGTGAGAGCCTTGAGTCCAGTTTTAGTATCAGTCCCAGAGTCTTTGAGAGTCCAAAATTCTCTGTATGTCACTAGTTGATAGGACTGTCACGGTGAGGGTGCATAATTTATTATTACACTATGAAATATTATAATTACAGAGATGCTATTGCTGAGGTCAACAGGGTGTAATGGATCGCCTGGCACCTCCGTTAAAGGATGCTCCTAGCGTTTCCTGAGGACTCCAAGCACTCTGGCAGACACCACAATCACCGAACCGAAGAAGCATATAAATCCTCTCAAGCATATGACTGCTGTAGACAGTTGAATAGGAAACCATACGAATAGGTTTACACTCCTAGCAGTCAAACTGGAACAGCATACAATAAATCCTCCCCCAATAATGAGACAACACTTCACTTTGAGGGTTAAGCAGAAACTCTGGACTGGCTCATCCAGCCTGGCTTTTATTTCCATCTCACACATACAGGCCACACCCAGGGGGAGGCATAAAATGACCAATAGTATCACGGGTGCAACCTGCACATCCCCTCCCCTTAGTGTGACACATAATCCCATTATGCATACAGTTTAAAATATACTTTTTACACAACTTTCATAACTCTAAAACCATACATCACATTCACATAAAAATACATATCCACAATCAATCCATTCAGGGGAATAACATATTAAAAAAATGGCATGAATCCGACCAGGGGTTCAAAAGTTACTAAAAGTATCTTTTGTCCCTTACTAGCCGCATGGCAGAATATCAAACCGGTTTAGACAGGTTTTACATAGGCCTCTATCCTGGAGACAAAGAGGGAAGTAATCCAATTATCCAGGGCTAGAAGCAGACTCCATTAACCACATGGTTACAGAAAGACATAAAACACTTTAAAATACAGAAAGTTACTTTTTATCCATAACACACAGACATTTCACATATCCCCAGATAGCTGGGATCTGAGCGCACAAAACTACCGAATAGCGCGCAGATCCTATTCACACAGTACAATTGCCATGGAGCTAAAGTCTTTCCCATAGTCTTTCATTATATGAATTACATTCACATAAAGTCTGGTCCATAGTCCAAAGGCAAGAGGCGGGCAAGCAGTCCCCTCCAAGGAGACGTGGCGAGGTCGGTTTCGCCACACTTCTCCCCTTTACCCCCCAGACTAACAGGGTATCTGACCTCCTGCCGGTCAGTGCCCTTGTTAGTCCCGCAGCCCACCCACAAAACAGAAACAGCACAATAAACACCACAATAAATGGTTACTACACCTGAGTAAGAGAAAAACTTGTTCAGGTCCAGGTGCCTCACACCATGGCTGTGTGGGGGACTGGTAGGCTGTTTTGGTGGGTTGCTGAGTAGGCAGAGCCCAGCGGTACCCCGGGAGTAGTCTGGTTGGGGCCTGGTTGCTGGAGACCGACTGTCTCCCCTTTAGATGCACAGCTCTGCTGCTGGAGACCGTCTGTCTCACCTTTAGATGCACAGCTCTGCTGCCGGAGGGGGAGACCGACTGTCTCCCCTTTGGATACATAGCTCTGCTGTTGGAGGGGGACATCGACCGTCTCCCCTTTGGATACTCTAAGCTGTCGCTGGGGAGAGGGGGTAACAGGCTCCTCTCCCATACATACTTCCATACTCTGTGGAGGGAGACCGACTGTCTCTACTCCCAATACAGTGTCCTGCTGCTGGGGAAAGGAGACTGGGCTCTCTCTTCCCTGCTGGACACTCTGCTGCTGGGGAATGGAGACTGGGCTCTCTATTCCCTGTACATTAATAATCTGCCGCTGGGGAGAGGTGGTAACAATCTCCTCTCCCATACATACTTCCATACTCTGTGGAGGGAGACCGACTGTCTCTCCTCCCAGCACAGAGTCCTGCTGTTGGGGAAAGGGGGCTGGGCTCCCCATTCCCTGCTGGATACTCTGCCGCTGGGGAATGGAGACTGGGCTCCCAATTCCCAACAAATCACACTGCCGCTGGGGAGAGGGAGTAACAAACTCCTCTCCCTTACACACCTTCAGCCGCTGGGGGCAGGGGATAACAGGCTCCTCTCCCTGCACCGTAGACTGCCGCTGGGGAGCAGGGCTGACCCTCTGTACTCCCTGTAGGCAGGGCGCAGAGACCACGGTCCCATCTGCGCTGGTGAGGGGCTTACTGTCTCCCCTTGGTGTGCTAAGCTGCCGCTGGGGAGAGGAGATAACAGGCTCCTCTCCCTGAACCGTAGATCAAATCTGCTAGACCCTGCAGATACGCTGCCGCTACTTTCCTTGTGCTCTGTATGTATTTCTCCTCCGGGGGTTCTGGTCCAAAGAAAGCCAGCAGCATTTTCAACATAGCGTCAAACTCCTCTTGACTGTAACTGGGCGCCATGCTTACTTTGCTGAGGTTGCTTCTTTTGTAGATAGGGGCGCTGTACGGGTTGCCCTAACTTTGTAGTTCCAAACGTTACCCGTGGGATTACCTCACACTAGGACGCCATCCCACCGCTGCCACCAATGTAACGGATCGCCTGACACCCCGACTGGGTACCTCCGTTAAAGGATGCTCCTAGCGTTTCCTGAGGACTCCAAGCACTCTGGCAGACACCACAATCACCAAATCTGAGAAGCATATGAATCCTCTCAAGCCTCTGAATGCTGGCTCATCCAGCCTGACTTTTATTTCCATCTCACACATACAGGCCACACCCAGGGGGAGGCATAAAATAACCAATATAACCAATATAACCAATAACCAAATAACCAACCCACACATCCCCTCCCCTTAGCCTGAGAGATAATCCACTTATTATACAGTTTAAAACATACTTTTACACAATATCTGTAACTTCAAAACCACACATCACATTCACATAAAAATCCATATCCACAATCAATCCATAACACACAGACATTTCACATATCCCCAGATAGCTGGGGTCTGAGCGCACAAAACTACCGAATAGCGCGCAGATCCTATTCACACAGTACAATTGCCATAGAGCTAAAGTCTTTCCCATAGTCTTTCATTATATGAATAGGCTCCATGGTATAGCTATCTGGGTTAACACATTCACATAAAGTCTGGCCCATAGTCCAAAGGCAAGAGGCGGGCAAGCAGCCCCCTCCAAGGACACGTGGCGAGGTCGGGGTTACATCTTTTGAAGCTTGAACCCCCACAGAGGTCGGATGACAGAAGGGGTAGTATGAATGGCATAGGAATGTGGAAAGGATTTTACTATATGGGCGGGAAGTAATCAAGGCTCTGCAAGGTGTGAGGTTCTACACTTGGAAAAAGTCTGAATGTCTCTTCATCCATTTGGCATGTACCTTGTAAAGGATAGTTAAATCATTTGATATGGTAATGGGATTAGTTTCATGAAGATCCTTGTGTTCCAGTATTTTATCCAAGAGAAACATTAATACTTACCCACAATTTAATAATTAAGCCTTATTTTTATTATATTTGGAATGGGACAAGCCCAATCTCTTAATTAAGCCTAAACATGAGTTGCACAACGTACACCGTGTGGCAGGAGTTGTGATGTCTATCCTATTGGATCGTGGGCGGGGCGTGCAACATGTCTATGGAATGGGAAAACAATAACAAATTCATAGAGGCAATTATTATTTCTGTGGCAAGTACAGTAGAGGAGATAAAACCAAAAGTTTATATTTGGCTTGTTGTTTCTGGAACAAAGGAGGTGGCCACTTAGTATCACTATAGGTACGCCTTTGCTCCACCCCTGGGTGAGGTGTGATAATCCACAGGGTATATCACCTGTGATCCTGAAGGGTGGTGGTGTACTCGCTTGGGGCCAAGATCTAATTTTGAGGGAGTCACCATCTTTCCTTGCCAGAGACCCCCTGGACAGAAGTTGAAAACCTAAGTGAGTAATTAGGACTTCTGTATTTTATCCTTTTTGCTTTTATCTGTTGTTGGTGTAAATAATTTGTTTATCATATATTGTTATATGCACTGTGACTATTCTTTGTTCATAATAAACATTCATTTATTACGTTCTGCTAAGAGGCTAGTTAGTATTTTTGTAATTCCTTAAATATTGTACTAATATTTGGTGGGTTTTATTGTTGATTTACCTGGGGGACCAAGACACCCCATTTATAAATTGTCTTGGTGGTGGCAGCGTTAAAATAGTAATAGTTATATTATTATGTTTAAGTGTGGGTGTTAAAAAGGGGGATTTTGTCATTATTTCCGGTCTAGTGCAGACAAATAGTGAACTTTAACCCTTTCACCACCACAATTACGTCACGCACACTCTTGGAGTAGGGTGCGTTCGTGACAAGGACCAATAAGGACTTGTGGGTGTGTCTTCCCTACAGACTATCATCTAGATTTTGGTCAGTAGATGGCGCAATTACATCACAAAAAAATATTGTTAGGAGGTCCATTTACCTTTTTGTATAATGGGTCAACTGATTTTGTGATGCGTTTGACTTCATTTTTGTTATCTCTTATGGCTACTATACATCACAGAAGCTGTCATCTTCAAAGACTTTGGTTGGTTTTCAACCAGCCAGAGCATCTGTTTTTTCGGTCGCAATTTTAGAATTGGCACATCCTAACCTTAATTTCACCCTTTCTTACAATGCAACTTTGTAAGATTCCGTTTTTTTTTTTGTTTTTTTTATAGATAGTAAAATTAATTACTTAGTGTTATCTGTCATTAGGTGATCCTGTTTGGTTTTCTTGTGTGAAACTGTGTTTAAGATTACACGTATTCCCTACCCCACTAAGACCCCACTTACCTGCCTACATACACAGAATCACCGATGCACCACAACACAGAACAGACACACACTAAGCACACACAGGCACCCACGCGATGGCACACATACCTGCCCCGAACTAATCGCACCTCACTGCACGACACCCAGGGAACACCACTGCCGACAGGTACTGCGACTCCACACACTGTACGAGCTGAAACCCGTGGCCCTTTAACTCCCTAGAACAGACACTCACCAAAACGCAGTGATCCAACACCTGAAACACAGTGATCCAATAGCCCAGCATACACAAGTTCTTCCTGACAGGCAACACAAACACCTACCATAATACAAGTAACACAAGTAGAACTGCATTTTCCTATCCGAGCTGCACGGCATAATCTAGCATAACTTGAAATGTAAACTTGCGGTCTAGCCTATTATATGTTATGATGATTTAGAAGAGGTGTCACTTTATAAAATGCATGTCCCTCTCTTAAGCATAGATAAGCATTACCAAACCACTATCTAGAAACTGAAACGATGACACTCAACATGAACACTAATCTTAAGCTACTGAACCAAACGTGTTTATAATTTACAATTGCATTGAACACTCAAATGTCTACGCTATTCGAGCACCTAAACTATTGCAATTCTGTTATTTCTAACTAAAAAATGTGCCTGACAATCGATTACCACAACCTGTAATGCAAATGTTCACTAATGTACCCTGATGTCGCTGTTGTTGCGCACCAAGGTGTATTGTTACTTTTCTGCACAACAAAAATAAAGAATAATAAAAAAAAACATTAGTGAATAATATAGCATTTCTTCATTGATATAAAACATTAGTAAATAATATAGCATTTCTTCATTGATATTATATCCATGAATATTCCATATAATTAACATAGTACTAATTATATATGAATGGAGAGGTAGGTGGAATATCAGTACTTGCAATTGTAGTATGTGGCTGCTGAAACTTCCCAAAAAACAGAGTCTCTTCTTTTCTGGTGGTACGATGGATGTAGGTAGTAGGATCAGGGATATGGAGGAGGGAAGAAAATCAGGGATATGGAGGAGGGAAGAAAAAAGACAATATAATGTCTGTTTTTGAATATAGAAACAACTTTAGTATTGACCTAAATGTTTTTCATGAAAGTAATATTATGGAACACATCAATCAAATCCCCCAGAGAGAATCACAAAGACTCCTCTTTACTAAACTAGAAAGGGCTACGAGTAAAGAGATAAAATTAAAATGGGAAATAGCTACCTTTAAAAAATATATAGAAGAAAAGATCACTCCCAGGGGCCTTAGGTTTTTCAAACTGCCCACCTCCGATCAAGATGACCAAGATTTCATGGAGAAGTGGTTTGAACAAACACCAGATTCAACTCACCATCCCCAAAGAGACCCAGGCCCTATCGACCCATGCACCAATATCGTCCTATCTTCAAAAAAAAAAAACACCACCCCACATCTCCCACACATACTATTCTCCCAAATCTCCAGCATATCACACCAGACACCATGATCACAGCACTCAACTTAGCACTAATTACATTTCACCCCAAAAGATAAAGACTACCACCACTTTCTGAAACCAAGAACACCCAACAGACAAGTTCTCAAAGCACCCATATCTCCCAATGAACTCATCAAAAGAAATAGGTTCTACACACTCTCATCAGATTACACTGACACAGAGGACCAGAGTAACTCCGGGCCAGAAAAACGTCTGCGTTAACCTATCCCTTGTCTTTTTCATCCCTAGATGTCCTGCTAAGGGAATGTCACGGCTAATTCTGAGTATTTCAGCCCGGTACTTTTGGGTTACTACCAACTGTCTCTTGGTCACCTGACTGGCCCTCAGCCCAGTCCCTCCTGTCACCGTTCCTGACCTAAGTCTTCCTGGGGCTTATCTGCTGCTCGTCTGTATCCCGCTAGGGTGCCCCAGTAGAAAGCGGGATTTATGGCCACGGTCGGAGTATCAGTTCCTACCTGAGGTTCCTGAGAGTGTGTGGTCTCCATCGCTCGAGTCTGCTGGTGGTTGGTTACAGGTACAGCTCCCTTCTGCGCTGGTGGGGCAAACTATGAGGTCAAGCACCCCAAGTAATTTCCTAGGAGTACCTCCACCGGCCAGTCTGGCATAATCCCCACTTCCAGGGATTTAGCTCCGGTCCCCTAATCAATATGGACCCGGGCTGTGGGTAATTTGTGGATGGCCCACCTGGCTACTCGAACGGCCACAGTGCATCCGGTGTGTTGGGACGGCTTAACTCGGTGTGGTTGTCACCCCCACTTGTCTGAGGTGCGCTCTGGGCAGTTAGGCTTGATGTTCCCTATTTGGTTGCACCCGTAGCACATAGGAGCTGCCTTCCAATATCCTGGAGTTGTTGGTGCAGCGTTCGATGGCTCCGTTCTAGGCGGTAACCTGGTTGTTGGGGTGTATGTACAAGGATAAGACCCCAGTGGTGCCCGGTTGCTCTCCGTCCATCTGCTATCATGGAATTCATCGGCTAATCGTGCAGCTTCTGCCACCATCTGAGGCTTGCGGTCTCTAACCCATTTTCTAACCTCTGGTGAAGTGTGGTCATAAAATTGTTCTAGTAGCAATAATTGTAGGGCATCCGCCAAAGTGGTCACCACTTGGCGTTCGACTATACGAACAGCGGCCACATAAAGAGAACACTGCATTCTTGTGGTTTGTTTCAACTTAACCAGCCAGGAGGTTGGTCAGTGTTCGGTGATTAGTTTGGCAAACAAAGTAAGAAGGGAAATGGAATATAACAAGGGCATTGGTACACACAAAATAGGGGATTTTGTCACAATTTATAAATATTAGATATAGCAGCAAATGAGAATTCTGGCACTCGTTTCTACTATGTACAGCAGCTAAACCTTCCCAAGCCAGAGTCTTCTTTTTCTGGTCGTTGATACAAATAGAACTGGGAATGTTGGAAAGCAGCACTTGACAAATAAAATACTTGTGTGGAATCCAATGGAGCCAATATAAAAGAGAAAACAAAATGGGACAGGAAAATTAGTATAGTGCAGTATGTCTATAAAAGCAAAGGAAAATTATAAGAAAAAATATTGCACTCACACTTTTCTGGAGCTAAAGATCAGCTCCAGATCACAGCGTATGGACGCTACAATCCCCGTCTGTGGATGTCAGGATGGTCCTTGTGGTGTTACAATGTCATCTATTGATCAAAGTCTATAACACAATCACTAGAAGAAAGTACACTTGGTCACTTTAAATTAGTAATGTGAAGAAACTTGAGATAAGGTTTTCTTTAAAAATGGAAGATGGCCATGGAGAAGAGGATCAATAACAAAAAAGCAAAGAAGGAACTCTCGGGATTTTCAAAATGTATTCCACTTTGTCTTTCCCTACTGAATATGGTACTTAGTTTTTTTTTTTCCCTTTTCTTTTTTGAAATGTAAATAATAGTGAACTATGCTGCCCTTTCAGTTTTGCTAATTATACCTTGTGTCATGTTCTTGATCAATGCCTTTTATTTACACAGACTTTATTCATATTTGGTCAGGTGGAACTTAATTCCTCACAAAGGACAGGATATCCTACACTCAGGTTTGTGCGGAGTGTTCGATTCCCTTCACACAAAAAAAATCTCCTGACAGGTGAACCTGGGAGCAGGTTGAGTGGATGGAAAATGAATGAGCTCCCTTGTGTAAGGTGCATGGTAAAGTACTTATTCTGCATGGAGGCTGATGTATATTCGGATATTAAAATTGATATAGGGGCCAAAGGTACCAGATACAAAAGACACATCTGCTTCAGGGTATGGCATTCGGTTCTGTGATCGTTACACTCATGTAGATAATGTATTACTGAGGGACAATACTGACGTGCAAGAGGAGCCTACAGAGAGATTATGCAACTGTATCGAATAGTTTGGGCATCTCTTTGCTCCAAAGGTAAGATGGGTGGCAAAGTAGGTTGCTCAGTTCACTAAATATCGTGCAAATGCCACTGGTACCGATTCAACTTGAAAATGAGGAATATGGCCTTCTCCTAGTTGGGCTGCTTCTGAGGCCCTTAATGTAGAACAAATACCATGGCCTAATGCTGGGAACTTTAAAGAACGAGTAGCTGATAATAAAATTGAGCAGATATTATTGGGCTTCCCATTGCAAATAAAGGGGTTGTAATAAGGGCCCCAGCAAGAAACCTATACTTTATTCTGCCACTAATAGTAATTACATTGAAAGAGTCTTAACTAGTGGATTGGAGGTTATGACAAACCCTAATACCTGATCGAAGTATTATGATGCCTGTGCGGAAACCTACTGTGAAACCTGTTATTAATAACTCAACTAGAAAAGTGTGAGTATTGAGGGAGACACCTCTTGGTGACAAAAGGTGAGTACGAATACGGAACAGTCAGATTGTACAGTCTGTGTTCCCTAGCTTTGAACTACTGACAAGTCTCATAGCTATGTCCTTCCATAGGACAGGGGAACTTACTGTACAGATAATAACATTAGATGAGGAGGGTAAGACATCCAATGTCAGGAGATTCTAAATGTCACTAGTGTCAACAGTTGTTTATAAGGATGAATGATGGAAGCCATCAAGCTGTCTGTGTTTCCAGCTAGAAACTGGAGTCTATACAGCACAGTTTTCCAAGCCAAAGAAGGGAATGACACGCATTTATGTCGGAGCTCAGTGGTGAAAGTGGAATGGTACAAGACCGACAGGAACTGAGAGGGGTTGGGGTATCCTGGGTTATGGATGGAATACGTGGACTAGGTGGGTTTAATTGTTTGGCTGGGATATCTACAATATCTACATGTAGAGTAAATGTGATAGTCATGTAGATGATAGCATAACAACTGGTGGCTTGCATAGTGCTAAATTGCGAAAAATTCACTAAATGAGTAAGGCCAAGTGGCTCTGAGAGGCTAAGTGCCAAGTGGCTCTGAGAGACTCTAGCTATGAATTGGCCAAGGGACCGAGGCCACCAAACGATGTGGCGGATATGTTGGCCTCTCGGTGACAAGTAAGATATTCAAAGGAGTGGCCGTGACATGTGAGACCCTATCTAAAACCTAGAGAAGTAAGAGCAAGGCTTTAGCTATGAATTGGGGTGATGGACAAATACCTCTGCATGAAGATGGGTGTAGGCCTTGCATGACTGAATTACAAATATGCCAATATGGCACACACAATCCCACAATCCCACAATCTATCCCTAAGGAAGGGAGGGGAATAGAAAAGTAATTAATAGAAAGCATGTTGGAACATACATATCGTGCCCAACTAGTCTAGTTGAATTTGAGAAAGGAATATCCTAGAGAGGAACCAAAAGGCAGAATGGGAACGTTAATGGAAATATGTCCAGTATGGTGTAAGTACTTATTGAGGTAAGGGTAAAAAGTACCTGTGTTGTGGTTAAGGATTAAAACGTTAATAGGATGATAAGTAGGGATAGTAGAAACTTAGATAATAGCACTTCTGTTTGTCAATATGGATATGAAAGAGATATCTAGTAGTGCTGTGTAGTGATGTACCGAACTGTTCGCCGGCTAATAGTTCCCGGCGAACATAGCGTGTTCGCGTTCGCCGCCGTGGCGAACACATGCGCGGTTCGATCCGCCCCCTATTCGTCATCATTGAGCAAACTTTGACCCTGTGCCTCACGGTCAGCAGACACATTCCAGCAAATTAGCAGCAGACCCTCCCTTCCAGACCCTCCCACCTCCCTCACAGCATCCATTTTAGATTCATTCTGAAGCTGCATTCTTAGTGAGAGGAGAGAAAGTGTAGCTGCTGCTCATTAGATAGGGAAATTGATAGCTAGGCTAGGGTATTCAGTGTCCACTACAGTCCTGAAGGACTCATCTGATCTCTGCTCTAAGAACAGCACCCCAAAAAGCCCTTTTTAGGGCTAGAACATCAGTCTGCTTTTTTCTTCTTCTGTGTAATGTAATTGCAGTTGCCTGCCAGCCAGCTTCTGTGTCAGGCTCACAGTGTATACTGTGCCCACTTGCCCAGTGCCACCACTCATATCTGGTGTGACTATAGCGTGCCTTTAAAAACAAAAAAAGTGTTTCAGTGTAAGCTAATAGCAGTCAGTGTCCTTAAATCGGGTGTCAGGCCTTCAGCGTGTGCTCTGCCAACCTCAACAAGTGTACTTTGCCACTATTATCTGGTGTCTCTATAGCGTGCCTTTACAAAGAAAAATATTTTTTCACTGTTATAGATTGAATAGCAGTTAGTTGTCTTCAAGCGGGTGTCAGGCCTACAGCCTGTACTCTGCAGACCTCTGCCACTTGTAACGGCTACCCAGGTAGTGAGAGGGTATCAGCTATTGGAGACGTCCTTTTCCCTGCAAGCTGCTGTGAATAAGTAAAGCTGGTGTAATCCCATCCACGATATCCAGAGTGAGAGTCACAGTTCAGCTGTAAAAAGGAGCAGAGTAATATTCCCAAATAATCCCCTTCCAAGAATGAGACGAGGCTACGTTTTGAAGGGTCAAGAAGAACTGAGGACTGGAATACCCAGCCTGCTTTTTATTACAGTCAGGTACAAATAGAACACACCCAGGGGGAGGTTGAAAATAACCAATTACATACAAGGTTCAACCCACACATCCCCTCCCCTCAGATAACCAGTTAACACAATTATACTGTACACATTTTTACCCAAGTTCTGGATGTACCCCAAAAACCCCAACACCGTTTGATAGCTCTTATTCACGGGGACAACATCAAAAATCAGTTCATTCGGATAAACGGTTCGGGAGTTATAGGGTTCCAAAGATTTGACCGACCGCACAGACCAACTAGCCGAAAACAGTTCCATAAGTTTTTGCCTTGCGGTCGGTCCCCGTTCGTACGGTGAAAGGATATGAAATTCGTGCCATCCAGTCGAATCTCGGTGGTCGCCAGAATCCCCATAGTCTATTAAGTCTAACTACCGAACGGCCGGTTGTTCGGTAGTTCCAGCACTAAGTTATGGGTGTATGGAGGTCTCAGCGACGTTCGCCTATTTGCGTATCTGTTTTTAGTTCCATGCGTTCACAGGCAAACACCGCTGTTCAAAATCAATAAATAGGTGCACAATATGGAGTCTACAGAATTTCAAGTGAAGCTCAAACACCTTAAGTGGTATCCCCTAAACCACCTCTACAAAATACAAAAAAAACATACATACATAAGGTGGAGCTTCTTGTACAAGTTGTTCAATATGTATCTGTAATAATATAAATACAAAACACAAATAGTGCAATATTGCAGTAATAGAAATGATCTATAAAGAGACGTATATAATGTCACTCACAAGTCAGGAGTCATAAACCACATATGACTCGGATGGTAAGCGCTTGTGGACTCTTTAAGGATGTCCAATCCTTTCTTGTGGTGACTTTGCTGGAAACCTGGTTCCTTTTGCTTTTTGAAGTGGTGATGGTTGTTCAATATCCCCAGTATTTGGTATGTGTATATAGGATGCCACAGCAAAGTTTTCAAAAACAATTTGCTTTTATTGGTGATCCACAATAAATATACACTAAAAATGCAATGTTAAAAAACTTAATGCAAGTAAAATAAATATAAATACCGGATACAAATGTCTCTGGATGACTAAGTCCAAATGAATGTCCAAAACGCGTTTCGCCCTTAAATGGGCTTCCTCAGTTGGCTGTATGTCTTCTCCTTGTCTTCTGTTCTTTAAATAAGTCACTGGCTTTTTAGTTCCGGGTTCCGGAATTTCCGTTTCCGGTATTTGCTCACTTCCGGGTTTCGACAGTGTGAACTGTTGGAACGCAAACGTGCGTTCCACCATCAAGCGTTTGTACTCTTCCGCTTCCGGTTTGCGTTCCAACCATATGGAATAGGATAGCTTTATTGGTTAGTGTAAAAACACACATCATGTCTTATAAAATCGCTTCAATATACATCCATATGTCTACCAGTAAGAGGTTGTCATTTATTCACAGACTGTGTGATTTACTTACTTATTACCATTTATTCTCAGACTGTGTGATTTATTTATTTATTCAATCAATACAAAAGATATAAAAAAACGAAACGAAAGCTCTGCTATTTGCAATATTTTAAAGAAACAGTGATATGTTTTATTTTTATTAATTAGCTCTCAGGAATTATATCAATTGTATTAATTGGATGTTAAAAAAATACCGCTGTTCGTGCGCAAGATGGCCGCGAACACGTGTAAGTCCCGAAATGGCGGCCACCCAGACACTGAGACAAAGGGAATGTTAAAAAGACACGAACGGTTTTTAATACCGTATCCCAGCAAAGCAGTTACACATTTTCCAGGTGTCCATAGTCTCTGTACAGCCCAGTTAAAGAGCCAGAGACAGCATAATGAAAATCCATTAAGCCCAGATATAGTTTTTAAAGTGCAATATGTCCCAGGGCCATAGTTGGAGGGCAGGAGGCTAGCCATAAGTTTTCTACAATGCCCAGTGGTAAATGGCAGTTTGTCACACCACTCATATCTGGTGTCACAATAGCGTGCATTTAAAACCCAAAAACTTTTTTCACTGTTATAGATTGAATAGCAGTTAGTTGTCTTCAAGCGGGTGTCAGGCCTACAGCGTGTACTCTGCAGACCTCTGCCAGTGCACATTGCCACTCATATCTGGTGTCACAATAGCGTTCATTTAAAACCAAAAAACATTTTTCACTGTTATAGATTGAATAGCAGTTAGTTGTCTGCAAGCGTCAGAAAGACACCCCCTTGCCCGACGTCTGACACCTGGCTTGTCTGAACTATTAACCCGCCAGCTTTTATTTCTTTGCACAAAAGGCAATCCCCAACCTGTACTCGACTGTGCAAAAGGAAGTAATGGCATGTCTGGCACACAGTGTTGGGGCAAGGGTCCATCTGACCACTGATATCTGGTCTGCAAAGCATGGTCAGGGCAGGTATATCACCTACACTGCGCATTGGGTAAACCTGCTGACGGCTGCCAAGCATGGAATGCGTGGCTCTGCAGAGGAGTTAGTGACGTGCCAAGTGACCCTATGTAGGGGGAACAGTCCCTATTCTGCTCTGTCAGTGTGTATCAGGGGCTTGGAGGACAGGTGTCAATCTATATCTGCCAAGTGACCCTATGTAGGGGGAACAGTCCCTATTCTGCTCTTTGTGAGGAGGAGGAACGGGAAATGAGGAGGAGGAACGGGAAATGAGTAGTTCGGCATCCAACCTTGTGCAAATGCTGTCGTGCCTGTTGAGGGACCCTCTTATAAAAAGGCTGAAGGAGAACAACCTGTACTGGGTGTTCACGCTACTAGACTCCCGGTATAAGCAGACAGTGGCGGAAATGTTACCGAAGTACAAGTCGGAAAGGATGCAGCATTTGCAAAATAAATTAAAAAGTATGCTTTACACAGCGTATAAGGGTGATGTCACAGCACAACAGGAATCTAACAGGGGAAGAGGTGAAAGTCAACCTCCTCCTCCCACGACCACGCCATATCTGCCAAGTGACCCTATGTAGGGGGAACAGTCTCTCTTCTGCTCTGTGTCAGTGTGTATCATGGTCTCTGAGGACAGGTGTCAAGGTGTCAATATGTAATATGTCAGGTGTCAATCCATATCCATTGTGATTTAGGAATGTTAGGTGATTTCTGCCCTTTATGGATTAAAACCAGACTCTGCATCAACTGTGTAATTTTCCATGTGAGTTTTGCCATGGATCCCCCTCCGGCATGCCACAAACCAGGTGTTAGTCCCCTTGAAACTACTTTTCCATCACTTTTGTGGCCAGAAAGAGTCACTGTGGGTTTTTAAATTCGCCTGCCCATTGAAGTCAATGGCGGTTCGCCGGTTCGCGAACGTTTGCGGAAGTTCCCGTTCTCCGTTCTCGAACCGAAAATTTCGTGTTCGCGACATCACTAGTGCTGTGTCTAATTATGAGTTCCCACTGTGCGTCCTTCAACAAGAAGGACATGAAGTATGTATGAGAAAGATCGGAACATCTTTAGTTTAGTAGCAGGAAGCAAAATATGTAAGATCTAGTAAGTGACAGGAGTTGTGGATTATACAAAGCTTAGGTAAAACCGTGACAGACCAAGGAGTCCTGAATATGATTAAATGTGTAACGGGGGGTTCTTGGTTCTCAGGAGTGCAGAGAGAGGGTCGTAAAGGAAGGAATTGCATGGGTAAAACAAGGCTGAGAGGAATAGTCAACCGTGGTATGACAGGGTTGTATTTGACCCTTGTAAATCTGGAAATGTTGTATGTAATTTCCCAAATGTGTGGCCGAAATTGTGTCGTAGTAGATTGCCCACAGAGGGCCGTATGTAATGTATGGAAATGAAGGCCTAGTGAGGGCCGCGTGAAGTGCTATTGCAACAGAAGGCCAATATTACCAAATATAAGTATCGAGCTGCAGGGTGTATAATCGGGTATATGTAAAGTAATAATTATGGCATGAACAAATGTGGGTTAATTGTACCAAAGTTGTAGAAATGGACCGTGGATTGCGTATTAACAACTTAAAAAGTAACAACATTTCTTAATTTCTCATACGTTTTTAGATTTTATTCATATTAGATTATGTTTTATATATAAATATTTGGTATGAAATGAAATCCCCGTTTCTCCTGAACAAAATGATATATAATAAGTGTGGGTGCACTTAATATGAAAGCGGTGAATTATGGTTGAACAACATATAGCACAAATTCCAGGTTTTGTTTACGTTTTGCTTTGATCACATTTTGTACAATTGGCTCAGTCCTTAAGGGGTTAAGGAACTCACATGATCAAGCCCACTACATAGATATGTGATATGAGTTTGTTTTGAACATGGGTATATAATTGGATGCAGGTTTTTACAGTTACTCCTGCTTTCCTGTGGTGTGGTATGCTTGTGTAGTGTGTTTGTAAGAAGTTTTTTTTTCTATTGTGAAACTTCGCCTCCCTTCCCCCGTTTTCAGCCCTCTCCCTTGACTCCCCTCCGTGTATTAGCAAAGGCTCCATGAACAGGAGAGAAGGAGTCTCAGGGGAGGGCTATACCTCACGTGAACTGCCTCTCACATTCTCTGATAGGCTATTACTATCACGTAAACAAAATAATCTAGAGATCTAGATTAGCGCATCTAACAAATAAAAACCAATATAGTGGCTAAAATGATCTAACTGGATCAATAGAAATAGTACCCAAGGTACCCTATAAGTGACAGATGCTAAACAAAAAAGATTTTTCCCAAATCCTGTATCAAAATGCTTGGAGTATTGTCAGAGTAAATTCCTAGGCAAAGAAAGAAAGAGATAAAGTGTAACTCTATAACATTTATTTCCCCAGTACAACAAAAACACTTTAAAATGTATATACTCTTATGTTCTATAACACTGTAGTACATTTGGACCTATATACACAAAAGGCCAAACCTGGAACTTTTTTTGCATATATTGTTTCAAAGTATCCACTTCCCTAGCTTTATAACAAATGCTGACTCTAATGAAAAAATGAAAGTATCTTATTCACATATGGCACCCCGACTTGGTACCTCCGTTAAAGGATGCTCCTAGTGCTTCCTGAGGACTCCAAGCACTCTGGCAGACACCACAATCACCGAATCCAAGAAACCTTTTAAATTCTACCATACGAATAGGCTTGTACTCCTAGCAGTCAACTGGAACAGCATGCAATAAATCCTTCCCCCCAATAATGAGACGACACATCACTTGGGAGGGTAAAACAGGAACTCTGGCCTGGCTCATCCAGCCTGGCTTTTATTTCCATCTCACACATACAGGCCACACCCAGGGGTAGGCATAAAATAACCAATCCGAGATATGGTACAACCCACACATCCCCTCCCCTTAGCCTGAGAGATAATCCACTTATTATACAGTTTAAAACATAACTTTTACACAATATATGTAACTTCAAACCCATACATCACATTCACATACAAATCACATATTCAGACTCAGCATACTTTAAACATAAACACTTCCAAAATTCAGGCAAATCCCTCCAGTGGATCAAAAGTTACACGGAAGTCCTTTTATGACCGACCGCAAGCACATTTTCTTGCCCAAAACAGTTCCATAGATTTGGGCTGTGCGGTCGGTCAATTCCCGGCATAAAAACGGCTAAGTCCCATTCGAAGTGTGCCTGTACTTCGACTTTGGTCGAAGTGTCGAAGTGGAGTTGATGTTAAGGGTCGGTGGTGTTCGAAGTTAAAATGGCCGCCGCCACGTGGTCCTTTGTCCGATACCGGCCGCTTCGACAACTTCGGTAACTTCGACAGCTTCGACCGCTTCGACAGCTTCGACCGCTTCGACAGCTTCGACAGCTTCGACTGTGTCTGAAGTGCCATATACAAAAGTACCAATCTGTCCCCAAAGTATTTAAAGGGCTAGGGACAGTATTATATCAATCCACATGTCCAAAAGTAGTTCTTAAAGGGTCAGTACATTATGGTAGCAGTCCATAAGCCCCAATTCAGTCCCTTAAAGGGCAATACCTCCCAGGGACCATAATCACTGGGCAGGAGGCAAGCAACCAGGCTTCTCCAGTTCTCAGTGGCGAGGTTGGTTCCGCCACAGGTGATGTCGTGTGTAGGGGTTGTAGAGTGTGTGTTTAGGGAATGTAGTATGTGTTTGCTTACAAGGAATCTAGTGTGTGCACAGGGGATACCTGAGTATGTATGTCGGAAATGTAGTGTGTGTGTAGGTGGTGCAGTGTGTGTGTGTGTGTGTGTGTGTAGGGGATCTAGTGAGTGTTTAAAGGTCCAGAGTGTGTATAGGAGATCTAGTGAGTGTGTGTATAGAGGATTCAGAATGTATATAGGGATCTAGTGTGTGTGTGTGTATATGTATTGATGGTACAGAATTGGGTAAGGGATCTAGTGTGTGTCTGGAATATAATGTATTAAGTGGTGTAGTATGTGTGTGAGGGGTTCTGTAGTATATATACATATACCTTGGAAGTATTGTGTGTGTGTGTGTGTATGTGGTGCAGTGTGTTGGGGGGGTTGCTGTGTGTATGTGTGAGGTGTGCAGTGTGTGAAGGGTGTAGTGTGTATTTGTGAGAAGTATAGTGTGTGTGTGTGATGGGTTCACTATTTGTGAGAGAGATGCACTGTGTGTGAGGGGGTGCACTGTGTATGTGAGGGATGATGTGTGTGAGTGTGAGAAAGCGCAAGCCCTACATGGACCGACCCCGCCGGCCTCAGCCCATGTCCTTCGCGGCCCACCGGGCTGCATGTGCATAATCACTTTTCCAAATATATAGAAGCAATGTCTTTGGTATTGTTTATAAATGCAGAAAGGACTTTGGCCTATCCATTGCCAAAATATGCTTGAAGATTGAATCTTTAGGACCAGTCAAGACATGCTTCAAGGGTGTGAACCAGCTGAAATAATTCTGGCTATATGACCCCTTGAGCTCAACAGGATATCCGGAGATCCAGGTGCAGAATCAATGTACTCATTGGCCACCCTTTAGCCCTGTCCCCATGACAGCCACGACAAGACGTCTCTTCCTGGCACACACGCTTACATGACGTACCTGTACTCCACGTTTAAACCCTCAAGAGGTGTGAAGCTGCATGTCAGGAAGTGCCATTCAACCCTGTGTTTCAGCAAAGTCAACAAAGTAATTCCTTGTAGATCCATATCTCTGTGTAGCTTGACAAAGTAACAGGCGTATTTACCAGAAAAACTGTGAGAGAATCTGAATAGGGATCATCTGAAACAGTAGAACAGTCATCTTTATTGAGTTTATTTAAGATGTCTGAAAGAAGTTTGTTTTCACATTAGAAAGGGAACCAAATTTGCAAAACTAATTTATCAGTGTCTGCAAGGAGAATGTTGGGGAGAAGATCATCTGCATAATCTATGACATTGTATGGAATGGGCTCATCCATTTGTCATAAACCTCTGGATTTTAATGAATCCAACTGAGAAAAGGCTCTAATGTCAGAGCAAATAGGAGAGCATTTAAAAAAATGCATTTTTATTAGGAATGTCAGTGAGCAGAATGAAAACCTACAGTTAGTATTGAGAAATTAAGCATGTTTCCAATATTGAAAATAATACAATAATCAACATATTCAAATGTTTTTTTGTTTGTTTATACTTAAAAACCAAAATGTAACTGTAACGGACCGTTTCAGCACATAAGGGGTCAAAAACCGTTTAGGCAATATTTCCCTTTTAAATACACGAACAGATGCTGCAATCTCCCGAATTGCAAACACATGAATACTCAAACTCCAGAACAGGAAACACACAAATTCACCAACTCCCGAACCGGAAACACACAAATTCACCAACCCGAACACACGAATGCTGTTAAACAGCCAAACAGGAAAAACCATACGAACAGCTTACACTCCTGGCAGTCGCACTGTAACAGCATACAATCCAATTCCCCCCAAGAACAAGACGACAATTTGTTTGAGGTTCAAGCAGAACTGATTCACTGGGGCTACCTGACCAGCTTTTTTTATGCAGGTCTCCCACCTGGTGGACACTCCCCTAGGGGATGAGATGGAAGACTGGGAAACATATTGGACATTGACCAATCACAAGCTTACAATCCCACAATGCATCACAATCCCTCCTCTCTGTCCTGGAGATAATTGGGAAGTAATCCAATTCTCTCCAAGGACAGAGGCAAAACGCCATTAACCACATGGCAGACAAAGGACAATAAAAGACATAAAATTACATACTGTTACATTTATCACATAGAACATACAAATTCTACCTATCCCCAGATAGCTTAGATCTGAGCGCCCATTACTACCGGATGGTGCTCAGATCACATACATACAGTTCAATCGCCATGGATTCAAATTCTTTCATACAGTCTTTCAGTATACGGCTGGGCTCCATGGCATAGCTATCTGGGGTAGCATGGTTTAAACATTAAAGTACGGAATGGACCTGTGTTCGGATAATTGACTGCAGGTAGGAGAAGGGAGGTCGGCGGCTCAGCGGTGTTCGTGACTTTAACAGTCCGCAGAAAGGCACGAACCAGCCTTTTAGCAGGGAAAAAGAAAACAGTGTTTAACATGGGGCCATAGTCTAAAGGGAGCAGGCGAGCAACCAGGCTCCTCCAGTGGCCAGTGGCAAAGTTGGTTCCGCCACAGTAACAAAAAGAACGAAGCAGTAAACTGCCACCCGAAGCATTCAGCCCCCTACTCCAAACCCTCCCCTAAAGCTAAGGAAAGGATTGATACTGGGGACCTGGGAAATATGACCCGATATATGGGTCTCCCTAGTCCGGAATTGGGGTGTCCACCCAGGGCCAAGAAGCAGGTCAGAAGAGCCAAAGAGCAGGAAAGTGTAACATTAAGATCTAAACAGGAAAAAAAACTCCTCCCACCTAAAAATACGTTTGTCATTAGGAGTGCCAGATAGTAGCAAGTACACTAAGTACAGCTTGTAATGGATCGACGGGCACCCCGACTGGGGACCTCCGTTGAAGGATGCTCCTAGCGCTTCCCTAGGACTCCAAGCACTGCAGCAGGCACCACAACCACCGAATCGGAGAAGCATACGAATGCTCTCAAGCATATGAATGCTGTAAACCACTTGTGACGAAGTGCCCTTTGCCACTTGTGCCTGGAGGGGACTACTGGCTAGCCTCCTGCCTTCCGACTATGGCCCCTGTGCTGATAGCTGTATTTTACCCTGCAATAAGGTTTATTTGGGTATTTCTGCCGGGGTGCTCGGGACTTTCAGTATGTGTGTAATTTTATGTCTTTTTGTAACCATGTGGTTAATGGAGTCTTGCCTCTGTCATGGGAGATAATTTGATTACTTCCCAATTATCTCCAGGATAGAGAGAGGGGATTGTGATGTCACTGTGGGAGTGTTTTGTTTGTATTGTCTGTGATTGGCTGATATCCAATATGTGTCCCATTGTTCCATTGTTCCCATTGTGCCCTCAATAAACCAGACCTACTTGCACCTTTCTTGAAGCCTTGGCTCATGCTTGGGGAATGGGATAACTACACTCTGGGGATTGCTATAATCACATACTCCCCAGAGCCATCTCTTGCAAGAGCTTGTTTTGTCCATGGTTCCTGCTCTCTGGATTTAGGAGAGGTTCACCCACTGGAAGCTGGATCCTGGCCTTGGATCCAGGGTGAATGAGAGACGGCAAGACCCCGGCGCAGCTGCATTGCTGGAAGTGGGGTCTGCAGTGCTGAGGGTGTCAGTTGGAGTGCTCGGAGTCCTCGGCAAGCGCTAGGAGCATCGATTGGCGGAGGTACTCGGTCGGAGTGCCAGCGGTCCGTCACACCGCTGAACAGGAAAAGCATACAATCAGCTTACACTCCTGGCAATCAGCATACAATCCAATTCCCCCAATGACGAGACGACACTTCGTTTGAGGGTCAAGCAGAACTGAACTGTACTGGCACATACAGCCTCTTTTATTAACAATCCACAAACAAAGTAGTGCCCACAGGGTTTTGAAATACAACCAATCAATCCGTACAATACACACAGACACTCCCACACAAAATCCTCCCCTCTGCCTGTGATATGATTACTGAACACAATGTGTAATATAATTATCACAGGCAGAGAAATACAGTTTTATAAAACATATCACAGGGACCCCAAAACATGCAATAACCCCATAAAAATTCACACAGATCCGTTCAGTAGTTTGGAAGATACGGTTTAATGCAGATTCCGCAGAACATATACAGGCTATATGAAAAATAATTACTGTTAAAGGTGTCCCCTGTTCTGTAATTTAAAACTACTGAACGATGTCTTTGTGCACCAAATACCGGCGAGATGGCACTGTGTAGAAAAGTCAAAACAGGGTCTGTGAGTTAAAATGGGCGCCATCCATTGTTCTCACCATGTGCTTCATCCATTGTTCTCACCATGTGCCTCTGATACCTGAAATGGAGGCCACCCAGTAACTCCACAGCATGTCCCCAGATGGTTCTTAAAGGGCCAGCAGCAGCATAATAAAATACAATATGCCCAAATACTGTATTTAAAGGGCCAAATCTCCCATAGTCAGCAAGCAGGAGGCGGGCAAACAGGCTTCTCCAATGCCCAGTGGCGAGGATGGTTTCGTCACACAGCTAATAAAGGAAAAACATTTGGATAAGTTACGTAGAGTACTAACACAGTTAGACAAAGTTTAGCAGTTCAAAACATTTTAAAAAAAAAGCATACCCAAGTATAGAGTAGAAAAGAAAGTAAAACAAAAATGAAAGCATACTTATAAATTGAAATGGTTAGCCCAGTGGTTCCCAAACTTTTTAGGTTCAAGGCGCCCTTAATATTTTAATATTTTTCCAAAGTGTCACAAGTCAAAATTTCAAGGTTATATATCTGTACAGTGCTGCTGCATATATACTGGCACTTTAGTGTAATGTATAGTACTGGTGTTTGTAGGAGTGTTGGGATATAGTTTTAGTTTTTTTAATGCAGGAGTGTGTTTTTTATGTAATGTTTGCATTTCATTACAGGGGTGTGTTTCAATGTAATGTTCACTTCTAAATGTGGATGTCATTTTGTGTGAAGTGTTTGAGTGAAAGGGTGTGTTTGTATATCCTTTTGGAGTTTGAATGCACGGGTGTGTTTGTATGTAATATTTGTGTTAAATTGCAGGAGTGTGTTTGTATGTTGTGCTGGTGTTACATACCTTCTTACACAGGTATATATGCACATTAACACACGGATACATGTAAATACACTGACACATACACACAAATTCATATAGACACATACACATACACACACCTTAACACATGGATAAACCAACATATACACACACACAAACACTCTGACACAAAGATGCATAGAACCTGTGTGATAAAGTGAAGGCAGAGAGGCCTTTTAACCCCAGGGGAAGTACGTGTAGTTTGTGTGTTGCACAACACAAAGCTATGTTTAGTTATGGGCCCCTGGGGTGGAGCATTTGGAGAGAAGGGGTGGGCCAATGCTCCACTCCACAGTTTAGTGGTTTTCTTGGGAGACATAGATCCAGGCCAGGGTTTTTTGGACTGTCTCCAACCCACTGCTCAGCTGCAGATAATCAGCTGTAGCAGTGGAAATAAACCCCTCTCTGCTAGGCAGGTAAAGGGGGGGATTGCTGGCTTCCAGTGCAGGAGGAAGCAGTCAAGGCTGGCTTGGAGCACTGGGAGTGCAGGAGGAAGCAGTCAAGGCTGGCTTGGAGCACTGGGAGTGGAGAAAGGAAAGCAACAGGCTAGCTAGCAGAGTGTTGCTATCTAATAAGGTTGGTGCGATATGTTTTTGTTAGTTTAACCCTGATAGAGAGGGGGATATTAAAAGTGAGTCAGTGCTCAGGCGAGCTAGGTTTTTGTTTAAAGGGAAAACCTGTTATATTTATGTTTTAGTTGTGTTGCTGTGTGGACTTGCCAATAAAGTTGCCTGGATTATATGAAAACCAAAGGACTGTGCCTGTTGTTTACCCTAGAGGACCGTGCTATCTACAAACAAGGATCACACCTGACACACAAACACTGGCACATGCACACACCATGACACAGATACACACTAACATAAAAACACACACAATGACACACAGATGTACATACACAGATGTGTGTGCACACACTTACACAGATACACACAGAAGCACGCTGACATATATATACACACACATATGCCCATCCTGACACACACACACACACACACACACACACAATCTGACATACAAGGGATATTTTTTATATCTCCAGCCACCCTCCTGTTAGCTTACCTTGTGTGTCCAGGAGGGTGGCTTGATTGGAGTCCTGCTCCTGCTGCTGGCTGGTGGGAGTGAGAGGTCTGGAGCAGCTCTTCATGTTCCTTCTCCCCTCATGCTGTCTCTGCAGCTGCCTCCTCTCCCTCCCGTGCTGTCTCCCTACAAGACGCTGGAAGGAAGTGACTGTCACTTACTCCCAGCCTGCCGATACTACAGGAGCCCGGTCGCGGTCCTAAAGGGCCACAGCACCTGACAGGCCCCTGTTCAGCAGAAGTGTTTCCTGGTGCTATAATGGGGAAACATTTTGTGGTGCTCCTCTCCTGTGTGCCTGATGCGGCACCCCAGAGTGCCACAGCACACAATTTGGGAAACCCTGTTGTGACGAGACCAATCTCGCCACTATGCATTGGAGGAGCCTGGTTGCCTGCCTGTTGCCCTTAGACTGTTGCCCCATGTTGAAACGCTTGATTTTCCTCTGCAAAGACACGAAAGCCGGGTGTAACGGCTACCCTAGTAGTGAGAGTGTATCAGCCGTTGGAGACGTCCTTTTTCCCGGCAAGCTGCTGTGCAGTAGTGGAGTTGCTTATTCCCATCCATGAGATCCAAGAGAAGAGTCAGGCATAGCTGTTAAAATAGCAAGGTGGCTACGTTTTGAAGGGTCAAGAAGAACTAAATTTGAATGGCAGGGATTCTCCTTTTATGTGATTCTGCCCATGCAAGGGAGAACCCACATAATTAACACAACAACCAATAAAACATAAGGTACATCCCACATATCTCCTCCCCTCAGAAAAGCTTGTAACCCAATTAACAGAAACACATTTTTCCCCAAGTTTTGGATGTACCCCAAATACCTGGGGTACATACATAAATCCGTTGTCCCCAGATAGATTCTGGGGGACCAACATATACAAAAATCAGCCCATTCGGTTCAGTAGTTCGGGAGATATGGGACTTTAAAGTTTTGACCGACCGCACAGGCAAAGTAGCCGAAAATAGTTCCATGAATTTTGGCCTTGCGGTCGGTCTTTGTTCGTGTGTTAAAAGTCACAGAAAGGCTTGCCATCCGTGCGTAACTCGACGTTCGCTAGCATCCCCATAGTCTAATAAGTCTTTCTACCGAACGGTAGGGAGTTCGGTAGTTTTGGCACGAAGTTCCGGTGTTATGGAGATCTCAGCGGTGTTTGTCTACTCGAGTGTCCGATTTTAGTTCCAGGAGCTCAACGGCAAAACACCGCTGTTCGGGAGTTAAGATGGGCACGAACACATGTAAAAGTCCCGAAATGGCGGCCACCCAGGAACTGAAACGCGTTCGTGCGTTTCCCATTGAAGCTGAATGTGCCGATCAGGGAGGTAAATAGCCACTTAATTAAACAGGAGGGTGGTCCGGTGTTCGTTAGTTTGTATTCGTATGGGGAATACGTTAGAAGTCCCGAACTGCTGTATAGTAATAACCACATGAAAACAGGTAAGGATCTTCAATCTTTTACACCGGGTCCTTCGGTACTTATCCTATTTGGATAGTGATACCCCAGATAGCTATGCCATGGAGCCCATTCGTATAATGAAAGACTATGTGAAAGACTTTGGCTGACTTCGCCATTCAGTAATAATGTGCGCTCAGATCTAAGCTATCTGGGGATATGTTGAATGTACCTGTTTTATGCAATGGCTGCAGTTATATATTTTTATGTATTTTATTGTCTTTTGCTGCCATGTGTTCAATGGAGTTTTGCCTCTGTCCTTGGAGATAATTGGATTACGTCCCAATTATCTCCAGGATAGAAGACTCTGTGGAACTGGTTTTGGGCAGAAAAGCCATGCTTCATTTGGTCACAAAGGACTACGATCTATCTTTTGAACCACTAGATCAATCTGTATGATTGTGACGTATGTTTGTATTTGGAGTATGCTGATTCTGAAAATGTAAGTTTTATGTGAATGTGATGCATACTTTTAAAGTTATGAATAATGTGGAAAAACTGTATTTCTCTGCCTGTTATAATTACATTACCCATTGTGTAAGGTAATTGTATCACAGGCAGAGGGGAGGATTTTGTTTGGGAGTGTATTGTACGTGTTTATTTGTTGTTTTCCAAAACCCTGTGGGTGGTACTAATGTGTATATAATAACAATAAACCCACAGCTCTGTCTGTTCACTGTTTGACCCTCAACACGGAGCTTTGTCTCATTCTTGGGGGGATTTATTGTATGCTGTTCCAGTTCGACTGCTAGGAGTGTAAACCGTTCGTATGGTTTTTCCATTTCGGCTGTTAACAGCATTCGTATGATTCCGGTTCAGCTGTTTACGGCATTCATATGCTTGTCCGGTTCGGTGTATTGGTGTCTACCCTAGCTGTGCCTGTGCCTCTGGAAGGGAAGATCTACTAAACGGCTGTTAACCCCTTTTATGCCTGGGGGGCCATTACACCTGTCATATTAAATCAATCTCCTGACATGCAGTCTCCACTCTTTCCCTAGACAATTGACACCGACTCCAGAAATCGATTGAAGACATGGAGCAAACACCCGAGCTTGGCAATAGAGCAATAAGGCATGAAAATAAAGTGTACGGTTAATGAGAAAACTAACGGGAGTGTAAATCCTAAACCTAAGCTCAGATAAACAGCAGCAACTTGTTGACACCACATGTAAAATTTTCATGTTTGGAAGAATTTATTAACTAAAAATATTTTGTTGGTCAAAGTGTTCAACCAGGCGGGGCCGAACCGCAGAGCTGAGCAGCAGCAGCCATTAACAGCTCCTGCATCAAACCATTGAAAAAGCGAGATAACCCTTCCAAAACGGCACCTAAAAGCCAGACCGGGACCACCAAGCGATGGGGGAAATCGGGACAAACAATATGATACATTACAAGTGTAACGGAACCGCAGTCACCCCGACCGGGTACCCTCCGCTGACGGATGCTCCTAGTGCTTTCCGAGGTCTCCAAGCACTCCACCAGACACCATAACCACTGTAGACTCCCACGAACCGCCGCAGCTTGGTTGGGGTCTCGCCACGCTACCCACTCTGGACCCAAGACCAGGGTCTAGCTTCCAGTAGATGGACCTCTCCGAATTCCAGAGAGCAGGCACAGGAACAACTCTTAGCAGAGCTCAGCGATAATACCCTGGGGAGTATAGTGATTATAGCAATCCCCAGAGTGTAGTTCTCCAATCCCCCAAACATGAGCCGAAACTTCATGAAGGTACAAGATGATCTGAGGTGCTAGCACACCCAGTCTGCTTTTATTTCCATCTTACACATAAAAGACCGCCCACAGGGGCGGGGTAAAACAGCCAATAGCATAACGGTTACAACCCACAAGTTCCCTCCCCTCAGATAACCAGTTAACATAATTATTACAGCCAGGGAAAATACAGTTTTTATACATGTGCTATAACTTTAAAACCGTACATCCAATCTTCCCAAAAACCACATATTTGGAATCAGCACACTTTAAACATACACCCTTCCAAAAATCAGCCAAATCCCCCCAGTGGATCAAAAGTTAGCTGGAGGTCCCTTTATGACCGACCGCAAGCACATTTTCCTGCCCAAAACAGTTCCATAGAATTGGGCTGTGTGGCCGGTCAATTTCATGCGAAAAAACGTCCCATTTCGAACGGCCACGTGCAATTAACCTGCAGTAACCTCACAGCCTGGGAGGTAAATTGCCTGCACACTTTAACTTCTGGGTGGTCCGCCTGTGTGGTACTTGGTTCAGTAAGCCCTATTTACTGAACCAAGTGTGGGAAAGCCAGGAACAAGTTATTTTACAGGTCTGGGGACATAGTCTTAAAGGGGCATTGTTCAGCAAAGTCACAATATGTCCCCAGACGGTTCTTAAAGGGCCATACACACACAATAAAAGTTCATACTTTTCAGGGGCCATAGTCTTAAAGGGTATTGTTACCCAAAGTCTCAATATGTCCCCAGACAGTTCTTAAAGGGCCAGCAGCAGTACAATAAAATACCATTCACTGTGCTTAAAGGGCCAGCAGTCACACAATAAAATACAATATGCCCAAATATAGTTCTCTAAACGTACCAATTTTCAAGGGGCCATAGTCAGCAGGTAGGAGGCGGGCAAACAGGCTTCTCCAATGCCCAGTGGCGAGGTTGGTTTCGTCACAACAAGCGATGATCGACCCGACCCACGCCACTCGCACCGGTGAGGCCTACTAGCTTGGCGGGAGAAGCGGCCGCTCTCATGCCGCCGAAAACTAAGAGACAACCAACTCAGGGCCCTCGTTCCCCCCCTCTGGACCGGCGGGGGATATCCCGGTCCTACCCCACATGCCCAACCGGCCACACAAGGCCCGAGCGTCGGGACCACGGAGTCCGGGGAACGCAGACGGAGCCTACAAAATGGCGGATTGCACATGCTCCACTGCCGAGCACACGATCAAGAGGGAAACGGAGCTACGGTACGACCGCATATTCAGGGCGACCTGGGAGAAGCTGCAGGCTCTACTGTGGCCCCAGCAAGCGGAATCCTCATCTGGTAGGACGCTGCAAGGACTGAAGCGTATGGGCACAGCGACAAACGGGACTAACCCCACTCTTAACCCCACCACTGCCCAAACGGAGCGACGCCGCACCTAAACCCAAACCC
This sequence comes from Pelobates fuscus, assembly GCF_036172605.1. Taxonomy (NCBI): domain Eukaryota; kingdom Metazoa; phylum Chordata; class Amphibia; order Anura; family Pelobatidae; genus Pelobates; species Pelobates fuscus. The sequence continues at coordinate 278,028,321 of NC_086318.1, read as the reverse complement.
CACCAAGCTAAGGGGACTCCCACTGCACAACACCACAGCCAGCCTCGATGCAAAGCGATGACCCAACGAAGATCCAAAAGGGGCAAAGCCCACCCAGGCAGACTAAAGGGATGGCAGACAGTCAAGCCTGCACTGACAAACACCGCCACACGGCCACAGCATCGCTCAGCGCAACTTACAGCCAGGACCCCAGGAGGCTTACCAGGCAAGTCTGTAACCTCCACGGCCGCTTCTTTCCCCTGCACACCCAGACCGCGGAGCAAGGAGCCCAGACACCCGTAGCAGGGAACAGCACAGCCCCAAAGAGGCATCAGGTGAGCCAGCAAGAACGCGCCATAAGCAGAGTTCCGCGACCGGGAAACCAAAGAGGTCACATGGGGCCGCACAGAAAACACTGAAGTCGGGAGGAATTGATCTTCCGAAAAGATAAAAAAATAGGAAAAAAAAACCCGTCCAAAGAGGGACTTTACTGTATTATAGTGACCCACACTAGATAGACGCAAGTTTGATATGCCTACTACATTATTATTATTTTTTTTGTATCATTCCTTTTATTCTGCTTTTTTTTTTACTAATTATCTCCTCTGCTTGAGCAGCACTCAGCAAGCATGATTAAGCAGCCGGAGATAGACCAGTTGCATGCTCCAGTGAATCCACGTTTTACTAAACATGTGCAAAGATTCAGCTACGCCAAAGCTTGTTTTCTATCTATCTAACAATTAGCAAAGTCATTTAGCCATAACAAATGATTTACATTTCGATGTATATACCTAGCTTGTTCGCCACTGTATCAATCTGTGTGTATTAACCTATAACATACAAAACGCAAGTACTAACGTCAACAGGTACACATGTATTAGCTGAATGTTGCCACTAGCGTTGTACTACATTACCTGTACTATCTATATTGTCTCTAATCTAATTCACGCATGAACCAAACCTGTTTGCATGATATACTCACATTACAACTGATGCTTTAACGTTAAACTCAGCTGGATAAAATATAAAAATTGTGCCAGTTAATCGTATACCCCGCATGTTAAGCGTGGGAATTTCCTGAGGATTGCTTTTGGGGCACCTCAAGCTTACCTGTCTTATTTAAGTGCACTACAAAAATAAAGAATTAAAAAAAAAAAAAAAAAAGTGTTCAACCAAACTATTTTAACCCCTTAACCCCATTGTGACAAAACCCCTGCTTGTGAATACTAGGACCATTTTATTTTGTCTGCTGTTCGTGTAATTAGGCCTATTTCGTTCCTTTCTTAAAACCGAACAAACTACCGAACAGCCAGACCACACACAATGGGAGTGTGCAGCTCATTAGTCACCCAGAAGCTGTGGTTAACCACAACTATTTGACGAATGGCTGGGTGGTCGACGTTCATTTGAATGAACACGTGGCGGCGGCCATTTTAAACTGATGAATGCCCAGCGGTGTTTGGTCATCGACCGCGTGGAACTATTTTTGGCCACACGAACGATTTCTTTCGTCTCCATTTACACGAACGCCGTGTCATTCGGTACATTCAGAACACACGGACTGAACCGACCCAGATAGCTGAATCCATGTAGCTAATTCTGGGTATATTTCTAACGAACAGTTGGTGAACAGACTCTTTAGATCCATGGCAACTTGACTGTGTTTGTGGGATCTGAGCGATGTTCGGCTATATTGAGTGCTCAAACCCAAGCTATCTGGGGATAGGTCGGATGTGGGGGTTCCGTTCGGTAAAAGAAAAGTAATGTATTTTCTTGTATTTTGTTACTTTTGTAAAATGGAAATATTTTCTCTACCTGGAGATGATTAGGTTTTCTCCGGACACTTAACCCAATTATCTCCAGGATAGAGAGAAGGGATTACTGTTTATATGGGGGGGGTTTTATATTGTACTATAAAATGACTGGTTACTGTAACTTGTGTTTCAGTCCTCCACAAGGTCCCTGTGTATCCCTTGCTGGAGGACCTGCATAAAAGGCCAAGCTGTGGCCGTCATTAAACAGATCGTTTTACCCCTTCATGAAGTCTCGACTCATGTTTGGGGGATTGAGAGCTGTAATCACTATTCTGCTCTACTTCAGCTGGGATTTTGGGAGAAGCTGCAAGAATCTTTCCTACAGGGATAATAGGATTCGCTACACCCATAAACAGTAAAACCTATCACAACAATGATATTGTCAGTGAAAGTGATTTTTTTTTTTTCACACACAAACGGCACTTTCACTGATGATATCATTGTTGAGATATGTTTCACTGTTTTGAAATACTAGTATTTGTGTTCAGCAAAGTCTCCTGAGTATAAGTCCCCATGTACAGGTCTTATAGTGTTTTTGAAAGTTACATGGTCAAATATAAGGCTTGCATTTCTGTTTTTTTCATATTGAAATTGTCACATTGGTTAAGTTTCCTTTGACAGCGTATGAATGAGAATTACCCCCATGATGGCATACGGCTTTTAACCCCTTTTATGCCTGGGAGTGCCGTTACATACCCCATTTGCAATACACTGGATTGTCTTCTTTTGCAAATGGGGTATGTAACGGCACTCCCAGGCATAAAAGGGGTTAAAAGCCGTTTAGGAGATATTTCCTTCCAGATATACAGGCAGCTACTGTAGACACCAATCCACCGAACAGGAGAAGCATATGAATGCCGTAAACAGCCGAACTGGAATCATACGAATGCTGTAAACAGCCGAATAGGAAAAACCATACGAATAGGTTTACACTCCTAGCAGTCGAACTGGAACACCATACAATAAATCCCCCGCCAAGAACGAGACAAGGCTCCATTTTGAGGGTCAAGCAGGAACAGACAGAGCTGTGGGTTTATTGTTCTTATATACACTTTAGTACCACCCACAGAGTTTTGGAAAACAACCAATAAACACATACAATACACTCAGACACTCCCAAACAACATCCTCCCCTCTGCTTGTGATACAATTACATTACACAATGGGCAGAGAAATACATTTTCAGAATCAGCATACTCCAAATACAAACATACGTCACAATCATACAAATTGATCCAGTGGTTAAAAAGATAGATCGTAGTCCTTTGTGACCAAATGAAGCATGGCTTTTCTGCCCAAAACCAGTTCCACAGAGTCTAATATCCTGGAGATAATTGGGAAGTAATCCAATTATCTCCAAGGACAGAGGCAAAACTCCATTGAACACATGGCAGCAAAAGACAATAAAATACATAAAAATATATAACTGCAGCCATTGCATAAAACAGGTACATTCAACATATCCCCAGATAGCGTAGATCTGAGTGCACATTACTACTGAATGGCGCTCAGATCTTATACATACAGTTTAATTGCCATGGAGCCAAAGTATTTCACATAGTCTTTCATTATACGAATGGGCTCCATGGCATAGCTATCTGGGGTATCACTGCTCAAACAGGGCAAGCACCGGCTTTCGTGTCTTTGCAGGGGAAAATCATGCGTTTCAACATGGGCCATAGTCGAAAGGCAACAGGCGGGCAACCAGGCTCCTCCAATGCACAGTGGCGAGATTGGTCTCGTCACAACAGGGTTTCCCAAACTGTGTGCTGTGGCACTCTGGGGTGCTGCATCAGGCACACAGGAGCACCACAAAATGTTTCCCCATTGCTATGATTATAGCACCGGGAAACACTTCTGCTGAACAGGGGCCTGTCAGGTGCTGTGGCCCTTTAGGACCGCGACCGGGCTCCTGTAGTATCGGCAGGCTGGGAGTGACAGCTTGTCACTTCCTTCCAGCGTCTTGTAGGGAGACAGCACGGGAGGGAGAGGAGGCAGCTGCAGAGACAGCATGAGGGGAGAAGGAACACGAAGAGCTGCTCCAGACCTCTCACTCCCACCAGCCAGCAGCAGGAGCAGGACTCCAATCAAGCCACCCTCCTTTGTCCATTGGTTCAAAAGATAGATCGAAGTCCTTTGTGACCAAAGGAATCATGGCTTTTCTGCCCAAAACCAGTTACACAGAGTCTTCTATCCTGGAGATAATTGAGAAGTAATCTAATTATCTCCAAGGACAGAGGCAAAACTCCATTAAGCACATGCAGTAAAAAGACCGTAAAATACAATAAAGGTTACATTTATTACATAAAATACAGACATGCAACATATCCCCAGATAGCTTAGGTCTGAGCGCACATTATTACTGAATGGCTCTCAGACCACATACATACAGCTCAATTGCCATGGAGCCAAAGTCTTTTATTACACGAATAGGCTCCATGGCATAGCTATCTGGGTTAAATGAGTTAATTAAGTAAATCCGAGAATCTACTGAACGCCAGAGCAGAAAAACATGTATAGACCTTTCTGCATAGGAAAATAAAGTATTTAAATGCCGGTCCATAGTCAAAAGGCAGAAGGCAGGCAACCATGCATAGTGGTGAGATTGGTCTCGTCACAGGGTATGTCCAGTCTTTTTTAGTAGCCACTTAGTCACAAACACTGGCCAAATTTAGCTTTTATATTTGTGTTTTACATTTTTAACACACAACCAAATATAAAGTTTAATGCTAACTTTGGCCAGCGTTTGTGACTAAGTGGCTACTAAAAAAGACTGTGCTTACCCCTTGGTTACTTTTGCAAATTGTATGCCATTTCGGGGGTAGATCTCATTCCAGGACTATGATAAAGTCTCAAAGGCAAAAAGGGAAAATTTTGTTTGGTTGAGAATAAATGCAAAGAAGATACACACTTTTTGGCTCCAAACCTGGACTATTACCTGCGTCCCACTGCTGCTACAATAATTTAAAACACTTCTGTGAGAAATATAATTATCCTAGAGGAGTCCCAAGATCAGAAGTCCCTGTTGAAGAGACAGAGAAGACATGTTATGAGTGTCTATATGTAAAGTGTTGCGTAAGAGCGTGGAAGTAATGTCGCACCTGGAAATATGCGTAGCATAGCAGTGGAAGGCCCAGGAAACGCCCCCACATTTTCTAGAGAGAGAGATTTTTGTCTGCAAAAATCTGTTAAAGAGCTAATTGTGTGGATACCTCCAGTATCCTATTTCTTGAATGGTTGGTGGTTAAGCCCCCCTTTAATATTAGGATTAGTGATGTACCGAACTGTTCGCCGGCGAATAGTTCCCGGCGAACATAGCGCGTTCGCCGCCGCGGGCGAACACATGGGCGGTTCGATCCGCCCACTATTCGTCATCATTGAGCAAACTTTGACCCTGTGCCTCATTGTCAGCAGACACATTCCAGCAGCAGACCCTCCCTTCCAGCAGCAGACCCTCCCTTCCACACCCTCCCACCTCCCTCCCAGCATCCATTTTAGATTCATTCTGAAGCTGCATGCTTAGTGAGAGGAGGGAAAGTGTAGCTGCTGCTGATTAGATAGGGAAATTGATAGCTAGGCTAGGGTATTCAGTGTCCACTACAATCCTGAAAGACTAATCTGATCTCTGCTGTAAGAACAGCACCCCAAAAAGCCCTTTTTAGGGCTAGAACATCAGTCTGCTTTTTTTTTTGTGTGTAATGTAATTGGAGTTGCCTGCCTGCCAGCTTCTGTGTCAGGCTCAGTGGATACTGTGCCCATTTGCCCAGTGCCACCACTCACTCACTGCTGGTGTCACAATAGCTTAAGCTTGCATTTAAAACCCACATTTTTTTTCACTGTAATAGATTGAAAAAGAGCAGTTAGTTGTCTGCCAGCTTCTGTGTCAGGCTCAGTGGATACTGTGCCCATTTGCCCAGTGCCACCACTCACTCACTGCTGGTGTCACAATAGCTTAAGCTTGCATTTAAAACCTTATTTTTTTTTCACTGTAATAGATTGAAAAAGAGCAGTTAGTTGTCTGCCAGCTTCTGTGTCAGGCTCAGTGGATACTGTGCCCATTTGCCCAGTGCCACCACTCATATCTGGTGTCTCTGTAGTGTGCTTTTACAAAGAAAAAAAGTTTTCCAGTGTAAGCTAATAGCAGTCAGTGTCCTTAAAGCGGGTGTTTCAGGCCTTCCTTCAGCGTTTGCCCTGCAGAACCCTGCCAGTGCACATTGCCACTCATATCTGGTGTCACAGTAGCTTGCACGCATAGTACCACTAATCCCCCAAAAAATGACAGGCAGAGGCAGGACATCCCGCAGGGGCCATCGTGGTCGTGGTGCTGTGATTCCCTTTGGCCCTAGAATAATGCCCAGTTTTCAGAGGCCACGTACCCTGAACTTGAAAAGTTCTGAGGACATAGTTGACTGGCTAACACAGGACACCCAATCTTGTACAGCCTCCGCTCGGAACCTTGACGCACCATCCTCCTCCAGCTTAGCTTCAGGCACCTCTCAAGATACCACTCACCCGCCTGCCGCCACCACCAAAACTAGCACCACAGCCGCTTTACTTGGTATGTCAGAGGAGTTATTCACACATCCGTTTGAAGAAATGAGTGATGCGCAACCATTATTGCCAGAGGATGTAGATAACACGGATATGTCTCAGGCAGGCAGCATTATACACATGGACACATACATACACTGCTGCTTCCTTTGCTGAGTTGTCAGATACAAGTGAAGCGGTTGATGATGACGATGCGTCCATGGATGTCACGTGGGTGCCCGCTCGGCAAGAAGAAGAACAGGGTGAAAGTTCAGATGGGGGAGACAGAGAGGAGGAGACGAGTTGGAAGCAGGGGGAGGTCGTCGCAAGGAGCTAGTGGCACAGTCAGACAGCATGCATCGGCACCCGGGGTCAGCCCGACAGCACGCCAATCAACGCATGCTGCGTCCACCACCAGAATGCCGTCATTGCAGAGCTCAGCAGCGCGGCATTTTTTTGTGTGTCTGCCTCTGACAACAGCGATGCCATTTGCAACCTGTGCCAAAAGAAGCTGAGTCGTGGGAAGTCCAACACCCACCTAGGTACAACTGCTTTGCGTAGGCACATGATCTCATATCAGCACGCCTACTCTAAGCCGCCATCCTCCTTCTGGTCCAGCATCTTCAGCCACGTCAACCACTGCTGTCCTCCTTGCCCCCTCTCAACCATCCGCCACTCCGTCTCCCGCCTTGAGCAGTTCCCGCTCATCTGCCCACAGTCAGGTGTCTGTCAAGGACATGTTTGAGCGTAAGAAGCCAATGTCAGAAAGTCACCCACTTGCCCAGCGTCTGACAGCTGGCTTGTCCGAACTATTAGCCTGCCAGCTTTTACCATACAAGCTGGTGGAGTCTGAGGCGTTCAAAAAATTTGTAGCTATTGGGACACCGCAGTGGAAGGTACCCGGTCGAAATTTCTTATTACCTACACTGCGCATTGGGTAAACCTGCTGACGGCTGCCAAGCATGGAATGCGTGGCTCTGCAGAGGAGTTGGTGACACCGCCACGACTTGCAGGCAGTCCTGCTGCCACCTCCTCTACTCCTCCTACTTCATCCTCTTCCATAACCTCCTCGGCTGAGTCCTCTTCTGCTGCTGCGTCTTGCTCCACATCAACGGCACCCCCCAGCTCCCCAGGTACTATTCCACATCCCGGATACGGCAGTGTCACGCCGTCTTGGGTTTGACTTGCTTGAAAGCAGAGAGTCACACCGGACAAGCTCTCCTGTCCGCCCTGAACGCACAGGTGGAAAAGTGGCTTACTCCGCAGCAACTGGATATCGGCAAAGTGGTTTGTGACAATGGAAAAAATTTTGTTAGCGGCATTGAAGTTGGGCAAGTTGACACATGTGCCGTGCATGGCACATGTGTGTAATCTGATCGTACAACGCTTTGTGCATAAGTACACAGGCTTACAGGATGTCCTGAAGCAGGCCAGGAAGGTGTGTGGCCATTTCAGGCGTTCCTACACGGCCATGGCTCACTTTGCCGATATCCAGCGGCGAAACAACATGCCAGTGAGGCGCTTGATTTGCGACAGCCCGACACGTTGGAATTCAACACTCCTAATGTTCGACCGCCTGCTCCAACAAGAAAAAGCTGTTAATGAATATTTGTATGACCGGGGTGCTAGGACAGCCTCTGGGGAGCTGGGCATTTTTTTGCCACGTTACTGGACGTTCATGTGCAATGCCTGTAGGCTCATGCGTCCTTTTGAGGAGGTGACAAACCTAGTCAGTCGCACCGAATGCACCATCAGCGACATCATACCATTTTTCTTCCTGGAGCGTGCCCTGCGAAGAGTGCTGGATCAGGCGGTAGATGAGCGAGACGAAGAGGAAGAGTTGTGGTCACCATCACCACCAGAAACAGCCTTATCAGCATCGCTTGCTGGACCTGCGGCAACGCTGGAAGAGGATTGTGAGGAAGAGGAGTCAGAGGAGGAATGTGGCTTTGAGGAGGAGCAGGAAGACCAACCACAACAGGCATCCCAGGGTGATCGTTGTCACCTATCTGGTACCCGTGGTGTTGTACGTGGCTGGGGGGAAGAACATACCTTCATTGACATCAGTGAGGAGGAGGAACGGGAAATGAGTAGCTCGGCATCCAACCTTCTGCAAATGGGGTCTTTCATGCTGTCGTGCCTGTTGAGGGACCCTCGTATAAAAAGGCTGAAGGAGAACGACCTGTACTGGGTGTCCACGCTACTAGACCCCCGGTATAAGCAGAAAGTGGCGGAAATGTTACCGAATTACAACAAGTCGGAAAGGATGCAGCATTTGCAAAATAAATTAAAAAGTATGCTTTACACAGCGTATAAGGGTGATGTCACAGCACAACGGGAATCTAACAGGGGGAGAGGTGGAAGTCATCCTCCTCCTCCCACGCCGGCAAGGACAGGACGCTTTAAAGATGTGTTGTTGATGGAGGACATGCGAACCTTTTTAAGTCCTCAGAGAACGACTCAAACGACAGGTAGCAGACTACCTTGCCTTAACTGCAGATATCGACACTCTGAGGAGCGATGAACCCTTTGACTACTGGGTGTGCAGGCTTGACCTGTGGCCTGAGCTATCCCAATTTGCAATAGAACTTCTGGCCTGCCCCGCTTCAAGTGTCCTGTCAGAAAGGACCTTCAGTGCAGCAGGAGGTATTGTCACTGAGAAGAGAAGTCGCCTAGGTCAAAAAAGTCTAGATTACCTCACCTTTATTAAGATGAATGAGGGATGGATCCCGAAGGGACTGACACTGGGCGATACATTCGATTAAAAAAGGCCTGATGAGATGAGCTGCCTTGGGCTAAAAATGGTCCACACGCTGCTGTATTTTAGCTCTGAATGCCGGTTGACTTGCGTGACTTATCCGCCACCAACTAGGGTTCAAGCCGCCATGTTTTAGGGCACTTTCTGCCTGTGAAACAAACATAAATTTTTCTGCCCGCTGCTACAGCAGCGGCTGCAACAATACCAATTTTTTCAGGCATGTGTACATGCCTAATTTTTAGGCCCTCTGGTGCTGCACTGTGGCTTCAAAAACCAAACCAAAAAAAAGGCACATAGTGACCCTATGTAGGGTGAACAGTCCCTATTCTGCTCTGTGTCAGTGTGTATCAGGGGCTTTGAGGACGGGGAACAGTCTCTATTCTGCTCTGTGTCAGTGTATTTTTATCAGAGAACTTGTTCGGGATACAGAAAGGAAAAAAGGGAGGGTAAGCGGTTAAGGTACATCGATCTTATTCACATCTTCACTACATTCATTCTCGTTAGTTTCATTCTCGTGAGTTTTTCCGCTGCCCTTGTGCCTTCGGTCTAGTACCATGTCAGGGTTGTCTTTCTCTCCTAAACCTGGGTTTGGTCCGGGGTATGGGAAGGGGGAAACCTGGGGACAGGTTACGGTAGGGGAAGAAGAACGGGGGAAATAGACGTCGGAAGCCCCTCATCTCCCTTTGTCTCCTTCTTAGTTAGCACGCTGTGTGCGGTCACCGGGTCTATTCCCTTATCTAACTACTTAACTATGTACAATGTGGGTGTTTGTTCCGTTATGCCCTGTAGATTGTTTAACCTCAGCTTGGTATACCTCAATGTTGGCTGTTGTACCATGGTGTTTGGAGTCGTTGTCTCTCTGTGTCAGAGCAGTTAGGTCTTAGCAGTGGAACTCTTCATCCTTCGTGTATATATATATATATGTGATATGTTATTGTTCTAACACGACCCCCTCCTCCTCCTTCCTCAGATACAACTCCCATATGTTCCTGGCTTCCACTATGTGGTGTGGGGGGTGTAGACGCTGGCAGGTTTTTGTTTCATATGCTAGGTTTAGGGAGATCTGTTGGAGAAGGCTAGATCTCTCCGGTGGCTGTTGTTGTTTCGACCCTCTGGCTATTAATAAGTTGGCAGCAATCAAAATATGATATGTTAGGTCGGCATGTGCTTTTGGGAATGGGTCAATCGAGATGAAGAGTAGGGCATTTTCTGGTCTCAGGTTGGTTCTCGTGACCAGTGCCCCTTGTATCACCCCCTCAACTGCCTTCCAGTATCCTCTGATGACCGAGCAGGCCCACCAGATGTGGAGCATTGTGCCCTACTCTATTAAACATCTCCAGCAAAGTCTCGAGGTGTTGGGATATATGGTCCCTAGTCTAGTCGGTACCAAGTACCACCTATATTGTATCTTGCGCATTAGCTCTATGTGGGATGCGCATCTGGATCTACCTTTATGGGCTATGAAGGCTTGGTTCCATTGTTCTTCTGTACTCAAATCCTTATGCCATGCCTCTCTGAATTTGTCTAGCTGCGGTGGTGGCTGTTGGGTAGGATTATTTAGAATTGCATACATGAGTGAAAGCGGTTTCTTGGGCATTGTTCTAGATTCGCATGCTTTCTCTATACAACGCGTGTGGGTCAGGGTTGTCAGGATAGTGGAGTTTGTCAGTGCTCCCTTTAGTTGTAGGTAGGAGAATATCGCTCTTTGTGGCAAATCGTAACTCTGTTGCAGGTCGGGGAATTGTCTCAGCTGTCCTTGATTATAGAGGTGTCTGACCAACGTGCATCGTCGCTCGGTCCATAGTCGATGGTCAAATGTGGGATTCATCATGTGTATGCAGTATAGTGGTGTGGCCAGCGCCCATTTATCTGTATAACAGAATTGTGGTTTAATCGTATCCCAGGTTTTCAGCAGGATTGCGGTAGTGGCCGGTGTGTCTGGTAGTTTAGGGCGATGTCTATGTGGGATCCAGAATAAGTACCTAAGGCCCTTGGGGCAAGCCCACGTTGATTCCATGTCCACCCATTGTGGTGTGTTGTGGGCTGTGTGTGCCTGCAGGGCGGTGGTCATCAGCACTGCCCTATAGTAGGTTCTCACCTCTGGTAGTCCTAGCCCTCCCTGCTCTAGGGGTTTGGTGAGTATGCTAGTGGCTACCCTGATTTTTTTGTGTGCCCACACGAAGCTAGTGAGAGTCCTTTGTAGACGTCGCAAGTACGCATTGGGTAATGGGATCTATAGCGTTCTAGTCAGGTATTGGAATTTTCGGCAGCAGCAGTATCCCCTTTTTTTTTTTAAGAATTTGCCAGTAATCTTTTTTTGAAGTTGTTCCCCTCCTCTTGACACGATCAATGACCTGAGAGTCTCCGTAAGCAGGGTTGACCTGTTAGTCCCGTTTTCCATTCAAGTTGTGCATGATGTCCAGGCTAGGTTTCCAGGGACAAATGTTATAGCCTGTTGAACGAGGTGACCTTGCTCGGGTCCCAGGTGTGCGGTTCCTAAAGTCGCTGCCATATACACGTCCACTGATAGGAGACGCAACAGGTATTAAACTGATAAGAATTGTACTACTTAACACACCTTATAATAACGCAGAGAGAGGCAACGCAGAGAGAGGAGTCTGAAGAAGAGGAGTCAGAGGAGGAAGGTGGCTTTGAGGAGGTGGAAGACCAAACACAGCAGGCGTCCCAGGGGCTTGTTGTCATCTTTCGGGGACCCTTGGTGTTGTATGTGGCTGGGTGGAGGAAGAGACCTTCAATGACATCAGTGAGGACAAGGACTGTCACTGTGAAGCGGGCGTAACCCTTACACTACCTGATCGATACAACATCATACAGTAGGTCCCCCCCTCATTATTTTTATGGCCCCCACCCACCGCTCTCGGGTGGGGGTGGGGGGGAGGACAGTAGGTCCCCCCCATTGTGATTTATGCCCCCCACCCACAGCGCGGGGGGTCGGGGGGGAGGACAGTAGGTCCCCCACCTTATCCTTATTTACTGAATATTCCCCTGTATAACAATGTTTGGCATTTAGTGAATATTCCCCATTCTGCTCTGTGTCAGTGTGTATCAGGGTCTCTGAGGACAGGTGTCAATCCATATCTGCCAAGTGACCCTATGTAGGGGGAACAGTCCCTTTTCTGCTCTGTGTCAGTGTGTATCAGGGGCTTTGAGGACGGGGAACAGTCTCTATTCTGCTCTGTGTCAGTGTGTATCAGGGGCTTTGAGGACGGGGAACAGTCTCTATTCTGCTCTTTGTCAGTGTGTATCATGGTACCTTAGGACAGGTGTCAATCCATATCTGCCAAGTGACCCTATGTAGGGGGAACAGTCTCTATTCTGCTCTCTGTCAGTGTGTATCATGGTGTAATGCTTACATATATTGATATGGAGCACAACTGCAGATCTCTTAGGACTTAGATTGTTGACTTGGATACTTAGAGAATAGAATAGGAACTGTGTATTCAATTATGGATAATACAGGTACTGTATCTTTAATTACTTCGCTGTTTGTTTAAACGAGTAAGCAGCTTCTGACATACATGCAATCTAGCACATTGGAGTTTTCAAGTTTTATGGAAACGGAGGAATTTAGAAATGAAGTTGAAGCAGGAGTGATTCATTTTGGAGTTAGAGATAGCAGGCCTGAGAGCAGGCTGTAGCAGGAATGCTTAGCGGGCTTGAGAGCAGGCTGTAGCAGGAATGCTTAGCGGGCTTGAGAGCAGGTAAGCTCCTATTACAGATATAGCAATTGACTTAGCTTCCAAGGGTGAAAAATCAGGTTCCCGGAGTTCACCTCCGGGGAGGGAAGTTTCTCAAACAGGATGAGGAAGGTCCAAATACTAGCCGTGGTCGAGGAGAAGGAGGGTATGTAGATTTCCAGTCCGGTTCGGTTCACAAGTAGAGGTTGCAGAGAATCTTTAGCCGGGTTGATATCGCGTCTTGTATCTGGCGCGGTCGCATTATGTAGCGTGGGGAGACCGCGTCAGAGAAGGGGGTGTGGCTAAGCTCCGTCAACCCGGAAGAGACAAGGAATTACCGGTAGTTAAGGCATGACACATGGTCTCTGAGGACGGGGAACAGTCTCTATTCTGCTCTGTGTCCGTGTGCATCAGGGGCTCTGAGGACAGGTGTCAATCCATATGTCAAGGTGTCAATATGTCATATGTCAGGTGTCAATCCATATTCATTGCGATTTAGGAATGTTAGGTGATTTCTGCCCTTTATGGATTAAAACCAGACTCTGCATCAACTGTGTAATTTTTCATGGGAGTTTTGCCATGGATCCCCCTCCGGCATGCCACAGTCAAGGTGTTAGTCCCTTTGAAACAACTTTTCCATCACTTTTGTGGCCAGAAAGAGTCCCTGTGGGTTTTAAAATTCCCCTGCCCATTGAAGTCAATGGCGGTTCGCCCGGTTCGCCGGTTCGCGAACGTTTGCGGAAGTTCCCGTTCGCCGTTCGCGAACCGAAAATTTCGGGTTCGCGACATCACAAATTAGGATTGTTAATCAGGGGTACATTTAAAGAGTACAAGGGGTTGGCACTCAATCTGGAATGCGATAGCTTCCAAGCCTTCCAGCCATGATAGATTAGAGAGCACACCATTGGGCAAAGGTTTTTCAGTCTGTGGAGGAGGGTCAGCAATGAGTCGGGTTGCACCAAGGATGATTCCAAATGTTAGTCCAAAAACCGTTGTTGAGATTGGATCCAATCTAATGCAGCACACCATCAGGCACAGATTTTGCTGTCTGGATGAGGGTCAGCAAAAAACGTTGTTGAGATTGGATGCAATTTAAAGCATGACGGGGCCACCAAATTTTACTTTATTGCATTGGGGAGGGTTCGTTCATCATTGGCTTTAACTTGATAAAGTTTGGTATAGCTGAGATGGGCCTTTGATCCTTGTCACAAGAATTGCCTCGGCTTATAGTTTAATAGACTTTCATATTTTCTAGAGAGAAGAAAGGGAAGTACCTGCAAGGGGTATAAACGTTTTGGGAAGCTAATTCATTTAACTAAACTAGCCCTTCCAATATATGATAGAGGTAGTTTTTGCCAGTAATCTAGTTCATATAAAATAGATGAGAGGATAGAGAGAATTTTTAATTCTGTATTCGTGAATAAATCTTTTTTGCACTTGTATTTGATACATATTTTTACACTTTATCTCTTTTCTACTATTCGGTGAATGGCACTGTGATGGAATACAAGGCTAAAAATAATGGAAGATATCCATATGAACGTAGTATTCTGAAGGCTTAATTTTGGAACATAAAGTGTCAGTGGCCAAATGGAAATATATACTAACTGATATTTGTATACAGTTTTATATTGTATCCTTCTGTATCCTTCAGCAGAATTATATTGTGCCCTTCCTCTATCCTTCAGCAGAATTACCCCTACGTAATTCATGTTTATAAACTGTAAGTGGGCTTGGAAGGATGGGTTGTCCTTTAGGTCCTTTAGGTAGGATAGGCAATGTCTTGTAATGGTGGAGAAGAGATACAGGTTAATGTTAGTGTGACTGGGCCATTATCTGAAATTGTAAATGATTCTATAGATAGGGTTGTACAGCCGAGCACACCAGAAACATGTCAATCCTGGAGAAAGAATCATAAACCAAAGAGTGGAACATGTATTCCCTCTCCCCACCATGCATAATGCTCCAAGGATCTTCATTAAAAGGTTGAGATTGAACTTAGCTATGACTACCTGTGATATTGGTGTCATGAACTTTGTGAAAAAGTAGTTGTGGAATAATTTGAGCAAAAACATTAGCAATACAAAAAAAAATATCATTAACTGTAAGACACAATATAACATCGGGGTCGATGTCGCAGCTATGCATGATGTTTTGAGGTTTGGAATGTAACAAGATAGCTACTTCACGTGCTTTGGAGTTGTATTTAGCTGATATGCAAGAGTGGATCAGTAAAGCCTTTAGCAGGATGGCAGTGGAACATGGCCAATGAGTATACTGAGTTAAGCTTTTCTTTCTTTTGATGGGCATGTTGGCCTCCTTTACATTACAATATGGCAGCTTTAGTGAAGGGTTAGTGTTTGTTTGTGATTTAGTTGACATTATAAATTCGGATGATACCTCAGTGTGGGAAGTTTTGTAGTGTAGAAGGATAAGGAATGAAGGATCCATGTCCATCCCAGACCCTGCAGTTATTCGAGTATGATATGGATAAATGATATTGATAGTATGATATGAAATTGATGAATATGAGATGTGGAAGTGGGGTTCTGTGTGTTTTACAACCATTTGACAACCATACAAAAAGTTAAACCAAGAGGATAGGGCTTTATATAAATTATTGTTCCCCCAATCAGAAGGGTAGGGAGGTGGGGGAATTGGCAGAGGCCACTCCCAGCCTAGGAGAGCATCATTTTAAAAAGCTGCTGCTTCTTCTACTGTTGCGGTATAGAGAGTTTGGTTTGTAATGGTTAGGTGGAGTGAGTCTGGATAGAGTAGGCTCTACGTTATTCCCTTCTTTGTAGCACTGAGCAAATTGGAGTGAAAGCTCTGCGTCGTTAAGTAATTTGTGCAAAGTAATCCATAAAAATTATGATTTTGTTGTCTTGGTAACTTGATTGGGTAGTTTGTAAGCTGTTGGGCACCAGATTTAAAGAAGAACTTTTAAAAGTGCACAGATGAGCTACAAATTAATAAGGATGGAAAAAACTAATAATAAAGAAAAGCTAAAAAAAAAAACTGCATGTGTTTTCTTTAGAACAAATTGCTATTCAATTATACACAAGGTCAATACAAACCACTATGTTCTAACCTGTTCATTAGCAGGAATATACAAAAGTGGTCACCAATTGAGACTGGAAGAAATAAAGTTTTCCTTAGAGCAGAGGAAAGGGTTCTTTAGTGAAAGAACAATAAAGATGTGGAATTCTCTACCTAAAAAGGTTGTTGTGACGAGGTGCCCCTCGCCACTGGGTATTGGAGAGGACTGATTGCCAGCCTCCAGAATCCATGGGAAGGTGTGCCTCTTCCCCTCCCCCTGTCCCATTGTTCTCCAGCAGGGCATTTTCCCAGGGACACTGCCAAACCAGTTGGAACTGGCTATTTTGTCCCTCCTCAGTCAAAATATGACTTCCACCTCCTGAACCACTTAACCGATTCAAGTGAATTTTGGATATGTTTGTCCCCAAATTATGCTGGTTATAAAATTAAAAGTTTTATTGATATCGCATGTACACTCACTAAGTTACGAAAAATGGCATAAAATAATGTTTTTAGCTTGGAGATAATTGAGTTGATACAAGTAATTAACTCCATTATCTCCCAAGCAGAGGGGAGGATTCTCATTGTAAAAAGTGGGTGTGCTTATCCATGTGCCTTTATTTTATTGGTTGTTAATTTTACAGTTCCAGTGCCCCACAAGGTCCACGTGGGTGGTAACCTTGCTGGGAAAGTTGTGTATAAGCAGGAATAAAAGCTCATTGGAGTCAGTTCTTCTTGACTCTCAACACGTTGTCTTGTCTCGTGATTGGAGGGGACAGCTATACTCACACTGGGGATTGCTATGCTCTACATACTCCCCCGAGCTTTAATCACTTAGCTCTTTTAAGAGCTTGTTCCTGATACACTCTCCTGGAGGAGAGTGTGACAAGACCAATCTCGCCACATTGCATTGGAGGAGCCTGGTTGCCCGCCTGTTGCCTCTGGACTATGGCCCTGGGAGATTGGGCCCTTTAAAAACAGTATTCGGCCATACCAGAGTGTATGTCACTCATTCTGGCCCTTTAAATACTGTTGGGGAAGGTTTGGCACTTTTTATATTGCACTTCGGATGCAGCCGAAGTGCCACAGTTGTCGAAGTGGCCGCCATTCGACAAAGGAACACGTGGCGGCGGCCATTTTAATTGAGTCAAACGCAGTCAGCGGTGTATGCTAAAGAATCTGTGGAACTAAAATCAACTACGCAAATACACGAACACCGCTGACCCTTACCGTCGGTAAAAGTCGAAGTACGTTCGACAATTCGAATATCCTGTTTTAATGTGCTATTTGCACGAACGGACCTGTTCGTGCCTTCGAAGGGGACTTAGCCGTTTTTCTACAGGAAATTGACCGACCGCACAGCCCAAATCTATGGAACTGTTTTGGGCAGGAAAATGTGCTTGCGGTTGGTCATAAAGGACTTCCGGCTATATTTATTATCTACTGGGGGGATATGAATGATTTTTGAAAGTGTTTGTTTAAAGTATGCTGAGTTCAAATATGTAATTTTTATGGAGATTGGATGTATGGTTTTAAAGTTAGAGGGTATGTGGAAAAACTGTATTTTAACTGTCTGTGATAATTATGTTAACTCATTGTGTAACATAATTGTATCACAGGCAGAGGGGAGGATTTTCTGTGTAAATGCGGGGAGTGTCTTCTGTAATGTACGCGTATGATTGGTTATTTTGCAACACCCTGTGGGTGGTCCTACCTAAGGGAAACTGTCATAAAAGAAGGTTCTTTTGGTGCCATTAAACAGACCACTGCTTGACCCTCAACACAGAGCCTTGTCTCGTTCTTGGGGGGATTCACTGTATGCTTTTAGAGACTGATTGCCAGGATTGTAAGTTGATTGTCTGTTTTTCCTGTTCGTCTGCTAGCAGTTATTAGTGAGGTTCCAGTTCGGGAGTTGGAGTGCTATTTTGTATCCAGTTCGGGAGTTTGGTGTTCTGCAGTAGCTGTGCCTGTGTCTCTGGAAGGGGAAGATCTACTAAACGGCTTTTAACCCCTTTATGCCTAGGGGTGCCGTTACAGAGAGGTCTTCCCCACACAGTCCTGGAGGACAGAAGCTGATCCAGGGTGGACAGAAGACGGCAAGACTCAGACAGTTAAGCTACAGCGGTTGTGGTGTCTGCGGTGGTTGTGGTGTCCGGTGCGGTGCTTGTGGTCCTCGGCACAGGCTAGGAAGCGTCCATCAACGGAAGGTACTCGGTCGGAGTATGGGGAGTTCCGATACAGTTGTCTTATCAGATGGTATAGATATATAAAAAAATGCCTGGATGTTTGTTTTTTTGCAAAAAAAATGAATATTCAAAGATATAAATAATATGTATGTGTACCGGTTGATGATCCAAGGGGAAATATGATTGCCATTTGCCATTATAGAGTGAAAAAATATTTTTTTTGCCTCCTTTTTGCAACATAATTGGAAATGGCTGTAGTTGAAGATTTTGCTTTGGATCACCAGCATAAACAAATTGGATTTCGAAAGTTGTTTTCAATGGATTTTAGTATTTTTTCAACCTACCATATAACATCATTATATGTAGGAATTTTCATGCAAACACTGCCTTTTTCAGAGAAAAGGCCGTGTTTACATTGCCCCTACGGACTCCTCAGATGGCCACTGAAGGTGCTTCCTGGGGCAGTGCTGCACAATAGGCAGCACTGCCATTCAGCATCTCCACGCTCTGTATGGAGTAGCTGAATTTTCCTCATAGAGATGCATTCATTCAATGCATCTCTATAAGGAAATGTTGATTGTCCAAAACAGCGTTTGGCCTGCCCCTTGAAGATTTTAGCCAATCCAATGCTTTCCCAATGGGAAAGCATTGGAGTGGCTAGAAAGCTGCAATTTTGATGATGTCACCAAGAGGGAGGGGGCCACCCGTGGCGTACCCACACACCGTTGAAAATAAGGAGAGTTTTAATTACTTTTAAGGGATCTAAAGGGGGCAAGTCACCTAAATGGTGGGTTTAGCACTATAGGGTCAGGACTACATGTTTGTGTTCCTGACCTTATAGTGTTCCTTTAATCTTTCAAAATATGTAAAGAAGGTAAGACGAGAAAGAGAAATCTTGGATATGAAACCTACAGATGAAAGAGAAATACAGAGTTGGTTCCAAATCCTATGATATTTTAATATTGCACTCCTCTTTCTCCCCACTCCTTCTGTCTCTCTCTTCCCACTGCCTCTTTCTCCTCCCCCTGTCTTTCTCTCTCTTCCTCCTGTGTTTCTTTCTCTCCCTCCTCCTGTGTCTCTCTCTTCCCCCTCTTTCTCTCACCCCCCTTTGTCTCTCTCTTGCCCCTCTTCTCTCCCTCCCCTGTGTCTCTCTCTTGTCCCTATTTCTCCCCCACCTCCTCTGTCTTTCTCTCCCCCCCTCTTTCTCCCCCTCCCCCTGTGTCTCTCTCTTCTCACTCTGTCTCTTTCTCCTATTCACTACCCCCTGAGGTTGACCTTGTGTGGAATCAGGTGTGGAGCTCTGCTAGAATGGTAAGGACAGCGATATGCTGTTGTCTCTATCTCTCTCTCCATCATGCTCCCTCTCGGTTCCCACAATTGCTAGCATGGACACATCATAGAGTAATCACTACAGGCTGTGCTGGGAATTGTGGGAACCGCAAGGGAGCATGACAGTCAGGTCTGCCCCCTCCCTCAGTCCTCCTATGTTATCTGACAGCTGCATGGCTATTAGACGGCCACCCAGCCTGGCGGCACCACCATGCATTACATGAATTCGGCCGGCCCCCTCAAAGTGTGTCACCGAACCGTCGGCACCTTCATGTGTTTCGCGGCCGTGATGTTACTAAAGCTGGCCGCAGGGCCCCCTCTCTATGGGAGGGAAGAATCAGCACTGTGCAGCCCCCAGGTGCTGCGGCCCACTGGGAAATTTCCCAGTATTCCGGTGGGCCAGTCCAGCACTGCATAGGCCAGATGTTTGTACCTTCAGATCTAGGGATAAGGGTGTACCATGAGGTGGAATGTTGCACCTAATTAGCCAGCACAGGACCCATCACTGTACTCTGGGACAGCCTGATGTGCTGATCAGAGAGTGTAGCTTCCTGCAATGCTGGGTATCTTATACAGATATGGGATAAATTAAAGAACAAGAAGATGGAACAGGATAACAGAAATGGCAGAATGAAAGTGAGGAAAAGCCACATGGAGGTAGGAAGGAAGTAAATTAGAAATGTAGGAAGGCAAATCAAGAAGTAAGATGGAAAGAAGACTAGCAGAGATGCAAATATTATTGAGGAGGTGAAAGAGAAAGCTAGAAAAGCAAAGAGAGGGGTGGCAACAGGGAGCTCATGCCATTGTAACTGCTATCAATGCAACTCTTCAGGCATGACAGAGTGAATGGTAGACTTTCTGTGTGATCTAAGTAAGAGGCTATGAAACTTGTGTGATCTGGAGCTGGTGAAAAAAATCCAGTGCCTGCCAATCTATTAGCAAGATATTGTCTAAGCCCATAGCCCTCATGAATAGTGATGTCCCGAACGGTTCGCTGGCGAATAGTTCCTGGCGAACATCGCATGTTCGCGCTCGCCACGGATGGCGAACATATGCGATGTTCGGTCCGCCCCCTATTCGTCATCATTGAGTAAACTTTGACCCTGTACCTCAGTCAGCAGACACATTCCAGCCAATCAGCAGCAGACCCTCCCACCTCCTAGACAGCATACAATTTAGATTCATTTTGAAGCTGCATTCTTTTTTTTCTTTCTTGTGTTTGTGTTTATTATACATTATCCTCCATAGCTAGTAACCTGTGTTTATTATACATTATCCCCCATAGCCAGTAACCTGTGTTTTTTATACATTATCCCCCCATAGCCAGTAACCTGTTTATTATACATTATCCTCCCATAGCCAGTAACCTGTGTTTATTATACATTATCCCCCCCATAGCCAGTAACCTGTGTTTATTATACATTATCCTCCCATAGCCAGTAACCTGTGTTTATTATACATTATCCCCCATAGCCAGTAACCTGTGTTTATTATACATTATCCCCCATAGCCAGTAACCTGTGTTTATTATACATTATCCTTCCATAGCCAGTAACCTGTGTTTATTATACATTATCCCCCCATAGCCAGTAACCTGTGTTTATTATACATTATCCCTCCATAGCCAGTAACCTGTGTTTATTATACATTATCCTCCCATAGCCAGTAACCTGTGTTTATTATACTTACCCCCCATAGCCAGTAACCTGTGTTTATTATACATTATCCTCCCATAGCCAGTAACCTGTGTTTATTATACATTACCCCCCATAGCCAGTAACCTGTGTTTATTATACATTATCCTCCCATAGCCAGTAACCTGTGTTTATTATACATTATCCCTCCATAGCCAGTAACCTGTGTTTATTATACATTATCCTCCCATAGCCAGTAACCTGTGTTTATTATACTTACCCCCCCATAGCCAGTAACCTGTGTTTATTATACATTATCCTCCCATAGCCAGTAACCTGTGTTTATTATACATTACCCCCCATAGCCAGTAACCTGTGTTTATTATACATTATCCCTCCCATAGCCAGTAACCTGTGTTTATTATACATTATCCCTCCCATAGCCAGTAACCTGTGTTTATTATACATTATCACCCCATAGCCAGTAACCTGTGCTTATTATACATTATCCCCCCATAGCCAGTAACCTGTGCTTATTATACATTATCCTCCCATAGCCAGTAACCTGTGCTTATTATACATTATCCCCCCCATAGCCAGTAACCTGTGCTTATTATACATTATCCTCCCATAGCCAGTAACCTGTGCTTATTATGCATTACGCCCCATAGCCAGTAACCTGTGCTTATTATGCATTACGCCCCATAGCCAGTAACCTGTGTTTATTATACATTATCCCTCCCGTAGCCAGTAACCTGTGCTTATTATACATTATCCTCCCATAGCCAGTAACCTGTGCTTATTATACATTATCCCTCCCATAGCCAGTAACCTGTGTTTATTATACATTATCCCCCCATAGCCAGTAACCTGTGTTTATTATACATTATCCTCCCCATAGCCAGTAACCTGTGTTTATTATGAATTATCCCTCCCATAGCCAGTAACCTGTGTTTATTATACATTATCCCCCCCATAGCCAGTAACCTGTGTTTATTATACGTTATCCCCCATAGTCATTTATCATTGGACCTAGGCTGTATCGTTGTTTTAGTCTGGCCCAGAGAGTGAGTGAGTGAATAATATAATATATATGTTCAGAAACATATTAGTAATATATGTAAATCGGGTTCATGCAAAGAGGGTGAAAAGGTATTAAAGAAAAACACACTTATTGCATCAAATTTACAAAGCCAAACTTTTAAAAGCTTTCCTCATTTCTTTCTCGGGATGAGGAATATATCGGTTGTAGACTGAGGATTTCCATCTGCCCAATCTTTTAATAATATGCACTGGAGTGTCAGTGTTGAAGGAGACCAAAGCTGCCCCTATTCTAAATGAAAGACCTGAGACATTGATACAACCCAATCTTAGGAGTAGTGTTCTGATGTAGAAGATGAATTTAGCTGTAGTCAGAGGGATTCAGTGAGAGTAGTGGTGAAATGTGTGTGGCATGACTGAGTGTGGGTAAGTAAGAGTCAAGTATTTTAACTGGGCACTAGTTCTAGGTGGGATAAAGTGGTATAGCGGATGGATGAGTAGTTTGGTTCGTTTTAGAGGTTTGTAGAGAAAGTATATAGTGATCATGATTTTTAGCGATATCCAATATTTTTAAGGTGGTCTCAAACAAACATAAAATGCTATATAAAATTTGTGGGAATATTGAATAGTCGTGTACAATAAATCAGAGAGGGCTCAGAATATCGAACCATCGATCGGTATCCAACCTTGTGCAAATGGGGAGTTTGCGGTTGTGCAAATGGACTGTTTGCGGTTGTTTGCGGTGTGTTAAACGGGGAGTTTGGTCTGTCACTGTGAAGTGGGCGTAACCCTTACACTACCTTATCGATACAACATCATACCTGATGTTTTAAAGCACGTTATTCCAAACAATTTAGGAATGTTAGGTGATTTATGCCCTTTATGGATTAAAACCAGACTCTGCATCAACTATGTGATTTTCCATGGGAGTTTTGCCATGGATCCCCCTCCGGCATGCCACAGTCCAGGTGTTAGTCCCCTTGAAACAACTTTTCCATCACTATTGTGGCCAGAAAGAGTCACTGTGTAAAATTTGCCTGCCTATTGAAGTCTATGGCGGTTTGCCCGTTCGCGAACATTTGCGGAAGTTCACGTTCGCGAACGGAAAATTTTATGTTCGCGACATCACTACTCATGAACTGAGAAATGTCTGATATTGCCTTAATAACCCAGGTCTGAGTACCTCTCCTTGACTGTTCTCAGGGCCTTCCTGATCGAGCGGGATAAATATTGGTAAAGATTCGTGAAAAAAGGTGCAGTGCATTGCTGGTAAAAATGCAAAAGCCTTTCTTTGAGAATGTAATGACTCTGGAAAGGGAGCAGCCCATGAGCACAATGTAACCGCATGCTGAACCACGCTGGGCCAGAATAATTTCTGCAGGAGATCGGAGACATTAACTGGGCCCTTTGGCTCTCCAAAGGTTAGAGCCTCAGTCCCAACTGTCCATATCATCTAGTACTATTCTTTTCAGGCCAGTTTAGTGAATGGGGAGTCATCGATTGGCTGAGAGAGGAGTGGACATTGCTGCTGGAGGCAACTTAACCCCTTGAGGTAAGAGTGCCTCCATGCACCATAACAACTTAATTTAGATTAAGTTGTTTTGGTGCTTTTAAATTTTTTTCACTGTTATGAATGATCACAGTACTATGTATTTTTATACATCTCATTAAAGTGTTCTTTTTGATGAGCCTAACTGTTGTATTAATAGTTTATTACCTTTTTCTACTGCGATCAGTAGTTCATTTTTTTTTTTTTTTTAGTGGAGTATAAGATTTACTTTGTTGAGTGTTGGAAGTGGGAAATGGTGTTCGGTGGACAGGTAGGAGAATTTTTTTTGTCATTCAAGTTTTATTGAAAGATGTAGCATGTACATGGAAAACAGCAGGGTGATGTATAATGCAAATAGCAACTGACACAGGTTGCAACAATATGGTGTACTGTGCTTTAATGAAAAAGATAGTTTGGAAAAAAGATTAGTATGAGAAAGTATCTATTATCTCAATTACTTATACATCATATTGAATAACACTAAACTTGTAACGTGTACTGGATCTAAAAAGATGGCTTGAGAATAGGGCACATAAACAAACTTCCAGTAGCAAGACCTTGGGCATTGCCATAGGAAAGAGACAACATAATATCATGCTTTGTATATGAGTTACCAAGTAATATGTCATAAAGAAGGCCTGAGCAGCAGGGAAAAGAAGAGCGAAATAAAGCTGAAGACAGAAAACAAGAAAGAAATGTGTCCTGACAGAATATGGGACATAAAAAGAAATAGCCTGTGCATTAGACCTGGTCCTAGCACTGCCAGCTAGTGGATCCACACTTGTCAGCACAAAATAGGGAATCCAGTCTGGAAGCCACTTTTTTCCCCATGAGTCAAAGAAATGAAGTAGGGGTCGGGGCCTGTCAGCCGACTGAGGTAGCCGCATGCAACTAGGGCTTCTCGATAGAATTTCAATACTAAGCAATTTTTGGTATTTTTGAACAGAATTAACGGCATCAAATCTTTTCTTTAATATTCCAGCTGCTACTATTATGGACTGGCTACACCTGGGTGTCCTTGTCCATGCCAGCCGCTACTGTAAGCCTCGGCGGCCTAGTACAGCATCAGAGACGGAGGGAACGGCCGCTCTTTCAACTCAAATGGACCAGTTTAAACCTTGCCCTGCCTCCCCCCCCCCCAGACCAGTGGGGGTTATCCTGATCCCCACTGAAGGGCTCACCTGTCCTCCTCTGAGCCACTACAAATATCGGTGTCAGGCTGTAAACTCAGCGAGTCCGCACACTTGAGGCCCACACCACAAAATGGGCGCCGTAGTAGCAGTCGCGGCCCGGGCCCACCATGAGTAGCGGATCAAGAGGGCCTTTGAGCAGCTCTAGGAGCAATTCTGGGCCAAAGTGCAGCAGAGAGAAGAGAGGTCGGCAGCGACAGAAAGTCCTCGGCATGAGCTTGCTGGCACAGCTCCTGAGCAGATTCCTGCCATGATCCATGTAGTGGAGAGCTTATATTCCACAGGTTATCTCCACTCAAAATCCCAGGAAGGCTCAGGAACAAGTTTTACAAATCCATAAAGCAATAATTACAGCAGGCAAGACAATCCACGAATATCCCAATATAAATCCCAATGACTGGACTGTAACGGATCGACGGGCACCCTGACTGGGCACCTCCATTGAAGGATACTCCTAGTGATTCCTGAGGACTCCAAGCACTGCAGCAGACACCACAACCACCGAACCGGAGAAGCATACGAATGCTCTCAAGCATATGAATGCTGTAAACAGCTGAACAGGAAAAGCGTACAATCAGCTTACACTCCTGGCAATCAGCATACAATCCAATTCCCCCAATAACGAGACGACACTTCGTTTTGAGGTCAAGCAGAACTGGCTGTACTGACACATAAAGCCTCTTTTATTCACAATCCACAAACAGGGTTTTGAAATACAACCAATCAATCCGTACAATACACACAGACACTCCCACACAAAATCCTTCCCTCTGCCTGTGATATGATTACTGAACACAATGGGTAATATAATTATCACAGGCAGAGAAATACAGTTTTTACAAAATATTAATAACTTCCAAAATATACATGTCATTCACATAAAACATACATTTTCAGAATCTGCATGTTTGAAATATACACATACTCAATAATCAGGGCAATCGGTTCAAGCGTTAAAAAGTTAAGGTAAAGTCCTATTTGACCAAATGAAGCATGGCTTTTCTGCCCAAAATCAGTTCCACAGAGTCTTCTATCCTGGAGATAATTGGGAAGTAATCCAATTATCTCCAAGGACAGAGGCAAAACTCCATTGAACACATGGCAGCAAAAGACAATAAAATACATAAAAATATATTTGTATTTGCACAGATACATTCAACATATCCCCAGATAGCTCAGATCTAAGCACACATTATTACTGAATGGCGCTCAGATCACACACATACAGTTCAATTGCCATGGAGCCAAAGTCTTTCCTATAGTCTTTCATTATACGAATGGGCTCCATGGCATAGCTATCTGGGGTATCACCGCTCAAACAGGGCAAGCATCGAAAGACCTGGCTTTCGTGTCTCTGCAGGGGAAAATCAAGCATTTCAACATGGGGCCATAGTCTAAAGGCAGCAGGCGGGCAACCAGGCTCCTCCAATGCCCAGAGGCGTGGTCGGTTTCGCCACATGGACGACACACAGCATCAGGAGCAGAACTGAACTTTTAATCCACACAACCTTCTTTTAAAGCTTTCTCCCATGCAAGGGAGGGATTCACATTAATTAGTACAGTATCCAATAGTGTAACTTTTACCGCCCACACATCTCCTCCCCTCAGTGTGACACATAATCCACTTATACATACTGTAGTTTTACACGATTTCTGGATGTACCCCAAAACAGTCAGATAGAATTGGCCCTGATCTGGGTGACAAACATATTCAAAATTCACCCAGATCGGACCAGGAGTTCGGGAGTCAGATGGAAGGTGAAATTTGACCAACCGCACACGAGGTAGTATCCGAAAAAGGCTCCATGTGTTTTGGCCTTGCGGTCGGTCTCCGTTCAGGAGTTAAAATACATAGAAAAACTTTCCATCCACAGCTAATCTTACATTCGTATTAATTCCCTTGTTCAGGACATTTATTTTACCGAACGAGAGGCAGGTTGGCCCCTCCGTTTGTGGGAGGCCTCAGCGGTGTTCAGGTGTTTGAGTTTCCGATTTGAGTTCCAGACACTCGACGACCAAACACCGCTGACATTTTCTTGCATTAGATGGCCGCCGCCACGCGGTTCGTATGCGGCACAGATACATACAAAGTAACGATTTCACGGTCAATTAGTTTGCGGTTACAGAGTGTGAAAGCTTAATGGAGATAATGAGGTGCACACTTCTCGCTGGGGTGGTCTGATGGTTCGATATTTTCATTCATATGAAAAACGGAATGAAAACTACCGAACAATTAGACGAAAGCTACATAGAATACTGCTACTCATGGCCATAATTACACAAAATACATTTTTAACATGAATTCTTGAGGAGAGCCCAATGCCATCTGCTACAATCAACACTGCTGCAGTGCCAACAGCGAGGAGGAGAAAGAAGCGGAGAGGGCCTCGATTAATGAGATTTGGCCCAAAGACAAGCCAACACTCACCTGGGTATCAGTCTAGGGACGAATCCCTAGACCCCGCTCACAATTCCGGGAGACGACTGCTGAGCATGCTGAACGCTGGAGTCGGCAACCCGTGGGCAGATCTCATAACTCCGGTGAATGTGGCCAGATCAGTAAGGAACAGGAACTGAACAGTGTTGGAGCCTGGGGCCATGCTATGGGGGCCTGGTACACCAAAAACCCTCAGAATGCTGTTTGACGGGAATAGGCTGAGCATTCTACCAACATTAAGGCCCTGGGCACCATGCTTTCTCTGGGCTAACTTGCTGACCCAGCAAGCTATATCCATAACAGGGATACATGTCTGGAGGATCACACTATAGAATCTGATGGGCAAGTGTGCAGAGATGTGATAACCTTTCTGAACTTCATCGCCGGAATGGACAGCATGTTATCAGCAAAACTGTAAAAGCCAGTACAAACTCCAACCCATCTAACCAGTCCCACCCCCCCTCTTATAGGCCAGCAGCTTCCTTCTATCACATGGAGAACAGGGAAGAGATCCATATCAAAATTAAATACTTAAACTGGAACTTGAGCATGGATAACTCCCACTATCTGGGGGGGGGGGGGGGGAGGAGCAGGGCAAACCTAGAAGTCTCTACCACTTTGTTTTTCTGCATGAATATAGATTAGTAGGAGAATAATCATGTTGGAAGACCATGGTGTCAAAACCAAAGACAAGTTTCTCAGTGAGTAATAGGCTGAAGAAGTTATAAGCAGAGTTCCCCAAGAGTAAATTTCCCCAACAGCTTATCAAAATGTTGCTGGAATATTATTTATTAAAAATAAAGGTGGCAAGTGATGAAAGCAGATGTAAATAAGCAGGATGGCTGCAGATTATCAGGCGACCAGACCAGATCTCCAGAAAAATAATAATAAAAAATAACCAATAGCATTAGTCTTTTGCATTATAGCTAGTTCCTATACTGCAGAAGAGACTTACAAAAATCCAAACTTGAATCAGAGAGCAACAAATTTGAAACAAATGATAGTGATACTCTCACACCATCTTAAAAGTAATGCTTCCTAGTGATGGTGCTCCCAGCGTACCACCATCTACAAGGAGGCACTCAGAATGCCCCACTGTGTCTAATGGAAATTGAGTACCCTGAAAAACCCCAATATATGGAAATTCCTGGAATCACAACCAAAACCGAAGTTTGTAAATCAATAACTGAATTCAAACTTTTCATGACATACAACATCTATAAACATATGGCTAGGTCAGCTAATATATGTTAGCAAATCTAGATTGACACTGCCACAAAAACATAAAAAAAAAAAAACACCTGGCACCCTACTGATGTGACAGAGATGAAAACATTTTGTGCACTGGCATTAGTAATGGGTATAGTAAAAAAAGACAAAAACAAAAAAAGACAGCATACAGTTCTATTGGCACAAGCACCCCATCCTAACTACCCCTCCTTTTTTCCAATTATTAAGAAAAGGGATATATGATCAAATTATGTGATTCCTCTATTTCCGTGATATTGCCTAGTACCCCCTTAGAAATGACCCAATCTATGACAGGCTATACAAACTTGTATGGCTTCTTACCAAATACATGCCTGATGCATTTTCCAAAAATTACACCCATGAACAGAACACTTGCAGAAATAAATCCCTGTGAACTGTAAAGGAAGATTGATTACTAAGATGTATAGTTCATCAAAGCAGTCATGCTATGGATTCCCCCCCACCCACCCCCAAAGTATGCAGATACTCTACAGATTATAGGGGAAGCCAGCCATCTTGATTCACCAAGATGCACTGATTCTGTGGGCACAAATGGCAAGATTGTGTGGCATCTCCCCTACCCTTGCTGAACAAAGGCTATTTTGTATATGTATATTACATCAGCATTGATTTGTTATAAAATTTATTTTCTTTTAAAACCTTTTTCTTTTGACACACAGTATGCAAAAAAACAGAAAGGTTTCTCGAAGAAGCTGACAAATGGCAAAAACCCTAGAGGCTCAAGATCAGCTTGCTGCCAGGATGAAGTGATGCACAAATAAATAAAAAAAAGCAATGTACATTGTTGAGCACAGCAATATATATTTGACTGATCAGTACATACCACCATATCTTGTTCACCAAAGGGTCAAAACCTGGTTTAAAAGTTGAATTATACCTAACACATATTCAATTTACAATATACCCAAAAACAATATGGAGATACAGCTGAAGATCTACAAATGGAAAAACATTTAATAGTGTAATACCGTTTAAATATAATCTGTGTGCTAAGCAGAGTTGCATTTACAATATGGAGGATACATAAGATGGTATGTATAGCCTTAAGGTGCCTCTGGGACTCTGAGTACTATACTTCATAAAAATGCTTTATTGCGTACAGAAAAAAAAATAATAAAACAATACAAAATAGATAGAGGTCCTACACGTTTTGTCCTATGTATAGGACTTCCTTAGGCATCAAATAATTAAAAACAGCATCAAAATAGTAAGCAGCAAAATCAAGAATCCGTTAGTCAGGGAAAAGCAACATAAAACCCTCACCCCTCTATTTCTTCTATTTATATGTTCCTTTCTTTTTTCTAAATGGTCACTTAAGACTCCTTTGCAGCTGTAAGGCATCTTTCCTAATCGAAATTCCCTGGTCTTTAATGTCGTCATTTCTGGTGTGCCGTGAGCAATGGGCACTTGTCAATGATGCCTGCATTTCAAATGGTGACCATTTTGCGTTCCACCCATAGTTCGCTAGCGACCGCTCTATTGCTTAGTCCCAAAGTGCCATTCTCCACTGAACATGGACTATACTGTCCTATAGGTCTCAAAATTCATAGAAAATCGAAAGGCAAAAAAACTTTACACATATGTTCTTAAGTACATTGGTTTAGAGCAGGGGTTCTCAACCCAGTCCTCAAGGACCCCCTACCAGTCCAGGATTTAGAGATTACCTGGGTGTGTCTAAGGTGTATTTTTTTTCTTTTTCTAAACACCTTAGACACACCCAGGTAATCCCTAAATCCTGGACTGGTAGGGGGTCCTTGAGGACTGGGTTGAGAACCCCTAGTTTAGAGGATCATTTACAAGTACATATCTGTGTATCAGATAGCTATACTCATGTTTTTTAAATGGATCAATATAATGGATTATTTTCAAACCTGTCTTTTTTCAAACCTGGCCAGGGAGCTGTGTTCTCTCTTCTCTGCTCCCTCGCACGCCGCTTGCTGATGCCGGCCATCAGTAGACAGCCCGTATAGTGAGAGGGAGCAGAGCAGAGGGAAAACAGGTCCCTTGCCGCGTCTGACCGGGAGACAGGCGCCCGCCGCACATAAGCCCCACTGGACCCCAGGGACAGGTCCACGCCAGCTCTCCAGGTAGGGAGGCTGGGTGGACATTTTTAAATTTAAAAAAATAATAATAATTTGTGTGTTTCTGTGAGTGTGTGCGTATGTGTGTGTGTGTCTCTGAGTGTGTGTGTGCACCTGTCAGTGTGTGTGTGTGTGCACGCGTTTATATCAGCATACAAGTGTATAATTTATTTTGGGGGGGGGGGGGTTTGGGTGAGTTCCCACACTTTATTCCCGAGGACTTGACCCATGGTTAAGAGCTTTAAATATTTATATCTCCTGCTCTGTAAATTGAACCCTTTATCACACACAGGAGGCTCCTGCAGGGTCTAACAATTAATAGAGCAAGAGATAAGAAATTCTCAGTTATACAGAATTTGCAATAAAGAAAGTGTCAACATTAGATGTCTCTTTATAGGAAGTGTTTAGGAAGGATGTGTAAGTCACACAGGGAGGTGGGCCTAGGGCAGCATAAACAAAGTGATTTAACTTCTAAATGGCAAAGAATTAAGCAGTGAGATTATAGGGGCATGACCTATACACCAAAACTGCTTCCTTAAGATAAAGTTCTTCTCGTACTATAGTGTCCTTTTAAGTTATCATGGAGCATAGAGTTTAAATTCTAGGTTTTGTTTTTATTCAGAACTTGGACAACTGCCTCTCAAGGGGAGAAACAAACAAAAGTTTAAACTAGAAACCTTTGTTTGTAATTTTCTTTCTAATCTGTCTATTTAAGCTAAAGTAAAAGCATGTTTTAATGGTTTATACTACATTAGACATGTAATTTGCATAATTGTTTAACAAAAGCATGAACAATGTCTGGAATATTTATATTTGAGGTGGTAGGGGGTCCTTGAGGACTGGGTTGAGAACCCCTGGTTTAGAGGATCATTTACAAGTACATATCTGTGTATCAGATAGCTATACTCATGTTTTTTAAATGGATCAATATAATGGATTATTTTCAAACCTGTCTTTTTTCAAACCTGGCCAGGGAGCTGTGTTCTCTCTTCTCTGCTCCCTCGCACGCCGCTTGCTGATGCCGGCCATCAGTAGACAGCCCGTATAGTGAGAGGGAGCAGAGCAGAGGGAAAACAGGTCCCTTGCCGCGTCTGACCGGGAGACAGGCGCCCGCCGCACATAAGCCCCACTGGACCCCAGGGACAGGTCCACGCCAGCTCTCCAGGTAGGGAGGCTGGGTGGACATTTTTAAATTTAAAAAAATAATAATAATTTGTGTGTTTCTGTGAGTGTGTGCGTATGTGTGTGTGTGTCTCTGAGTGTGTGTGTGCACCTGTCAGTGTGTGTGTGTGTGCACGCGTTTATATCAGCATACAAGTGTATAATTTATTTTGGGGGGGGGGGGGGGGTTTGGGTGAGTTCCCACACTTTATTCCCGAGGACTTGACCCATGGTTAAGAGCTTTAAATATTTATATCTCCTGCTCTGTAAATTGAACCCTTTATCACACACAGGAGGCTCCTGCAGGGTCTAACAATTAATAGAGCAAGAGATAAGAAATTCTCAGTTATACAGAATTTGCAATAAAGAAAGTGTCAACATTAGATGTCTCTTTATAGGAAGTGTTTAGGAAGGATGTGTAAGTCACACAGGGAGGTGGGCCTAGGGCAGCATAAACAAAGTGATTTAACTTCTAAATGGCAAAGAATTAAGCAGTGAGATTATAGGGGCATGACCTATACACCAAAACTGCTTCCTTAAGATAAAGTTCTTCTCGTACTATAGTGTCCTTTTAAGTTATCATGGAGCATAGAGTTTAAATTCTAGGTTTTGTTTTTATTCAGAACTTGGACAACTGCCTCACAAGGGGAGAAACAAACAAAAGTTTAAACTAGAAACCTTTGTTTGTAATTTTCTTTCTAATCTGTCTATTTAAGCTAAAGTAAAAGCATGTTTTAATGGTTTATACTACATTAGACGTGTAATTTGCATAATTGTTTAACAAAAGCATGAACAATGTCTGGAATATTTATATTTGAGGTGGCTGATATATTTTCCTGATTGAAGAAATTCAATGAAATTTCAAAACTAGATTTCATTTAAAATGACATTTTAGCATCCTAAGTAAGGCTGTGACTCTCTTCATTATGAGATCACAAACTTACCTGACATTAACTTCCATCAACTAATAAGACAAATAAATCTTGTAAGATAAATGGACTATTGATGATGTATTCTAGTGCCCGTTTCAACAGAGGAGTCAGTGTATAGATATACAATTAAGCATTATAAGTGAGAAAATGACCAAGAAATGAAGAAATAAATACTTGGTAGGGTGCAGTGGCGTAACTACCATGGTCGCTGCTGCTAGTGTGGGCTGCCGGCATACCTTCAGGGTTGGTGCACAGCCGTACCGGCTGGGGCCCGCGGTCATAGGCTAACCAGCAGGAGGGGAGTGATGTGCTGTTCCCCTCATGCTGCTATGTGTAGTGCGGCCGAGCGGTCTGATAGGAAGTGCTCACTGAGAGAGCACTTCCTGTCAGACGTGTACTGCGACCGCAGCCAACAGGCACGGGGAGGGGAGAAATGGAGTAGCTGCAAGGGGGGGAGGGGAGAAATGGAGTAGCTGCAAGGGGAGGGAGGGGGAAAGAGGGACAGAAAAATTGAGGGGCTGCAAGGTAAGGCAGCGGAAAGGTGAGAGAAACAGAGGGGTGCAGGGGAAGGGAGGTGGAGAGACATGGAGGGGCTGCAAGGGAAGGGGCAGAGAGAAATGGAGGAAAGGGAGAGAGAAAAATTGTGGGGCTGCAGGGGAAGACAGAGTAGGGGAGAGAAAAACGGAGGGCTGCAGGGGAAGGAAGGGGGTAGAGAGACACATAGAGGGGTGAGCCTTCTCACCCCTCTATGTGTCTCTCTACCCCCTTACTTCCCCTGCAGCCCTCGTTTTTCTCTCCCCTACTCTGTCTTCCCCTGCAGCCCTACAATTTTTTCTCTCTCCCTTCCCCTTTTCTCCACATGCCTGGGGGTAATTAGACAAATGGGGGAGAGGGGGGAAGAGACACATGGAGAGGATAGGGGGAGCAAATGAGACACTTGGTGGGGAATGAGACTCATGGGGGGAAATGAATGAGTGGAGGGGGGAGAAATACACATTGAGGTGCCTAGGAAAAATGAGACACATGGAGGGGTTTGGGGGGAGGGAATGATACACATTCGGGGGCTGGGGGGGGAATGAGACCCTTGGGGGGATGAGACACATGTAGAGGCCTGGGGGGATGAGAAACATATAGGGCTGGGTGGGAGGAAATACGATACTTGGGGTGATGAGACACATGGAGGGAATTAGACACATGGAAAAATGAGACACATGGAGGGTCTGGGTTTGAGACACATTGAGGGGCTGGGGAGGGAAAGAATGAGACACATCAAGGGGCTGGGGCCGCTCCAGGTTTCTAGTTACTCCTCTGGTAAGGAGTCTATTAGACTGTATGTATAGCCAGTTTATATGAATCAAATAATCCACGCCTTTTAATCCACGCCTGAGCTAATCAATCAATCCAGGATTTACAGGTGGGGTCTAACTCAATAAATAAGACTCTACTTGGGGGGGGGGGGGGGGGTGGAGCATTTTAATCGATTAATTCTGGTGTGGTTGAAAAGTAATTGATTTAGCTGAACCTGACAAAAAAAAACTAATTTTTGCAATTAAAGAAAAGGATTGAAAATTATGTATTATTTGTACAAACTGATCACTAGTGTTAAACTTCTCCATCTCACATTTTAGGTTGAAGATTTTATGATTTTGTTAATGTATTACAAGTTTTTTTCCAGATGTGAATCACAAAATAGTACTAATAATGCCTGCAAAATCAAAATCCTGGTTTAAATCCTCTTGACTCAATGAGGCATTCAATGTCATGTTTAGGTTGGCATAATCGAGGTCAAGATCCCTGAATGATCCAGAGTTTCAGACTTGAATGTTGCTTCCAGGCAACTGTTATAAAGCTGATGACATGTCTGGTATCAATGGCAAGGTGATGTCTCCTCCAGTCCTAGAAGTTCTCGTACAAGTCTGTCTCCAAACTGAGCACGACTATATCTCTGTACGTGATATGCATCAGACATTTTGTAGAGGATGTAAGCATTGTTTATTGCAATGCTTATAGCAAACCAGAAAACTTGTTGCCATGTTTTGTTTGGTTTGTGAGAAATGAAGTACCTGCAATAAAAAAAAAAAATTAAAAATAGTATAATGTGTTTTCAAAACATGTTAAGTTTATTAATGCTGTATTAGAAACCCAATGAAGGGATCTGTAACTACAGCTTGAACACTAAACAATGACTTTCATGGTCCTATCTAGCCATCTGTCTGCCTGCCTCTGTCTGTCTAATTATCCGTGTCTCCATTAATATGTACATATATACAACATAATAGATTAAATCAATACCTTGTAATACATTTTTGTTGGGACTTTTTATTTGACCAATGGAATTTTGGACCAACAAGTTTTCAGGATTTTCCCTTACTCTTGTCTAAAGCACTTCTGAGCAAACTTACACATAGAATTCATTAGAATAAACGTTGAGCTGAGATACAGGGAGTTAAAGCGACAGACCAGTGTATTATCAGACCAGTGTATTATCTGTCGCTTTATGTATCTACATATTAAGATGTATTCTAATGCCCATGCTTTTTATTTGTGTCTGCATATTTGCTAAAGTGTATATTTATACTTGCCTATGCTTACATGCATGCAGGTTTATATGTGTGGGTGTGTATTCCTCTGACAGAACCAACTGCCTGTGAAATACTTTTATTGCTCCCTCGTCCGTTTCTTCGGCTATTTCCTTGTCCGTATGATCTCCACGCATGTTTCTGTTTTACCGAACAATTCACCAAACGGCCGGCCACCCAGCATGGAAGTGTGCTGCTGGTTAGCCTCTTGGCCTCATTAGAACGTTGTGGTTAACCGCAGACACTTCCTAATTGTCGAATGCCAACTGGGTGGTCATCGTTCATATGCCTACCACGAGGCGGCGGCCATCTTGGACAGCTGTGTTTGTCGATGATTTAATGGAAGCCGACCTCCCTTCGTCTATTTTTACAGCATACGAACGCCGTTCGGTAGTTTATTTTCACAAAAAGACTTATCCAAGATAGCTGTGCCATGGAGCCCATTGGTATAACGAAAGACTATGTGAAAGACTTTGGCTCCATGGCAATTAAACTGTATGTATAGGATTTGAGCGCCATTCAGTAATAAGGTAATAATCTAAGCTAACTGGGGATGTGTGGGATGTATCTACAGGGGGTGCAGAATTATTAGGCAAGTTGTATTTTTGAGGATTAATTTTATTATTGAACAACAACCATGTTCTCAATGAACCCGAAAAACTCATTAATATCAAAGCTGAATATTTTTGGAAGTAGTTTTTAGTTTGTTTTTAGTTTTGTGTGTGCAGGTGACTATTACTGTGCATAATTATTAGGCAACTTAACAAAAAACAAATATATACCCATTTCAATTATTTATTTTTACCAGTGAAACTAATATAACATCTCAACATTCACAAATATACATTTCTGACATTCAAAAACAAAACAAAGACAAATCAGTGACCAATATAGCCACCTTTCTTTGCAAGGACACTCAAAAGCCTGCCATCCATGGATTCTGTCAGTGTTTTGATCTGTTCACCATCAACATTGCGTGCAGCAGCAGCAACCACAGCCTCCCAGACACTGTTCAGAGAGGTGTACTGTTTTCCCTCCTTGTAAATCCCACATTTGATGATGGACTACAGGTTCTCAATGGGGTTCAGATCAGGTGAACAAGGAGGCAATGTCATTAGATTTTCTTCTTTTATACCCTTTCTTGCCAGCCACGCTGTGGAGTACTTGGACGCGTGTGATGGAGCATTGTCCTGCATGAAAATCATGTTTTTCTTGAAGGATGCAGACTTCTTCCTGTACCACTGCTTGAAGAAGGTGTCTTCCAGAAACTGGCAGTAGGAAGGGGAGTTAAACTTGACTCCATCCTCAACCCGAAAAGGCCCCACAAGCTCATCTTTGATGATACCAGCCCAAACCAGTACTCCACCTCCACCTTGCTGGCGTCTGAGTCGGACTGGAGCTCTCTGCCCTTTACCAATCCAGCCACGGACCCATCCATCTGGCCCATCAAGACTCACTCTCATTTCATCAGTCCATAAAACCTTAGAAAAATCTGTCTTGAGATATTTCTTGGCCCAGTCTTGACGTTTCAGCTTGTGTGTCTTGTTCAGTGGTGGTCGTCTTTCAGCCTTTCTTACCTTGGCCATGTCTCTGAGTATTGCACACCTTGTGCTTTTGGGCACTCCAGTGATGTTGCAGCTCTGAAATATGGCCAAACTGGTGGCAAGTGGCATCTTGAACAATCTCAGTTCATGGGCAGTTATTTTGCGCCTTGGTTTTTCCACACGCTTCTTGCGACCCTGTTGACTATTTTGAATGAAACGCTTGATTGTTCGATGATCACGCTTCAGAAGCTTTGCAATTTGAAGAGTGCTGCATCCCTCTGCAAGATATCTCACTATTTTTGACTTTTCTGAGCCTGTCAAGTCCTTCTTTTGACCCATTTTACCAAAGGAAAGGAAGTTGCCTAATAATTATGCACACCTGATATAGGGTGTTGATGTCATTAGACCACACCCCTTCTCATTACAGAGATGCACATCACCTAATATGCTTAATTGGTAGTAGGCTTTCGAGCCTATACAGCTTGGAGTAAGACAACATGCATAAAGAGGATGATGTGGTCAAAATACTAATTTGCCTAATAATTCTGCACTCCCTGTATTGTGTTCGGTAGTACTTGTATTATGTATTTTTAGGTGTTTTCACTATTCTGTATAAAATGTTTGGCCTCTGTCCTCTGAGATAATTGAGTTACTTCCCAATATGTGTCCCAGTTTTCCACCAGGTCCCCTAGGGGAGTGTCCACCTGGTGGAAAACCCACATAAGTACCGGGCAGGTAGCCCATATTAAACCAGATTCCTGCTGACCCTCAATACGGAGCTTTGTCTCGTACTTGGGGGGATTTATTTGTATGGTGATTCTCATTCGGCTCTTTGGAGAGTGTATGATTCGTATGGTTCCTGTTCGGCTGATTGGAGTGATCTGTAGATGCCTTCATATTCGTGAAAGGAGCATATTATACGGCTTTAAACCCTTTTATCCCTGGGTTACCGTAACAACTGGTGGCAAGCGGTGGGATGATTCCTACAGCCCAGAAGGACAGCTACAAAGACACAAACGTATGGAAACGTATTATGAGCAATTAAAGCGTTCTATCCTAAAAGATTTGCTAGAGAGCCATGGCCGACCAGCCAGCAACAGAAAAAAGAGAGACATTATTACAGAGCTGCTGGAGATGGATAGAACCGAAAGACCCAGCATCACTGACCGAACACCCGACGAGGCAAGCTTTGATCGGGCAGTCAACATCAGGCTGGCACATTTTGGCCCCAACCCTACACCAGACATGACCTACCCAGCAATCCTAAATTCTTTGAGAATATGGGATCCCGCAGCCCACAAATTCAAACTAATATCTGCCCACCAGGGCTGACAGCGAGGGATTTCACCAACCTCGAGAAAACTGGGCTACAAAGAATATGCCATATGTTTCAGAATGACTCATCAGACGACACACCTTACCCCCGCCGACTTCTTCCACTACCTGTAACTCAAAGACTGCGTGAAACGTCCACACATTCAACGAGCAGCCACAGGGCGTATGTCCTTCTTTGGAAGGATGTGTCTAAAAGAATCACCACAGCCAGGTCTTATCTCAAAACTATATGCACACATATGCTCAGAAACAGTAGAATGGGGCACTCTCACATACACGGAGCATGGGAAAAGAACTAGGGGAGGAACTAGAGGGGATGGAATGGAGGGAGATTTGGGAAGCGAACAACTCTGTATCCATATGATCCAACTCTGTCTCTCCAGGAACAGGCCTAAAAAACAATGTTTAGATGGTACACTACACCAGTGAAATTGCGACAAATGGGGAAGACACCAACAGAGGACTGTTGGAGAGGTTGCAGCCTTAAAGGCACTTACCTCCACACGTAGGATTGCCCACGGGTACATAACTCCTGAAAGAGATACACCAACTAATGTCACGTATATTCCACAGAGCCCCGGACTTAAGCCCATGGACATACCTACTCAATAGGCCCTTAGAGGACTGGACAAGGAGGGAACAAAAATGAATACACAAAGTGACCCTAGCAGCTAGGAGAGCACTAGCCCAAATGTGACTGAAAGTATAAGTACCCCCTATGAAATCAGTCTTATCGAACATAAAAGACCTATACCTTATGGACAGCCTGACAGCCTGACAGCCAGGTTGCGAGGGTCCATGACGCGATTCGAAAAACTGTGGGGACCTTGGACAGCTAGCGACTTAGCATGAGCAGACATAAATACCAGGTGGGAAAAACCAACCCCTCTCTCTCCCTCCGGAATTGCCCCCCAACAAGGCCTCACTCATGTGGGACTGCGTAACACCCAACGGTACGAAGCTGACGCCCTCTAACCTGATGAGAAACTCTATCTACTTTCTTCTCTCTCTTCTTCCTACTTTTGACTCTCTTTTTCACTTTAATACTCACCCGGTGGGAACAATGGTACAAAAGCTGGTATGAGATCCGCTAAATAACCAAGGGCGCAGCCCTTCCCAACTGAGAAGGATACCATATAAAAGATAAGGGAGCAAACCCCACCGGAGAATTAGTATGCTACAAAAGATACCATACGCAATGTTATAGTAGATGGTTACATTCGTCTTTAGACTTTTAGTTATTTTTATACTTTAAAAACCAAACAAAATGAATGTATCTTGACAAATAAGGAAGACATATGGCTAACGACAATAACGACAAGACATGATCTTGTTAAAAAAGCTTGGAATGGCTTATCTACAGTATTGCTCACCATATATTGTATAACTGTCAAGCGCTTCAGTCAAAAATAAAGTATTAAAAAAAATAAAAAAATAATAAAGAGTGGAGTAAACACATAATATAATAAATTACTGTACGTTAAATATACAGATAATCTGTTATTTTGTGGGTGTGTTTATTTTTTAAAAATCTTTAAGATAAAAGAAGTTTTCAAATAAATTTAAAGGTAAACACGGAAACTGTGAATATAAGAAGGGAGCCAAATAATTAAATACAATATTCAAGTAACAGAGGACATAAATAAGCACTTAAGGGATTGATAATATGATGGGGGAGAGAAAATTAAACATACTTATTGGTAATGATAAACGGCACAGTTATTAACTTTCTCAAATTCTATATACACACAATATAGAGATATTATGATTTCATTGTAGTTAGGTAATATAGTAATAACTAGAAAAAATTCCACTTGTGATGATGGGTCCAAAAAAATGGGACCACCTCACTAGTGGAAGAACACCTTAGTGGACACTCTAGGGGTGTCCTGGGGCTTAACCCCTATGAGTAAAGAGAAAAAAATATATATACTCAAAAAGCTGGAGGGATCCAGACTAGCTGAGTACAATCCTGGAGAGAAACCAAATAGATAAATGAATAAATAAATAAATTAATTAATCAATCAATTAATAGATATAGAATGAGTGTAATCTGATTTAGATAAGTAAATTAACCAAAATATAGTGATAACCTCCTCTATAGACTCTAATATAATAATATATAATTATTTGACGCCCCTGACGAAGGTGCATCTAAGCTAGCACCGAAACGCGCGTCGGGCTCTTTGGGCTCTTTTTTTCACGTACACATCTTTCTCACTTAAGTTATCTATCACTATGTGCAGGCAACCAACATCCTAAGTATGGTTCTGCACATAGAGGCACTCTAACTATTTCTTTCACCTCCTTTCCTGTTGGGTCACTATTTTATATTAGAGTCTATAGAGGAGGTTCCTCTGGGTGCTATGGGGGAATTCTGGAAAACATGCTGAACTCATCTCTTTTAGCTATTATAACCATCTATAGGTTAGCATTACAGTGCTATAGCAATAAATCGTAGGTGAAGTTGCATGCTACCCCCAACACCGATTTTGGGCTTTTTTGATTTAACCAGCTATCCACAGCCGGAATACCATAGGCTTTGTATGTACTGGCGTCAACCAATAGCCATTCGGTGTTCACCAATGTTTTAGACTTTTCAGTGACCTTTTCCTGATACCTAAGTCAGCTACCTGACAGTTACCTATGGTTTACACTCTAGCCACTGGACTTGACCATGCTAATTGCCTATTAAAGTCAGTATCCAGCGGTGATTTCTCGAGTGAATAGGATTTAAGGTATCATAGGATCCGTATGGAGGTGAGCCATTAAGGCTTGTTATCACTATATTTTGGTTAATTTACTTATCTAAATCAGATTACACTCATTCTATATCTATTAATTGATTGATTAATTTATTTATTTATTCATTTATCTATTTGGTTTCTCTCCAGGATTGTACTCAGCTAGTCTGGATCCCTCCAGCTTTTTGAGTATATATATTTTTTTCTAGGTAATATAGTAAAGATGAAATGGGAATGATACTAGTTTGGACACCAGACACTAGATTTATAAAAAGGTAATTACAACTTTTTATAATGAATAAAGGGTATAGTGATAAATATAATTTTAAAGAAAGAAATAATAACAAGATACTAATGGAAAATAAGGGTTAAGGAAAATAAAGGATGGGGACTTCACAGGTTTTTCTCTTTTTTCTTTTCTTTCCTTTCCCCTTCTTCTTTGATTCCGTTAGAGAAGGAAGGAAACTTTGAATGGACTGTAATAGGAATGAAAATGTATTATGAGACATTAGATCAATGGTTATGGTATCTTTATTTTAATTTTTTTTATCAATCAATAGATATCTCCTTTGAAAAATACTAAGATATTGGAGAATGTGTAGCTTTATTGGTTAAGTAATTTCCCAAGTAGCTAAAGAAACCTCAATATACTACGGTTTATTGGCATGTTAGGGGCAAGTGGTGTACTCCCCTCTCTTTCATTTGTTTAGAATTTTTTTTTTCTCTCCCTCATATAGATGCCTAATTTTATCTAACCCCGTAATGTTATTTTACTATTGGGCTGCAACACCACACCAATAGTATCACAGGAAAGAAGATACTATCAAAAGGCTTCAGAGGCTGGGGATGGCCTCAGAATCCATTTCTACATTTCTATCTTTTAGATGGGGAAAAATATAGTCGTACTAAGTTTGTTTTTTTGTTTGTTAAAATACGAGCTATTTGGAGGCAGAAGGTGGGGAGGTATGGGCTGAGGGGGAGGAGGAAAAGAGACAATGGTGAGATTGTTGTCTCAACACTCAGGGTCTCAACTCCCCTCAAAAAAGGAAAATCTTGTTTGATTTTTTTTAAATAAAAAAGGCTCCAGATAGGATGTATTCAAGAAACTCATTGGAGTTTAAAGGATAAGATTAATTTAAAAAATAAGAATTTATCACAGCCTCTTTGCTAGATAAAAAGAAAAGAGGGGTGGCTGTTTTCTTTTCAAAGGATATTAATCCAATTATTAAATATCAGGATATTGACAAAGAGGGATGATGGAATATTAGAATATGTGAAATAAAAGGTAAACATACATGATTGCCAACATTTATGCCCCAAATCACGTGACGGTCAGAAACATTGATAGATTTTTATTAAGATTAGAAAAAATTAAACAGGGATTAGTGTTACTCATGGGCGATTTTAATTGTGTGCAAGATCCCTCTATGGATAAACAAATTAGCAGGGGAAAAACAATAGATAAGAATGTAATAAATCAAGCGGCTAGATTATGTCAGACCCTAAGGAGGGCATCCCTGATGTACATTTGGAGGATCTTTCATTCTACGGAATAGGATTTCACTGTTTTTCCAAAACGCATTGTGCCCATTCCAGAATTGATTATTTTTTAGGTGACGCTAGGGTAGCAGAATTAACAAAATCATCAAGGATAATAACCATACCCTGGTCCGATCAGAATGCAGTATATTTGGAATTGAAACAAGAATTTTGTACGATAAGACCAGACTGCAGGGCCAGTTACTTCTGCCGGAGGAAAATAATAAAATACATTGCAGATATGATAGCACATTATTTCTTAGAAAATTGCAACTCTGCAATTTCTCCAGACATTAAATGGTGAGCATTTAAATGTGCCATTAGAGGACAGTTAATAAAACTGGCAGCACAGTGGCACAAAAAAAGAAAAGAAAGACTCTCACAACTATATGTTAAATTAGCTAAATATAGTGAAATGAAGATGTATATACACCTTCAAAAGAGATTAAAGATAATATAACAAAAGTCGAACCTAAAATTAAACAATTAAACAACCAATTAATAACTAGAGCCAATAAAAATGTATACATTCTAAAATCTAAATTTTACTATAGAGGCAATAAGGCAAATAAACTACTAACCAACAAAATAAAGCTATACTCGCAAAAAATATCAATAAGATAATTATAGGACAACAGATTCTTTTAGCACCAAAATAAATCGTCTCAGCATTCAATTCCTACTATCAGGAACTGTATAATTTGCCAGATCATACCTCAAACATTCAATTGGAAGCCTATTTTCTAAATAAATCATTCCCCTCTTTAAAGCAACAATTAACACAACTTAATAAACCTATAACATCAGAAGAAGTAAGTGCTATTATTAATAATCTTAAAAGAAATAAAGCTCCAAGACCTGATGGATATATCGACTTATTTTATACATTATATAAAGATCAATTAGCGGAAATGTATAACTTTATAATTATGATAGGATCTATGCCAAAAGAAATGCTGAAGGCAAATTTGTTTCCGATCCTTAAACAATAGCACAATGCAATTAGTAAATCGTCCAGTAGCATTACTCAACATTGATTACAAAATATATGTAACTATATTAGCTAATAAAAATAAAAAAGTTATTACAACACTTATTTCTCCTGACCAGGATTCATTCCTGGCAGATCTATCAATCATATTAGAAAAATTGTAAATGCATATCAAATAATTCACGCAACTAAAAATCCTTTTCTAAGTTTGGCTTTAGATGGAGAAAAAGCCTTTGATAGGGTCAATTGGAACTTTATTAAATACACACTAAAGGCTTTTGGATTTTCAGGGAAAATTCTATCAGCTATTTCAGCAATGTCTTATTCTACCTCCAGTAAAGGTAGTGGGCCAGGGAATTGAATCAGACTGGTTTGAAATAATCAATAGAACCCGTCAGGGATGCCTTCTTTCTCCGCTGCTTTATGTAATTGCTGCAGAACCTTTGGCCGGCGGGACTGAAAGGAAGTGTGCACAAGCTGAGTGCGCACTTCCTTTCAGTCCCGCCGGAAACCGGAACATGAAATTCAAGTTCCACTACCGCGGTGCGCCCTGTGCTGCCGGCCAACGCTGCAAGACAGGTAAGTAATTATGGGACAAGGGGAGGGGGACAGTATGGGAGAGAAGAATATGGGGAGGGGGATGAAGTCTATGGGGGGGGAGGTGAAGTCTATGGGGAGGGGGGGGATGAAGTCTATGGGGAGGGGGGGAGATGAAGTCTATGGGGAGGGGGGGGGGAGATGAAGTCTATGGGGAGGGGGGGAGATGAAGTCTATGGGGAGGGGGTGGATGAAGTCTATGGGGAGGGGGTGGATGTAGTCTATGGGGAGGGGGTGGATGAAGTCTATGGGGAGGGGGTGGGTGAAGACTACGGGGAGGGGGTGAGTGAAGACTATGGGAGAGAGAAGACTATGGGAGGGGGGGACACTATGGGACAGGGGAGAAAAAAAATATTCTGTACAAACTGTCCCATAGTAAGAAACACTATGGGACAGTTTGTTCAGAATATTTTTTTTCTGGGTTTCTTCCTCTAAAAACTAGGTGCGTCTTATGGTGAGGTGCGTCTTATGGAGCGAAAAATACGGTAGATATTTAGGTATCAACATAGAATGTAA
Source organism: Pelobates fuscus (assembly GCF_036172605.1). Lineage (NCBI taxonomy): Eukaryota > Metazoa > Chordata > Amphibia > Anura > Pelobatidae > Pelobates > Pelobates fuscus. Next base: position 277,983,846 of record NC_086318.1, on the reverse strand, counting down.
GCTCGATTGAGCAGGGTCCTCTTCAACCTATTGTTCCCGTAAGTTTTTTGCAATTGTCCTATTTATAGTTAAATCCCCCTCTCACAATATTGTAAAGCACTACGGAATCTGTTGGCGCTATATAAATGGCAATAATAATAATAATAATAATAATAATAACAGCAAACCCTAAGGAAATAATACTAGTATTTATCTATGCTAAGAGAAACTAACCATCTTTTAAAATATAAAAGAATGTAGAGATCTCCAGGTGGGGAAGAGTTAAAACCTTAAAATATTATGTGGTGCCTAAATTTATATCGCTTTTCAGAATGGTTCCCCTAAAAGTGCCCCCACATTGGCTAAAGATGGTACACATGGCCTTCTCAAAATATATTTGGCTAAATAAAAGACCTAGGATAAGTGCTAATTTACTACACCTTAATGAGAAACAGGGAGGGATTGGCTTTCCAAACATTGATCTATACTATAGAGCTGCCTCCTTAATGCATATAGTACTTATGCACTTTGACAACTACAAATCCCAAGGATGGTATGAGATGGAGGCAGATAGTATCAAATCCCCTTTCAACTTGATAAATTATCTTTGGCCAGTTAAATGTTTGAAGAAAAACTGCCCAAACAAGTTAGAAAATATAATACAGCAAAATCTCTAACTTTTGGAATCGTTTTAAAAGCGATGCAAGTCTAGATAATAAAATCTTGCCCTCTCTTCTGCTTACACACTTGATGAATGTTAGAAAATTTGGATTTGTCACTATGGGTCCAACAGGGGATCACCAAAATCGCCATGCTCTGGAATCAATCAAGCTTAAAAACCTTTCAAAATTTACAGAAATTGTATAATATCCCACAGCAGGAGATGTTTAATTAGATTAGAATTAAAAGTTATTTAAGGGGGCGGAGCCTGAACGCCAATGAAGAAGGACGTGTGAAGCCTGAGCTCTCCCGTTCCCGAGCCTTAATCCGCAAACATCAGCACTTTTTACCAGGCATCCAACCACACAATCGGGCTACACGACACCCGCAAAGCCCCCTACCTACTTTAACGATGGGGGGAAAACAAAAAGAAAAGAGATACCCCACTATCTGTGGCATCCATGTTCCGAGCCCCCAGAGACCAGGGGCGGCCATCTTTAAGCCACGAGGCCCAGGAATCCGGAGCAGACTCCGATGACAGCGAGGCTCCAGACAAGGAAACAACAACTAATAAAACAACTAATAACACGAGAACTCAAGAACCACTTACTAAATCCGACCTCCGCCAGATGTTACAAGATGCCACAGCAGACATAAAGGCGCACACAGCCGCAGAGCTGGAATGGCATATAGCCGGCCTCAAAGGGGAAATAGAGACCCTAAACAATCGCACATCCCAGGCGGAATCAGACATAATGCAAATTAAAGCGAACACTACCCAGCACGGACAAGACATCTTCTATCTAAGTGACAAGATACAATTTCTAGAAGATAGCCTGGAAGACCTGAACAACCGTTCTCGCAGGAATAACATCAGGATAAGGGGCATGCCAGAAACAGTAGACGCGGACGCCATATTGCCCACGCTACAGGAAATATTCCGGTCCATGCTCCCAAACTCCTCAGATCAAGAGAGGGAGGTAGATAGGGCGCACAGGGCCCTGCGACCCCTGGCACTCAACCCTTCAGTCCCAAGGGACATCATTGTCCGCCTGCTACACTTTGCCACAAAAGAAAAGCTCAAGGCAGCGGCCAGGGCCACGCAGCCAAAGCATGGGGCCCACACGTTGGCCTTTTCCAGGACCTGGCTCCAACCACGCTGAGGAAGCGAAGGGACTTACGACCCCTTACCACGGCTCTAACCCAAAAAGGACTGAGATACAGATGGGGACATCCCTTCAAATTACAAGTCCGCATAGGAGACCAAGAGCACGTCCTACACCACCCGGCAGAGATGGAAGAATTTGCAGCGGCCATAGGACTACAGCTTACCACCGGGGTGCCAGCAAGGGACCGACGCAACTACAACGAATCCAGGGAGTCCCAAAACACCGACCGCAACCAAACACCCCGACAACAAACCGAGAAGAGACCCCCACCAACAGCTGGGACTGCCACTCAGGCCCCTGCGACCTGAATCCGGCCCTAGTGGCCACTGGACTCTCTCTCTGATCAGCGGAGAATACCGCAGTCAAAATAACGATAACTCAGGCCTGTATACCCTGATATTTTTAAATGTTCACACATGTTACTGTTATAATATTAACTTAAAGATGGCTTACGGTCACAGAATGGCAACCCTATGTAAAATTCACTCTCTGATATAGGACAGGGCCTAAACCGCCTCACCACAAAGCTCCCTAGAACCTCCCTATTGCTGAAGCTTACCACTATAGTGGCGGAGCACTGATCGGCTCTGCTATAAAGCTCAGGCCACACACTACCACTTAATTAGAAGGTACAGGTCCAATCCGCCGACACGGCGAACAGCCCCTCCCTATGCTTAGGCCCACGCAGCTATCGGACCCCCAATTTGCCTAACAAAAACCGCTAGACACTTCAATTGCAATGGGTTGCTAAACCTGGAATGCTTACGCTGCCTTAACATGTTACGGAAATTAGCTGGTTGGCAATGTTCCCACACTGCTCAGGCCTGCATGCACTGTAATGTTTTAATGTTTTAATGTTCACACACGTTACTGTTATTTTATCGAAATAGATATGGAGTAAGGTCATGCACTGGAGACCCTAAGTAAAGTTTACTCAATGCTAACGGTCAGGGCCTAAACCAACCCACCACAAGGTTACTTTGGCCTTTCCTATTACTGCAATTCGCCGCTATAAAGGCAAGGGCATGATGGACATAGTTACCAAGCCTGGGCTGCGCACTACTTAACTAAAAGGTACAGGTCCAACCCGCTGACACGGCGAATAGACCTTCCCTAGGCCCAGGCCCACACAGTTACCAGACTCCCAATACGGTTAATGTAAACTGATAGTAACTTATTAAGCATTGAGCTGCCATACCTTGAGCTGCCATACTCACACTGCCCCATTATCTTACGAAATTAATGCTGGTTAGCACTGTTCCCACACTGCCGCGAGTGCACAGGGCCCACCCACAGGGGTGAAATGGGGCTAAAAAGACAGCTCACATAGGGGGACTATTGAGTGCCCAACTATGAAATTGGTCTACAAGGCCATCAGGCCCCACGAAGAGCAACAAAACACACCAAACAGGGGAATGTATATATATTTATAAAACGGAAAAAAATAAAAATGTATTACACAACCTTAAGGCACCTAAGACACAATGTATAATCCTATTGCTACCAAGCGGCCACTATTAATGTCTACCTTGTTTTACATGAACAAATAAGGGCGTCCTCCCCAACACCTAACTGTCCCCCAAATTTACTAATATTCAGAGGCAGAACAGCCAACCTTACACACATGGCTCGCTATTAAGAGACACCCCTGAAACCATTCAGACAGCCCCATGGCCCCTGCCGACACAGGTTTTCCCTGATCTGGGAACACTCTACAAAAGTTAGCGGCAACTAATAACAAACGTATTCTCTTTACAGATCTCAGACAGCCTCCACGCCTCTTTGTCTCGGGCCCTATCAAGCCCACCCCCCTCAGTGACACTCAGCACTCGAGACCTAGCGACCCGACCAAACACCACAATTGAGGTAAAACACACATGGCTCGGAGAGGACGGGAGTAGAGGCCTATCTCCCCTCCAGATAGCTCCGACTCACCACATACACCCTAACCACAGAACCCCCCCTACTAGACGACCACACCCGCCCCCCACCACTGGGGCACCAGACCACCCAAGAGGGACAAAGATTAGGACCCACCCGCAGGTACCTATACCCTCTCAACCTCCGCCCCCGTCAGGCCTGGCAACCTAGGTATAAGACCAGGGGAAAAAACCCAAACCCCCCCTTACCCCAACTAAGAGGCGAACCCCTGACCCCCCCGCACCCAAGGACTCACTCACACGTCAAGCCACCAGCTGACTAGCACACGGACGATCCTTCCAAGCCAGTCCTACTCACATCTCCCCTCCCAATACCCCCACATACCTACCGAGCCACTCGGCCACCACACACCACAGACACCACCAGAACAGACCCACCCAAAAAAAAACACGACCGGAGAATATGAGCACCAAATTGACATGCATTTCCATTAATTGCAAGGGCCTTAACAACCCAGCAAAAAGGCACCGACTAATGAGATGGGCAAACCGCTCAAATGCAGATATAATCCTATTGCAAGAAACCCATTTTACGCAAGCCAAACCTTTCCCTCTAACTAGCCGACACTACATGGAATACGGCAAACTCCCCTACCACTAAACAAAACGGAGTAGCTATCCTGATGCGGAAAACCTGCCCACTTAGCACTAAACAAGTCATAAAAGACCCACAAGGCAGGTTTATCACAATCACCGGACAGGCAGGTCACAACCAATATGCCGTCACCTCACTATACGCCCCAACCACCCCGGATAAAATGTTCTGGGAATCGTTCCAAGCCCACCTAGCACTAACTCCAGGCCACCTTAAAATTATAGGCGGAGACTGCAACGCCACGCTGGCGCCATCAATAGACAGGCACAGATCAAGAAAACTCCCAAACCCCACGCCCAAAATAGACAAACTTTTACAAGACTTCGTGCTACGACAGAGACTGGTAGACATATGGCGGATACTCCACCCGACTACTAGGGATTACACATTTTATTCCCACCCACATAACTCGTACTCCCGCATCAACCTCTTCCTGACTTCACCCTCCCTCACTCATATGATCCAAACGGCCAACATAGGCAACATCACATGGTCAGACCATGCAGACATCACAATAACAATCAAGGTCCCCGACGTAGCCAGACCGTGGTCCTGGAAACTTAACCCCACTCTACTACACAACCCACTGTCGACAGAAGCGATACGTACTGAGTTAACAAACTACTTTACGCTAAACACGCCCTCAGCACCCTCACCAGGCATACTGTGGGCAGCCCATAAGGCAGTCATAAGAGGCAAAATAATAAGCCTAGCATCTCACCAAAAAAAAGACTCAACTAGCCGACCTCGCGAAATCTCTCACAGACCTTAGGAGCCTAGAAACAAGCCATAAACAAAACCCCACACAAGACATTCTCACGAAAATGCCGAAACAAAATTAAAGACTTCATGACTAGAGACGCGGCCAAAGCCATGCAATGGACAAAACAGACCTATTACGAAAAATCGAATAAAGCCGACACCTTACTAGCCCGAAAGTTAAAACACAGGACAGACTATAAACGAATAGACATGATACAAGCACCAGACAGCACCAAACACTACACACCAACAAAAATTGGCGAGGTCTTCCAAAAATACTTTTCCACTCTGTATGACCATAGTCCCACAATGCGACAACATCCTGAAGAGACCAGACAATCAATAGACGCATACCTACGGAAAATACCCTTACCGGCCCTAAAGACAGAAGCCATCTCTAAAATAAGCGAACCAATCACCATCGAAGAAATCGCCAAAGCCATCAAAAACACTAAACCTAATAAGAGCCCAGGACCAGACGGCTTCACGGGACTATACTACAAGACATTCCCAGTCACACTCCTCCCGCACCTCTGCAACCTGTTTAATTCAATACTACAGGGAAACCCCATACCCCCTGACATCCTAAGAGCGAATGTGTGCCTTCTCCCCAAGCCAAACAAAACCCACCTAGACCCGAGCCACTACAGACCGATTTCGTTATTGAACGTAGACATAAAATTACTCACGAAGCTACTCGCGGACAGGATAAACCCCCACGTACATAAACTTATTCACCCAGATCAGGTTGGCTTCATACCCTCCAGACAGGCATATGATAACACCAGACGGACCTTTGACCTTCTGTGGGTAACTACACAACGACGAATCCCCACCCTTTTCCTATCACTCGATGCCGAAAAAGCATTTGACCAACTGCTATGGCCTTTTCTCTTCGCTACCCTACACAAATTCCAGTTCCCTGACCCAATCCTAAATGCACTCCAAATCCTATACTCCGCACCAGAGGCGAATCTTTTAATCCTGAACGCCCAACCTCCCTCATTCCGCATCTTTAATGGGACGAGACAGGGCTGCCCCCTCTCCCCACTCCTGTTTGCCCTCTCATTGGAACCCCTACTCCAAGCCCTACGTATGGACCCAACAATAGCGGGAGTACATGTTAGAAAAGAAGAATATAAAGTAGCGGGGTATGCGGATGACCTACTCCTTACCATTACGGATCCCACTAACTCACTCCCCCCATTGTTACGTACTATAAACGATTACTCTCAGGTTTCAGGCTACCGCCTCAACCTGGATAAAACTGAAGCGCTGCCAATACAAATCCTTCAAGAGGACCTCGACGCACTAAAAACTGACTACCCATTTCACTTCAACCCCACGCACATACACTACCTGGGTGTCGACCTACCAGCAGACATACCGACTCAACTACTCCCCCTATTACAAAGAGCGAAGACTGACCTTAAAACTTGGGAATCCCACTCTATCTCCTGGATAGGGAGGGTAGCATGCATAAAAATGAATCTCTTACCGAGATTTTTATACCTATACCAAACCCTACCGGTTCAAGTAGCAACCAAAGACTTTAAACAACTACAAACACAAATTGACCAATATGGGCCAACAGGCGTGCTAGGATAAGGAGGGGCACCCGACAAGATCGGGGGGCCTTGGTCTACCCCACTTCCTCCACTACTTCCACGCAGCACAGCTAGCGCAGATTCAAGCACTCCATGCCCCTATAGGGTTAAAACGATGGGCAGACCTCGAACATGACTTGTTTGGCCAAGATTTCCCCTCCCTCTATATCTGGGTACCAAAACGAGCAAGACCACAACTCCCACAAACCACACCGGCACTCGACACTTCCATAAATCTCTGGAATAAACTCTCCATTAAACATGCACTCACGTCAGACCCCTCACCCCTAACACCAATCCTGAATAATGAACACTTCACACCAGGCATGAACCCAAAAGACATCGCACACTACGAAGACAATGACCTAATCAGGACATATCAATTTTTCCAGAACCAAAAAATCATTGCGTTCACGGACCTACCACAAACTAGACCACTCACCACGCACGACTTCTTCCGATATCTGCAAATTAAAAACCTGCTGGAAACCCCTACATATAAACAAGCCGGGCTTACACCCCTCACCACCTTCGAAAGATCATGCATCCATGCCCCAATACAAAAAAGCCAGATCTCTACAACATATACCCAACTGCTCAAAGTGACAAAAACCCAACCGTTAGGGTATGTCTCAGCATGGGAACGGGACTTGGGACCCCCCACCGACCCCACAGACTGGTCCGCAATCTGGGAAGCAACAGCAACGGTAACGATATGCGTGACCCACAAGGAGCAGGCATATAAAACCCTTATGCGCTGGTACCTCAAGCAAATGGGACTTTCCACTTCGGATAGATGCTGGAAAGGGTGCGGTCAAAAGGGGACATACTACCACCTATGGTGGGAATGCCCACACATAACACAAATTTGGACGGAAATAGTGGCCCTGGCCTTGAGAGTCCTACACGACTCCATCCCAAGGGATCCGTGGCTATGGCTGCTATCTAGACCGCTAGAAAACACACCACGAGCTCACAACAAACTCCTAAACAAACTAGCCCTGGCCACTAGAAGGGCCATTGCCACCCACTGGGGCTCGCCCACAGTCCCATCAATCATCGACATAAAGAAAAAAATGAAGGAAGCTAGGTCGATGGATAGTTTATCCGCACTCATTCACGACACCACAACACATTGTAATAAAATCTGGGACCTATGGCTCATGGAACCCACCACAGCCACTTGAGACACTAAGACTCCGAGATTACCAAGACCGAGCAGCACGACCCACAAACCAAACCGAAACCACACTTCCCCCCCCCAAAATAAAACAAAAAGTAAAAAAGAAGAACCCCAACACGAACCCAACCCATTAATCCCGACTGGAAGGAAGGACTGAACCGACCGCAGAATTATAAGACACGTAACCAATCAAGAAAACAGATATATACCCGCAAATAGCCCATGGGGCCCACAACCACAATCAAATTTACGAAAGAAACGAGGAAACAGGCACAACACCAAAAGGCCACACACTATGAAGGTCAGGGACGCCGATCCCCCCCCCGACCCCCCCTACAGCCCTACCGAGAACTCCAATAAATGGAGTCTCTCCATCACACCTTACCCACAAAGTTATCAATGACTTGATAAATCCTTATTATTATTGTTTTTACTTTTTGTTCTTATTTTTATTTTTATATCAAGCCTGCAATTTCTACCCTTTTTGCTGTTCCAATGCTACTTACAATTGCATCCAAACTTAATTAGCTATGTATAATTGTATAAAACTTTGACAGGACAGAACTGCAAGGAAAGTAACTAATGTCGTTCCACCAGACAACAATCCTTTTCTTTTTCTGTATAAACT